>NC_090940.1:159262409-159873371 GCF_040938575.1 Ambystoma mexicanum
TGCACATGTCTGCTACTCCTAGAGTCTGGGCCGCTCTCTGCCTCTGTGCACATGTCAGCTACTCCTGAAGTCTGGGCCGCTCTCTGCTTCTGTGCACATGTCTGCTACTCCTAGTGCCTGGGCTGCTCTCTACCTCTGTGCACATGTCAGCTACTCCTAGAATCTGGGCTGCTCTCTGCCTCTGTGCACAGGTGCACAGGTATGCTACTCCTAGAGTCTGGGTTGCTCTATGCCTCTGTGCACAGGTATGCTACTCCTAGATTCTGGGCCGCTCTCTGCCTATGTACACATGGCAGCTACTCCTAGAGTCTGGGCTGCTCTCTGCCTCTGTGCACATGGCAGCTACTCCTAGAGTCTGGGCCGCTCTCTGCCTCTGTGCACATGGCAGCTACTCCTAGAGTCTGGGCTGCTCTCTGCCTCTGTGCACAGGTGCACAGGTATGCTACTCCTAGAGTCTGGGTTGCTCTATGCCTCTGTGCACAGGTATGCTACTCCTAGAGTCTGGGCCGCTCTCTGCCTCTGTGTACATGTCTGCTACTCCTAGAGTCTGGGCCGCTCTCTGCCTCTGTGCACAGGTATGCTACTCCTAGAGTCTGGGCCGCTCTCTGCCTCTGTGCACATGTCTGCTACTCCTAGAGTCTGGGCCGCTCTCTGCCTCTGTGCACATGGCACCTACTCCTAGAGTCAGGGCTGCTCTCTGCCTCTGTGCACATGGCAGCTACTCCTAGTGTCAGGGCCACTTTCTGCCTCTGTGCACATGTCAGCTACTCCTAGAGCCTGGGCTGCTCTCTGCCTCTGTGCACATGGCACCTACTCCTAGAGTCTGGGCCGCTCTCTGCCTCGGTGCACATGTCTGCTACTCCTAGAGTCTGGGCTGCTCTCTGCCTCTGTGCACAGGTATGCTACTCCTAGTGTCTGGACCACTCTCTGCTTCTGTGCACATGTCAGCTACTCCTAAAGTCTGGGCCGCTCTCTGCTTCTGTGCACATGTCTGCTACTCCTAGAGTCTGGGCCGCTCTCTGCCTCTGTGCACATGTCTGCTACTCCTAGTGTCTGGGCCGCTCTCTGCCTCTGTGCACATTCCAGCTACTCCTAGAGTGTGGGCTGCTCTCCGCCTCTGTGTACAGGTGCACAGGTATGCTACTCCTAGAGTCTGGGCCGCTCTCTGCCTCTGTGCACAGGTATGCTACTCCTAGAGTCTGGGCCGCTCTCTGCCTCTGTGCACATGTCTTCTACTCCTAGAGTCTGGGCCGCTCTCTGCCTCTGTGCACATGTCTGCTACTCCGAGAGTCTGGGCCTCTCTCTGCCTCTGTGCACATGGCAGCTACTCCTAGAGTCTGGGCCGCTCTCTGCCTCTGTGCACATGTCTGCTACTCCTAGAGTCTGGGCCGCTCTCTGCCTCTGTGCACATGTCTGCTACTCCTAGAGTCTGGGCCGCTCTCTGCCTCTGTGCACATGGCAGCTACTCCTAGAGTCTGGGCCGCTCTCTGCCTCTGTGCACATGGCAGCTACTCCTAGAGTCTGGCCCGCTCTCTGCCTCTGTGCACATGGCAGCTACTCCTAGAGTCTGGGCTGCTCTCTGCCTCTGTGCACATGGCAGCTACTCATAGAGTCTGGGCTGGTCTCTGCCTCTGTGCACATGGTAGCTACTCCTAGAGTCTGGGCCGCCCTCTGCCTCTGTGTACAGGTATGCTACTCCTAGAGTCTGGGCCGCTCTCTGCCTCTGTGCACATGTCAGCTACTCCTAGAGTCTGGGCCGCTCTCTGCCTCTGTGCACATGTCTGCTACTCCTAGAGTCTGGGCTGCTCTCTGCCTGTGTGCACATGTCAGCTTCTCCTAGAGTCTGGGCCGCGCTCTGCCTCTGTGCACCTGTCCGCTCCTCCTAGAGTCTGGGCTGCTCTCTGCCTCTGCACACATGTCTGCTACTCCTAGAGTCTGGGCCGCCCTCTGTCTCTGTGTACAGGTATGCTACTCCTAGAGTTTGGGCCGCTCTCTGCCTCTGTGCACATGGCAGCTACTCCTAGAGTCTGGGCCGCTCTCTGCCTCTGTGCACATGGCAGCTACTCCTAGAGTCTGGGCTGCTCTCTGCCTCTGTGCACAGGTATGCTTCTCCTAGAGTCTGCTTTGTGACACAATAAGTCTTTTGTAAACTCATATAGTCTGGGCCGCCCTCTGCCTCTGTGTACAGGTATGCTACTCCTAGAGTCTGGGCCGCTCTCTGCCTCTGTGCACATGGCAGCTACTCCTAGAGTCTGGGCCGCTCTCTGCCTCTGTGCACATGGCAGCTACTCCTAGAGTCTGGGCCGCTCTCTGCCTCTGTGCACATGGCAGCTACTCCTAGAGTCTGGGCCGCTTGCTGCCTCTGTGCACATGGCAGCTACTCCTAGAGTCTGGGCCGCTCTCTGCCTCTGTGCACATGGCAGCTACTCCTAGAGTCTGGGCCGCTCTCTGCCTCTGTGCCATGTCTGCTACTCCTAGAGTCTGGGCCGCTCTCTGCCTCTGTGCACATGGCAGCTACTCCTAGAGTATGGGTTGCTCTCTGCCTCTGTGCACATGGCAGATACTCCTAGAGTCTGGGCTGCTCTCTGCCTCTGTGCACATGTCTGCTACTCCTAAAGTCTGGGTTGCTCTATGCCTCTGTGCACAGGTGCACATGTCTGCTACTCCTAGAGTCTGGGGCGCTCTCTGCCTCTGTGCCCCTGTTTGCTACTCCTAGAGTCTGGGCCGCTCTCTGCCTCTGTGCACATGGCAGCTACTCCTAGAGTCTGGGCTGCTCTCTGCCTCTGTGCACATGTCTGCTACTCCTAGAGTCTGGGACGCTCTCTGCCTCTGTGCACATGGCAGCTAC
This sequence comes from Ambystoma mexicanum, assembly GCF_040938575.1. Lineage (NCBI taxonomy): Eukaryota > Metazoa > Chordata > Amphibia > Caudata > Ambystomatidae > Ambystoma > Ambystoma mexicanum. The sequence continues at coordinate 159,265,258 of NC_090940.1, forward strand.
TCCTAGAGTCTGGGCTGCTCTCTGCCTCTCTGCACAGGTGCACGGGTATGCTACTCCTACAGTCTGGGCTGCTCTCTGCCTCTGTGCACAGGTGAACAGGTATGCTACTCCTAGAGTCTGGGCCGCTCTCTGCCTCTGTGCACAGGTATGCTACTCCTAGAGTCTGGGCCGCTCTCTGCCTCTGTGCACAGGTATGCTACTCCTAGAGTCTGGGCCGCTCTCTGCCCCTGTGCACAGGTATGCTACTCCTAGAGTCTGGGCCGCTCTCTGCCTCTGTGCACAGGTATGCTACTCCTAGAGTCTGGGCTGCTCTCTGCCCCTGTGCACAGGTATGCTACTCCTAGAGTCTGGGCTGCTCTCTGCCTCTGTGTACAGGTATGCTACTCCTAGAGTCTGGGCCGCTCTCTGCCTCTGTGCACAGGGATGCTACTCCTAGAGTCTGGGCCGCTCTCTGCCTCTGTTCACAGGTATGCTACTCCTAGAGTCTGGGCCGCTCTCTGCCTCTGTGCACATGTCTTCTACTCCTAGAGTCTGGGCCGCTCTCTGCCTCTGTGCACATGTCTGCTACTCCGAGAGTCTGGGCCTCTCTCTGCCTCTGTGCACATGGCAGCTACTCCTAGAGTCTGGGCCGCTCTCTGCCTCTGTGCACATGTCTGCTACTCCTAGAGTCTGGGCCGCTCTCTGCCTCTGTGCACATGTCTGCTACTCCTAGAGTCTGGGCCGCTCTCTGCCTCTGTGCACATGGCAGCTACTCCTAGAGTCTGGGCCGCTCTCTGCCTCTGTGCACATGGCAGCTACTCCTAGAGTCTGGCCCGCTCTCTGCCTCTGTGCACATGGCAGCTACTCCTAGAGTCTGGGCTGCTCTCTGCCTCTGTGCACATGGCAGCTACTCATAGAGTCTGGGTTGGTCTCTGCCTCTGTGCACCTGGTAGCTACTCCTAGAGTCTGGGCCGCCCTCTGCCTCTGTGTACAGGTATGCTACTCCTAGAGTCTGGGCCGCTCTCTGCCTCTGTGCACATGTCAGCTACTCCTAGCGTCTGGGCCGCTCTCTGCCTCTGTGCACATGTCTGCTACTCCGTGAGTCTGGGCTGCTCTCTGCCTGTGTGCACATGTCAGCTTCTCCTAGAGTCTGGGCAGCGCTCAGCCTCTGTGCACCTGTCCGCTCCTCCTAGAGTCTGGGCTGCTCTCTGCCTCTGCACACATGTCTGCTACTCCTAGAGTCTGGGCCGCCCTCTGTCTCTGTGTACAGGTATGCTACTCCTAGAGTTTGGGCCGCTCTCTGCCTCTGTGCACATGGCAGCTACTCCTAGAGTCTAGGCCGCTCTCTGCCTCTGTGCACATGGCAGCTACTCCTAGAGTCTGGGCTGCTCTCTGCCCCTGTGCACAGGTATGCTTCTCCTAGAGTCTGCTTTGTGACACAATAAGTCTTTTGTAAACTCATATAGTCTGGGCCGCCCTCTGCCTCTGTGTACAGGTATGCTACTCCTAGAGTCTGGGCCGCTCTCTGCCTCTGTGCACATGGCAGCTACTCCTAGAGTCTGGGCCGCTCTCTGCCTCTGTGCACATGGCAGCTACTCCTAGAGTCTGGGCCGCTCTCTGCCTCTGTGCACATGGCAGCTACTCCTAGAGTCTGGGCCGCTCGCTGCCTCTGTGCACATGGCAGCTACTCCTAGAGTCTGGGCCGCTCTCTGCCTCTGTGCACATGGCAGCTACTCCTAGAGTCTGGGCCGCTCTCTGCCTCTGTGCCCATGTCTGCTACTCCTAGAGTCTGGGCCGCTCTCTGCCTCTGTGCACATGGCAGCTACTCCTAGAGTATGGGTTGCTCTCTGCCTCTGTGCACATGTCAGCTTCTCCTAGAGTCTGGGCCGCGCTCTGCCTCTGTGCACCTGTCCGCTCCTCCTAGAGTCTGGGCTGCTCTCTGCCTCTGCACACATGTCTGCTACTCCTAGAGTCTGGGCCGCCCTCTGTCTCTGTGTACAGGTATGCTACTCCTAGAGTTTGGGCCGCTCTCTGCCTCTGTGCACATGGCAGCTACTCCTAGAGTCTGGGCCGCTCTCTGCCTCTGTGCACATGGCAGCTACTCCTAGAGTCTGGGCTGCTCTCTGCCTCTGTGCACAGGTATGCTTCTCCTAGAGTCTGCTTTGTGACACAATAAGTCTTTTGTAAACTCATATAGTCTGGGCCGCCCTCTGCCTCTGTGTACAGGTATGCTACTCCTAGAGTCTGGGCCGCTCTCTGCCTCTGTGCACATGGCAGCTACTCCTAGAGTCTGGGCCGCTCTCTGCCTCTGTGCACATGGCAGCTACTCCTAGAGTCTGGGCCGCTCTCTGCCTCTGTGCACATGGCAGCTACTCCTAGAGTCTGGGCCGCTTGCTGCCTCTGTGCACATGGCAGCTACTCCTAGAGTCTGGGCCGCTCTCTGCCTCTGTGCACATGGCAGCTACTCCTAGAGTCTGGGCCGCTCTCTGCCTCTGTGCCATGTCTGCTACTCCTAGAGTCTGGGCCGCTCTCTGCCTCTGTGCACATGGCAGCTACTCCTAGAGTATGGGTTGCTCTCTGCCTCTGTGCACATGGCAGATACTCCTAGAGTCTGGGCTGCTCTCTGCCTCTGTGCACATGTCTGCTACTCCTAAAGTCTGGGTTGCTCTATGCCTCTGTGCACAGGTGCACATGTCTGCTACTCCTAGAGTCTGGGGCGCTCTCTGCCTCTGTGCCCCTGTTTGCTACTCCTAGAGTCTGGGCCGCTCTCTGCCTCTGTGCACATGGCAGCTACTCCTAGAGTCTGGGCTGCTCTCTGCCTCTGTGCACATGTCTGCTACTCCTAGAGTCTGGGACGCTCTCTGCCTCTGTGCACATGGCAGCTACTCCTAGAGTCTGGGCTGCTCTCTGCCTCTCTGCACAGGTGCACGGGTATGCTACTCCTACAGTCTGGGCTGCTCTCTGCCTCTGTGCACAGGTGAACAGGTATGCTACTCCTAGAGTCTGGGCCGCTCTCTGCCTCTGTGCACAGGTATGCTACTCCTAGAGTCTGGGCCGCTCTCTGCCTCTGTGCACAGGTATGCTACTCCTAGAGTCTGGGCCGCTCTCTGCCCCTGTGCACACGTATGCTACTCCTAGAGTCTGGGCCGCTCTCTGCCTCTGTGCACAGGTATGCTACTCCTAGAGTCTGGGCTGCTCTCTGCCCCTGTGCACAGGTATGCTACTCCTAGAGTCTGGGCTGCTCTCTGCCTCTGTGTACAGGTATGCTACTCCTAGAGTCTGGGCCGCTCTCTGCCTCTGTGCACAGGGATGCTACTCCTAGAGTCTGGGCCGCTCTCTGCCTCTGTTCACAGGTATGCTACTCCTAGAGTCTGGGCCGCTCTCTGCCTCTGTGCACATGTCTTCTACTCCTAGAGTCTGGGCCGCTCTCTGCCTCTGTGCACATGTCTGCTACTCCGAGAGTCTGGGCCTCTCTCTGCCTCTGTGCACATGGCAGCTACTCCTAGAGTCTGGGCCGCTCTCTGCCTCTGTGCACATGTCTGCTACTCCTAGAGTCTGGGCCGCTCTCTGCCTCTGTGCACATGTCTGCTACTCCTAGAGTCTGGGCCGCTCTCTGCCTCTGTGCACATGGCAGCTACTCCTAGAGTCTGGGCCGCTCTCTGCCTCTGTGCACATGGCAGCTACTCCTAGAGTCTGGCCCGCTCTCTGCCTCTGTGCACATGGCAGCTACTCCTAGAGTCTGGGCTGCTCTCTGCCTCTGTGCACATGGCAGCTACTCATAGAGTCTGGGTTGGTCTCTGCCTCTGTGCACCTGGTAGCTACTCCTAGAGTCTGGGCCGCCCTCTGCCTCTGTGTACAGGTATGCTACTCCTAGAGTCTGGGCCGCTCTCTGCCTCTGTGCACATGTCAGCTACTCCTAGCGTCTGGGCCGCTCTCTGCCTCTGTGCACATGTCTGCTACTCCGTGAGTCTGGGCTGCTCTCTGCCTGTGTGCACATGTCAGCTTCTCCTAGAGTCTGGGCAGCGCTCAGCCTCTGTGCACCTGTCCGCTCCTCCTAGAGTCTGGGCTGCTCTCTGCCTCTGCACACATGTCTGCTACTCCTAGAGTCTGGGCCGCCCTCTGTCTCTGTGTACAGGTATGCTACTCCTAGAGTTTGGGCCGCTCTCTGCCTCTGTGCACATGGCAGCTACTCCTAGAGTCTAGGCCGCTCTCTGCCTCTGTGCACATGGCAGCTACTCCTAGAGTCTGGGCTGCTCTCTGCCCCTGTGCACAGGTATGCTTCTCCTAGAGTCTGCTTTGTGACACAATAAGTCTTTTGTAAACTCATATAGTCTGGGCCGCCCTCTGCCTCTGTGTACAGGTATGCTACTCCTAGAGTCTGGGCCGCTCTCTGCCTCTGTGCACATGGCAGCTACTCCTAGAGTCTGGGCCGCTCTCTGCCTCTGTGCACATGGCAGCTACTCCTAGAGTCTGGGCCGCTCTCTGCCTCTGTGCACATGGCAGCTACTCCTAGAGTCTGGGCCGCTCGCTGCCTCTGTGCACATGGCAGCTACTCCTAGAGTCTGGGCCGCTCTCTGCCTCTGTGCACATGGCAGCTACTCCTAGAGTCTGGGCCGCTCTCTGCCTCTGTGCCCATGTCTGCTACTCCTAGAGTCTGGGCCGCTCTCTGCCTCTGTGCACATGGCAGCTACTCCTAGAGTATGGGTTGCTCTCTGCCTCTGTGCACATGGCAGCTACTCCTAGAGTCTGGGCTGCTCTCTGCCTCTGTGCACATGTCTGCTACTCCTAAAGTCTGGGTTGCTCTATGCCTCTGTGCACAGGTGCACATGTCTGCTACTCCTAGAGTCTGGGGCGCTCTCTGCCTCTGTGCCCATGTTTGCTACTCCTAGAGTCTGGGCCGCTCTCTGCCTCTGTGCACATGGCAGCTACTCCTAGAGTCTGGGCTGCTCTCTGCCTCTGTGCACATGTCTGCTACTCCTAGAGTCTGGGCCGCTCTCTGCCTCTGTGCACATGGCAGCTACTCCTAGAGTCTGGGCTGCTCTCTGCCTCTCTGCACAGGTGCACGGGTATGCTACTCCTACAGTCTGGGCTGCTCTCTGCCTCTGTGCACAGGTGAACAGGTATGCTACTCCTAGAGTCTGGGCCGCTCTCTGCCTCTGTGCACAGGTATGCTACTCCTAGAGTCTGGGCCGCTCTCTGCCTCTGTGCACAGGTATGCTACTCCTAGAGTCTGGGCTGCTCTCTGCCTCTGTGCACAGGTATGCTACTCCTAGAGTCTGGGCTGCTCTCTGCCTCTGTGTACAGGTATGCTACTCCTAGAGTCTGGGCCGCTCTCTGCCTCTGTGCACAGGGATGCTACTCCTAGAGTCTCGGCTGCTCTCTGCCTCTGTGTACAGGTATGCTACTCCTAGAGTCTGGGCCGCTCTCTGCCTCTGTGCCCATGTCTGCTACTCCTAGAGTCTCGGCTGCTCTCTGCCTCTGTGTACAGGTATGCTACTCCTAGAGTCTGGGCCGCTCTCTGCCTCTGTGCCCATGTCTGCTACTCCTAGAGTCTCGGCTGCTCTCTGCCTCTGTGCACATGGCAGCTACTCCTAGAGTCTGGGCTGCTCTCTGCCTCTGTGCACAGGTATGCTACTCCTAGAACCTGGGCCGCTCTCTGCCTCTGTGCCAGATATGCTACTCCTAGAGTCTGGGCCGCTCTCTGCCTCTGTACACAGGTATGCTACTCCTAGAGTCTGGGCTGCTCTCTGCCTCTGTGCACAGGTCTGCTACTCCTAGAGGCTGGGCCGCTCTCTGCCTCTGTGCACAGGTCTGCTACTCCTAGAGTCTGGACCGCTCTCTGCCTCTGTGCACAGGTATGCTACTCCTAGAGTCTCGGCTGCTCTCTGCCTCTGTGCACATGGCAGCTACTCCTAGACCCTGGGCTGCTCTCTGCCTCTGTGCACATGGCAGCTACTCCTAGAGTCTGGGCTGCTCTCTGCCTCTGTGCACAGGTATGCTACTCCTAGAGTCTGGGCTGCTCTCTGCCTCTGTGTACAGGTATGCTACTCCTAGAGTCTGGGCCGCTCTCTGCCTCTGTGCACAGGGATGCTACTCCTAGAGTCTCGGCTGCTCTCTGCCTCTGTGTACAGGTATGCTACTCCTAGAGTCTGGGCCGCTCTCTGCCTCTGTGCCCATGTCTGCTACTCCTAGAGTCTCGGCTGCTCTCTGCCTCTGTGTACAGGTATGCTACTCCTAGAGTCTGGGCCGCTCTCTGCCTCTGTGCCCATGTCTGCTACTCCTAGAGTCTCGGCTGCTCTCTGCCTCTGTGCACATGGCAGCTACTCCTAGAGTCTGGGCTGCTCTCTGCCTCTGTGCACAGGTATGCTACTCCTAGAGCCTGGGCCGCTCTCTGCCTCTGTGCCAGATATGCTACTCCTAGAGTCTGGGCCGCTCTCTGCCTCTGTACACAGGTATGCTACTCCTAGAGTCTGGGCTGCTCTCTGCCTCTGTGCACAGGTCTGCTACTCCTAGAGGCTGGGCCGCTCTCTGCCTCTGTGCACAGGTCTGCTACTCCTAGAGTCTGGACCGCTCTCTGCCTCTGTGCACAGGTATGCTACTCCTAGAGTCTCGGCTGCTCTCTGCCTCTGTGCACATGGCAGCTACTCCTAGACCCTGCGCTGCTCTCTGCCTCTGTGCACAGGTCTGCTACTCCTAGAGTCTGCTTTGTGACACAGTAAGTCTTTTGTAAACTCCTATATGAGTCTCAGGTCTTTAAGAATTCCTTGATCGGTGACACATTGTGTCAGCGGTGGAATTGACGGGACCCAAGGTAGCCCCTCACATGCTGAAAGCGGCTGTCCCCTCCTAAGGCCAGGCCTCCGTATAGGGTCACTCCAGAGGTCTTCGGGCTCCTTCTATACAGTGCCGAGGACGCGCAGTCCTGCAGAAGGTAGCGCAGTCTCCACACATTTTTAATACAAGTTCCCCTAGATATCTATAGCTGGATAGCTGCAAACTCTGGGGTAACATCCAGTCGCGGGATCGACACAGGGGAGCAGGTGACCCCATGGCAATCTTTGCCTTGTTCCCCCTGCTCCCACAAACCCACTGAATATCCCACCTTTGCCAGACTCAAAGCAGCAAGAGGCCATGCAAAAGCCACAGTATGGGAAGACCCACAAATATGACGTATAATAACGGGTCGATGTAATGGCACTGTATGTGCTGTTACTAGGGTCCGTCTTCTCGCGGCGCCCTGCTCAGTGGTGCTCTCATTTTGCTCTACGGTACTACTCCTCCCCTATTTCAGCTGGCTCCTCAGCCTGGCACCCCTCTTTTCTCTCCTTGCTACCCTTCTGCTTTTCATTTCGCCACATTGGTCACTCTGGGGTGCCCAGCCTCATCCTGGTTGAACCAACGTCATGGTGCTATATGGGGGAAGTTCTGTCTCCGCTTCAAAAGTGCTTTCCTCTTTTTTGTTTTCTTTGGGGGTGCTTTTCACAGGACCACCCCCCTCATGCCACTTTGTTCCTCCCTGTTTCTCCATGAGGTCATCTCTGTGACCATTGCATTATAAATGCTACTTATCTGTGCCCTCTCCCCATTTATAAACCGACCCTCTCTGGCCATATACACTGCCGTGACAAGGCGAGCTGCAGTAAGGCAGCTGCGAACACTTGACCCACAGCCAATATAAGTGAATTTTATGGGAGTACAGTGGTACATTTCCATGGGAAAGACCCCCCCTTTTTTCTCCAAAAAAAGGGATGATTTTAAATGTTGGCTTTATAAATAACTAGCAAAATATTCTGTCAAAAACCTTTACCTTAACTGTTTGCACATTTTATGTGCATATGTCCTGTATTTTGATGTATTAATTTACATACATTATTAAATAAAGGAATCTATAGTTTATTACCATTGTGTTTTTCTTTCTTCATCATTACACACATATTGAAACGTGTCAAGATCACACTCATTCATATTATGTAATCACACAATTGCCATTTCCTCCCTCAGCATGTTTCTTTAGATACTCTTGAGCGCCTCATGGCCAAACTTGTTAGTGCTCCAGGTCTTTGCCCAAATACTAGTTCACCTCTTTGAGTGTGGCCTAGGCCGTACCCTTCTAAAGGACATTTTGGAGGAGGCCATGTGCTGACTCTTTCTGATGCAGCTATACAATGGATTGAATAAAAGCAATCGACAAGCACTTCCCCTGTACTTTCCGATCCGTCCTTTCTTGGGCAGGATCTCCCTACTGGATCAAGGTGCTCAGTTGGAAAGTACATCTCTGCACATTTCCTCAAGCCATGAGGGGAACTGGCAGTGTCTCTGGCTGAGTCTGATTGTAATGGGGACCAGAGGCGTAGATAGGGTACGGCCTGAGCAGGCAGGACCCGTCCAAGATATCTAAATGCTGACTCAGCAGCACTCTGTGGGCATTTACAGATGTCAACATCACTGCGGTGGGCCCAACTACGTTAGCTTCAGGCCCCACTTGCTAGACAATCCTGGATGCGCCATTGAGGAGGAAGAGTCTTGAATCACTTTCAGAATCCCCCTGGAGGGTTGCACGGACGTAGTCGTGTGCACAGTCCGCTTGTATGGCCGCCTCACTTCACACATGATCCCTTCACAAAGGCTGTGCCTGTGGTGACCTGCAGCTTTTGTATTTCGATACCACGCTCTTTAGGCTGTGAACTCCTTAGGCTAAACACATTTTCATGAACTCTTTTCCCAATCTTCTGAAAGGTGAAAGTACACAGTTGCATCATTAATTGTAAAAAAAACATTGTTTTTAATTATATTTGACACCGGCAAGCAAAGGGAGGAACACTTTTAAGCTTTATCTCAAAAGTACGTTTTGGTTTTATTAACGTGTAAGTTTTGATTGCAAGAAAGAATAAACTCTAAAGGCTTCTTCATCTTACTTTTTTATTTATTTATTTGCATTTTTAAAGCCCTCACACAACCCGGGGGCATTGAGGCGCTGTTACAGGAATATGTCTTAGTTGCGTATTTATAACGTGCTTAATACCCAGAGGTTTCTAATCGCGGACTCAGGGATCGCACCTGTGTTGCTTCGTGTCATCTTGTTTCCAAGGGGAGCACGTTGCTGCTGAGCTATCCATCTGGGACAAACCACATATTGTTTGATTGCTATGCAATTCAAATCAAAATCAGGCCCTGTTAGTGATTGATTATATGTCTGCCAAGCTGCATCAGTGGAGGGAGGGGTTTTGATGGAAGATATGATATTATATGATATTTTATTTATAGCGCGCCCATACACAAGTGTTTCAAAGCGCGAGAAGGGTGAATAAAAGCCAGGCAAGGCGGAGCCATGAGGCACTCCATTGTCTTGTTTACTATCTTGTATTTCCGGTAAGGAGCTTGCCCCTTGCTGTCCCAGTATTCCATAGTGGCTGCTTCTGAGCCCTGCAGGCAGCATTTGTCTTTGGTTGTCCACTGGAGTATTGATTTTCTGCAGTGTTTTTTCTCATCCAGCAAATATTGGCAGGGCATAAAGCTTCATCTGCGATTCCCCGGCACTCATGTGAGATTTAAGTTCACAATGCTGGAGTAGGGTCTATTAATCTGGGACTCCCGACGAAGAAACTCTACCCGCTGCAGTCTGGGGACGTGCACGGCGGCCCGGTATTGCTCAGACCGCGGACCCTTGGAAAGAATTATTCAAGAAGGACTGAACCGAAGTCCCAGTTCTAGTACAGTCAAATTCTCACAGCTATTCCAGAAGTGTGCGACCTACAACTCCCACCAGCTTATGCCAGTATGGTATATGTTGAGGGATCTTGGGGGTTGTAGTCAAAAACATCTGGAGGGCCTCAGGTTGCAGACCCATGAGCTACTCAGACCAAAGTCAGACAACATTCTACAAATCTGCTTCGGGCAAATGGTTTTAGATTTCCTTGCCAAGTGCTGGCCCTTGTCTACTGTGAAATGATCACTGTAGGTGAGTAATAGACGTTTTACCAAAAAATGTATTAACATTTGTTTGCTGATAAATTGCTATTTTCTGACTGTAATAACAAAACGCAGCGTAGACACAAATAAACACGGGAGGAGGAGAAAAATGTGCAAAAGTCCTTTATATTTCTTGTATAAAGTGCATTTACCAAACACCAGCTATATTATGGTGGGTTTAAAGAATGCAAAAAAAGTCTTTGTACAAATGGCCCAAGAGTTCAATCTAATGACAATACCTCAGGCATGTATCAGCATTTTCCCTCCAATGGAGCACGAGGGGGGACGATGAGGGGGGGAGGGTGATCCTTAGCAGCACCACCTGAAAGAAGAACCTCTGAAAACATTTAACGCTAAAAAGGGGCCTTGTTCAACTTAAAAAAAATAAAAAAGGTAAGTGGCTGAGCAGACTGTTTTTAACCAATGAGAGGGGATTTATTTTTAGGAGAAAACATAGCAACAAATATGAACAAGCATCTTATTGGTCCTTACTGAACACACTCCATTTGTGAGGATTTCATATTTTCCAGTCCAAACGCTGAACTAAGGCAACTTGTCCATACCACTCCCTGCCACTTGGGGCAGCAAGAACAACATCCCTAAGTAAGGCTACTGAAGACATTCCTGCCTCTCAGGCTAGTCCCAAGCTTGCCCTGTTTAGGGTAACCAGATTTTCCAAATAATAAACGGGAGCAGATGACTGAAATAGAAGTAGGACTACAGTCTCAGGGACAATAAACACAAATGTAGGACTAAAATACAAACTGAACGCAAATGAAACTACAGCCCTACTTCTCTGTTGGTGGCCTGGCTCCGCATGTTGAAGGCACAGATAGCTGATTGGGGGAGAGTGAACCCGGAGGAAGGGGAAGGTATGTGGAGGGGGTGAAGAGCGAGTGGGAAGAGCAGCAGCCGGCCCAATGTCTGTGGCCCTCATTACAACTGAGGTGCTAAGTGCACCAACTTTACCACCATGGTGTAAACTACGTTTACACCATGGTGGATGGCGGATTTACCGCCCCATTACAAGGTGAGTGGGGCGGTAAATCCCCATTTCCCATTTTCCCTTCCCCATTACCATTTTTGCCCCATAGGGCATAATGGGAGTGGGGAAGGCGCTAATTACGGCACCGTAAATTACGGTGCCGTAATTAGCACCAAGGTGCCTTAGCACCATGGAACTTAACGCCTGCAAAAAGCAGGCGTTAAGGTGGGAATCAGGCGTTAAGGGTTAACGGTGGCGTTAACCCTTAACGCCTGAGTTGTAATGAGGCCCTGTGTCTTTAATAGAATCAAGACTCCCTGCGCTATACGCATAGGTAATCATCATTCTATGTCAAAACCAGAGGCAAGCATTATGCTTGTTCAAAGCTCTTTACTACCGTCAATGCCAATGAAGACACAGGCTTAAAATAAAAGGTGCAAAAACTGGAGCCATTTGACCAGTCCGCTGCTTTGAGATGTTCTGCAAAGACACCCCGGTTGTGAATGCCCTGGAAGCCATACCTCCCCTGATGGAATGCGTGCCAAAAATTGAAGTATCCATCCCACTAATACTAGGATCTCTCTCTCTCCCATCTTGCTATGGTAGAAACTGCTACCGCGTGAAAAAGCCTCCTGCGTGCAATAAGTAAGTGTGGCACTCCCTCTGGCCTAACCTGCATGGAGAAACGCTCATATGCTTTAATGCACTATGCCACGCACAGCTTACTGTTGTCTGGGAAATAGGGGTAGGAAATCACATTCTAGCTCCCCTTAGTCCTCTTGGTGATGCTGAAAGCAACGCCATCCAGGTAAAAAGAATTCCTGCCAATCTCCAATGCCCTGACATCTAAAACCCGCCTGCAAGATACAGACAGAGCAACATGGGCAACTTCGCCGAGAGTTGTTTGCCTGATAATTAGTCATTCTCTGGCCACCAGGAGAACAAGACTAGTACTTTATCGACATCCCATAACCTGGTATACTTAAGGACAGGCGGTCAAATCATCTTTAACCCTCTGAGAAGCCGAATGATGGCCAGATGATCCCCGATGGGAGCCCCATCCACCTGCTCATGGCCAGATGAAATGGCTGACCTGTATACTCCCAGTGTCCGAAATGCCTTACCCTCTAGCGATAGGACTGCTACGAAATTCAGAATCTGAACTACTGGGGCAGAAACGGTATGAACACTCTGTTGTACGCACCAGGATTCACAACAGTGCTATGCAGCGCCATAGCTCCTGAAGGTGGAATGGGCCCAGGTCTTTCTTATGAAGAGAGCAGCCTGTTCTGAAATTCCTGGCATGTTCCACTGTCGCCTGAAACTCTGCAGACCAACAGCCAGAGGCCCTGTGTCTGGATCATAGAGTGAGGCTGTCCCGCGGGATCCATGGCAGATCCTCCTGGAGTGGAATCACCCTCAGAAAATCAAGGAAAGTTCCATCAGAACTGGAAACCATGCTTGTGACTTCCAGTCAGGTGCCACCACTACTCCTTTCCCTTTCTCCCTACTGAATCTTCGCAGGGTCCTGGCCATCATAATAAACGGGGGAAAGGCGTAGTGAGTCGGACCAACCTAATTCTGGAGAAATGCATCCGTACCCTCTGCCCCTGGGTCCAACCTCCAGCTGAAGTATCTGGGTAGTTGTGCATTCAGCCAGAGCGAGAATAGGTCAGTATGTAACGGGCCCCACCAATCTGATTCTCAGGAATGTCTCCCTCTGGAATCTCCAATCGCTGGAGTTTAACAGGTAACAGGATTTCCAGTCTGCCACTATATTCTGCGTTTCTAGTAAGTCCTCTGCTATGATGAAGATCTGGATGTCCAGGCAAAGGTGACAAAAATCCTTCACCAGCTCCACTAGCATCCAGGATCTGGTCCCCCCAGGTGGTTGATGTAGCGCTACTTTGAAATATTGCCCATCCAGAGGAGGATACAGCACTTCGTCTTGTCCTTCGACTGAGCTCTGCCTGTGAAGAAGAAGCCTACCAGCAACTCTAACCAATTGATGTGCAGGTCTAACTCCGCCTGCGACCATCTCCCTCTGGACTCTAACTAGCCACATCTTGCACCCCCGTCTGACCTGCTCACTCTATGATGTTGTCTGGAGTGTCGCTGAATATGGCGAGACCGTTGCATGCTTCCATGTTGTGGAGCCACTATCGTAACTCCGTCTTGGTGTCCTGGTCTAAAGGCACCAGCTGATGATATCTCAGGCCCCCTTGCAGATGCCCGATCGTCTGCTTCTGCAATGCACTGTAGTGTAGAGGGCAAAGGAATATCACTTGAATCGAGGAAGCTAGCAGACACTCTACACAGGCTAGACTCTGAAGCAAAATAACTTGCTTCTTGAGCACCCCCCTGGTCTCTTTCTTGGTCGCTCTGAGCTTGGGTGCTCGCAGTTCCAGTGTCACTTTCGTGGAGTACACGATAAACTCTAGAAACTCCCTGCACTGGCTGGACCATAGGTCTGACTTTTTTTTTAAATTTTATTGTAAAACTGCAGTTCAATAAGTGTATCGAACTTTTGTTACATGGCACTAAATCAAAAAGTTAGTTAAAGTGCTCCATTCAAAGCTAAATCTTTATGTTTTATCCATCATTCCTCGCGCATAAATAAAGTCTTGGTTCGCTTCTTCAAGTTTGGTCTGTGCGCAGTATCGCATCTAGGAAGTTGATTATGCTACATGTGAGCTTAATATTTCTCCCAGCCGAGACAGTGTCCCACCATTCGTCTGCATCGTATAGGATGGGTTTATAGGAGAGCAAGTGTAACTCTGACTTTTTCTTGTTTATGAGGAAGCCTAACGACGTGATCAAGTTGCTTGCCCATTGCACCTGTTGCGTTCTGTCCTGTGCTAGGAAAAGAGTGTTGTCCAGGTAAATGATAATCCTTACTCATCTTTCCTGGATCGCTGCTGTGACTAGCCTCATGAACTTCATAACGGCCACATGGCAGGCATTTGAACTGCTACGCCTGTCCCTTCCATAGAAAACGCAAGAAAGGTTGATGTTCAAATGCCACTGGAATGGTGAGATATGCATCTTTGAGATCCAGCCTCACCAACCAGTCTCCTTTCCTCGGTATATCTCTGAGGATATGTATCCCCTCCATCTTGAAATGGTGGTATACTAGCCAATCGTTGAGCCTTTTCAGATTTATCACCGGCCTCACCTTTCCCTTCATGTGAACTAGGAAGATATTGCTGTAAAATTCTTAAGCTTGTGGATAATCTCTTTCTATAGCACCCTTCAACTCGAGCTGCAGCAGCTTTGTTTCTAACAACCGCTTTTCTGCTAGGGACAACTGCATTGGGAGGGGGTGCTGCGCGTCCTGCTGTCTCGTTTCCCAGTACTAGGGTCTAGGCCCTTGTGGCCTTCTCTGTAATTGAAACTGACTGGCCGCTCGACCTCTAAAACGACCGGACCCGGCAAAAACCCAGCTAGGGAATATCTTCCTTATCGAAGACTGTGCCTTCTCAAGTGCTGTAAATGTTCCTACAAATGTATTCATTTCTTTTTAAAATGTCTCTCCAAACAACAAGCCTTGTGCTGAGTTGCTTTTCTCATGGGACGCTAGGTCCCCCAACTTGTTGTCTATCTTGAGCAGCATACTTCTCTCTGGTCCCAGTTGACAAGTGTCTGAGCAACGGTAGGTTCTTCCGCATACTTCACCCTCTCTGTGAGATCCATGATTTCTTCAATTGAACTTGCCAGGTCAAGGGCTTGTCTTGGCATCCCTTCCACGTTCTATCCATGCCCTTACGAGCATCTTTTGACATCTTTGTAATAAAGTTGAGCATTCTCGGGTCTAGCTTGGGTGTGTATCTGCCACCTTTCCCGGCAGCTCAGGTCTTCGGCATTCTGCCTTCATTCTGCATCGATCCTCTTTATTTAAAGGCTTATGCAAACATTGGGCCATGCATGCAGTCACTTTAGGGGAGGGCAACCATTCAGACGATCTGCGGTGTCTCATTGCCTCTGTATCGAACATGTCGGAGATGTACTCCACCTCCAGATTTCATGAATCCTACACCTCTTGGAAAGTCCAGGTTCAGCACCTGATCATAATTGGCCTCCTTGATGTTTTCCCCTATATTTTGCACTCCTGGGGCAGCGGGTAAGAGGCTGGGCTTAGCCGATTTCTGCAAGAACGCATCCAAAGCTTCTCGTAAGTGTCGGCTACCTCCTGGGGCTTCTCTCTTATCCCCATATCATGACTTGGGGTTAGAAGAGGGCCTCCTACTCTGGGTCGGTAAACCCCCCCTGCTATTCAACCCTGGTTTGAGGGTGTAAATGAGATGGTCCCTCTCCGGAATCTGCCTCTGCCTTGTCTTTGCCCGATGTCTGCCTGACTTGGCCCTTATTGCCCATAAGTGCTTATGGGCTTCTAGCCTGTCTTGGAGGGGCTTGACCCCTTGTGGAACAACTTGAACTAGGGAGTCTCCCAGCCTTCTTTCGAAACTGAGGGTTAGATCAGCATCTTCTTCTGTCAGGAATTCCTCAGTTTCCTCTGGGGCAGCGAGCTCTATCTCTCACTCCTCCTGACTCTCAGCCTCATGGCTCCCTTCACTCCAGGAATCCTCAATTTCACTATCATGCAAATGTGTCCTCCTGGGATATGACACTAACTGCTGTGGTCAAATTAAGCACTCCTTATTCCAGCATCCAGGATCAAATCCTTATGATCTACATGGCATTCTCCATTTTTGACGACTTTTCTAGTAGTCTATGCCCTCACTGAGCTTGTGTGACACTGCGTGTTGAGCTCTGTGGAAATTCGCTCATGCTGCATTGGATTTAGGTCCCTTCCTTTTATGCGTGCCGACGTGCCAAGTCGCGTCACTATGATGACGTGCTCCGGCACACTGGCTGCGTCTTGTGGAAATCACTGATATGCCGGAATAATATAATATAATATAATATGGAAGGGATAACGAGCCGTCGCCTAAGTGTGAAGGAGAGCACTCACAGGCCTGGCTCTCGTCTCTGGTACTGTTGCACTGTGCATGTCTTGTTCCCTGCGGCGTGCAGGTGAAGATGCTGCTCAGGGAAGGAAATGTAGTGTTGCGGACGGGATGCGCTCACTGTGCCCATCAAAGGATTCCAGTCTTGGAGCCCGAGAAGGGTTCCAAATGTAACTGCACTAGCCGAGTGCTTCCTGCCTGCGATCACGTGCAAAATCTGTAAAGTATGCTAAGCGGCTAATGCGCTCTTACTGATTTTTTATACGTAAATATAGACGAAAATCAATCTGCTTTCTATCTGTATTTATTAATAAAAATTGAAAAAAACTGAAAAACAGTAATTTCTGTATAGAGTTATTTCTGTATGGTTCTCTATGATGTCTCTCATACATCGCAGGCCATTCACATTGCAGATTGGCAGCTTGGAGAGTGTAAATGTTGTATATAGATAGCATCAGAGTACTTCAAATTGTTGACAGCATATATCTTAAGGGAGCAGCAGTCGCAGGAGCAACCGTTGGTTGTTATGGGAAAATTGAGCTAGCATTTATTTCCTATACAACTGCATGTGTGCTTTAATAAATGCATTTTTTCATTAGAATAAATGCAGGAAAATACTGATTGTGAATGATCTTTTTATAAAACAAAAATTAAATGTGCATAAATACATAAAGGCCCAAAAATAAATATGGATAAATACAGACAGAAATGGCACAAATATAAATACCATAAAACCGGAATCCTTCATTATAAGACACATTTCTGAGGAGCTACCGAAGCATGTACTTATCTGCTGGATAGCAGCAAAAAGAAGAGGAAAGGACCTAGGCAGGACATGACATCAAGAGGATAGAGAGGTCCTGATTGGCTGGATTTTCGAGGGGGAAACTACTAGGACAGAGAAAGACTCATGGGAGTTAGAGTTATTTACTTGGAGTTGGTTTCCAGTTTGGTTTAAAAAAAAAGTTTGAAAAAGATGTAAGTTAAAGTTTTATAGAAGCTGCTGGAGAGTAGCATTAAAGACGTTTAAGCATAATGCTTGCCTCCGGTCTTGACAAACAATCACCCGCCAAGCCCCATTAACTTCAATGTACTCTCGCCCACCCAAAAGGAAATTGTGTCTTTTCACCCACCCCTTGCAATGGAAAGGTTGAGAGCTATGCCTACTGAAAGGTTAAACTATGAAAATTCACTGTGTGAGATATGTAGCCTGGCTAAGTTGCTTTGATTTCTTGGTAGTTTGTCTCTCCAAATGGCCAGTTAAAAGACAGTCAGGGAGCCAAAGTGGTGTTGCAGTTTATAATCGGCTACAGGCAGTGAGATGGCAGTAATTGATATGAATAGCATCTGGAGCTAGGCAGCTGGCAGACACTATTTGAGACGGATGTGGGTTGTCTGACCGAAGTGTAAAGATTTGTGGCGGAATTGACCGTAGTCAATTTCGCCGTAAATCTCTTTTCACTTTGGCAAAACAACCGAAATCATGCCGTACTCCAAACCCCCACCCCCTTCCCCTAGTTACCTTTTTTCTCTCTGCTGCCACCACCGCTCCTCCTGCACCCCTGTGGCGTCGGATCCGTCCCTCTGACGCCACAGGGTCCCTTTTAAAAAAAAACAAATCTTTAAGCAGTCGGGTGCGGGTGACACCCCTGCAACCACCGCTGACATTATAGTGAAAAAGGATGCGGGAGCACCCCCACAACCCCTGCACTCCTTGTTCAGTATTATGCCATTCAAATGCGAGATTTGATCGCAATGATCGTATTCGATCAAATCTTCGATCAAATCTCTCACTCAAATAATTAATTTCGGTCAACTTGGGTAATACCTTTGAGACTGAGCAGGATATGGTGGGTAGGCAACTACTTCGCTTGGAGGGCGGCCTATTCCTTCCTGGCGCTGCTCAGTCATTATGGCTGAAACAGGCATCCTTTGGGCCCTGCATGGGGCAGGCAATCGATGCTATGCCACATGGGGACGAGCTTCAATCCAGCACTTAGGATCGAGAGGAGTCTAGCATTGAGCTCGATATACATCTAATCTGACAATATAATAAAAGGCCAGATGCATGTTTGTCGCTGTATGTTTGTTCGATGCAGTAGCGTCACCTGTTGTCACCGCTAGAGGGAGCTGTAGGCTTAGGATATATAGTGGTCCTACTGTGTTGGAGGCTTTTTGTGTAGGAGTCTATACGTGTTAGCCAGGGCCATTTTCCAATCCCTGCAATGGTAAAACATCTGTAAAAACATCTGTTGCCACTCTGTTTTTGGCAGGCAGAGCCTTGGAACCGAATGAAACGTATGTTTCCGCCTTCCAAAAATAAAACATTTATTCACAGTGGAATCCGACAGCTTTTATCACCTGATCAAAAGCCAGAGGATTCCATAGGAATCCATGTTAGACGCAGGAGGAATTTACACATGTTTGCTCTATGGAGTGTGAATGAGGAACCTAGACCTAGGGCCACCCGGCTTTGCATTAATTTACTGCACTTTGTCGTGGAATCTGCACTGAGGGGTCAGCAACGCACACAATTGCCACATTGCCGGTCCCCTCGATGCAATGTGCACATTTTGCAAAATGACCCCGTATGTGTTTTCGATCAGTCCTGTTTTGCAGGAACATCCACTGACTCATCATTTCTGGACGCAGCTCCTCTGTGCTTTTTATTCCCTTGTGTTTTGTTCCTTTGTAGTTTGCGCTGTTGGGTGGCCGAAACTATTGCACTGGAGTACAGGTAGGAGGCAGGCATATGATGAGGGACACAAAGATTGTACATGTTGTTTAGTTCCCACCCATTGGCTATGCTAATGCCTATGGCCATTCCCACCCAATGCCTGCCCCTCCTTGGCCAAAGCACCTCCACATGAGAACTCTTTGTGCTCGCTTTAATCAAGACTTACCATCAAACTTTGCACTCCAAGCTGTCTTCTGAGTTAATGACTTCATTGGACCTGAAAATGCTGCTTAATACAAATGTCTAAACCAGCTCTGCCTTCAGGCACTCGATTTATAAGCACTATATGTGTCCTTCACTGAAGTCCTGTTAGAAACAAGCATTGGCAAAGCCAACAATTCTGGCTTTTGTATAGGTATTAGGCATTTGCCAGGGAATGCTATTAGATGCCCAGTTAATCACACCATTTTGCAGCTGCCACCATCAATAGACAGTTAATACCACTTCAGCAGTGCCTGCCAAGTGCCTTTCCCATGCCTACACAAAAGCCCAAACGGTTGGCATTGCCAATGCTTGTTAAGTTTCTAGTCTACATGGGGGGATACCTCAATGGCCCCTCCGCCCTCCCAATAGTTTTCTTTTCTTATGTATCTGTGCTTCTTTTAGCCAGCACTCAGCTAACCCATGTCACCTCCTTCCCTTTGTGGCCATCCCATCAACCCATTCTGTCCATCATGCATGCATGTGCTGGGAGCAAAGTATGTTGAAAACATTGTCAGCAGAATGTATGTGTATAATAAATCCTGATCCGGTGAAATGACCCACTAGAGTTCTGGGATTATTAATGACTTCGACTGACTGCCTGGGGCAGCTCGAGAGGATGGTGAAGGTCGTCCTAATAACTGGTCACAGAAGGATCTTCAGCAAAAGCTTCCTGGCGACGAGCAATAGCAGTCTCTCTACCCATAACCTTAATGGCAAGTCAGACTGCTTGCCATGCTACATTAATCCAAACCATCAGCCTGGGGCGGCTGCTGCGAGGAGCACAGTTGCTAGGTGAGTAGGGCATTGCTCTCAATCATGCACGTGCCTGCAGGTCAGCAGTGCACGATATTCTGTGATTGAAGGCCGGGGGAAATCAAGAGGCGAGGGTCTAAAGCAGGCTTGTCCAACCTTTTGGAATGTGGGGCCGAAGCATTAAGTTTTTGTCACCCGGTTGGGCCGGCGAGCCAAAAGTCAACACCCTCACCCAAAGCAGTATATTCAAAATCGATGGTGTGTGACCTTTGACACAATAGCATCACAGGCAGTGAAAGCCATGCAGTCCCAAAGATAGCTTTTGGTGGCTGGGACAGTGATCAAAGGTTAGTTTCTTGTGATTTCTTCCAGTGTCTATGTGTTGATATTTTTCTGAAATAGTGGGGGCGACTGAGCATAGCGAGGGAGCTATAACGATCTAGGGAGGGTTTGGCGGGGGTCTACCCCCAAGATTTTTTTTCAAATATGGGGCGGAAATGGTGCCTTTTACAGCAAGAAAAGTGGCCAAAAAGCCATAGGTTTACATGGGGAACATGTACATTCCATGTCACCAACAGCAGACAAGAACATTGTAGAACACAACACATTTTAATGATCAATGTGTCCACAGTGTAAGACAGCACTGTCAGTGATGTAACACATTGGCATGCTGGTTGTGCCCAAAATATGCCTCTGTAGCAACATGTCGATGCTGGTTGTTCCCAATGTAGGCCAGCATTGTTCTGTACAAAGCATGATTGATGCTGCCTGAGCATGTGCAGTGTGCCCAATACATATGCCAGCTTACCTCTGTAATACACATTCATTACTTCTGTGGTAATGAAAGAAGCATAATCCCATTTAAAAGATAAAATGTGGAAAATTGATCACCCAAAGGTGAACCCAATTGAAGAAACGCAATGCGAGCACAATCTAAAAGTATGAAGGACTTTTTTTATTGCATGATTAGTAACTTGTAAAGTTGTAACTTGTAAAGCATTCAGCACAGTTAAGAAGTCCAATAAGTCTACTAACACTGCACATGTTTTCAGTGTGACACTTGGCATTGTTTTTGCTTGCACAAATTCTCAATATCTGCTGGCACACTTGATGTGGCAATGCAGAGTATTCCAGATAGGTGTCCATTCGTCAAAAGTGATCTTGATTTTATGCTCTTCAATCTTGAGAAAAGCTGTTCACAGCAGTATGTGATGCAATGAACCGAAGTGCATTCTTAGACAGATTTGGGAAAGAGTCCCATGTAATGTATTTACTATAAAATGTATGCAGGGCATGTTCGGAAAAGGCTCTCTTCAGGTCACCATTACTTTGCATGTCAATTAATTCCATTTGAAACATGTCAGTAGCATTGGTGACGTTAGTACCAAATGGATCTGCAAACATCTTCAGCTCATCACTGTGCTCCCTGAAATCTGAAAATCGGTTTTTCAATTCATTCAAAAGATTCCCAATCAGTGCAGAATACTTGTCATGGTTGATGCTGTGAGCAGATCTAGTCATCAGTACTGCGAAATGAGTAGCAT
This sequence comes from Ambystoma mexicanum, assembly GCF_040938575.1. NCBI lineage: Eukaryota > Metazoa > Chordata > Amphibia > Caudata > Ambystomatidae > Ambystoma > Ambystoma mexicanum. Next base: position 159,286,396 of record NC_090940.1, read on the forward strand.
TTTTTTCATTCAGCTGCTTCTGAAACAATTGCAGCTTATGAACAAAGGATTGGATGCGCTCATACAGCCTGTTCACAAACTGATCCTCCTCTTGCAGTTTTATATTCAGGTCCGAAAGATATTTTGTTATGTCAACAAGGAAGGCCAAGTCATTCAACCAGCTATCATCGTCCAAGAAGCTGACATCTTTCCCTTTGTTCGTCATGAGCATTTTAATTTCACTAGGCAGTGACCAGAATCTGGATAGTGTGGCTGCCCTGCTAAGCCAACGAACTTGGCAAAAGTAGATAACATCATCATGGTCTCCTCCCATCTCCGCAAGACATGCTTGGAACTGTCTATGGTTAAGCCCTTGTGACTGTATGAAATTCACTGTACAACCTTTTCCATCACATGCGTCATCTCCAAGGCCTTTGCGCACAGTTGTCCCTGGTGAATGATGCAGTGATAGTGATGCGTGCTGACATTCTGGGGAACTGACTTTGCCATTAAACTGACAAATCCATTGTGTTTGCCGATCATAGCAGGGGCCCCATCAGTTGTCAGACCACAGAGTTTGTCCTCTGGCAGATTGAATTTCAACAGGACACGTTTCACTTCATTGAAAATGTCTTGTACTGTTGTTTTGCCTTTCATTGAACATAGGTCAAGTAATTCTTTGGTCACTCCTCGTAAAAAGAAAGCCAGTTGGGCAGTATCACTCCCTTCTGTGCTTTCATCCACCCCAAGCTGTAAAACTGACAGGCACCCAATCTTTTCGTCAGAGTGTCTGCAATGTTTGATGATAGGTTATCGACTCGTCGAGCAATTGTCTGATGTGGGAGACTGATTTTCTCCACCATTGCTTGTTTGTCAGGAAATGCAACAGATGTCAATATTCCCAAGCAATCTTTGACAAATTCTCCATCGGACAATGGTTTCCCTCTCCTTGCTACGGCCTTGGATATCAAGTAGCTTATCTTGGTTTGCCTCAGAGTTCTGTCTGCCAGCTTTGAAGAACGATTGTTGCCCGATCAGGGTCTGCTTCAGCGAGTTCGCCCAATCAATCCTAATCTGGCCAATCAGATTGTCAAATTCAGTGGCATGTTTTCTAGTATAATGCCGCTTAACATTGTATTCCTTGCAGACAGCTACTTTTTCCTGGCAAATCAGACACAGGATGTTCCACTTTTGTTCAAACACAAATAAATCCTTGGCCCAACTATCCTTGAAAACACGACATTCAGCATCCATTTTTCTTTTCTTCTGATTCGCCATCTATTGAGAGTTGGGTAGGTTTTAGTCATATGAAAGCTACATTGTCACAGGCTCGTTACATTAAAAACAATTCAAACTTACTTGTATTGCTAAGTAATAATGTTGTGGTTTTAATATAGGCAGAACATTGGGCCACACTGTAGGGCATGATTAAAAAACGCCTCACTCATAGTATTGTCGCACAAATCTATAACAACGCCCGTAGAGAAGCAGTGTTTGGCATGTAATATACAGGTCAGCGGGGGTGGGTGTGGATACAGGCTGTGGCACCCTTGTGATGCTACTTAAATATGAATTAATGCAAAGGAATGCTCTTATTCTTACAGGGCAGGCAGCCAGAGGAGAGATGAAACACTAAAATGCCACTGAAAAATTAGTAATTGCTCTGTCAGCTTTGTTCTAATGCAGATAAACTCAGAGGATGGTGCTCTTACCTGGTGGAGGGCAGAGAAGGAGATCAGCAATAGTATCAGGTAAACCAGAAAAGTTGTTGCTGCGGCGAGCTGATAGAGTTGGAGGTGGCCAACAAGTTATGCCTTTTGAGGAGAACAACAACATGTTTTATTTGTTACGTCGTGCTTGTGGCCAGAGTCTTCCAGCTTTGTAATGCTGCAAATTAAAGGCAAGGCTATTAACCAGTACACATAATGTCATTATATAAGTGGGGAGGCGCAATTTCTTTCACAATGCTTCTCTCCCAAAGTATATATCAATTCCACTTTGAGCCACTTCCATGGCACTGGTGATTAGGTACTTCACTATGCAGATAATAGTTTTGACCAGTGTTGCCAAGTAAATATTCTGTATCTATGTTGACCATCTCCCCTACTTTTGCCTTTGGCCTCCTCTGTGCCCCTCCTAAATTTGATTCCTGATGACACCACTAGATTGACCAACTATGAGGGTTCATGAGGAGCAGAGGGCACAATTAGTGAGATGCAACTAGATCCATTGCAGCCTGTATGTCTGCTACCATGAGTGACTGATCCTCTATAGGTCATCACCCAAAATATCAATGACAAAATATCATTGTTTCTGCTGCAGTTTTTGGTAAGAAAAGACAGAACTAAAATAAAATATTGACTTTTACCTCAATATGCCAATTGTGTTTCATACGCCTTAGAAGTGGCTTGAACCCTGCATGTTGTTGCTGGTGGGCCCATGCTCTACCTTCGAGCTATTGGGTTCCCCTTCAAACACGAGAGATATTTTTCATTATGAAATGGCTAACAAAAGTGTCATGGATGAAGGTCCCCCTGAAAAACTCAATGGCAAAGTATCATTGTTTCTGCTGGACCCGATTAATTTATAACAAATAAAGAAATAAATAAACCAGGCCTGTAACTGCCTATGATGCCCCCTTCAAGTGGGCACCAGAGGAAGTGACAGCCCTCAGCCACGGCCCAGAAATAAATTACCCAGGTCCACTGCCCCGACAGACATTGAACACATTTCATACAAGAATGGATCACCATATGTATCATTAATATCTGTGTGTATAGATCCATATTGTCAAATTACTGTAAATGCAAAAAGACGTCCAAGGCCAAATGATAATATGTTATTGTATAGCACTTACACTAAAGCTCTTTTTTATAGAACAAATATGCATACAATATCACCCAACCTGTGTTGGTACTCGTTTATTGACCGAAGAAGGATGAAAGGCTGAGATGGCCTTGCTGGGATTCGAACATGCAGATCACATACACATCGCAGCAGTGAGCGCTCAACCCACTGAGCTATCATATTGGCTATAGTAAAATGAGCAATTATTCGGTAGTGGATACCATTAAACTGGTAACTGAGATTTAACAGCAGTCCAGGTAAGTTCATCTGCAGGTCTGGTGCACAGTTGGCCGCATGTCAAGCATGCATGCATCTCCTTTTCAGGCTTCAGAGGTTGGCAAAATAGGGAAAGCAGCGCACTCACAGGACATCCCATACTCTGAGCACTCATTTCCTCATACATGCAAACAAACATGCAACAAAAATACACAATGCCTGTAACTGCCTCTGGTGCCCACAGAGGCAGTAACAGTGCTCCGCCACGGGCCAATTTATTTATTTTGGCTGAGAAACAGCTGATGGAAATACTGTGACCACGCAAGTTATTATTTTATTTTTTACTATGACGTACCTTGCATGGCAACAGTATTTCCATTGGCTTTTCTCAGCTAATGGAAATCACAACCCATCCTGGCTTGTTCAAGTTGGATTCCTTTGTTTGTCTGTTCAACCTCGCGGGTCACATGAAATGGCTTGGAGGGCCGCATTGTGGACCGCGGGCTGTATGTTGGACAACCTTGGTCTAAAAGTTCCTTCCGCCACATGCTGGAGAGAGTTGTGCCGGCGGCTTGAGGACATTTCAGTTCCTCAACCCGAGGTAAACATTCCCGGGATCATTTTCAGTTTTCTTCATTATTTATTTATTTAGTTATTTATTTAGTTATTTATTTATTTATTTATTTTGCACCTGCCATTGAGGCGCACAAAATAAAACAAGCACACACACAAACAATAAAATAAAATCCAAGCAAGAACAACAAAACCAAGACTTAATAAACCAAGCCAACACCGGGAGAGAATATATTGTTTTCATTATTTCGTATGCAGATGTGTCTCCTGTTGTGCCGTGCGATAAAAAAATTGATCCTGTCTGGCTCCGTCTGCCTTCGACTGGTTATTAATCGCCAAATGCATAAGATACAGATCATTCCGCGCCCTTCATCGGGCCTTCAACAAGCAAGGGCGGCCATTGATCATTCCCAAATTCCAGCAATGCTCCCCCTCTAGGTCAGGGGCCTCCACATCATTGGCTCTAGAGCCAGATCTGCACCACCCAGGTTGCCTTCCACCATAGTTAGTCTAACAAGTTCTGCATTTGTGTACTCTTCATCTTCTGATGAAGTGCTTGTATGTCCTCCCAGTGCCTTGGAAATTCTTGCAGCAGCTTACAAGATGATCCCCATCTCTAGACGACACCTTCCTGGCTGAACACAGCGGTGCACTATCTAAGTGATTTCTACTGCTGCACCGATAGCATACGGTGCCGTAAAAGGTGTCGGCGCCGTTAAACCCTTAACGCCTGATTACGAGCTCCCTTTGCGGGACCCGACCTTAACGGTTTTACCAGCCGTTAAGGTAGGGTGCCGCAAAGGGCCCTCGGTGCTAATTACGGTACCGCAATTTGTGGTACCGTACTTAGCGCCTTCCCCAGGCTCATTGAGCCCTATAGGTCGGAAATGGGAATGGGCAAGGGCCATGGTGAAATGGGGAAACACTGCCCCGCCAACCTTGGAATGGGGCAGTATTTCCCCATTCCACCATGGAGGACTCGTTACAACACCGGCACCAACCATGGTGCGGGGTTGTAATGAGGGTATCATGAATTTGTCACGTATGTGCTCATCCAGACTATTGCCAGAATTGCATGTAATAGATATCTCAGCGCAGCTACATACTCTTCCAGTGTTTCACCCTCTTCCTGTGCACAGGGGCCAAATCATAGCGTTCCAGTATGGTGCTGCTCTTGGGCCTGAAATGAAGTTCTAACTTTAAGAGAGCTGTTTCCAATTCCTTGATGTCCACATTATAGGCGTCCTCATATACATCAGGCACAGTGTCATAACTCTGTTCTCCCTCATAGCCAAGAAAATGCATCAGTAATGACAGGTTCCTGTCAGTGGCAAATCCAATTCATTTCAGTACATTTTGAGCTATACATATAATGGTCAGTAGTTATCCTGAAGACCTGTTGTGTTGGTGCCCCCCAGCACTGGACTTTTTGACCCCAGCTTTAAATTCCATTGTTCCCAATGGGCAATCTCCCAAATCATCCACCATGGGGCATCTATTGTTCTTGAACACAAACTTTGAAACCCTCTCCTACCACTGATCTGGAACATTCCTTAAAAGTTAGTTTTGCTTAAGGCTTTGAAAGGCTGTTGCTCCCAGCGAAATTAACACAACTTCTGTCACTCCCACCTTTTCATTGTTAGTATGCTCGTTGTACCCGGCATATCATGCACCAATCTAGCTCTCTCTCTGTCTCTCCCTCTTTCTCTCCCTCCATGCTCTCTCACATTCTCTCTGCACTCTACTTTTGTCTCTCTCTGTCTCACTCTAGGGCCTCATTACGACCCAGGCGGAAAACCATGGTGCTAATAGCACCATGGTCCATGCCGGTAACTTACCGACTCCGCCATGTAGAAAGGGGGAATTACCACCCCATTACAAGGTTGGCGGAGCGGTAATTCCCCCTTCCTCCATGGCCCTTCCCCATTCCCATTTTTGCCCCATAGGGCTCAATGGGAATGGGGAAGGCGCTAAGTACGGTACCGCAAATTGCGGTACCGTACTTAGCACCAAGGTCCCTTTGCGGGTCCCTACTTTAACGGCTGGTGTAGACCAGCCGTTAAGGTCGGGTCCCGCAAAGGGACCTCGTAATCAGGCACTAATGGGTTAACGGCGCCGCAGCCTTTTACGGCGCTGTTAACCTATTAGCGCCAGGGTCGTAATGAGGCCCTATGTCTCTTTCCATGTGGGTGAGAGTCAGGTGCACACAGTGCTTTACGTAGGACTAAAAAATGAGCTTGGACACATCAAGGGGGAGTGTCCTAATGGGGACACACGCGAGCACATTGGGCCACGCCCCCTTGACGAGCCTCGGCTCAATGGGCCACCGGCACCCCTGCCAGGCAGCCTTTTGTAGAGATCAGCACCCTCTCCCCCATAGAGGAGGGTGTGCTGATCTCAGCATTTATTTTCTAAAGGCTTGCCTGGCAGGGGACAGTGCCTCGCCTTTTCAGCCTTAATGGTGGCACTGCATCTCACCATCGGGGGAGGGGCAGCGTGACCATTAAGGCTAAAAAGGTGAGGCCACTGGAAGCAGAGGCCTTTTTTTAGTATTTTGAAAAAAAAGGCCTCTGCTTCCAGCGGCATCACATGTCTCTCTATAATGGTGGCGCCGGCCCACAGGCATCTCTTGCTTGAAGGGATGCTTCGCAGGTGCCAGTGCCACCATTATGGATGACATTTTTTTCTTAAGTCTGAAGCTCTTGCACATGAGCGAGATATGATATGATATGGCATTTGTAACGCGCCTATACACAAGTGTTTCAAGGCGCGACGAGGCAAGGGAAGTGGAACAAAGGGAGGAAAGAGGCAACAATCTTACTAGGCCAAGTCACATTGAGATTGCGCAAGTGCAGGGGAGGAGGGAGGGGAAAAGTGCCAGGGGAAAGGGGAGGGGGCACTGCTGTACATGGGATCAAAACAATAACAAGAAGTCCGGTCAGCAGGTGGCAGGTGCAAGGGTAAGTGCAGACAGCAGGTGTCCAAAAGTGCAGGTAGGGGGACTGTAGAGCTTCAAGCTTTAGAAAAAAAGCCTTGTCCTCTAGCGGCCAGGGCTGACAGGGGTGATTAGTGAGCCCCGGCCCACTTAAAGCCCTGGTTGCACATTTGCTAGAGCCACCACAGACATTGCAAACAGCTGTGCGCCGACAGGAAAAAAAGACATTTTGAAGGGGGCGGCGCTGTTTATTTTTGTTGCAAAAGCAGCTGATTTGGCTAGCCTCCGACCCTCAGAAACTAACTGGATGTGAGGACAGAATAGCAGCTGCACCACCAGTCACTCAATTGGGGTTTAAGGGCCACTTAGGGCATAATGTGTGAAGTTTCAGGGGAAAGATGGCTTTGCAAGTGTTTTGTTCCAATTTTAAATGCACAGGCACCTGGAGTGGAACACTGACAGCCAATCAGGAAGCATGACTTCCAGGAAATAACTACTGGTATGGCCATGGCTTCTGAAGGCAGTCGGGATATCAGTGCCTGCCACCTCTTGCCTGCGTCTTATGTTGTTTCCTATGGCCTCCTTTTCCTCACCTGCATCCATTGTGTGCTGGCTCCTCCTCTTCTGGGGCTTAAAAGCGAAGAAGGACTTGCCACCATGGCCGCCATGCAACTGACTCCCAGCCACCATGCCTGCAGAGTCCTTCCTCACATTTTAGCAGAATTTTCTTTTGTTCTTTGACACTCATCTTCGAAAATGAAGGGCAAAATCTAGAAACATCCATGTGGTGGATGCAGATTGCTTTAAAGCCCATCTCCACACTGCAATAACACTTCTTATGTTCATGTTAAAGGTATTTATACCGCACACAGTCACCAACGGAGTTGGTCCCCAGGCGCTCTGGCGGCTCTGTTAAACAAGAAGGCGGGTGGGTTGGCTTAGTCGGGTGAAGAGGGAGTAGGAAAGTGAGAGAGGTGGTGTGCTGCTGGCAGCTTCAGTTCGGTTATCACCGTGCTCTGAGCTTTGTGTGAGCATCAGACCGAAGCGAGACCTTGTGTGCTGTTGGTGCGGTTTATGTGTTGTTTGTATGTCGTTGCGGTGTGGTGAAGTGCGTGCGGTTTGCTGGGCGAGAGATGGTTGTGTAGACTTATGGATGAATTGGGTATGCAGAGATGCCCGTGGGCTGTGTGAGCGCTTTAAAAATGCTAAAAATAAGTAAAAATGCAGAGGTTTGAGGAAGGGTTAGTGGTTTGTATATCCTAGTCTTTACAGATCCTTCCTATATAACTAGTATTCCTGTGGTTACGCATAGTTGCTACTTTCCTTTTGTCCATCTAACTGTTGTGGACGATGACACGGCGCATTCCTGGCTGTGTTGTATATTGGCCAACTAACTGTTGTGGACGATGGCACGGCGTATTCCTGGCTGTCACTGTAGCACTTCGTCTGTACACTTGCCTTTGGTTCGGGCCTAGAAGTCGCGCTTCCAAGCACATACCTACTGATATTGCCGGTGGCGACAGGCTTTAATACATAATTATAGCACCTTTTGTGAGTCACCCTCCCTTGAAGTAGGAAATTGTACCCTGGATCAATTTGCTCTGCCATAGCTTAACTGTAGTGAGGGGCGCCACTGAGGGTGTAGCTTGCCCAACTTTAGAGGCGATATTTATTTATTTATATTTGCATTTGTTGAAGCGCACTAAACTCGAGGCATCAAGGCGGAAGGGAAGGTTCCTGTTTTCACTTCCTATCTTGCTTATTGGGTCTGATACAACATGTTCCTTAATGATCGGACCAGGCAAATGGCGCACTAGCGCTTCAGCAACCATGATTTAGGCCGGCATGGGGGTAGAGGGGCGGGGGTGCTATCAATTACTGTTCACTGCCTATTAGTATTGCATGCACCTGTGGGATGCACATTAATGAAGGTACATTGCTCTTGGCGGGCAGGACGGCGCGGGAGCGTTCGCTCTGGAGCAGGACCGCCTTCCTGGAACTGCCAGCATATGGCTATTCGGCTTCACTCAGGTGCAATGGCAGTGGGGCGCCCTCAAGCCGCAGAGCCACACAGAGAGGTATTGCTAGAAGGCGCCGTTGCTAGAAACTGCGGTGATGATGTAAAGGGACGGGCGAAGCATGTACAGCCGGACAGAGACCATGAAGGAAGGACAGGCGCAGCAAGAAGGACCAATGAAACCCGAGAAAAGGAGAGACTGTGATGGGGAACAGGAGGGGATGGGAACACGCAACCTGTCATGCATGCTGGACGCTACGCTCGTAGAACAGCTAGACCGTTCTACTCCAAATGGAGGCTATTCGATACGTTACCGGGAAAACGACGTTTACACTTTTCACGTCGCTAACTTCACGTGACTTTTGCTTCGTCACGTGAACTACGGTATCACGTATTTAAGCAGCGTAGAAACTTCACTCGCTGCTTCTGATCGTCTCTATTGGCGTCGTGTAGCTGAACCTCTGATCTACATCCTGGTATATTCCTACAGCTACTTTTGGGCCTTCGATAGCGTGTGTTCCGCCACACGCTGATTCCTGGAGCTATCCCTTCGCGTGCTATTCCACACGCGCTCTTCATCTTCATACGCGGCTGGCCAAGGCTGCGTAAAACCTGCCCGCGTGTAACATCCACACGCGCTCTTCGTCTTCAAGTGCGGCCGGCCCAAGACTGCGTGAATCCTGCCCGCGTGTAAAATCCACACGCGCTCTTTGTCTTCATACGCGGCTGGCCAAGGCTGCGTAAAACCTGCCCGCGTGTAACATCCACACGCGCTCTTCATCTTCAAGTGCGGCCGGCCCAGGCTGCGTAAATCCTGCCCGCGTGTAAAGTCCACACGCGCTCTTTGTCTTCATACGCGGCTGGCCAGGCTGCGTGAATCCTGCCCGCGTGTAAAGTCCACACGCGCTCTTTGTCTTCATACGCGGCTGGCCAAGGCTGCGTAAATCCTGCCCGCGTGTAACATCCACACGCGCTCTTCGTCTTCAAGTGCGGCTGGCCCAGGCTGCGTGAATCCTGCCCGCGTGTAAAATCCACACGCGCTCTTCGTCTTCAAGTGCGGCTGGCCAAGGCTGCGCGAACCCTGCCCGCGTGTAAATCCACACGCGCACGTTGTCTTCACACGCGGCTGGCCCAGGCTGCGCGATTCCTGCCCGCGTGTAAATCCACACGCTCACGTTGTCTTCAAACACTATTTTCTTCTAACTCCTGCATCTGTGGAATTAACAGAAGGATTGATCCCTAAGTGGGAAGGAAGCCTTTCAAGGATTATTGGAAGTGACTTTGAACTGAACTTGGGACGCTATCCTGTGGTGAATTCAACCCGTATCTAGCGTGAGCCTCGTTCCGTCCGGGATAAGTCTCCCTTACTAATTTTCCCTTCCCTGTCGTTTTGTTCTTCATTTCAAATCCATCAAGAGACTTCTGGATTGTTCTACCCAGAGATACAGGTCAGTGTGATCATTCCTGTCATTATCTAACTCATCATACTCAGGTTGGAGCAGTTATTCATGATACTTTAATTTGTCCTAGGCTGGATTACTATACCTTACCCACGCCCTTTCCAGTGATCCATCGCTCTGCCTGTTTTATCAGCCAGAGGGTTGTATCATTTGGAAGGTCTTTGTTGACTTCACGACTATCAAGTCGGGTGAACAGGGATCCGGAAGACCCTACCTCCTGTATCCTTTTGAATATTGTATCCTTTTCGGTTGATACTTTGGTGCATTCTGACACAACCTGAAATCCCACTAGCTGTGCCCACCAGCTGGATTACAGACTCCTCGCAGAAACAAAGGGACGCTCAAGGCCTCTATGCAAGCTACTCTTACAGGCACCACCGCCTGCAAGCCCAAGCTACGCTTACAGCCAGCACACCCTGCAAGCTATACAGGCACCACAGCCTGCATGCCCAAGCTACTCTTACAGGCACCACCGCCTGCAAGCCCAAGCTACTCTTACAGGCACCACCGCCTGCAAGCCCAAGCTACTCTTACAGCCAGCACACCCTACACGCTATACAGGCACCACAGCCTGCAAGCCCAAGCTACTCTTAAAGGCATCACACCCTGCAAGCCCAAGCTACTCTTACAGGCACCACACCCTGCAAGCCCAAGCTACTCTTATAGGCACCACACCCTGCAAGCTATACAGGTACCACACCCTGCAAGCCCAAGCTACTATTATAGGCACCACACCCTGCAAGCCCAAGCTACTCTTAAAGGCATCACACCCTGCACCGCCAAGCTACTCTTACAGGCACCACACCCTGCAAGCCCAAGCTATTCTTACAGGTACCACACCCTGCAAGCCTAAGCTACTCTTAAAGCCAGCACACCCTGCAAGCTATACAGGCACCACCGCCTGCAAGCCCAAGCTACTCTTAAAGGCATCACACCCTGCAAGCCCAAGCTACTCTTACAGGCACCACACCCTGCAAGCCCAAGCAACTCTTACAGGCACCACACCCTCCAAGCTATACAGGTACCACACCCTGCAAGCCCAAGCTACTCTTATAGGCACCACACCCTGCAAGCCCAAGCTACTCTTACAGGCACCACACCCTGCAAGCCCAAGCTACTCTTACAGGCACCACACCCTGCAAGCCCAAGCTATTCTTACAGGTACCACACCCTGCAAGCCCAAGCTACTATTATAGGCACCACACCCTGCAAGCCCAAGCTACTCTTAAAGGCATCACACCCTGCAAGGCCAAGCTACTCTTACAGGCACCACACCCTGCAAGCCCAAGCTATTCTTACAGGTACCACACCCTGCAAGCCCAAGCTACTATTATAGGCACCACACCCTGCATGCCCAAGCTATTCTTAGAGGTACCCCACCCTGCAAGCCCAAGCTACTCTTACAGGCACCACACCCTGCAAGCCCAAGCTACTCTTACAGGCACCACACCCTGCAAGCCCAAGCTATTCTTACAGGTACCACACCCTGCAAGCCCAAGCTACTATTATAGGCACCACACCCTGCAAGCCCAAGCTATTCTTACAGGTACCACACCCTGCAAGCCCAAGCTACTCTTACAGGCACCACACCCTGCAATCCCAAGCTATTCTTACAGGTACCACACCCTGCAAGCCCAAGATACTCTTACAGGCATCACACCCTGCAAGCCCAAGCTACTCTTACAGCCATCACACCCTGCAAGCTATACAGACAGCACAGCCTGCAAGCCCAAGCTTCTCTTACAGGCACCACACCCTGCAAGCCCAAGCTACTCTTACAGGCACTACACCCTGCAAGCCCAAGCTACTCTTACAGGCACCACACGCTGCAAGCCAAGCTATTCTTACAGGTACCACACCCTGCAAGCCCAAGCTACTCTTACAGGCACCACACCCTGCAAGCCCAAGCTATTCTTACAGGTACCACACCCTGCAAGCCCAAGCCACTATTATAGACACCACAACCTGCAAGCCCAAGCTATTCTTAGAGGTACCACACCCTGCATGCCCAAGCTACTCTTACAGGCACCACACCCTGCAAGCCCAAGCTACTCTTACAGGCACCATACCCTGCACACCCAAGCTATTCTTACAGGTACCACACCCTGCAAGCCCACGCTACTTTTACAGGCACCACACCCTGCAAGCCCAAGCTACTCTTACAGGCACCACACCCTGCAAGCCCAAGCTACTCGTACAGGCACCATACCCTGCAAGCCCAAGCTATACAGGCACCACACCCTGCAAGCCCACGGGGGAGGCCACAGGTGTGGCCCGTGCGTCTGGACCCTAAGGCACACACAAGGTGTTTAACACACGAAGCAAGCCTGCATGGGTCCAGCCGGAAAAACATACAGTGAATGACTTCTGTGGGAACAGCAATCAACAAACTGCAACATGAAATACACTATGGGCTACAGATAAGAAAAGAGAAAGGAACAGGCAGAATTTCCCTCCAGGGGTATAGGAGCCAATCTCTGTACAATGGATATTAAAGGCACAGTTGCAGACGCTATTGAAAACATCCAAAACACTTAAGGGGAGTCAAAACGAGTGACCGAGAGAAGTAAGGTTTCAAGGCAACAAGAATTACATACAGGAATGTATGAGCCAGGAACAAGAAAACTTGTAGCACAGCTCTAGAACTTGGGTAACTTTAGCAGGAGGGTACTAGAACAAGGTAACTAGTAAGGCAGCCGAATGAGATCACGGCAGTAAGACCCTAGCATTAGATAGCCGTATTCATAGTAATGCTTTTAGCCTCCATATTTTATCTGTGAAATAAGCATTTTATAGATCATCTTTTTATTTCTACAGCCGATCCTTCTTTTAGTTAACTGTGTAAAGAATTGTGTTTTTTTTTCACTGTGGACTGTTTGAAAGCCTGACTGCATTTTAGTAGCTTGTTGCTGAATTGAGCTGCGTGGTTCAGTCCGTAAGGAGACCAGAAACCACAAGGCCCAGAAGCCCTGGTAGTTCTTGTTGCCGCTTAAATCTGCAAAGCAGGCGCAAGAGCGCCGGTGCGAGAACTCAAGCGGTCTGTGGCAGTCCATTAAGGTCCAGAAGACAGGAAACATCTGAAGTCTTTGCCTCTTCATTCCATGGGCATCGCAGAAGTTCTTGCTGCCATTGATGTAGCCAGAAGCATTTTCGATCAATGTAAATCGGTGTCAGACCCCCGAAGCTCGGTAAATCCCTCTGCGGGTAGTAAGCCAAGTTACATCCAGGATCAGAGTATCGCCAATCCATTGCATGACAATACACAGGAAGCAGTAGATGTTTTACTTCAGATGATGTCAACTCCTTAACTTTGACCTCGCTCCCTTCCCCTATTTTGGGATCATTTTGGATAGTAACAGTACTATGGAAGGTGCATCTGATCCAGAAACACACCAAGATGGTCTAGTCTTGGGTCAGGTGGGCTCACTCCTCCCTTGTGAGTTGCCTATTGCTCAGGAAAAGGGTAGCCTTCCTCAGGAGGTGGGATGCAGAGCTCCCCTCCCTAGATGTAAGATCATCCCAGTACTAGACCTTAAGTTTATGATGCTGAATACCAGGTCTCTGGTCAAATACGCAGTGGAAATAGCTACTTATATGGTAGAAAAGGACATCGATATCTGCGCCATTACTGAGACCTGGGGCCACAATGCTGCTGGCCCTTCTCTGAGTTTAGCCATTCCAGTGGGTTATAGTATGTTACAACATGATAGGCATGGTGGGAGAGGGGGAGGGGGATGTGCTAATTTCTTTAATCTGACCTGGCTGTATGGGAAGTCAAATGTCAACCCATTGAAGGGACTGAGTCTTGTTTGGTAAAATAGGACTCAATGCTGAATCCACTATTAACATTCTCCTGATATATAGACCCCCTGCAGCTGTACAGGGTTTTGCCATTATTTTATCTAATTATCTTCTGCCTTTCCTGAAACCCAACACAAGTTTCTTTTCTCTGGCTGGGGCAGGATGCTGATGATTCAGCGTCGGATCTGGAGATGATTTTATCTAATCTAGGTTTTGAACAGAAGATCCATGTACCCACGCATTGTAAGAGACACACCCTTGATTGGGTTTCCACACTGAACATTGTTACTAAAATAAATTCAGTTTTGGCCTGCCCTTGGTCAGACCATTACTTTGTGCACTTTATTGTGCAGTCGTAATTCCCTGTGAAAAGGAAAGGGGCGCATACTCCATTGGTACCCGGTGAGAGTCAAGCAGAATCCAGTACGCATTCTGATTGCCTCTCACTGGGTCGTTACCCGGCCGAGAATCCCTCGATTCTCTGCCGGGATTCCAGCCTCCTTGTCCACGGCAGGGGGAGGTGCAGCCCCTCAGCCAATGAGGAGGCCCGAAGCAGGGCCATCCCAGCTCCGAGCCTCCCCATGGCTGTGAGGCTGCCTTCGCCCCCCACCAGGGACTCAGGTAAGGTATTTTTTTTGTTTTCCCCTTTCCTCCCTCCTCCCTCCCGACCCCACTTACCTTCTTGCTGCTTTGTCCCCTTTGGGGGACTATGGAAGCCTCTAGCCGTGTGGAGACTCGGAGTGGGGCCATCCCTGCTCCGCGCCTCCACATGGCTGGAGGCATCCATCGTCCCCTGCCGGGGACCCAGGTACGTTTTTGTTTGTTCCCCTCTCTCTCTCCCAACCCCACTTACCTTCTTCTGTCTTCTTTCGGGAATGGACGCGCTGGAAACAATTGTGTTCCCAGCGCGTCCGCTCCCGATGGCTGCCATGGAAAGGGAAAACGGACTCTGTTTTTCCCTTTCCCGGCATCCATTTTTTTTTTCTGTCCCGAAACGCTGCAGCGTTTGGGGACAAAAAAAATGCTTTTAGTATCCCCGTCACGCAGATATTGCAGGCCAGGTTACTAATAGCTATATGCCCCTTGCGGCGGGGGGGATTATGACTCAGGTAATGCCCCGGGGCCTTCGTTAAGGCCGTTGCTTCGCTCGGGCCTATAACTATGGGCCCCGGGTCATTACCTGAGTTGGTAATGCCCCTGCCGCTCGGGGCATATTCCTTAAGTGTTTTTAGCTGGAAATCTTAAGAACTTATTATTGGAACGTATTGAACCTATTCTAAGCCCAGTTATTGCTAATTCTTCTAATACAGAATCTGTTGAAGAGCTCTCCAATCTTCTTTCATCTTCTTTCTCCAATATTTCCAATACCTTGGTACCACAAAAAAAGAAAATTCGGAAGGAAGTATGAAATAGCAATTCCTGGTTCTCTCCAGAACTCAAGGTACTTAAAGCTTCTACTCTTAAGTATTTCTGTGAGTGGAAAACTAACAACTCTCCTTCGACCCTTGCAGCCTATAAAGAAGCGACCAAAGCATACAAATTAGCCATTGTTGAGGCAAAAAAACACCTTTAATAAGAGAATCCAGAGTGCCCAATCCGATGTGAAGGAGCTCTTTAAGGAAACTTCCTTCACACAGGATTCAGGCTATGTTGTTAAGGATGCTGGCTGTTGTTCAGCTATCCAGGAAGCAATGCGGGGTAAACTGTAAGATCAAGGCAGATGCTGCCTTTAAAAAAGAGAGTCAATCTCAGCTGCCAGTAGCTGAAGCTAAAGTGGATTATGTTAAAAGCCCTCTGATTCCGCAATTTAGTTTTACAAATATAAACCACCAAATGTAAAGGCGATCCTTGGTCTTCTGTTTATTATTAAAGCCAGCTCACCCATTTTGCTGGACGTTATCTGTAAATTTGTTAACGCCTCCTTCCGAGAAAATTCAGTGCCCCAGGGGCTAAAAAAGGCATGGATAACACCCATCCTTAAAAAGCCAGGTCTACCTGCGGATAAACCGCCAAACTATAGACCTATTACGAACACCCCTTTCCTGCTTAAGTTCTTGGATCGGGTGGCGTATGTCCAAATTTCACCACATCTTAATAAGTACCCCATTCTCAATAACCATGAATCAGGGTTCAGGCAGGGATTTGGGACAGAAACCGCGCTGCTTGAACTTAAAGCCAGATTGTTAGAACATATGGATAATGGAAAAGCATCTATTCTGATGCTGCTGGATTTGTCGCCGGCCTTCGATCTGGTGGATCATTCCATCATGGTCACCAGGTTGGGGGACGTCACTAACTTTTTGAGTACAGCATCTCAATGGGTCTCCTTGTTTCTGAGCAATCGGGACTGCAGCGTTTACTGTGAGGAGGCAGAGGCTATGCCTATGACCCTGAAATTTGGCGTCCCTCAGGGTTCATGTATTTCACCCTGCCTTTACAACATCTTTACAGTACCCTTCTTTGCTCTCTTAGAGCAAAATGCGATAACGTTTACGAACTAGGCTGATGGCACTCAGTGTGTCATCCCTATTACTGGCATACATGAGACAGATGAAGTGCAGCTGAACAAAGTATACTCTCTCATTGAAAGCTGGGTGGTTTAACATGCTCTGGCTCTGAATAGAGCTAAGACAGAGCTATTGGTCGTTGCCACTCCTAAAATGATTAGGACATTAGGTCCTGTGTACGTGAGTTTTTTAATTGAGGATACTAGAATAGTTGCCCAAAAGAAGGTTAAGACGCTGGGTGTCTTTTTGGACCAACATCTAACTATGAAGGCGCATGTCTAAATATGAAGGCTCATGTAGGTAGCCTGGTGTCCTCTTCGGCCTATTATATTAAGCTTTTGGCCCACTGTTGTCCCTTTAATACTCAAGCTAATGCTGAGACCATCGCAAGGGCCATTGTGGGCGCCAAAATAGATTGTTTCTGTAATTTACTGCATGGCATCAATAAAGCTGAGTGCAACCGGCTACAGGTTATACAGAATAGCACAGTGTGAGTGGTCAAGGGTATTGCCCGGAAAGACATCTCGGAGGCCAGACGTTGTCTGCACTGGCTCCCAGTGGAGTCCAGGTTTCTGTTTCATCTTCTTGTAATTGTGCAGAAATGTTGAGCGTTTATCTTCAGGATTTAATTTAAAAAAAAGCTACATGAGAATTCTCAGATCCAACAAAACTGACCAGTTAGCCATTCCTAGATGCAGGACTATCAAAGCCACAAAGGGAGCATTCCAGAATGCAGCCCCAAGAGCATGGAATGGTCTTCCTCCAGAACTCAGGAGCTTGAGGCCACTGAACTCTTCAAAAAGAAACTTAAAACTCTCTTATTTGTTTAATCTCATAGTTTGATCCTCATGTTGACCTCTGGTTCAATGATTTTTACCTGTTGTCAGTCTCTTTTTCATTGCGCCCTTAAGCCTACAGGTCCATGGTTTGCGCAATATACAGTATTTTTTAAAGTTATAAAGTATAACTTTAGCAAAGTACTAGAACAAGGTAACTGTGGCAAGGCACTCAAACTAGGTAATTTTAGCAAAGTACTAGAACAAGGTAACTGCAAAGGCACTCAAACTAGGTAACTTTAGCAAAGTACTAGAACAAGGTAACTGTGGCAAGGCACTCGAACTAGGTAACTTTAGCAAAGTACTAGGAAATGGTAACTGTGGCAAAGCACTAGAACTAGGTCACTTTAACAAAGTACTAGGACCAGGTAACTGTGGCAAACCACTAGAAGTAAATAACTTTAGCAAAGTACTACAACAAGGCGACTGTATCAAGGCACTAGAACTAGGTACATTTAACAGTATACTAGGACAAGGTGACTGTAGCAAGGCACTAAAACTAGATTACTTTAGCAAAGTATCAGGACAAGGTAACTGTGGCAAGGCACTAGAATGAGATATCTTTAGCAAAGAGCTAAAGGTGACTGTAGCAAGGCACTAGAACTAGATTACTTTAGCAAAGTATTAGGAAAGGTCACTTTGGCAAGGCACTAGAACTAGATACCTTTAGCAAAGAACTAACTAAGACTTTTAGCATCATGGCTACCCCCTTACCGCATACCGGGTCCAGGTTCCTCGAATGAGGAATTACCGGGCCATTCCAACCTTGGAGGACCCGGTAATTCCTCATTCAAGGAACCCAGACCCGGTACCTCCCCATTCCCATTCGAGCCCCCATAGGGCTCAATGGGAATGGGGGCATGCTGATAACGGGCCAGTTATCAGCATGCTGGTCCTTTAGCGGCTCCCACTAAGGGTGTCTGGTAAAACCCGCCACCCTCAGCAGGACCCTCTAAAGGACCTTGTAATGCGGCAGTAAGGGGTTACCAGCACTGGCATCATTACCGGTGCCGTTAACCCCTTACCGCCAACCTCGGAATGAGGCCCAAGGTGACTGTAGCAAGGCACTAGAACTAGGTACATTTAGCAACATACTAGGACAAGGTAACTGCAGCATGACCCTAGAACCAGATAACCTGAGCAAAGTACTATGACAAGGTAACTGTGGCAAGGGACTAAAACTAGATAACTTTAGCAAAGTACCAGGCCAAGGTAATTTTGGCAAGGCACTAAAACGAGATAACTTTAGCAAAGTACTAGGACAAGGTAAGTGTATCAAGGCACTAGAACTAGGTACATTTAGCAACATACTAGGACAAGGTAACTGCATCAAGACACTAGAACCAGATAACTTGAGCAAAGTACTATGTCAAGGTAACTGTGGAAAGGGACTAAAACTAGATAACTTTAGCAAAGTACCAGGACAAGGTAACTTTGGCAGGACACTAAAACTAGATAACTTTAGCGAAGCAAGGTAACTAGTAAGACAGCAGCATGAGATCGCTGCAGCAAGTCACTTAAAATAGATAACTCTAGCAAAGTACTAGGATAAGGTAACTGGGAAAATAGTACAAGTAGGTAACTTTAGCAAAGTACTGGAACAAGGTAACTGTGACATGGCACAGAACTAGATAACTTTAGCAAAGTACTAGGACAAGATAACTGTGGAAAGGCACTAGAACTAGGCAATTTTAGCAAAGTACTAGAACGAGATAACTAGTAAGACAGCAGCATGAGATAATTGCAGCAATACACTAGAACTAGGTAACTTTAGGCAGCTCCTAGGACAGGGCAACTGTCGATAGGCACATATTCAGCCTATAGCAGTGCTTGCAGGGAGGAATCCCAGGGTGAATTCATATGACTGGGCTTTGAACAACCAATCACACGTGTGGCTAACTCCAATCTCTGGCATGGATTTTGGAAGAACAGCCAGTGCTTCCGAACTCCAGGAGTTTCTGCGTAAAAAGCAAAGCAGCTATTGGTGTGGCATTTTCAGCATTGCATTTCTTTGAAATATGCTTTCCTTCTTCCATTCGTCAAAAACCATGATGGTAAAATCCAATGGGACATTTATCTGGCAAGAAGAGAAAATCACACACAACCGTGGAAATGTGCAATAATGGGGATTTGTGTTTCAGTTTTAAATTTAAAAAAAAACAATTAAGGCACTCCAGACAGGGCATCATGGCACTGAATCTAGGGCAGTCACCTCTGCATGTATGTGCAAACAGGTAAAGTTTGAGGGTTTTCAGTGAGTCACTTCACTGTCAGTAGATGCAGGAGGAGTCAAAGTTTCTCCTTTGTATGGTTTGATGTCATGCAGATGCAGCTAGGCTCACCTTCCTTGTAGTTTGACAGTGGTTGGAGTGACTTCTTCCACCTCATAGGGTCCCTCAAAACAGGGTTTATTTCAGATGTGAACACATTTACGGACCAGCACCTGGTCTCCTGGATATCAGCTAGGTTGTTTTAAAGAGGCTTTCTGGATCTGTTGGCTGGCTTTCTTCTTCAATCCTTTTTGACCTCTCCTCCGGTTCTTGATCTGTTGAAAAAATAAAATAAACACTAGCGGTCATAGTTATCAAATAATCATACATCTCATCACCTAACGTCTTTGCTACACTGTGGGAATACGTTGCTAACCTAGTTGGAGGAACAAGAGGTGTTCTCATACAGGATCAAGTCACCAACTCATGAGGAGTTAAGTGGTGATCTGAGCCAGGCTGATTTCTCAGTGCATACACTGCAAGGGCCAGGCAATGTAGCCATCCCTTCTTTAAGGTGATTTTAATCTTGGCTATTCTTTCTTTAAGTCATCTATTTAAACATTCACAAATTCCATTCACCTGTGGGTGATAGACAAAGGAGAACTTGTGTTTTATCCATAATAAAAGAGTGATCTGCTCAAATAGTTCATTTATAAATGTCGTACACTGTCAGACCATAGGAACTCGCACATACTCCCTCTTCAAAACACCTCACTCACAAGGAACTTGGCAGTTCATAGGACGCATTAGTTTGTGTACATGGACCTGCTTCAATCCATCTGGAAAAGGGTCACACCATGACTAGCATATACCAATAGCTCTTGCATGTTTCCAGCATATCTACATAATCTATATGTAGATGAAATGGGCCATTGGGTCTAGGGATTTCTCCTCTCACTTTTCGCAAAGTGTACCCTATAGTATATTTCAGGCACGCGTTGCAATGCACAATAAACTGTGCCACATGTTCTTACAAATTTGGTGAAAACCAATCTTCTGCAATTGTAGCAGCAATACTCTCTCAAGTCTTATGTGCAGGATACTGAAGCTGCTCCAGCGCTACCCTTAATAAAGGTAGTGACATAACTGGCTTTCCAGTGATATCCTGCCTCCAGATTGCTTCAGTGGGGGATAAAGATCACCCCTGTTTTCTCCATAGGCCTTGCTCCTACTGTGAGACTCGACCTTGTATCTCAATTAACTGAACAATAGACGGCATGTTAAAACCCTCCTTTATCAACATGCACCGTCCTGTCTTTGTTTAACACTGTGTAGTTCGAAATCAGAAATATATGGGAAATGTGCTGCCTTTCTGGCTTCTAAATCTGTGGCTGGTCTTTTTATATACGCTGCACATTTTATGACTGCAATAGTCTATGGGAGCCTTAATGCCTCAATATATTTATCCAATAGGGCTGCATGTTGCACTGGTATGCCGTCTGCTTGCAGGAATCCCCTTCTTTTCCAGAATGACAAACCTGCATGTACTCCTGACATCACATACATTTGAGGTCACATCCAGTTCGCTATTGATTACGAAGGTTCCCAGGCCTATATTCTACTAAAGCTTTTTATTATACACACCACAAATTGAGTTGTTTATATACTATTTAATATTTGTTGCATTTGAAGAATAAATTTGATTGATTTGGTGAATCGTGTCATTTTCCCCTTTCCAGTCCGTAAAGCTCTTGAAGAGGTGTTTACCTAAAAATGCGCCAGCCACGTACAGATGTTGTATCAGATACAGATAATTTGATGCTATTAAAATCATCATTCTTGTTCTTTCAAAATGATACATTTACTTTTGTTTTTCTTTACATTGCATACCAACTCATTAAAAATTGTGCATAGTATTTAATGAATATTGGCGGTTTTACAGTATATAATAGTGTGCAGGGGAGTGGAGGATTCTACTATTTGATATTCTTTTTTTTTCTCCGTATGTTGTTGTTATCTTATTTCAGGATCATAGTTCCTGCCCGGCACCTTAAAACATTTGTAGTGTTTTTTTCTTCCATTTTTTTCTACATCTTCCTATAGATTGGTGTGCATTAATGCTGCTTGGTCACATAGGCAGAGTCAGAGTACACCGTCACTTCCTCATCCTCATATGTTTGTATTGCGGTGATAAGCGCCACTAATTCTTCAGCCTGTGTTGAGCAATAGAAAGGTAATCTCATACTTGTCACTACCTCAAATTCACCTTCACGGTTCAGCTTTACTACTGCCGATTCTGTATGTCTTTCTCCCGTTGTTTGGTAGATTTCTAATGACCCATCAATAAAGAGAGTCTTCCCCCCTCCAAGAGCATTTTTCTTTAACACAGGGAATGTCATCATAGAACTCAATATATGTTGTGCAGTCATGTACATAATCATCCTCCTCTACTGGTTCCGCTATGAATGTGGCTGGGTTCACTATTTTCACTATTCTGCATCTAACAATCTTAATTGCAGGGTTTGAGATAATTACCCCGTACCCTGATGCTCTTTGTGTGGTCAATGTACTTTCTGGTTTCTCTAAAATAGCAAATAATGCATGCTCAACAAATAATGTCACTGAACACCCCATCAGAATACTCAAAGCTTTTTTTAATAGCAAATGCAGCAGCAGATAAAGCTTGTTCACAAGGAATATGCCTTTTGATAGCTGGATCTAAAATACCACGATAATAAGCCAATGGTTTATGTCCATGTCCTAATGTAATTTTCTGTGTAAGAACTGCTGTCATGATTTCTCCATTTGAATGGGAGAATAGGTACAATTCTTCATGATAATCTAGGATTCCTAGCACAGGGGCTGTACTAGCCGCCTTTTTCAATTCTTCAAATCCTTCAGTCATTTCATCTGTCCCTGTTATCTTACTTTTGTCAACAAATTGTTGCATTTTCCTCACTATTTTAGGTTCTGAAGTCTTCATAACTGCCTCTGCTCATTCAGGTGTAATTTTCTTCCCTTCTTTAGAGATTAACTCTCCTATATACAGGGCCTCATCCTGACAATATTGTAGTTTTTCTTTGTCCACCTTGTATCCTTTCTCTGCTAGTATAAGCATGAACTGAACAAAGTCTTCTCTGCGTCGTTCTTCTGTCTCACAGCACACTAAAATGTCACAGTCCCCTGGGGCAAACAAGTATGTTTCAGACGGATATTTCTATATGGAAATGAGGTCAAATCGTGTGAGTCCTCGTGGAGGAGAATTGAGAAGAACACATTTTTTAAATCTATAACTATCAAATATTTGGTCTTGGAAGGGATATTACACAATATTGTAGCAGGATTTGAAACTAAAGGTGTCAGAGGAGGCATACTGTCATGAACCGTCTCCTTCGTCCTTTCTGGACTTCGTGGTCCCTGACCCATAGGGGATTGAATGCAGTAATCCTTCCAACATGGCCGCCTGATACGGAACGCTGCTTGCCAGTCCTTGCGCTCCACGCTCTGCGTTCTACTAAACAGACACGCCCCCCGCGGCTCTGCATGTCTCAACGCTACCGCTTGCTGTAGTTGGACGTGTGTTACCGGAGTTCGCTCGGGGCTTTCTTCTGAATCCTGTTTCCTGGTTCCTTGAACCCCCCTTCCTTCCTTCCTTTCCTCAAAACTTACCTTTGAACTTCCTGGGTTTTCGCCCGCGCTCGGGTCACGGCGCTCCGTGTCTCTGAGCTCGGACATTGTTCCTTCCTGGTCTCCGTCCTGGACATCTGAACGTATCCTGGAGTTGGATTGTCATCCTCACGCTGGAATCCGAAGACCAGCACACAGGTTTATACAAATCCCAGACCGTGCGAAAGAAGAACCAAAGAAGGTCTCAAGCAAACAACAAAAACAGGTGAGAAGGGGAGAGACTTGTGACAGATTGAGACGCCTAAAAAAGATACAGACACAGAGGTGGAAGCCATGGTTCAAGACCTCATGCGAGGCATGCAGGAACTAACCACAGAAGTCCAGAATCTTACGGCTGAGAATGCTGAATTAAAGCAGCTAGTCTTGTCACGTGACTCTGCAACTAAGGAAAGCGTGTTATTGGTAGGAGTAGTGGACAAATATGATGGTTCTTCAAAGACCCTCCGTGCCTTCCTGAATTCATGTTTGGTACACTTCACCTTCAAGCCCTATTACTTTTCCACTCCTAGAGCAAAGGTGGGCTTCATGATCTCACACCTCACTGGTAATGCCTTGACCTGGGCAACCCCCCTAGTCAATTCGGGCGACGCCCTCCTGGATAATTATGATGGGTTCGTGGAAGCCCTAAAAGCCATGTTTGATCGCCCAGAGCAGGTTTACAGCACTCAAGAACGTTTACTTGAATTTCAACAAGGATCCCAGGATATGCTTACCTATGTGACCCGCTTTAAACAACTTGTGAAGGAAGCTGATTGGTCTCAAGAAGCCAGCTTCACCCTCTTCCGAAGAGGCCTGAATGAAGAAATAAAGGACGAGTTCGCCAGGATAGCTCGCCCAAACTCCTTCCAGGCTCTTATGGACCTTTCCTTGCAAATCGACTTTCGAATCCAGGAAAGAAAGGCGGAAAAAAAGAAGTCTAAGTCAACCTGCCAAAAAGCTGCCACAGACCACTCAATCAGACCAGAGCCCACAGCTTCTCCATCCTCGGATCCAGAACCCATGCAACTGGGGGCCTTCCGTGGACCCATTAACCCACAAGAAAGAATGCGCTGGATTCACACTGGCCTGTGCATGTATTGCGCCTCCGATAAACATCTCGTGAGAGAGTGCCCTATTGCTCCTCCACGGCGTTCGGGAAACGCCAGCACCCGATCCTAGATGGGGCACAATTTCGGGAGAGAGATGTCTGCTCCACATCAATTCCTTACTTGAACTCTACTGGAAAAAATAATCTTGTGATTCTACAGGCATTCCTATCGCCTTCCAGAAAGAATCTTACCCCATCCTGGCATTAGTGGATTGCGGAGCCATGGGCATATTCATAGATCATGATTGGGTCACTTCTCACAACATACCACATGAAACCTTGAGAGACAATGCAACCTGTTGAAGCTATTGATGGGAGACCCCCGTCTTCGGGACCCATAACCCTCCAAACTAAAGAAATCCTACTTTCCACAAACCACCATCAAGAGAAGATTACATTTGAAATTATAAGATTGGCCCACTATCCAATGTTTCTAGGCATGCCTAGGTTACAGAAGCATAACCCCTTCATCAATTGGGCAGCAGGCTCCTTGTTTCTTGGTTCTGAACATTGTATGTCCCACTGCTTATCCCTAGATACCTTACCAAGGTCCTCTGAAGACTCTCAGGAAACTCAGCAAAGTCCAGTTACTGTTTCTAACATCATCCGGATTCCCAGAGCCTATCAGACTTACTTAGATGTATTCTCAAGAGCCATTGTTCAAGCTCTTCCACCACACAGACCTGAGGATTGTGCCATCGATACTGAACCTTCAACAGTAATCCCTTTCGGGAGAATGTTTATTTTGTCAGAACCCGAAAAGGGGGCCCTCCGGGAATAACTGGACACCAACTTGGAAAATGGAACTATACGACCATCCAAGTCCCCGGCGGGCGCTTCTCTATTTTTCATCCCCAAGAATGATTCCAAGAAGCTTAGATCATGCCTAGATTACCGTGGCCTTAACCAGTGTACTCTCAAGGATCGTTACCCTTTGCCTCTCATCTCGGACATCCTGGAAGCAGTCAGAGGTGCAGTCGTCTTCACAAAATTAGATCTCAGGGGTGCCTACCATCTTATTCGTATAAAGGAAGGAGACGAATCAAAAACAGCCTTTAGAACACCCTTTGTCCACTTTGAATACTTGGTTATGCCCTTTGGACTTGCTAATGCCCCAGCAATCTTCCAACGTTTTATGGATCGGGTGTTTTCTGATATGCTGTTCCTCTTCGTCATTGTATATCTGGACGACATACTGATATACTCCAAGGACCACCTGAAACATGAAGAGCACGTAAAGACAGTCTTCCAACGTTTATGTGAACATAAGCTCCTGTCTAAACCCGAGAAGTGTCTTTTCCATGTATCAGCTGTTTACTATCTCAGATTCGTTCTTAGCCCAAAAGGAATTGGAATGGACCCCTCAAAGGTTGATTCTATTCCATCCTGGCCTGTTCCAACCACTGTAAAACAAATTCAATCCTTCCTAGGGTTTGCTAACTTCTACCGGAAATTTATACCAGCATTTTCTGAGATTGTGCATCCTATTGTTACTTTGTTAAAGAAAGATACCACCTTTCGGTGGTCCTCAGCCCAAGATTCGGCCTTCCTGTGGTTGAAGTCGGAATTCACACAAGCTCCCATCCTAGCTCAACCCGACAGAGATCGACCTTTCCTTGTCGAAACTGATGCCTCCAACTATGCCATTGGGGCAGTCCTGAAACAGGAACTTGGCGACAAGTTAGAACACCCCATCGCCTATCTCTGTCGCACCTTGACCCCCAGTGAAACTCATTATTCCATCCTGGAAAAGGAATTGCTAGCCATCCATCAAGCCTTCACTGATTGGCGTCATCTTCTTTTGGGAGCCAAACACCCGGTACAAGTCCGCACGGACCATCGGAATCTTCAAGTCCTGCAATCCCTAGAATGTAGAAACAGTCATCAAGTCCGTTGGGCCTTCTTTTTTGCACAATACCAATTTCAAATCCATCATGACCCTGGAACACATAACATTATAGCCGATGCCTTATCCAGACGTCCTGATTATGAAACCCTTGACGATTGGACCTTTCCTAAGATGTTTCCCCACACAATATTTGTTGCCCAAGCAATTACCCTTCTGGAGGTTATTCGAATTCAAACCCAGTCCTCTGAACCTTGGAAGGAGTTTAAGAGAAACAATCGATGGAATCTCAAAACAAAGGACGGATACCTGTTCAAGGACAATCGCTTGGTCATTCCCACTCCTGGACTGAGACAAAAGATCACAAGCCTATGCCATGATACTTTCCATTCAGGACATCTTGGCATCACCAACACTCTCCATCTAATACAAAGACAGTTTTGGTGGCCAAAGATGAAGGATGATATCAAGATCCATATCCAGACATGTGCAGTCTGCAATCAGAACAAACATGATAACAAAAGACGAGCAGGTCTCCTGCTCCAACCAGCAATACCAAAAAGACCCAGGGAAATCATTGCCACGGATTTTATTGTGGAACTACCCTCTTCCAGCGCTACATAACTATAATGGTTACCATTGATTTGTTCACTCATATGGCTCATTTTACACCTTTATACAAACTGCCATCCTCATCTGAACTTGTTGGAATTTTCCTGGAACACATATTCCGGCTTCATGGGCTACCTTCCAAGATCATTTCTGACCGAGGACCCCAGTACATATTCCAAATCTGGAAACAGTTATGTCGTATACTGGGAATCCAACGTGCCTTGTCTTCAGGTTATCACCCACAGACCAATGGAGCTACTGAATGAGTAAACCAAACCCTGGAACAGTATCTTCGTTGCTTTGCCACCAAGGTCCAGGATGATTGGTCACTCTTAATACCTGTGGCTGAATTCGCATACAACAATTCGGATCATTCAGCTATTAAAACCAGTCCTTTCTTCTGTAGTCAAGGATTTCATCCTTCAGTCCTACCGTCCATTCTTCCACACCCTACCCCAGTTCCTGCGGTTGATTCCCGGATTGAAACACTAATTAATGTGCACAAAGAAGCAAAGGAACACCTAGAAAAGGCTCGAAGAGACGTTAAGCATTATGCTGACTCCAAAAGAAGACCTGGGCCTTCCTATTCAGTAGGCGATAAAGTCTGGTTATCCTCGAAACTCATTCCCCGTCACCTACGACCAAATAAATTGGCTCCCAGGTATTATGGGTCCTTTTCTATAAAAGAAATAATTAATCCAGTGGCCTTTCGACTCCGACTACCAGAATCATGGAAAAGGATCCATCCAGTCTTCCACACCTCTCTGTTAAAACCATATGTTCAGCCCTCTCGAACTGCTCCACGATCTACCTCAGTGATTTCAATGACCAACTCCAGAATGAGGTCTCCAGAATTTGTGACTCTAGGTACCGACGTGGTCAATCACAATATTTGGTTGAGTGGCAAGGTTATCCTCCCAGTGAGCGCACTTGGGAACCCGTGTCAAACATAAATGCCCCCAGGCTGATTCGAAGATACCATTTTATCCATCCAGGCAAACCCAGAGGACCTGGGCTTCAGAGGAGGCATACTGTCATGAACCGTCGCCTTCGTCCTTTCTGGACTTCGTGGTCCTGACCCATAGGGGATTGAATGCAGTAATCCTTCCAACATGGCCGCCTGATACGGAACACTGCTTGCCAGTCCTTGCGCTCCACGCTCTGCATTCTACTAAACAGACAGGCCCCCGCGGCTCTGCTCGTCTCAACACTACCGCTTGGACGTGTGTTACCAGAGTTCGCTCAGGGCTTTCTTCTGAATCCTGTTTCCAGGTTCCGTGAACCCCCCCCTTCCTTCCTTCCTTTCCTCAAAACTTACCTTCAAACTTCCTGGATTTTCACCCGCGCTCGGGTCACAGCGCTCCGTGTCTCCGAGCTCGGACATTGTTCCTTCCTGGTTTCCGTCCTGGACATCTGAACGTATCCTGGAGTTGGATTGTCATCCTCATGCTGGAATCCGAAGACCAGCACACGGGTTTATACAAATCCTGGACTGTGCAAAAGAAGTCCCCAAAGAAGGTCTCAAGCAAACAACAAAAACAGGTGAGAAGGGGAGAGACTTGTGACAAAAGGAAACTCTGCTTCAACAAAATTGTTTAGAGGGCAGAGATCCTGAATACATCTCCATGATCCCCCAGTTGATTTCGTCACTGGGTACACAGCCGTGTTACATGGGAACTCAGTGGTACCAATATTCCCTGCTTCATTAAAGCAGAAATGGTCTCAAATATACCTTCAACCGCTTCTCTGGACATGGGATATTGTTTTGCTCGTGGCAAAATTGCTCCTGGTTTAAGATTGATTTTAACTGCTCCTACTCCTTTCAGTAGGGCCACGTCATATGGGACTGGTAGTCCATAAAATATTTGGCACCTTCTCTAAATCTTCCTGGATAACTTATGGTTTTATTTTCACCATTGCCATTCTCTGCAGTATTTCTCTATTCTCTACTTTAATCCAATAAGTGAGACTTATGAAAAATACTTATTCATTATCTGAATAATCATCCCTAAAAAGCTCTTTGTCAAGTTTGTCAAACTATATCCTTCACTGAGGGCTATCACTGCTCTCCGTCCTGTTTCCTCAACGTCTGTTCCATGGACAACCACCCTTTCCTCTCTGACCATTACTGCTTCTAGCTCCAAGGGGATTACCTTCCTTCTTCATCATCCATAAGTATTTCTGGACTAAACAAAAACTCTCCAGGTATTCTCAATATTTGTCCTACCAACTGGGTAACTACGACAATAAAACACTCATACAAAAATACTTCTGGATACAAAGGAACGCCTCGTAATGCCTTCTGACCTGTAAAGGCTAATATGAACTATTTTACATTCATGTAATGTATCCCCAGAGTGTAGCACACTAGTCCTTCATCAGTAAAATATATTGTCATGTTATGTTTTGTCATTAGGTCGCACCCTAATGTGTTAATTGGGGTCTGCTGGGAATATAATAATGGCATTGACATTGTGTGTTCTCCTATAGAGATTGGTAATTCGTTTTTAAAAGGAACTAAGCTCATCGCCCCAGAGAATGCTTGTGCATTAATGGCAATGCCTGACATTGTTTTTTTTTCCCTCCCGGACACAGGAACGGGTTGCTCCAGTGTCTACAAGGAGCGAAAATGTCTTGCCTCCAATTGTTACCTTGTCCCTTGGTTCCTCTTGTGGGTCCGGTGTCACTGATAGTACTGAACAAATAAGGTCACTCTGTGGGTTGTCCTATTTTGGATATAAATACATCCCTGTACGTGTGAAAGTGTTTCCTCCTACCATGGTCACACTCCCTAATTTAAGTGTGGGTATTTGTGGGACTCCTGCATTTATATTCCATTGTGGTGCCATGGCCTGTTGTGTTTGCACTTGCAGAGTTTGTATCTGTTGTGTTTGCATAGGCACTTGCTGTGGTTGCCCTTGTGGCGATTGCATTTGAAATGGAGCTTGCTGTGGTTGCGGTGCACATGCCCGATTCTGTGTATGATCATGGGAATAATACTCCTGTGGTTCTGTATTATATTGTGGCATGTAGCCCATCCCCCCTCTTGGAGCTTGCCAATTTTGCTGCATACCTCCTTTACTTCTGCATGTTTTAGCTATATGTCCTACCCTTCCACAATTCCAACGTTGTTGTGGCTCTCTGCCATTAAATCCTCCTCCTCTCTGAGGGTGCTGAAATTCACCTCGTCCTCCTCCTCCTCTAGGTCCATTCCCTCTTCCTCTTGGCCAAAAATTGTACCCACTCTGATCCATAGGATATACTACATTACTTTGCTGTACTGGTCGCATCTGTTGTGTTGCCACACCTTCGCTACTCGTCAATACCGCTCCCTCTATGGCTAGTTTTGACAATTTCTTCTGAACTAACAATGCTTCCTCCTGCTTTTTACTCTCAGATTTCTTCTTATTCTTCTCCTGTAACAATAGGCAATGGTGCACAATAGTCAATTGTATTTCTAGCCATGGCTCTGGCCTACCTTTTTCTTCACCTGCCTTTGCACTGGCTCGTGCAGTCCCTGGCATAAAAAGAGGTAAAATAATGCCACTGTTTTGTCCCACAGTTCTCTCATCTCAAGACACCATCTCTCTTGAGTATCTTTAATAACGACAACAGGATGTTCATCCTCTCCCATTTTCCTAGCCATAATTGCACCTATATCTGATGTATCAGGATATTGTACTCTGAGAACCCACCATACATCTGCTCTGCAATTATTAAATGGTGCTCCATCATGTATCGTGTTTTGTGCAGTCACAATTGCATACCCTGCTCATTTCCAAATGTCATCAGCCCTCTCTCCTAGAATGGCTGCTAAAAGGGCCTTTTATATCACCTATTGCTAACGTCATTCCTGATGTCATTCTTTCTAACTAATAAATCAATTTTCCTGCACCTGAAGTCAAACTAGGTCATTTATATTTCAAATTATCCTTATCCATTTGTGCCCACAAAATATGTTTTGGTCGCCCCCCTTTCTCTAATAATGGGAATTGTGAAAACCCTGATCCACAATCATACCACCTATGCTTTGTGTTTTCCAGGTGGGGCTAGTTTCACCCATTTGTCTCCAGCCTGTTAGTGACCTTAATCTGCTAAAATAAGGCAGAGATACATCCCCTACACTGTGCGATCATGCTTGTGGTCGCTCACTATATGGTGTCGGTTCGGGTGTTTTTTCTTTAGGGTCCTCTAGGTCTGACCATTTTACTGCTTTCTCTACACTTGAATCTTTTGAAAAAATGCTTGTGCCATCTCTTCACGCTTTCTCAACTTGTATGGCTTTTGTCCCTTTCGACATCATCAATATCTAGTCTACTTAAAGACAGCTCACCAGTTATGATGTCATCTGACCTACCCCCTGAATCCCTCTATAGAGATCCTTCAACATTCTTTCTACTTTTACACCCATCCTTATCCCTCATTTGCCGATATAAATTCCCAATCTGTTTCCCTATATCTTCTGCTTCATACTTTTCAGCCCATGTTTGTATTGTCTGTATCCCTTGCAGCTCCCTGCAGAGCTGTTGTGACCCTCTCTCTTCCTCAAATCATTCTCATGCTTCAATCGGCACTATACTTCTATTAAATAGATAGTCTATTTAGTTATCATTTAGTCCCCTAATTCTGTCCATCTCTTCTTCCCTTCTTCTCATCCCTCTCAACTCTTCTTCCTCTTGTCTTCTTTGCAACCTATGTACTTTCAATCTTTGTATTTCTATCGCCTCTCATTTCTTCTCTTCTGATCTCTCCTTTTCTTTTCTTGCCTCATGCCTTCTTCATTCTTCCTTTTGCTTCCACTCTTTTTCCTTTGCTTCTTTGTATGCTCTCTCTTGTTCCTTTTCTTTCTTTTCCCACTCTTCTCTTTCTTGAACCCAATCAATGCCCTTATCATCTAGCTTGAGTAATATCTGTCCTCCCATCCATTCATTCTGTACTATTGTTACTCCCTTAACCTTGTCTTTCATTTCCCTTTGTCTCCTTGCTTCTTCCTCTTTCTCCATCTGTCTGTCCTTTCTCTCATCACACTGTTTACTTTCGTCATGTTTCAATATATATTTGCGTTCTCTGCTTTTTCTCTCTTCCGCATTATCCTCACTGTTATAAGCGGGGGCTCATATTAACGTACCCTGCTGCTGCTTTCAATTCCTTTAAAGGATAAAATCCCTGCTCCTCAGTATCTGTGCTGTTGTTTTCAGAAGGGGAAAGAAGGGGCCGAAGTCATTATATCCTCCTCTTTATGCTGATTAAGCATCCACTCCTTCTCAGGCAGTTCTTTCTCGCTTTGATACATTTTCCACAACTCTAAAATGGCCAATCTTTTCTGTAACATCTTCCCCTTATATGTAGCATGCAACTATGTTGCAATACTGATTTTGACAATGAACACTGTTAATAATAAAAATAATAATAATAATTTGGCATTTATATAGTGCTACGAACCCTCAGGTATCTGAGCACTGCTTATTATTACCCACGTGTGTGGAGCTCATTTATCGACCTCGGAAGGATGAAAGACTGAGTTTGGCCCCGCCGGGATTCGAACTGCACGGATGTCAAAGCGAGCACTCTACTCGCTGTGCCACTTGACCAGCGAAGCCACAGCATAATTCTTTTATTAGTCGTGCCTCTGACTCACTACGCGGGATACTGCCTTATCATGGGTGTATATCTCGGCAGTGTACTGCATAGCGTTTAAAAAGAGGAGTGTCCCCCATGATGACAGTTGGATCTTGACTGTCAGTTCTTACCAGATCTTTCATTCTTTT
The DNA here is from genome assembly GCF_040938575.1 of Ambystoma mexicanum. NCBI lineage: Eukaryota > Metazoa > Chordata > Amphibia > Caudata > Ambystomatidae > Ambystoma > Ambystoma mexicanum. The sequence goes on from NC_090940.1 coordinate 159,318,777, forward strand.
ATTTACTTTATCAAGTACACCACACTGATTAATTTGAGCAGGCACCATCAATTAGCGCTTATTACTAAAAAACATTTTGTTTTAATCACTTTAGTAATGTATGCAATGATGTTCTTTGTGTTCCTTCATTTACACATTCTATCAATGTTAACCATCTTGTTATTTTATTATTGATGTTTTACAAATCTCTTATTTATTTATTTATTTATTATTCTCCTTTGATTTTTACCCTCCTGATTGACATCAATTTCTTGATCAAAAAGTCTGATGATCACCTTAATTCTTTTACTATCATTTTATATTTTCTAGTCTAGACACACTAAAAGTTTTATACTGACATATTTATAACCCCATACACATGTGCACTTTTTCAATTTTCTGCGTACGCCTTCCTTTACTATCTCTAGTAAATGTATCTCATCTCACTTTTTACCCCATTTTGGAGTTTGATATGCACTCTTCTTTTTGCCTCAGGGATCCTTAATACCCCTACTTGAAGTTTCTTAGTGCGTACCCTTCCGCCCCTCTTTGAACTAGCAAAACGAGGTATCTATTTCTCTTTTTTCTAATCCCCCAAAATCCTGTTAGTTCTATACATATAGGTACAACACAGTCCCTCCCCCTTTTTCTGCCTCCTTCGATGTTCTACTTACATCTGTGGCTGAGTTTGAGTCCCTTGGCATCGACTCTTCCCCAATTGACCAGTTTTCCCTCACTGCGCGGGGCACCTACGTGAACGGACAGGAATTTCATCAAAGGTGCACCTACAGACCGATTCTTCTCACATGTGTGTTTTTGCGCGCCAATCGCCACAGGAAGCTCCACAGTCTTCTGGCTAATGGTGAAAGCAATCAAGAGCCTGAGAGTCTAGATCTGGGCCTAGGTCGATTAGACCAGAACCATCTGCACCGCTACCAAAATGTGCTCTAGCACCTTGAAGCATCTCATGTGCTAGATGGAATTACCAATAAAAGTCTCAGACCCAAATAACCGGACAGACTCAAAGAATATGGAAAATTACTGTTAATCAGAATAGAATAAAGAAGGGCAATCTATCGAACAACAATCTGTAGTCCACTCACTCACACCCTAATTTGATTACACAGGGGTCTTATACCTGAATCTACATCAGCTATGACATCATCCTATGTGGCAAACTGTAAAACCTATTGAAGGTAGGGATTGCTTAAGCAAGCATATGTACCTATTGTATATGTAAATGTTAGTGACACCATTGGCTACCTCTTATATGTTAGTCCTGCCTCGAAATACCTCTAAATGCGTATAACACTGATTATAGCAGAAAAACAGCAGCGGGTTGACCTTTGCATCATTGCATAGCATGTTGCTACATAGTTCCTCTAATTCGTTGGCATGCTTTTCCTAACCTTGGACTTTTGGCTCGTTAGCAGCACATAAGCAAAATGTTCCCCTGGTGCAGAGAGCAACGTCAGACTCTCAGACTACTCCCCGCTTTCCCAATTAGTCCATCATCTCTCATCGGTCCAGCCCCAAGCCAAGGCTTCTCCTTTGTAGTTGACCTTGCGGCCTATTTACTCTTCTGGGACTTTTAAGGGAGTGTAGGTACACCATTATCTTCACCTAGAGCTTAATGGATAGCCCTTGTTTTCGACTTTTGAATCATGTGTGAGGAGACCACGAATTTGTCCATTTCAACCTTCTATTTACTGCTATTTGATTCAATTGTGCTAGGTGTCATTACTCCTCTCGGCCTCTAGAGAGTCTCTCACTCCACCTTGCATAGGCTTTTTGCATCTTTATTCGTCTACTACTTGGCTCTTGCAGATGTTTTCTTCTTTGGTTGGAATAATAGAATTATGTCTTGCGTACAAGGCTTATCCACTTATCCCTTTGACTCCCCTTGCAATTATTCCTTGAAGTAGCATCCATGATCGTAAGGCCAATAGACTCCTCTTTATTCCTCACACAAAGCTGTTTTGCTAGTGTCTCCTGTCTCTGTAGCCCTGGTCTGTCTCTGAGCTAGCTTGATTGATTTCAATATGAGTCCGAAGTCCATCTTTCCATCATGGCCGCTTTAGCCATGTTATGTTTTCCTCTGCAGAAAGCTTCAATATGTTTCATCTACCTTGTGTTTCTGCATATATACATTTACTTGTCAGCAGGTTACTTTATCTTCTTTGCATATATGATTTCTTCATATTTAATTACATTTTTCTCTTGCTACTTCAGTTACATCTTTATTATTTGCACATCGTTTCAGTGCATCTTTGTGTCTTCCCTTCATAACGTGACTCTGCCCTCGTCAGTTTTCACTTGTAGCTCTATGATGTCCAATGGTGTGTGCCGACATCCTTCCACCCTATCAGTGTGAGGGTACATTCAGTATGTTTGTCTGAGTGCATATCATTTCTCATACACTTGATGTAGTACTGGGGTGATATCTGGTGTCCCACATAGAGCTCTTCTCCTGCTATTCCAGTGTGATCATGGTGAGGGGGCGGGAGCTGGGGATGACGTGTCTACCTGCTCCTCTACATTTTGACTCCAAATCAATAAAGAAATTCTATGCACCAGAAACCCAGTCTTCATGACAAGGGGAGTCAACATCTAAAGTGTGTGCCCCCCTCATTACAGCAAGGGCCAGAATCTCAGATCCAAGCACACAAAGTGTCTGGCTACATGTGGAGCGGAGGAGCAATAGACCAAACTTCCTCAAGAGAACCAGTGTGTTAAGAAGCTGATCAAAACTCATGAGGGACCAGGATGACATCCATAGAGAAAATCCAGTAGCACATGAAAAGCCTGGAGCTGAGACAAGGGGCGACAAAACTGATAACAGGGCCTGTGCGGGTAAAGGGATGGACGATTGGCAGATCGGACCACAGGGGCAAGAGCTCTGCAGCCATGATAAAAGGCGGGTGCAAATAGAATCTAGAGAGTGTGAGCTAGAGATCTATTTCTGACCACGTTATGGCTGGAAACTGTATCCAATACACACTAGTTCGAGTGGACAGCTTCTTTGGCACACCTGTCTTAGGAAGACACTGAGTCTAGGTGCGTGGTGCTGTGCTATCTTGGAAGTAATAGTCCACTAGGCACTTAGTGAAACCCTCAAGAGAAGAGAATGGGAGATGTGACACCAGGTCAATAATATGAAGGTGGGAAAAAAGAGAAGCCAAGTGCTGCAGCGCAGTTCTTCATCCATGGAAATGCTTCATGCCCTCGCCAAGATTCCTGCCAAACCTCCACACCCCCCTATGAAGTCTGGAAATGCCTTTTGTCAAGAAGGACCGTAACTAGATGATCATAGGGGCCAGCACTGCCCTTGGCCCTCTCCAAAATGAAAGACCACGATGTGCTCACCTACGGGCATGGTGCCTCTTCAAGTACGAAAGGCAGTCATTTCTCCAGGACTGTGATATCCCTGCTCATTCTTTCTGCTGCCCTCTACCATTCTGCAATCCGCACTCTTTGCTCCCTTTCTCCTCATGACTCCATCTCCTCTTCGCTTTCCTCTCTTGGTTGGCTCTCCTTTCATTCCCAACTCAAATTTAACCTCCTCTGTCTTGTCTTTAAATGTCTTCATGATCTTGCCCTTCCTTACCTCGCCTCCCTCCTTTCTTTCTACTCTCCCTCTCGCCCCCTCCAATTTGCTGACCACTTCTTTCTCATCGTCTCTCCCCCTCCTTGTGCCCCTTCCCATTTCCGATCTTTCCAACTCCTTGCCCCTCTCCATTGGAACTCCTTACCTCTCCCCATCTGCTCTATCTCTTCATTCTCTTCCTTCTGCTCTTCCTTAAAATCCCACCTACTTCATCCTCCCCCCTGACAATTCTCTACCACTTAGTCCCTTTCTTCCCCTACCCAGGTTCATAATGTTATGATCTCTGCAAATTGTTCTACTTACTGTTCTCGATGATTTGACTCATGACTTGTACCTACTGCTTCTATTGTATTCAAGTTGTTTTATGTGAAGAGCTTTGGATTAAAGCGCTATATAAAATGTAATAAAATACAAAAATACAATCCATAAAGAAGGAATGGCTAGCGGTGCTCTGCTCTCAGAGATGCACCTCACTGTTGGGCGACGTGAAGCCCTTCTTTCTAATCGGCTAATAACAGAACAGTGCTTTGCAATCTCCTTTACAGACACTCAGCTTTTACTAATCGGCATTTAGTTAACTTCTTTCTCAATGGCATTTCCATCACATGACCACAGCTGTGTTTGTCCTAGATGCACTCTTCATCTTTGCTTCATTTTTTACAGATCATGTGCCTCCCCACGGAACTGCCATTTTAAATTAATGTATTTCTTTGAATGAATAAATTGATTAAATGCTAAACGTGCACGACACCTGGATCCCCCATGGGAATAATGGAAGACCTATATAGCCATTTCTAGTCAGTGCTGGAATGTATCTCACGATGGGGACCCCAGGTGCCCCTGAAGCCTGGGCTGCACCTAGGATTCCTATTTGCTGAACTGGCCAAAGGCTTGTGCTATCCGAATGGCATTAGCGAAAACACCTCCTATGTCTTTCTTCAGGAAAATAGTTTTTCTATAACCCTTAATAGAGGGACAAGTGTTTTTCGACATCGCTCAATTTTTGATAGATACGGGAGCAAGTGAACCGAATTTACTAGGATCGCACAATTTAGTTAGATAAGGAAGACAGAATTAGAGCGCAGGTCTGCATAGTTAAGTCAATCAATTGCATGTTACGGTCCACTTGTTAGCCCTGAAGGATATCTTTGGTGAAAGAGACGAGATATGACATTGAGCAAAGACGGAAACACTAATGATCCAATGAGGGCAAAATTATTGAATGGAAAAGAAACTAAAGACACCACAAGCCACTGCTGAGACTACTTCCAACATTCCATTTTAGGATAATGAAAACACAAAGGGGAGGGTGAAGGCAAGAGACTAACGGTCAAGTTTGGTATATTGTATGTAATGGGAAGTTGCTACGCCCCGTCAGCGACCACGCTACATCAGCGGTCACGGTATGGTTCTAGCCCTGTCCGACCAGAGGCTTTATTAAGGATCTGCTGTAAACTACGCCCAACATCTAGCAAAGGGAGAAGGATGTACGAGCATGTGAGAAAAGCGAAGAGGAGGTGATATGAGTTCAGAGTGGGGCCAGACAAGAGAGGAGAAAGAGCCTCTGGGAATGACAGTGTTTTAAAGGCTAAAAGAGAACACCCAAAGGGTGGATTAGGGGCTATCCGATCCCCTAAGTCAGAGGTAACAGCCCCTTCCTTGGGGACCCCAGCCAGTATGCCAAAGATTGGGCGAGATTTCAGGGATCACCCTTGCCTTGCTTCCAGTGATCGCACATATAAAGACTGCACCAGTGAGAGATCCTTAGACCAAGACATTACGGAGCCAGTGACCAGAGCGAGGATGACAACTACCTAGACTTGGGAAAGCAGTGTTGAGGACAGTTCAAGCACCGCAAACTGTGAGTGACTATCAACATACATAACATACATAACTGTGAGTGATTATCACCCTTCATGGACTGGCAGGCAGGGGTCCTGGACTTTGAAACAGACTTTCCGATTGTTGGTTTCTAATCCCAGAAGAAGCCACCCTGCTCTTTGCTTGAGTTGATCTCCTTTCCCTATTTTACTTTCCAATAAAACCGCCCTGAAATGGGTGGTATGGTCCGCGTGTCTCACGGTTCCCCACTTAGCTTTATTATAACAGTGCACAAATACATTGTTTTAGTTTCTATCTTCAGAAAAAGATGTGTTATACTTCCAGTGACTTGCTCTGCCTTCCTTTTGATCAGCATTCATTCATTAATGTTTAAACTAATTTCCTTACATTTGATTGACTAATGTAACTATGTGAAGATCTGCTTTGCAACTAATGGCCCCTATGCCGAATACAACAGACATGTTGTCACTTTGCAAACCTGCTTACGCCTCTTTACATGTCTGAATGGACCCTTTTTTCTAGTTTGGAGCTGGGAGTGGGAGAAGGTACCTGTAACAGTTTATTGAGAGGCCACCCTCAACACAGGGAATTCCTTCCCTCCCCACTTAAGTTGTCATGCAAAAAACTGTTTAATGTATTTTTGTATTCAGACCTATTTCAGATGCATATCATGCCCCTTGGATCCTTCCCTCTGAGCTACCAATCAGCCACAAACCAGGCTGGTGTACGGGAAATATATTGATATGTATCTGCTTTACAGGTTACGAAACAGGCACTGAAATATCAAACACCACTTTATCCGTGGCACAACACAATAGATTTCTCTCAACATAAATAAATCACACAAGTGACTTGAAAAGAACACAAATCACAATATGTTAATTTATACAAATTTCACTTCAAGAAATAATTAGCACTGGTCAGTGAACACAATTTACAAATGTAGTGCTGTGCAATTTCGATTTTCCTGCACGCTTAAAACGCTAGCAGTTTGGTTTTTGAGATTTGGACAAATGCATTTGGCAATAAGGAATTCACCCACACTTTTGGTTTAGAATAAACACTGGATGATTTAGCGGTTTCTTTTTCAGCCCCCCCGCCCCGTACTCTGGACTGACAGAAAAATGTGGATGATTGAAGAATTTTAGATTTCAGACCCCCCTCCACTGCAAGGCCTGTGTTGGGGAAGTTGTAAAAAAAGATTGGACTGATGTAAGAACAAAGACATCCCTCTTCCTTAAAGAAGTCGGTGTCAAAAGGACAAAAACGATTATCCAATTAAATTATAGGCTATAGTTTGGGAAGTTAGCTTTGTTAATTTCGAATTTAAACAAAAATCACCCTGTCATTTTCTGCCAAAGGGAATTTTATTAATATTTTTTGTTAAATAGGCTAAGGATCTACACAGTTTTGCAGACTCCCCCACCTTTTGGTTGCAAAGGGTTCACTTATACTTGCATAGAAAACCTTTGTTTAAATTTCAGGAAAGCCAGCTGCATGTCGGGACCCTCTGGAAAGATAGGCAGTGGTCTGGCCACTCCTCTCTCAAGGACAGTCCCCAGCTCTGCACCATAGGACCCAGTGAGCTTTTAGGCCTTCCCAGAAATAGACAGCTCCACCAGGATGCACTGTCAGCAATCTCCTCTGGTTTTTACTTGCAGCTGTCAGATGGTAAGTTTCAGCAGCCCTCCCCGATGGTAAATTTCAGCAGCTCTGTCCCTTCCTCAAAGAGCATTCCACCTTATATAGCAGCAATGACAGAAGAGTTCTTGCAAATAGGATTGAACAGTTACCCTTCTCTCTCCTCCCAACTCCATGAAGGCAGCTTTAGTTGTAATCACCGTTTTTTCTCATGTCACAATTTTGCCAAAAGCTAGTTGTGTGGCAAAACGTCATCATTTTACTCACAACTGCCATAATATATATTAAGCACTTGCACTTTACCAACAATATGCTGCTACTAAGTACTTGCACTTTGCTTTTATTTTGCGCTGTTTATACTGTGATCGACACAATTGGTGGATGATTTTAGCTCATTTTAAGAATATTTTTTCTGTCATAGTGAAGCTGTTAAATCCTGCCATTATTTCATTTCCATTCAGCATTTGTACTGTTTGGTTTGAGTTTGTACGGCATGTTTTATAACTCATGCAACTGTATGAAAAATGTGGACCTTATTACAAATTTTAGCTCGGGTAATCTTACTTATTCTGTTACCCATGTGTTTTTGTGATTGGGTTGTGTCCTAATGTCATGCAATTGTGTTTAGGCACAAGCACTTTGCCATTACGTTACAAGATGTCTGCCATAATTTTACCTATACAGGTATCCATTTGCCGAGGTGTAGAAACCATGAAGGGACTTACCCTCCTATTTATACTAAGCTGAGCCCCTCCCCCTCCATTGGTGAACAAGCGCTGTGTATAGCGCGAAACGCGTCCATACAGGACTGCTCTCTCAGTGCCCTGCCTCTGTTTTGGGTCTATGGCGGTTTTTTAAACATGATGCACTTTTTGTATCTTCAATAAACTTGAAAGTAATTTATTTCGAGTTTCTGGCTTTTTCCGTGCACGAACGGGACCTTGCTGCTTTCTTACATGACTTGGAGTGCAGGCTGAACTGTCCATTTTCATGGTGGTTTTTTATATAAAACAGCCAGAGGTGGTAATCGAGAACTCTCCCTCAGACAATCTGAAACGAAATACATCTTAGACCTCGAGACCAAGAAACCTAAAGGCCATAACCTAGATGAAGAATTGTACACCTTTCTAGGCACATAATAATAATAATTTTTTCAAAAAGGACCGCAAATTTTGGGTAGCCTTGCTCTTCGGCAAGAATCTAAGAATGATAATTATTATAGTATGCCTAATTCTTTCTCTTCCTTTCTTTCCTTTCCTCTTCCCTCTGCTTTTCTTTATATACAGACAAGTTTTGTTTAACAAATATAAGTTTACATGTGGTTGTCATTGAGAGATGTTTTTTTTCACTAGCATTAAGGATAAAAGGTCTATTAACCTAAGAAACTGTTTCATACCACATAAAAGCTTTGAATGAATTTTAGACCAACTTTTCTCTATTTCTATTTCCTTTTTGCTATCTCAATTTTAACATCTTTTTATACCTTTTTTCTTTTTCTTGTTCCTTAATGGGTAAACACAGAATAGCTAACAGTCGATATTTCTGTCTTGTTCCTCTAAGATATGTTTTTAGTATTGTGTTCTTAAAGTTAAAATGCCATTTTAATTAGCGAGCATGAATTACGACAGAAATGTAATGCACAAATCACTTTATTGATCTTTGTATTGGGAGGCTCACTTTTGAAGCTGCTAAAGCACATTGCACTTTACTTATAAAGTGTTGACTTAGTGGACTGTTAAAAGGCACTGGCACTTTATTAACAGCAGCTAAAATATTGCGTATTTGCACAGTCACTCATTACGTTTGCACTAGCACTTTGGCAGATGCACTAAGCATTCTATCTCAACACTTGAGTATACTCATACAGTGGACTGTTAAAAGGCACTGGCACTTTATTTAACAGCAGCTAAAATATTGCGTATTTGCACAGTTACTCATTACGTTTGCACTAGCACTTTAGCAGATGCACTAAGCATTTTATCTCAACACCTTAGTATATTCATACAAAGACCAAAAAATCCTAATCAGAGATTTACATACAATAGAGGTCAGAAACTTTATTGATCTTTATATTGGGAGGTTTACTTTTGTACCTGCTAAAGCACATTGCACTTTACCTACAATGGGTTGGCCCAGTGGACTGTTAAAGGACATTGCCACTCTATTAATAGCTGTTAACCTTTATGTAATCCTAATCAGAGATTTATATACAACAAGGGTCAACAATTGGCTAATTGAAAACGGACATAAATTGAAAATGAGCATTTACTATAAGGTACCACATAAATGCGGGACGTTTGCAAATGTATTAGCATGGAAATTTTGTTTTTACAGTAATCTTGGTAAAACAGTTAAGTCTTAGATGCCACATTAGTTCGCCGTATATAAAAATAAGTAATTACAGTCCGAGCAATGTGTATACTCTTTTCACTCTTTCTTCACTCTTTTTTCACTCTAGATTCAAAATGTAATGAATGGTCGAGGTAAATGCATTTTCAAATATGGCCGCCGTTTTTGACTGGGAGATCGTGTGTTATGCATTACCACTGTCTATCCTGAAACCATAGAGTGACTGTTAGACTTATAGTCCATTTTCTGTGTTCCTTACCCCTAACGTGAACAAGCGGTTTGTTGCCGCGAAACGCGTCGTTGTTTTCGTGTCTTTTTCTCTCTCTGGACATTATAATTATTAAAGCTATTTTGTGCCTGCAAACATCCTGACTTCCTGACTCTGGGTTTGGAAAGGACTCTTCAAATCCAAACCTCTTCCCGGAGTGCCATCCACTTTTCCTGCACCTTGGTACGGGGATTTTTTTCTTATATATATATATATATATATATATATATATATATATATATATATATATATATATATATATATATAGTCCTAAAATGAAATAATTGTACTTAATTTTGCAAGATGTAATAATTTGACTTAATGTTGCAAATGTGATGTTTTAGTTACTTATATTTGAAAGGATGATTTTATCAACCAACCAAATAAAAAAAATAAAATAAAAAAATATATATATATATATATATTCCGATTGAGCTCATCATGGAGAATTAAATAAGACGACAGCCAGATCTGCACAATTTTGCATGGCCATGTGGCAATTGTCTACTGTTTTCACAAAAAGCATAACTGTTAGGAACATGCAATTTATTCCCCATATTCCCAATTTCACCCTCCACCCCTTAACCAATTCTTAAATTTGGGATATTGTCAGATCTGCCAGAAACCCATTTTAGATGATCAATACAGTTCCCTGAATCGCAGGTGGATGAATTCTATATCACCAAAATTGCCTCGAAATTACCTAAAAAAATGACACGTAAATGTAATCAGTATGACTTATGGTTGCTGAGAAAAAGGGCTATTTTATAATAGTCCTTTTAAACAACGGGAATCTTCATCTATTCACGTATGAGCTTCCCTTCCTCCAGCGCCATTTGCCATTTCTAAGCCAGTGTTTTTATGAGTTCTCTTTGGAGTTGGTTGCCTGTTTGAAGTTGGAGTTTCAGCCTCCCTTAATTGTAGTGTTAGATTTTAGATCAAGATAAACCACTAACCCGGACTCTCAGGAATCATGGGGATAATGTCCTCTAGGGAATGGAAGGAACACAGAGTATCCTATATAAAGAATGAGAGCTAAGGGTTCCCCACCCTCCCCAGGGGTCTTTCAGGTCGGAGAAGGCTAGATTGATAGCTAGAAGCTGGCAGTGTTCAGTGGTGATAGTAGGCTATACAACTGCAAGGAGACAAATTAATAGAGGTCATATAAGTGTTCAGGTCTCTCACACAATAACCATATTTAATCATAGGTATACCTGGGAAAAGGAAAGCCACTGTGCAAAATAAGATCTCCTGTTTGTCACAGGCTAATAGCAGATTACTCGAGACGTCCCACTCAGCAAATGTCAAAGTTCAGTAATCCAGCAGAAAATAAAAAGAAAGGAAAAAAGAACAGAATCCAACCTAATTACCTAGTCGAGTAGGAAACATCAAAAAGAGTCTAAATCCTGGAAAACTTCTGGGTCAAGCTAACGTGCTTTGTGGTTCTGGACAGCCAAGGTTTTGCAAGATGCCGAATCACTGATCGAGATATGTATTTATCAAGAAATCGACTGGCGTGAGACATTACTTGGAACGTTGTGTTTTCCCCAGTGGCCATCTTGGAATGGAAGGGGTCCTGTCCTGAAAGACGGTGATTGCCTCTGAATGTCCCAACGCTATCCTGTTACCAACCCCGCTATGCACAGTATTGCATTGTCCAGCTGGGTTGGTATAGGAGGCCAGGGAGGAGATTACTGGTACTGTAGCCCCCATTTTCACACCTCCTGCTTACATTCTGGTCATGTTCTAGCCAAGGGAAATTGTCCTGCAGAGACAGCAAGTCTAAATGACACTTGGGTTTCCAGACCTTTCAAGCAAGCAACATTTTATTGCAGTTGTGAAATAGGTAGGCGGATGTAAACCAGGCTCTCTGTGAGTGCGTTCTTTGTGTCATTTGTCCCACAGCAAGCAAAGGCTTTTCCTTGGGCCTACAGAAAGTTTTTCATGGAAACAAAGTGGGCTTTTCTTTTGAAATGTCTTCTGGTATTTTGCATGCAAAATATAATATACATTACTTTTTGTCAACACGCCCCGTCTTTTTCCCTGACATTTTTATGTTAGCAGGGGTGCATTTTTCTCATTTAAACCTTAAACTGCAAACACACATGCACATCTGTTTTTGTGTCAGTGTTTAAAAAACCTGTTTTTCATGTCAAATGGACATTTGAATTTCTTCTTCATTTGTGAATTAACAAATGCTGCTTTTCCTTTGGTAATGATAGGTAGGCCTTTTCCACATGGCCCTTTAGTTCTCTTAGTTTGAGGCTGTTGATTACACCCCACAGACCAAAGGTGGTGTCATGAACAGAGTCACAGGAGTATTTCTCAAATGCGGATCTGCCTGACGTTGTCCTGTAAGGGTCAGGCAAAAGCCTGGTTCACTGAATGATCTAAAGAAAGGAGACAGCAAAGCGGAGTACAGTGATGAATCCGAAAGCCCACACTAGACAGTAGTATTATTTTGGCAAATTTGGCTTTGTCAACTTTCAGTCCGAACTAAGAAGGTGTGACATGTTTTATTGTTGACTGAGGCATATGACCTTGATGATGGTTATGAGCATGTGTAAAGCCACAGATTTTCTAGTGCAATATAAATTCTTAGATATAATGAGGACTGCAAGAAGATAAACAAGCACTGACAATGCCAACAGTTTGGGCTTTTGTTGTTGTCATGGGAAAGGCACTTGCCAAGCACTGCCATAGAGTTATTAATGTGCCATTAAAGGTAGCAAGTGTGAGTACCTGGGCATCGAATAGCAGTGACTGGCAAATGCCTAATACTTATACACAAGCCACAACTGTTGGCTTTGCAATGATTGTGGTTAACAGGACTTTAGTGAATGACATGAATAGTGCTTATAAATCGAGTGGCTCAAGGCAGACCTGGTTAAGACATTTTTATTACACCAATAGTACATTTGCAACTTCAATTAAGTTATTAACTTTGAGAAAACTGCTTTGAAAAACACTTGTTGGCACTTCAAGTGTAATGTTTGATTACACTTGAGTAATGTTTGATGGTAAGGCTAGATTGAAGCAACCTCAAAGAGTTCCCATGAGGAGGTGTTTCAGTTGGAGAGGGGCAGGAAGTGGGTGAAAATGGACATAGGGATTAGCATGGCCACGGGCAGTCAATGGGTGGGCAAATAACCCAAAAACACCTACAAGCTTTATGTCCCGCCTCATATGCCATTCCTCCCTGTCTGTACTCTAATGCAATCGTTTGGGCCACCTAATAGGCAAACTAAAAATGGATTAGATCATATGAAGCACCTTTTCTACATCTAACAAATGTGCAGCGATGTGGATGGAAAGAGACAAATTGGGAAACATGATCCATGTCGATTAGGAGCCTTAATATATGGTTTAATTCTCCAATGTTATTAACCTCCACATGGTTCCGCCTTATTAATGATGTAATAGTTTTCTCCATTCTGGTTACCACCATCTTGCATGATTTTTTACTCAGTTTAAATAAGAGAAATAAGCCATAATAAACAGTAATTAACATAAGCCGCCCCCGTACAGCACTCATCTACAAGCAATCACTGGTAAAATAATAAATATATTTTGTTTTCAGTAAGCAATAATACCGGAGAATGGTAATAATAATAATAATTGGCTATTTATAACGCGCTTAATACCCAGAAGTTTCTAAGCACGGGCACAGGGATAGGACCTGTGTTGCTCCGCTTCATATTCAGGTAGTGGTGTTAGTATTTGTCATGCTATAATATATTATTTTTCATAAATCTACAAAAAATGTAAACCTAAGTGTGATTCACTTAAAGTAACAGGGAAATGAAGAGTGGGGGAAGGAGGGGGCTAAGAAGAAGCCTGGCCCAGCCTTGCTGCGCAAGTCCTTTGAGTAGGCTTGAGATCTAGAGCTGGAGTCAGATATATCAAAAGCCTGCGTAGTCCTGATGAAGCGCCCCGTAGTCCCGATGAAGCGCCCAGTAGTCCTGATGAAGCACATGGGGTTTCTAAATGACTGCTAACACAGCTTTTGTAACACTGCTTCCTCTTACCCTGGCCCACTGTCCATATCTCACTGTTACTGTGGTTTGATTTGAATCACACCAGCCTTTGCATCATGTTAAGATGCAGTGGTTTGTATTCTGTAGCACAATAAGTAAACTGCATGCACTCGATTATTGAAGAGTGTTTGGGATTATTTTCATTCCTTAAATAACACCGCCATGGAATGATTACCCACTTCATGAATGCGTGTAACTAAGGCACTGTTGAGTGGGGTCAGTTAAAGAGGAATGCTCTTGACTCTCCTGTTATGCACTTGGTGCTTTACAATAGGGGAGGAACTAAACAGTGGTGACAGGTGTAGGGGGGAGGGGAGTGGTGAAGCTTTAGGAGCGGATGTTACACGCTGACAAGGATATGTGCGTACAGTGTAATGTTAACCAGTTAACCATGTTACCGTGGATGCAGGAGGCAGCACTGGTCATTGGTGCTGTATGTTCCTGAATCTGTGATCCGGCAAAACAATGCACAGGGCTGTTAATGCTTTTATTGCCGAAGCCAGGATATGAACACAGGTCTTCAGGACGAAGGTCCGGAGACTTACCCGCTGGACCACTTGAGCTTCTGTTCAGGGTACATGTAAAATACTTGTTAGGACTGCATTCTGCAAAAAAATGTATAAGCAAGATTTGTATGTTCAGAAAAAAGTGTGTGCATTTTGATCATCATAGAAAACACTCCTCCTCTGCTGGGCTATTTTCCAGGTGTTAATAATTAATTCACCTCCTGAAATGGAAATGTTTATTTATGGGGCAGTGGGGGAGTACGCTTAGAAAAATGTTCTGCGTTCGCCAATTAAAGTCACCTCCCTCAAAACCCGCCCCGTCGCTGGCTGGATCCCACACAGTTAAGAATTTCCATTTCCAGCACTATCAGGATGTACAAGTCAGAGCAGGACTTGGAGGGCGATGGGGGGCAGCAGGCTCATAAGGGTAGATGGCCATGCAGTGTTAAAGACTAGGGTATCAAGGAGTCGGGGACATGCCTTTGTACATTCCTCAGTCTCAGGAGAAAGAAGAGTCAGCTTTAGGGTGGTTTTGAGTCCACAGAGAGGAATGTACTTGTCATCTGGGAGGCAAGGAGTTCCAGTGGCGGGGAGCTAAGAGGTTGGAGGAGGGGTGGTGAGGTTCATTTATGTATTGTTTGCTTGTTAGGCACTTCTACAGCAAGTAAAATACTGTTTCAAAGCACCCACAAGGCGAAGGGGGGAACAAGGGAGTGAAAGTACTGCTGTCTTGTTGAATGCACCAGGTACTGGCCGTGCCTGAATGTGGGCCCTTTTTTGGCATGGATAGAGAGTCTGTAATGACTTTGGAGCAGGTGGCAGGCCAGTTTGTCAGAGGGTGAACCTGAGGTTTGCCACTTCTGTGCTGCAGCCCGGCACTTACGATTCAGGTCTGCAAGTTCGGAGTCATAGTAATGGTTACGCTTGGAGGCGGGTTTCTGGCGGATCCTCATGACTGGAGCTAGAGATGAAGGTGAAAGTGAAGGCAACCTAAAACCAAAAAAGTGATGGGTGGAAGGTTTTGAATTAATCTGAACTACTGGCATTGCTCTGGGCAACCTTCCACACCATTGTTTTTTAGCCCGCCTGCGCCATTGCAAAATGGGTCCAGCCAAATTCAAATCAGTCAGGTACTGCCACTAATGGGAGCAGCCCTGTCCGAACTGCTAGGCAAGGTCCCCTCTGCACGGAAACACAAGCAACCCCAGACATGTTTTGGCCTTGTTGGGAAAGTAAAGGCAGCAGCTGACAAACGTTTCATCGGACGGATGGTTGTGAACGAGGGTGGTAGGGCTTTTGGAGGAGTTGTCACAAGGCCATAGGGACCCAGTTGGGAGGAGAGAAGAGATTGGTCAGACCAGGAGAGAGGGTTGACCAGAGGAGATGAGAGAGGCAGGTCGGAGTGGATGAGGGCGTCCAGAGTGTGTCCGGCAGAGTGGGTGTGACCACAAGGGAGTTCTGTGCTCGGGGGTCCAATTGGATGTTAGTCACCCAGGAGTAGCAGGTTAGAAGTGGTTTAGACTAAGGAGGAACAGAAATCAGCCCATTCAGATAGGAACAGGGAGGTAGCACCTGGAGGCCGGTAAATGGTAGTAACGGTCAGGGTGGAGGAGGTAGAGATAACCAGTTTGCACACTAGGCTCTCAAAGGACGAATAGAGCTGAGTGGGTAAGGTGGAAGAGGGAACCCACTCAGGGAAGATTAAGGCAACCCCATCACCAGCCCAGTAAGGTTGAGCCTTGGAGGCGATTTGAAGCGGTCAAGTAAGAGAGAGTCAAAAGCAGTGACAGAGCTGGCATTCAACCAAGTCTCAGTGAGTGCAAGAATGTCAAGGTCAGTGTCTTCAAGAAGGAGGCAGATGTCAGCAGAGTGTTTGTTGGCTGAGCATGCGTTGAGGGTCGCCAGGTGGAGACAATCACTGCCTTTGAAAGTTTTCTGAGGTGGAGTACAGGAGCGTGGTACTTCAGTCAGAGGTGGTGGAGTAGGGAGGGAAGTAGGGCAAAAGGCAGGAGAAGGAAGGAAGTTGATGAGAGATGGCAGGATCCGGTCAAAGAGAAGGAGGTTGGACTGAGAGCCTGTTAGGAAACATTCCCTTGTATGTGTAATTTTCCCTCCAGTTGTGAGCCCCCCAACTTTTTGTTGTTGTCTGACCATCCTACTTTTGTCAATGGAGCACAACCTTCTGCTGCACTCCGCTGGGTTTTCACTCACTTTGTTATGGGGAAACTGACATGACCTTAAAGACAGTCAGTACTGGGAGACTTTGTTTCCCTTAGTCCTTTTCACTGTTGCAATTTCTTTGCAACATTTCACCAGTGCACAAAGTACCTTATGGTACAGTGCGCTTGGGTCTTCTTTTCATTTTTAAGGCCCTAGACACCCTCAAAGGATTTTTCGGTAGAAGTACAGATGTGCCTAGACAGATCTGGTGGCAGCTGTTATTTTTCATATATTTTTGCCTCAAACTATGGGACACATTTGGAACTAGGATGCCCTATATTGCTGATGAGTGGTTATTGGCTCCGGTCTCGCATTGGTTGGCATTATGGGCAAATCAGAAAGCAATTCTCTCACAAAAGATTTTAAGAGCCCTCCTAAGCAGCTCAGCAGTAAAGAAAATCCCATGGCTCAGGTATATTCAGAAATGCATCAGACAGTTAAACGGCGCCAATCTAGTTTGCCCACCAAACATTTTGACCCCATGTATGGTCAGGGCACAAAAGCAACTGTTCAAAACCTTTTTGGTGGCAAATAGGGAGTCTGCTGCCTTACGCATTGGTGCAAACAGACGGCATATTGTGTATGCAACACCAGATTCTATTCAGCCATATCTACTCCATAGTGATAATCCTGTAGACCGCTGGGCTTTGACTCGAGCACGGTTTGATTGCTTATGGTTAGGGGCACGGACTAAAAGCTGGACAGATAGTGTGCAACCTACAGCTTGCCCCTTTTGTCAGTGGCCGGCGGAGGATCTCCTACACTTTGCATTGTTCTGCCCCCATTATATAGACTTAAGACGGAGAACACTTTTGCCACTACTCAGATCGGCCGGCATGTTTCAGGCTAAGCCTGCCTTATGTTATTTGCTGTCGACAGCTACGATTCCAGTGGCCTGGGGTATGGTGGATTATTTGAGACGGGCCTGGTATCGGAGATCCAAAACCATGGCACAGAATTTGATTGAACTCTGACATTTTAATCGTATGAATTGTTTGGCTGCTCATTGTGGATATTACCTGACTTACACACGTGCACATTTTAAATCTGTATGTATTGTTAGTAAATGTATACTCTAGATATTTTTTTAATACGTTGAATTCACTTTTGTAATGTACGCATTTTTATTCTGTTAACGGTTTATGGATAATTTGTTTCCGAATAAACTTTTATGATGATGATATATTTTTAACCCTTTCTTGTGGTCCATATCGCGTTTACCACGTTTGTCCCTGGACAGTGGCTTGGCTCCAAAATGGCCATTCCACAAGGTCCTTTGTTCTGTCCTTTGGCCATCTTGTCCCTTTGCCTTCCCCACGTTGAGCAGACCCAGGTCATTCCTTATTTGGTCATGCATTCTCCCACGAAACACCAAGCTTTCGCAGGCTTCTGCATGCCTTCTGTGTGTGCCTCCAGGATGTGGGCTGGACTGTCTAGTTCCAATACTCATCCTGGGTGTCAGAGAGTCTGGTATACTGGGAATGACTGGGACCACATGGTCCATGATTGGTCAGCGTCTGGCATGGCTGTATGTGAGCAGGTCTCTCATTGGGTCCTCTTCGGTTTGCCGCAAAGGAGATTCTGGATAAGAGAAGGGACCAAACAGCCATACCAGGTCGATCTCTTGAGTTCTCACTGAACCTAAGATAGGATCCAAGCATCCTGAAACTAAGAAGCCGAGTCGAGGAACTGCTGGTAACCCACTGGAAGGTTTGGCACCCTTAGCCCACGGTTGTCCCACAGGACCCCTCTGCATCTGGTTGAACCAGAAGGTTGCAAAGGTGCTTCGACCCATTTGAATAGTGGAAACAACTATTCACGGCACCTCCACCTTAACCCGCAAGCGAGCCTTATCAGAAGTGTTCCTGGAACAACCAGTGAACTGACCAGCTTGCGCACAACCTTTGCTCTGGAACCACCACCATTTCGAGTTAACTCTTGAGACTTTAGAGATCATAAGCACATGGTATAAGGCACCCTCCTGCTGCGTTTCGTACCCCTAGGCGCCCTAGGTTTGGAATTAGGAGAGTATGCCTGAACCCAAGTGCACATGGTCACTGTGTCGCCCAGCCATGGTGAGGAACTTCGAGGGTGCCCTGCTACTGTGCCCCCCCCTTTGTCCTGAAATGTGCTGCAGTGAAATCGAGTTGAGCCCTTCACCAGGAGAGGAGAAATCATCACTGTCCTGCTACAGAATCATCCCTGGAACTCACCCGCTGAAAGCCGAAGAGATGCAAAATTGCAGAATTTGGACCCTCAACCGAAGTGGACTCGACTGCTGAAGTTTGGTCCAGAGTGCACCTTGGGTCGGTGAGTACTTGCAATCCTTACCAGTGGCCCCTGGCGCATCCATCAATTTTTACGCACAAGTGTCTCCTGAGGGCCTCTCACCTTTATCGAGGTAGCATGCGCTACCGTCGTATTCCCAACTATTGGAACCTGTTCTGCCCTCTTGGGGAGACCCCCCTCGAATAGTGGGAACTTATTCTTCACTGCCTTAACTGCCTTCCTGAGTCGCTACAGCCCCTGCAAGAGACCCTATTTTTCGCTCTACTGCACAATTGCGTGTGTCTACACTGAAAGTACCTTTGAGCGCTACGTTCCACTCTTCGTAGGGACTGGACTGCCACTTAGTTAGGATTTGACAAGTGAAGAATTGTCTAAATCATAATCGCACTGTAGGCCCTTTTCCTAACAGGGTGTGGACCCTTACTATGTGCCATCCCTGCAGACTAATTGTAACTGTATGTATGTTTTATAGTAGTGTTGTGTTAGCTTAAGTATTACTGCTGATCTTTGCTTGTGTTTTATTGAAAAGGCCTTTAATAAATGTATATGTATTTTTGATATACACCTGACTGAGGGTCATTTGTAGTGTCCTTGCTGTGTGTGCTCATTGTGGGCTTTTGATCACCCTCACCCCTCCTGAGACCTAGTCTTGACTGCCGCCAATGCTACCTTGATTGTTCTGGCTTGTCCAAAAGGTTACCGTGTTCCAGGAAACTAGGCTGGCCTTCTGAACCTCTGCCCACCAGGTCAGAGTTCATAAATCCATCTTAACAGAGCCCTGAACCAGGATGGTGCCACTGAGGTAGACATTAATTTAGCAGCAAGATGAGAAGAATCCTGCCAAGAGGACTTCCCACTTGGCGCCGCCATCAATGGGAGAGGATGAGAAAGGGGAGAGAGTAGAGATGAGATGAGAAGTCCATAGGTCTGGAGATGGGACAGAGAAGAGGAAGTCAGTGAAGATTTCTCTGGAGGATGCACTGACATAGATGTCTGCAATTTGGAGGCCAGGGTTTGCACCCAGGTTGTCCTTTTTGTGCTTTTTCCATCCAGATTTTGTGAGAGAGGGTGGATAGGTGATAGTGTAGTAGTTAGAGAAGATTGGAGAGATGGAGAGTGCCATCTCAGAGCCAGAGGATAGATGCAAGAAGGCAGAGAAAGAGAGAACGGGTGGGGGTGGGGGCACGCAGCTGCAACGCACAGTCATGACCCTACCTCACAGGTGGCCTAGTGGTCATAAAGGAGGACACAATATAATGCAGAGCAGTGGGGGGAGCAGACCTTTTTTTAAAACAGGAGATAAGGCATTGTAGCAAGTGGATGCAAGATGTAAGCACACCCACCTAAAATCGAATGTTTTGTGAAAACAGGAACAATTCAATCTAAAATGGCAGGACACCTAGATTTGATTTTTTTTAAAAACAGGAACAATGCAGTGTAAAAAGTGAGCACACCTAGATTCAATTTTAAAGACCACAGGAAATAAAGCACTGCAGCACAAAGTGGATGCAAGATGTGGTAACACAGTGTGCAAAGGGATGCAGAAGGAAGTGAAGACAACGACAGATGTGTTTACCAGTAGCACAAAGGGAGCAGTAGCAAAGTGAGATAGTTCAGGGAGAGGCAGTCAGGAGTAGCACAGACAAGGTTCAAAGGATAGCTGAGGCAGGCAAACAGAGGGATCATCCAGCACTTATGTTATTGCAGAAGGAAGGAGGCCATAGTCCAAAGTTGAGTGGTGCCCAGCAGACTGACACATTTGTTTATAGGCCTACAGTAGAAAGGGGGACCAGCCAAGCCCAGTCAGGCTCTGACAGGCTCAGGCAGGGCCTTAGGTGTGGGCCGGCTTCCGCCAACCGGCTGGCCTAATTGGTGTCAAAACTGCTGGTTGGACCAATGAGAAGTGAGCAGGCCCCGGCGCAGGCCCTCAGGTGCAGACGAAGATTTTTTCGGCCACCATGGAGTTGAGGCCCAGCACTGGGCAGTAAGCAACAGTGATCTGTTACCCCGGAGTGCAGCGGCAGCTGGCTGCTGCTCAATGAGGGATATTTCTTATTTCTGCAACTAAATGACAGCTGTTGCAGCAGGTTTCTGTGATTTAGATGCACGCCCAGTGCGCTGCATGACCCAGGACACACTATAGCTCAGCAGGGCTTACCTTCTTTGGTGAGGGCGGGCGGGGGAGGGTGCACAGGCCTCCTGGCCTCGTGATGGCAGAGGAGCTCTGCTCTGATGGCTATCTTAAAGAGTTAAGCGCCAGCAATGCACGGGTTCCAGTGTCGAATGATGGAGGATAGTTGGTGACACGTAGGGAAAGTTCAACGATGGATGGGAAAGGAGAACAATATGCGAGTTTCATCAGCAAACAGGTGGTAAGTAAAGCCAACAAAGAGATGCGATTACCAAGAGAGGGTGTGTAGAATGGGAAGAGGGCAGATCCTTGTGGGGTGCTCCAGTAGATGGCGAAGGAGCCGTGCCCAACTCTAGAGACTTGTCCTGGAAGCATGCTAGAGCTAGGAGGAAGGAGGGGGCAGTCAACAGTGTCACAGGCAGCAGAGCGGTCACGAATGATGAGGATCAATTAGAGGGGCAAGTGGCATGCAGTGGTAAGAAAGGTGAAGGCTTGAGTGAGTTGCGAGTGGTGTTCCCATGGATTATCTGCTGTGAAATCCAGGTTGGGGGTGGGTGGGTACAGAGTTCGTTCAGTTTCAGGTACGTGGGGAAACAGATGGAAACCATGTGCTCCATAACATTTTCTGCAGTGCCATGAATTCAGTCGTCAACATGTGCTGCTGGCAATTTCCCCATTACAGGGCGGTCCATCAGGGGATCATTTTTTTCTGGGGTGGTATTTCGCCCTTATGGAATTGAAGGATGTGTGCTTCGCCCCTTACTACCACAGCCACATTCCCAACCTTTACAGAAATGCAATAAGGTTTAATATCAAGATTCTCAGGAGGATGTTTCTAAAAGGTTTGAAATATGGATCAGGTCCAAAAAATATGAAGACAGTGTTCTTAATACTCTTTAGCTCCAACACCACAGATTTTTCTCATGACCCTAATTCTTCCGCGTCTTGCGCAATACTTAACTAATTGGTTAATCTTGGCTTTGGTGCCCAGAGCATGACAGTGTTCTAAAGGTCTTATACACGCGGCGTCATTTTCTTTAATGAGATTTTTAATATAATTCAAGTGAATGGGCTTGGGCTGAATCTTGTTTCATTGCCAATCTTGAAACTATTATGACAATAGACTGACGCTTAATCTTATTCTCTGCCTCTGCAGACCAAAGGCCTGTCCGTGTGACAGCCAACCACAGATCAATACGAAATGGAAGTTTCCAGAAGAAGCCGGGGGCATCAGTGCAACAAAATAATTGTTATTAGCGGGAGGTGGTGGGGGCAGTCATTGTACGTTTGTTATGTGTGCACTGGAGAAGAAACTGTGTTGAGACACTGGTTAGCGAATTCAAAATCACGTTTTTAAAAGTCAGGTTGTCGTGGACTGATCATTTGAAGCGGCGTCCAAAAGGAATCCTGGCTTGAAAATGCAAATGGATGCTGACCTGAACACTGCAATGAAATGCATGTAGGAAGTCGAAATTAGGGGCCGCCAATGTTACCAGCTGGTATCCCTAGCAATCGCCTTGGTTCCCCTAGAACTGCCCCTGTAATCCACGGCTGCAGAGGCAGTGCCAGTAAGGAGGGAGAAGGGGGTAGGGGGAAGAACAGGTAGAGGTCCAAAGAGCCGTGCCTGTTTCCAGCAGTTCAGATCCTGTGGTCCTCCCTTGGACTAAACGGCAGCCTCTTATTTGCTGCTGAGTGTCCAATAGGGAAGGGTAAAAGGTGTGGCCCTTCTTCACACCCTCACCACACTGCCAGGAAGCTGTTGGCATGGTACCAGTGAGAAGACGAGAAGGTGGGGGGATGAACAGATCCAGGGCTGCTGTTGGCTGGCCAGGTGTGACCCTGCTGCAGGGAGAAAGCGAAAGTGGCTGGTGCACACTGCCATGACAGGGAACGGTGCATAAGCCCGCAGCGGTGCACAGCGGTGGAGAGAAGGCTGCTCCAGAAGAAGACGGGTGTCACTGCTGTCCCTGCCTTTCTACTTGGTCTGGCTGGGCAATATGGTTAGGAGGGCATGTAAAGTCAGAGGGGCTGTGGAGGAGGCAGGAGGGTAGATGGGCATTTAATTTGCACTTGAAATAGTGGCAGCACCTGGACATGTGATTATGGACCGGAAGATGGAAGCCCGTTGGAATGTGAGCCTGCAGTTGATATGTGACAAGGTTCCTAGTTAAGTGAGGATGTATTTTACAGGCCAATATACCAGGCAGAAGAGGCATTAACTGGCATATAATGTGTGGCGTGTTGGAGTAAGGGGTCGGAGAAAGGGGTGGAATGTTTACCACAATCTTTATTTAAATAATAATGAAAAAGGCCCATCTTCCCCTATCTCTAAAGGGTTTTCCCTACCTAACTAAAGAAGAACTTGTGTGCTCGTCGTCAGGGTGGTTGTCAAACTCAATATGTTCGTCTTCTGTCCAAACTAACCTAATCTAGCCCTACCACTAACAAAAAGACAATAACATAAACGGCTCCAGGAGAATTACTCCCTTCTCCTGGTGCAATGGGATGAGCCTTAGGGCATATTTCAATAAGTCTCTGATAATAGTTCAAGTTCCGCAATTGTAGAGACTACCAGGAGAATGACTCTCTTCTCCTGATCCCACAGTTCAACAACGTCTACCTCCATCTGATCGACTTGGTCAGCCTCCAAGCTGCTGTTTAGTAAGCTCAGGTCAGACGGTATCAGGAAAGTTAATGCACTGCTCAGTCCACTCTTCGAGGTCACGCCACCGTCGGTCAGTCTCCAGATTCCAGTCCGGCCTGTTCTGGGTCGGCCTGCCAAAGACTCCTTCAATCTGCTGTTGGTGTCCTCCTGCCTGGAGGTTCACTTCCCTTATGTAGCTTCTTGCTCCCAGATATGAACTTCCCTGGTCGGCCAGGCTTCACACCTGCTTTGCTTTTCATTGGGTCCTTTCTCTATTTTTCTTCTGTTCAGCTCGTTCCTGTCCAGCGGAGTGTCACAGTCTTTTGTTTGTTTCCATTGGGTATTCTTCATACCCCCTTGAGGCCACCTCTTCCCAGCACCTTCTGTAGCTGCCAAAGGAGCAGTTTGTATAACTCAATCAATCGCCTTAATCACAGTACTCCTGGAAGATGACTTCAGAACAGACTGTATGTGCATTTTAATCTACCTGATCTTGGTGGTATCAATATTTACAGGAAGAAAGGAAGGACTATTGCAATAGCATACGGTTGTGCTTTCAGATTGTTTCCCAGCAGACTTCATGGGTTTAATAGATTCACGGACAAGAGGGTTAGGGAGTTTCATCATGGAACGGGAGTCATTGTCCCCATGAGGGGAGTCTCTCCTTGTGCGGTTCTGCTTTCCGCCACCCCTAGGATGAACGTTGCTTCACAGGCTCACCTCCCTAGCCTCACAAAGAAGAGCTCCACCCTGGGGTGAAGTGATATGATCCCAGATCCAAGCCGGGATGGGGATTCAGAGTAATACACGCAGGGTGGGGGCAATGTGCTAGAGCCAAAGTTATTAATTGTTTGGAGGGCATTGCCGTTAGGCCCCCCACATGCTAAATAAGGAAGAGAAAATTCCATCAGCTCTCATACCATTTTGGTTAAATGCAGCCATCTTCCCTTGCTTCAGAAACCTGGGTGTTGCACAGGGGTCCAATTCTAGTCCTAAGGATCAAATTGCCACCCTCACTGTAGCTGCCAGTTCGATGAAGGTTTGCTGATTTTCTTTTTGCCGAATAGCAACTTCACTGAATTTGTTTTCGCTGCTTTTACCACAGAAAGAGGGGGAGATCCCAAGCAATCCCCCCTTGCGTTCACCACCCCTCTTCTATCTGCCTTATCCCAATTTACCATCTTGTTCTGATTGCATCTGATTCTCACCATGTGGTTGTGGGAGACGACTAAAACCCACTTGGTCCAGGCATGCTGACGGGCATTTTATCATTTGGATAAGCTCCAGGAGGTCCAAAATGCTGCTGCCCATTTGGTGTTGGGAAAATCCAAGAAATACCACATCACTTTTCTATCCTGTTGTCGCTATGATGGGTCGGGTGAGCTTTAAACATCTCTGCCTTGGATTTAAATGCAGGCGTGACCTGTCCACTCCCTTGTGTAGCTGGCAAGGTAGACCATTTTCATGTGGGCAGGTTCTACAATCCTCTAGTTAAGCCCTCCTCTCAATTCCTTGCTCTAACTTTAAGACAAGGGATGGGAAAAGGTTTTCGAATCAGGGTCCGCACCATTGGAATTTGATCCCAATCGACATCAGTGGGCTGGCCAACTTCATCACAATCCGAAGGGCAGTAGTAATTTTGCTCGCTTGTAGCCCTCTTTCACGAGCGTTCTCCGCGAAGCTGTTTCCTTTTTTTGTGTCTGCTGATCATAAAACATCTTTTTACGCCAAGATTCAGTTTGTGGCAATGAGCCAAACATCTCATCAAAACATAAAATGTATTAAATAAATGTTAATTTGAGGGCAGGCAGCAGCTGCTAGTTTGAGCAGCCAATACCACCTATACCAATGGGTGCAAATCTATACATTTAAATGTAAAGATTTTGAAAAGAGGAAGCATTTGCTCTCAAGGAAACACTCTAGGGGCCATTTTACAGAACATTTGCACTGGTGCATGTGTAATTTCAATGGTGTTAGCAGTAGGGCAAAACTGTCCCAAGTGCAAAAACATATGTTCTTTCAACTTCAATGTCTTCCTTCCTTGACACAGTATTTACTTAATTAGAATGGATCCACTTTACCTGTGGATACTTGTAGCTGATCTCTTTTCATTTCTGCTAATTGTCCTCGCTGAACATGGGTTCTCCCTTTACACTGTAAATATTCTCGGAAGCTGGAAGTTCATGCCCTACCTACGTTCAATCTTTGAAAAGCCAACTGTGGTGAATCTCCACATGCGTTGAAAGTTTCAGGGACTTTGTTTTCAACATCTCCAACACCGCCCCCAGCGGCTGGTCATTCGGTTAACTGACTTCCTGTTAGGGACCCAACCAGTCCAATCACACGCACCTTTCACAGCCCTCGGTACGTATCCCACATCTCAGCAGAACTCCCACAAGTGTTAGAAGGCCCCTTTCCCCCGGACCTAATTCTGACCATAAGCCGCTTGGTACTTGGCCGGCTGCGAGTTCTGCTGCAGGGGAACACCAGGCCATATGTAAGGGTCTGCAGCAGTTACCTCCCTCTCTAGGCCTCTGCATAGTATTTTTGTTCATTAAACAGGACATCTGTGGTAAGGTCGATCAGTGGCACATTTAGAGCTGGTTCAACAACACATTTATTTATTTTCTTTCAGGAAAGGGTTTGGACCAAACGCCTATTGAATCTAGAGGATAAACTACAAATGATAAAGAGGAACCTAAATTAAACGGTATCCAGTAATATGGTTGCCGTAAAATGGCAATTTATACAAAAAAAGGCAATGGTGTGAATCGGTAAATGTTTCATTTCTTTATTTACTTATGTATTTATCTTTTAGGGGGAGCAGGGGTTGTGGGTAGTGTCCCACCTCCCTTTGTAAGGTATAATGGGTCCGGAGGTTGTGAGGGTGGCCGCCGTATCCATTGAATGGATTACGGGGGTCACACCACAGTCTTTTTGTTTTAAAACGGCCATTTTTGCAGCAACTTTATAACATGGAACCAATTAAACAGCATCAGGGTGAGATATGGTAATTGTGGGACGTGCAGCTGGTCTCCAACACCATGTTCTACAAGCCAAAACATATTCCTACAAGTCCTTGTCACTCATTGGTACGGTATTGGCATAGTTGACCAAATGCCAACTTGACCTACTCCCATTTGACCGCATCTTTTTGACATAATTCGGTAGGCCACATGGTACACTTTAATTAAAACATAGTTGTGGGGTGAGGTAAGGGAATAGGATGAGGTGGGGGGACGTCTGAAGGAGAGAAGGGGGTCTCTAACCGCATTAGGAGCGATTGCGGTGGTCTCCTTCTGCAGTAGATCAAAAAAGAATTAAGTCAACTGGGCAGTAGTTCAGGTTTTTGAGGTCAAACAACCCATATGCAGTGGTACACCCCAATCTACAAAGTAATGTTCAAAGGATGTGTTAAAATGAAAGCCTTCAAACCTAATCCTAACGAGTGCTTGGCCACTAGGATACCCAGAGCTTCAAGCACAAAATATTCCAAAGTTTGGCTAACAACTGAGTTCCTCAATGCTAGTCTTAAAATGTGTAATCCTAAACTATTAAAACAACTGTTTCCTTCTGGGAAGTCTCTTCCAAGGTTTACTTACATTCCAGACTCACCTCCATTTTCCTGTTTTCACTAGTGAACGGAGGATATCACAGGGGCAACGTGCTGGTCTTGGAAACAAGACCACGCAGAGCAACAGAGGTTTGAATCCCTGATCTGCGCTTAGAAACCGAACTCGGGTATTAAGCGTGTTATAAAAAAAAACAATTAAATAAATGAAAGTTTCTGTGAAGGCCACCCTTCACAGAAAGAAGTGAAAGGGTCAGCAGCCCATCCTCTGGTCTGTGGAGCTCTGGCTCAACCTCCAGTAGAGCAGCTGCTGCAAGTTGGCCAAGGCAAGCACTTTCTCATCAAAGGTAGAGCTGCCCTGTCTCCAGGAACACCTGGAGAATGCATCTAGGCTCCCTCCCTGTTTTCCTTCTCTCTTCCCCCTTTTTATAGTGCTTCAACCTGCATTTGGTTTGGCCCTTGGATTGGCTGGGGCCATCATGGCCAGGATTGTCCAACAATTGGGGCCTGAAGATGTAGTCGTGGCTACTGCACTCACATGAACATCTGTACATGCCCACACAGTGCTGCTGAGTGGGCATCTACAGGTTTTGGTTGGGCCTTGCCCGCTGAGGCCGTACCCTGTCTACGCCTCTGTCGGAGTTTCTGATTGGTTCTGTAGATGTGCTGTTCCTAACGTATATTTGAATCCCTAATGGAGGTTTGCTTCGTGTTGGTCAGTTGTGAGATTTCCCTGATCTGTTCTTGCTGCTTCTATAAATGTCATCTTCAGCATCACTGCAATCGTGAAATTCCTCCTTGTCTGGCATCAGCTTCAGCGGCATTCCATGTGAGCAGAATGGTGATCCCAGGTGTCCGCTGTCATTTCTCTGCAACACCGAGTTAAGCAGGGGTGTTGCTAGGTCTGGAAAGGATCCCGGGCTACGCTAATGTCGGGACTGGCGGGACTCGGGTCTTGCTTGCATTTTGGTTGTAGCACCTGAGCTTCTATCCGGGGCTACAACCAAAAGACCCGGGGCTATAGCCCCCTCACATCCCCCTAGCAACGCCTCTGGAGTTCAGCAACATCTTAGTTGCTTTCATGCAGTCCTTTGACACAAGCCATCTTGTCTTGGAAAACACCCCTTTTGGTGTTCATGGTGGGCATAAGGTGGGGTGAAGGTCTCCCTCAGGACTCCGGAGTACCTCTTGTCAATGAAACGACACTAGGCAGAGATGCCTCAACATCTTGATGGAGGTTAATTGTATATACCGTATAAACATTGATTGACTGACTGATCTGGATCGTGGTTAGATGTCTGGAGTTGGAAGTTGGGGCGTGCATACTCTTAGTCGGTATGATACCTTGCCTTGGTCTGGGTGGAGAGTCTGCAGGGTCCCACTCCTAAGACCTTCTCGGAGGAAGAACAGATAGTGTGAACTAACCCAGCTTCCTAGCCCTCGCCCTCCTCACATAATAAGATGGGGAGTTATTGCAACTCACCAAATGTCCCATGGTCCTTTTGCTGACAGGAGGCAATATGCGGCTCTCATGTCCTTGATCCAATGTGGGGGAGCTGGAAGGAGCAACAGGCTCCACCCTAACACGTTGACCCCAAGACGTGAAGGTAAACCTAAGAATGACCTGGAAACACAGCCACGTGTAGCCTGGCTTGCTTGAGTATAAGAGTGACGCTCAGCCGTACAGACATCGTCACAACTCATTGGATCACCGTGAGATGGCTTTTGCCATGTCCCTTAAAGTAACTAAGCAGTTTACACAGTATAGAGAAACAGGGAAGGCTGATGCCTCACCTTTGTTTGGATTCCCACTGCACTTGCTCACCACTTCCAAGTCTGTGCTGGTGAGAAGCCCCTATGCCCTATATGGGCGAAGTGACTTGGGGAGGATAGTGATCCAGAACCTAGGCCCACTTCTCGTTTGACCCCCATGTGGACATTTCCCAAGTTTCCTTCGAAGATACCACCTTCTATCAGCTTAAACCTTAAGGAATGTATCTTAATTGCTTATACTTCCACAGTATCCAATTTGTTCCTTGTGCTTTCTTAATTCTCCCAGCCATATTGGTGGGATCACTTTTTTCCTCCCCCACGCTGTCTCCTTGAGCACATTTCAAGTCGATCACACATCCACGCACTGCCTTTAATAACACATATTGTTCTCCATGAAACTGCCCACGTTTAAATATCCTTCTATTTTAGGCACCTTAGAATATACACTACTAGTGTCTTCATTCCTGGTCTATGATCTACTTGGGCAGGATCAACATGCACCTAACCTACCATAAACGCTACAGTTCATCCCTTCAACTGCCCCCTCCATCAATTGAAACTCCTGGTTTGTACCGTCTTTCCCCAACCACATCACCCCATTCCATTTTGCTTTCCCTGCAGGCTATGGTCTAGTGGCACGGCCCACGGCTCAGTGTGCCGACTTCTAGACAAGCCCCAAAACTTTCAGACCACTCCCGTGGTAATGTGATGCAGAGGAAACTGGTTGGATCACTCTCTTAGATCTTGTCCCTTCTGCTAAAGGCCTAATACATTGGAGACTTTGGAACATCTATGTGTAGAACGGGCCAATCGAAGAGCCAGATATTTTTCCGGATTTGTTCACGACATTGATACTATCCACGTTACATGTGATTTTAACGGATAAATAAATAAAGAATGAATATTTACCGAACCCAAAACAGCGACAAAAAATACAGATTATATCCACCCAAGCCCCCTGTTTCCCCGTGTTTAAACCCCCCATCCAACCCCCTCCCACCAGACTTAACCACTTACCCAACCCCCACATATATATATATTTTTAATTCGTAATTTTTTTGTAGTTTTTTTATTTCTTAAAAATTAATTCTTTATTTTGTATTTGTTATAATCACTGGATACTGTTTTCCATCCATACTAACGCCTTCTGGAATAGAATACTGTAAGTATTGGCAAGTAGCCAGCACTCCTGACACTGCCTTAGAACAAAAATCATACGAACTACTGACGAGACAATGTATCTCTTCATTGTATTATTTAATTTTGTAATTTTATCCTAGAAATTGTTAAAAAGAATTTGAGTTTTATGGCAGGATGCTTTCTAATCTATATGACCTTGTATGAATATTTCTTTTCTTTATTTTTGTAAAGGTTTATAATAAATCGTAAACAAATAAAAAATAAAAGAAATACGTTATAATATTTCTAAAAACCCTACTATTCCGAGAGCAACTTTGTTTTGACTGAATAGAAGATGTACCCTTGGTTTGCAAAGCAACTCTCCACAATTTAGACCACAGACGGCCTTGGTTCAAATTCCTAAGCTTCTTGTATTTTCAGAGGTTCAGTAGACCTAAGACACCCCTTTAGGACTGCGCTGTGCCGCTGATACACACCTTGTCTCCTACGTCAAACCAACATTTCTCAGCTACCTCATGTCACCATGGATTTTCCTATACTTCTGCTCAGTCCCCACAACTCTCTGTTTTGTGTCAGGATCTCTTTTCCAATATAGAGACCCCACCCAATTCTAACATTCATACAAAATGGCTTAAAAACCCTGAAGGGTTTCTGTGCTCTTAACAACTCAAACTGAGAGATATTCTTTTAGTGACTGGAGGTTACAAATTGTACGAATGTGTCAAGTCTTAATCTCCCTCTACTAAAGGAGCACGACTCCTCAAAGACAACTAAATGTTGTCGTTCAGTACCTAGGTCAAACTCTCTAGAAGACTGTGTTGCTTGTGGGTGATAAAAAAGCTGTTTTGTGGTACTTAATCACGTGTCTAGTTAGAAGTTCTTGATTTTATTTGTTTAACAATTGAGGGAAATTGTCCATCACTAATGTATGCAGTACCCATCTCTACTACTAAGGTCACTCAGGGTGGTAATAACTTTATCCATAGTCCGAACCTCCGGTTTACAGCGATCTTGAGCATGCAACAAAAATACAGTCTGAAATGCTACTAAAAAGTTGCAAAACTGGGCATTTTGCACATATGCCATCATTTTAATTAGTGCAAAGAAGAACTTAATGCCAATTTCTGATATCCAATGCTCATAGTGCCAGTTTTACCAAGCCTCAGACATTATTTAAATCAAGAAACTACCTCTCCAAAAGCTTGGTTTCCATTCAGAGGCTTAAAGGCGTCATCCGCGATGACATTCTGCACGTTTAGTAGCTGCCTATTACTATTTTAATTAAGAGTAAGTGCCTAAAAATGTGAAGTTTTGTGATGCATTATTTTCTTTCTGTTGCCACGACATTTTAAATGTATTACCACTAGATCATGGGGGGTCTGCATAGTGGCGTCCACCACAAATTTGATCTCCGATCAGTGTCTGTAATTATCCTTTAAAGCGATTGTAGATTTCTCCCTTAGCAATCTTTGGAAAGATCCTACAATGTCTTTGTACCAAGATCCTTCCAACATGGACCACAAAGACACAGGCCTTGTGTGCACTCCCTGAGTACTCAAAGCAGCTCCTGACAAACCTGTTGATCCTCGTCGGAACCCAGAAATGTTCCCTCATTAATGACTTGGTGGTTGTGATTCCTGTTTTGTAGAAGTGGGCTTGTTCCATAACCCACACTTTTGCTCTCTCAAGGGGTATACGCTTGTCACAATTCCTGATAAGGTTTTCCTCAATGGTGAGTAGATTCACATTTTCTGCTGGATTGCCATTTGATTATATTGTATATATGCACTTTCTGTTGTGCACTTTTGCCCTTTCAGGGTGACATTAGCAAAACTGAAGGTTTTTAATTAATCAAAACATCTGGCATTGCTCTGAGCAATCTTCTAGACCGTCGTCTTTCAACCTGCCATGCCATTACAGAAGGGGAAAGACCATATGCAAATCAGTCTTGACTCACCCCAAAAGGGGCATAAAAGCCCAAACGTCCAGGTCACATTTCTTCAGCATGAGACCACAAGCAAACCCAGAAATGTTTCATCCTCACTGGGCATCATCAGTGGTTTGTAGCTTGGGTCTCTAGGCACAGCAGACTCAGGACCCACGTCGGGGTATACCCGTACCACTCCCAAGTAACATTTGCAAAAACTGAAGCATGCATGCTAACATGCCCCATTCCATTTGGGAGATGCTAGTTCAGTCCCGGGTTTAAATGTATGTATGTATGTATACATGTATGTATGTATGTATGTATGTATTTACTTATTTATTTATTTATTTATTTGTAATCAGTTCATAAATTCATAATGGAACTTTTACAAAATCAATCAAATACATATTTAAAGACAATATTAATAATTTAATATCCAATACATACATATGTACAATGACTTAATACATACACATCTTAGTTCAACACATATTCACTTTGATAATATTAACATTTCATTTTGTTTTTGGTTTTAAGATTCATAAAATGTATACAATGTTTGACTAATTAAAACATTTTTAGAGATTTTAAGAAATATTTGCGTTTACCACAGCAGTATCGATGTTCCTTTAGTAATTTAGTTATACGTATTAAAAATATGTTTTGACCTGGCACCCTACTCTACAAAGAGCTATGTGTGATGTCCCACATTCTGTATTTCAACAATAGGTCCAGAAAACTACTGCTTTTATGGACTTTTATAGTCATGTGTCAAATGACCTAATAAGGTCATATAAATATGTCCTAATTTAGAACATTTAGTGAACAAATGTCTCACTGTTTCAATACATTCTGGTCTTTATTTTTACATTTGTAAAGCGCACTGCAGCCCGAAGGCATAGAGGCGCTGATAAGTGGTACGTAAGAAGGCTTGATTAAGGGTTACAAAAAAGCCACCCCAGAAGAGTTCATAGAATATACATACAGTGTTACAGATACATAGGTCCAGGAGGGTAGCGAAACAAAAAACAGGCACATTATTTGAAGAGACTAGTCTTGATGGCCTTTGCGAAAGGCAGTGTGAGAGTTGAGTCGTCTGATGTGCGGTGGAAGGGAGTTCCAGATGGTGGATGCCATGGTGGGAAAGCTCGTGCCACCAGCACAAACTCTGCGGGTTTTTGGCACAGTTAGTAAATTGGAGTAGGCCACTCTGGAGGTCCTGGAAGCACAGGGTTTAGAAAATCTCTGGACGAGATATATAGGGGCCTGATCGTGAAGACATTTGTGCGTGAGGGCAAGGGTTTTGAACAAGATTCTTTCCTTGACTGGTAGCCAGTGGACCTGACGCCTGAGGTCAGAGATGTGGTCCCTGCGTGATAGTCCAGTGGCGGCCCTTAGGGCATTGTTTTGGACTAGTTGGAGTTTAGCTAGGTTTTTTCCTGACGTCCCTATTAGAAGGGCATTGCAATAGTCCACTCTTGAGCCAATGATTGCCCTGGCGATAGTTAGGCAATTCTGTTGGGAGAGGTACGGTCTGATTGCGTTGAGCAGTTTGGAGTAGTAGGCTGAGGAGGATGCAATGGCATTCACCTGCCTGTTCATGTTCAAGTTCGGGTCCAGGTAGACACCCACGGTCTTGACTGTTTGGGAGACAGGGATAGCAATGTTCTCTATGGTGAAGGAGTTGTATTGCTTGTCCAGCTTGCCCAGGGTGGACGGGTAGCCAATCAGCAGAAGCTCGGTTTTCTCGCTGTTGAGGTATAACCAGTTGTCTGCCATCCAGGATTGGATCGTGGTGTAAATGGAGTTGAGCGTGTTCAGGTCAGACAGGTAGTCCCCGGAGAGGGGGATAAGCACCTGAGTGTCATCAGCATAGTTCGTGTATGAGATGCCCAGGGCGTCAAGGATCTTGAACAGCGGCCTCGTGAAGAGGTTGTAGAGCGTTGGGGCGATGCATGATCCCTGTGGGACGCCACATTGGATGATGCTCGGGTGAGCGCAGGAAGAGTCGGAGAAGACCTTCATTGCTCTGTCCTGCAGGAAGGAGGTTATCCAGTTGCAGGCAGTCGGGGAGAAGTTGGCTGCGGTGGCAAGATGGTGGCAGAGGGTCTTGTGATCCACCAGATTGAATGCAGCTGATAGGTCCAAAAGGAGGAGTAGAGCAGGTTTGCCTGCATCTCTGAGGTCGTCCATCTGGTTTTTGAGGTCAAGAAGTGCCGTTTCGGTGCCATGTCTTGGCCTGAAGCCTGACTGCCGAAGACCAAGAAGATGGTTATCTTCGAGGAATTTTTGAACTTGCAGGTATGCTGCTTTGTCCAAGATTTTTAGTAAAAATGGGACAGTGGTAATGGGTCTATAATTCCCTGGGACCGAAGGGTCTAAGGAGGGTTTTTTGATAAGCGGACGAACCCATGCTTCCTTGAGCTCAGCTGGAACATGGCCAGACTTGAATGAGGCATTAATGAAGGCAGTGATGAGGGGGACAAGGGCAGGGGCACAGTCCTTGATCACCTGGGCTGGGCAGACGTCCCCTTTACAATTGGAGGGCTTGATGGATCTAAGGAGGGCAGCGACTTCGGTTTCAGTCATGTCCTTGAACTCAGAGGGGCTTGGCTGGTGTCAGCTAGTGGAGCAGGGGAGCCAGTGTGTTTGGCTAGAAGGTTGTTGAGTGCTTTTTGGTGTGCAAGGATCTTGGCGTGGAGAGTGTCCAATTTATCCAGCATGGCGGATTGAATTTTGTTGCACCAGGCTTCATCTTTTAGGAGAGTAGGAGGGGGGGGACGCAGGGGTCTCAAGCTCTCTAAAGATGGAGAAGATTTCTTTGGTCCCTGATTTGGCTTCTGAAATCCTAGCGTTGAAGGAGGACGCCTTAGCCTTGATTATGGAGATTTTGTATTCAGTGGATAGGGCCTTAAAAGCGGCTTTGGTGGTGTCATTGGGGTTATTCTTCCAGGCCGAGAGTGCAGCTCTTTTTTTTTGACGTAGCTGTGAGAGCTCCTGGGTGAACGAGGCATTGGTATGTTTGACCTTTTTTGCTTTTTTGAGGGTAAGAGGGGCTACAGTGTCCACGGCCTTGGTGATGATCCTTTTGAAGTCTTTAGCAAGTACTGATGGACCATTAGAGAAGGGCGGAGATAGTGCAGGTATGAGGAGATATTTAGTAAGGTTCTCCTTTGTGAGCTGCCGAGAGCTTCTGGTGAGTGCGGCAGGGAGCGAAATCGCTGGCCTATTCGGCCCTTTTGATGTGGTGATGTCAAATCTAATGCAATGGTGGTCAGACCAAGGGATAGGGGAGATGTCTTTGACCTCAAGGGTGCAGTTGTGGTGGGCAACCACCACAACTGTTTGTATATTACAAACTCTGCATATTCTGTCTTCTTTAGGAATTTTCCATTGCCCACTGAGAATGGATCTCACAGGGAGCTGATTTGTATGCATTAGCAACCTAAATCGCCGTACCTCAGGATCCGAGCAGAGCTGCAGATATCTTTGAGCTTTCATGAACTTATGGGAAGTGTGCTACTTGATTATAATTATGCAGTGTCTGCAGATGTTCATAATTGTTTATCCCATCCCATTTTCTCAAACAGCGGGAAAATGCCTCTTTCACTTTCAAATAGTTCGAGCAACGTTTGAAATCTGGCTTCCACTCTAGTTTGTGGAACAGATCTTTTACTGGATTTATATACCCATTGTATTTCTCTGCTGTTTGCTCAAGACAATAGTTGGCACCTAGCTTAATAAGAAGGGGACATGCAGGGGATATTTTAGCTTTCATAAAAAGTTCTCCTTTGCGTTTAAGTGCCATCGATTTTGGAGACAATAGTCCTAGCTCCAACTGTGTATAATCTTATAGGGGTTGAAGAGGGAAGCCAAAGCACACTTCGCCAGAAGAACCCCTCTTACACCTGCAGCTACTCCAAATTTTGCATTTCGAGGGCATTGAGTCCATATAATGTTACAGGACAGAACCATTGTTTATAAAGTTCGAGGATACCTCCTAATGCGAACCCAGCATGGTGATATGCAAATCGAAGTACTATATATCAGATGTGTTTAGCTTTACAGGTTTTACTTATTACAATTTCTTGATATCTTTTTTTATTGGACATTTCAACTCCTGCATATTTATAGCTTTGGGTGTGCTCAATATGTCCAAGGTCGGTAATTAGAGGTTGCATTTTTACAAGGTGTGTCGTGACAAGCATGGTTTTAGTTTTTATTAAATTGTTCGTCAGCCCATGACCTTTCGCATAACTCGCAAGTACATTTAGCATAGACCTCAGGCCTGAATATAAATGGTCGCATATTACCAAGTCATCTGCATAAAACATGGCTGCGACAATGCATTGGCCGATCCGAGAGAGACACTTTGCACTAAGGAGCATTAGTCCCGGAAGATCTGCAATATAAAGGTTAAAGAGGAGGTCCGCCAATATACAACCTTGCTTCACTCCTCTACCTATTTGTATGTCTTCCGACGAAAGACCAATGTCACCAAGTCGGATCTGTGCAGTAGTGTCCGTATGTAGTGCGACTAAAATTTGCAGTAGCCAATCATCACAGCCAAATGCCCGCATTTTCTTCCAAAGTAGCTTGTGGTTGACTTGGTCAAATTTCACCTGAAAATCAGTATAAGTAATGTATACAGATGGATTATTTTTTAGCTCTGTTCCGTTCCATGACAGAGTCCAACAATCTGATATTATGAATAGTGGACAAACCTTGGCGAAAGCCAGTCTGAAATGTGTTTAGAATGTGATGCTTAGTAACCCATGTTTGTAAATGCTTTAACACAAATAAAGCAAATACTTTATCTGTGGAATCAAGCATTGAGAGTAGTCGGTACCTTTTGGGAGTTAAACGATTTCCAATTTTAAATACAGGTGCATAGATCGTTTTCTTCCAGGACATAGGAATGCATCCTTCACGACACACTTTCATAAACATATTACATAATATGTTGGCCCATAATTCGTAACCACCTTTGAATACTACCGATGAGAGACCATTTGGTCCAGGGGCTCTGGAACATTTTAGATTTGTTAGAGGGTCTATCATCTCAGGGATATTGAAGGTCATGGGCCAATTTACACATTTAGATTTGAAAATTGGCTCTGTAACGTCGTGTCTTTTCATTTTATCTTCAATAAAGGCCACCCACACACTCTCTGATATGGGATTAATGACTAATCATTTAGTAGGTGGTCTGGCAAGGTTTAAAAAACTCCACACCCGTTTAGTGTTATTATCATACAATGCCTTGACCATCTTTTGCCAATTCGCATTAATACCCATTCATTTCTTAAGTTTCAACCAATTATGGTATGCCGTTTTCAAGCTGCGTGATTTAATATGGACTTCTTATTTCGTGGCATCGCCTCTTTTTAACCTACGGATCTGCATGCGCAACCTTCGTTTTTGCTTTTGGCTTTCCATATCAAAATCGCGCACATGCTTTTTTTCAACTAGGACCAAAGAGTGTCTCTTTTGTTACCCACACTCATGGGCAAACTCTTTTAGCCAATCTTCCATCTTATTACCAGTGTGTAGCCCCAGTATAGAATTATCAGCGTGAATTAAGAGTGTCATCTCTTTACACACCTTTCGGATGTTTCTTTCTGACCAAACCACCTGAGCACCACCCTGGTTAGGTATCATGCCACCATTTGCATATTGGTGTATTTTCAAGTGGTCTAGCTCTAGGGTTAGGCTAAGGGTGACATGGTCGCTAAATGGATCCTTTTCCAAGATAGATTTTTGACAGTGTTACCCAATAAGGGGTTGCCACATAGGTAATCTATATTGGCTGTTTTAGATCGACAATTCCAAGTCGTATGGCGGGGAATGTCACCCGGTGTGTGTCCATTGTTACCACGTCACATTGTTTTAGGAAACAAAGCCAATGTTTATCTTTTACATTCACTATATTTTGCACTATCCCATTCTTTGCTACAATGGTAGAGTATGACTCCATAATCGAATATTCACATCTCGCGTTGAAGTCTCCACCCAGTAATA
The DNA here is from genome assembly GCF_040938575.1 of Ambystoma mexicanum. Lineage (NCBI taxonomy): Eukaryota > Metazoa > Chordata > Amphibia > Caudata > Ambystomatidae > Ambystoma > Ambystoma mexicanum. The sequence goes on from NC_090940.1 coordinate 159,356,722, forward strand.
TAAAATCTGTCTCAGCATTCTCATACCAGTTAGTAATAATAGAGTCAATTGATTCAAGTGATCGGTGTGGACAAATCCAGGAGCATCATACACATAAACAATGAGTATGCGTTGATTTCCAATATCATTCTTAAAAGACAATTCAGCTGCTAACACATGTTCACTATCGTCAGGGTTCGAGATCACAATTGATGGTATTTCTTGACGTACCCGATGATAAGACCACCAAACGGACGCCCTTTCTCACCTCTCTTTGCTAGTGATTGATAAACTACGAACCCATCGATATGAAAATCCTGAATTAACCATGTTTCCTGAAGCATTAGTACGGAATGATTTACAAATTTATTAAGTGAGAGTCCCTTTTGTATAAAGTGGGAATTGCCACGCTTATTCCATGATATGATGTCAAGATTTCACTTTCTGAGGCACTTCTATGCCAGGTATTAACTTTTTCAGCCATTGCCACCCATTTTTATTATCAAATTCATCAGTGGGATTTTCGCATGGGTCAGGTCTAGCTATTGTTGCCCCTTTTATTGATTTTTTGCAACGGTCGCAACAGGAGGTAGTAACTCGGGGAATGCAAGGTTGGTCTAATTCATAACCCAAAAATTCCAAAGATTCGACTTGACTTTTAATTAGTGCTGCTGTCATCGGGAGAACACAATGGACAGAGCTAGACCCCCCTCGCTCAGGCGCAATAAAATCAAAATCGCAGGAAGCCAGTATACGTAAGGAGGGTATTTGAGTACAGATTTTAAGTAAAGTCGCCTTATTGATGTGCGTTTTAATCCCGCCATCGCTTGGTGCTTAATAGTCAATATTCGAGCATTTAATTTCACTTTGGTGGCTTCATGGCCAACAGTCTTCAACAGCAGAGGATGCTGACTAGTCTCCTTCCTTGGTTCTCGTGGTTCAGTAGTAGCAGCAGCAGGAAGACTAAGCAAAGCAATAGGCAGATCAGTGGGAACAGCCACAGATGTATCGGAAATCAAATTTGTTTCATTTGAACTAATTATATTGGCTTCATTCTCTTGTAAGAGCCAATTTGCTAAAGTCCCAGGATATTGTTGGCGATGGTTCTGTCGTCTTGTTGCCTTTTTCTTTGCCTTCCTTGTTTGTTGTTTTTGTTTAGCTATCGCTACTATAGTGGAACTCGTTGGTTCGGTGGAGTCTTTTTCAGGCGGTCTGACCTCCTTGTCTAGTTCAGTAGATCTTGCAAACTTTTTCTTGTTTTCCTGATTTCGTCGTACTTCTTTATGTGTGGGGTATCTTAGGGGAGATTCGCGCTGTTCAACTAATTGAGATTCTACCACTACAACCTCTTGGGACTGAGTTATGGGGGCAGCAGTAGAGATGGATTCAGTTTCCTCAATAGGAGACAAGTGAGGTTCATTATTCATAGCCTCAATATGTTTCCTGTGCTTCAGTAACTGTGCACAAAGCTTCAGGAGGATTTCCCCCCCAGTGCCAATGCCTTTTTTGGTGATTTTGGTATATTGCCATACAATGCCTTCTAACGTTTTCTCTTTCATTAACCCCTTAAGTGCCAAGGACGAGGTATCTCATCCTTGGCAACAGGGAGGTAATCCCAAGGAGAAGATACCTCGTCCTTGGCACATACTCCCCACGCAGGGTCATCGCTTAGATGTTCATACCTAGGGGTTGATTTAGCAGCGGAGTGTTCGTCTGGGTCGACAGCTTGTTTTCCCAGGTCATCGAAGATGGTATTTTCATCCGCAGAGCCGATGGCTGAGAACATTTTAGGTGAAGCATATAGTCTTGTATTTCTATTTTCTTCTATAATATTCTCTATTATCTTTTGGCTCATAAGTCAATTTAACTCTCTTATGCTAGTTTCAGTTTGTGCAGGTTGTACTCCATAATTTGCATTAGACATAGAATAGCATAACTCGAGGAACCAGTGGTCGAAGTGTAAGAAAAGAAGTAGTGGAACTATGTTCCATGCTAGCCTACCCCGCTCCACACAAACCCCATTGCCCTGCCCCCTTCGACACACAATACAAACCCCCTGCTGTTTAAGGGAACGTTCAGTGTAGTGCACTGAATGTGAAAGTTTCATTTTCTTTCTACGGTGTTATTTTAAAATGAAACCGTTCCGGAATGGTTTCTTTTTAAAATAAAAGTGTAGGAGCTGTAAAACGTAATTTAAAAAAGTAGAGGAGTACCGCTCCCAACCGCTCCCGCTCACTTCGACCACTGCGAGGAACAAATTATTATCGATGTCAGCAAAGTGCTCACCAGAATTGTTTGGACCTGGTTCTACTTGGGGCACATTATTGTGCTCCAGTATACGCTCAGCTTCCTTCAAGACATTCGCTGAGATGGTTTTTAAATTCTTTGCTACATTGCTGGGTTTAAAGTAAGTTGTTATTTGTTCCGTTGTAACGGCAACATCAACAACGACCTCTGCTACCGGTATAGCTTGTGTAGATATTGGGCCTCATTACGAGGCTGACGATAAGGCAACAATGACGCCGGTATCGCTAATGGCACCGTTGCTACTGTACCGCCATACTAGGAGTTCTGCTCGCGGGTGTCCTTGCACGCACCAGGTCTGACCTGGTGGCCGTACCAGCACACGCGAGCATAACAGGATGGTAGCACCGGTACCGTTACTAACGGTACCGGTGCTACCACCCTCCCCATTCCCATTCAGCCCTATGGGGCCGAATGGGGATGGGAAGTCCCTTATTACCAGCACCCGTAAATGGGCAATTACCGGGCCTGCCAAACTCGGCATGCCCTGGTAATTGCCCATTCGAGGGTGCTGGAAAAAAATAGATACCGGCGGCAGCCTCGTAATGAGGCCCATTGTCTCAGATCTGCGGTCCATCACTGTTTCCAGCTCTTTTATAGCCATGCGCTTTCACGTGGGGTTTGTTTCTCAGGTTGTATGTACGTTTATTGTGGGTCTTTCCCGGCATAATTCACAACCTGAGAGACTAGGATTGTTTTCCAATATAAACTGTATGAGACGCAAGGTTGTTGTGATCGTATTATTGATAATGTTTGATCAGGGTTTGCTGTAACAATGTTATGTAGACAGAAACCAGGGCACACTCAGCATTGTCAGTACCTAATTTAGCTTATCGGAGTTATTGGAATAACAAACTTATGGGAGTGATGATATTTCCAGCAATACAATGCACCCCGGCAATGAAGGCACCAACGGCACACTCTCGCCACATTCCTGCCACCGAAGATACACGTCTAGTCCTGGTTTTTAACTTTGCATTCTGGAACTTGTAGTCCCAGAGCTCCTCATAAACCCAGTACCACAAGTCCCAGAATGCAAAGAAAAAAACCAGGACTAGACTTGGATCTTCCAATTGGAATGGAGCATGGTGGCATGTATGTTGAAGGTTGATGGCTGGAGGGTTTTAAATTAATCATACACACTGGCATTGCTCATTACAACCCTCAAGACCATCTCTTTCACTCAACCATACAATTACAGAAGGGGAAACACCCCCATGCAAATCAAGCTTGGTCTCACCCCAAAAGGGGCATGCCAGCCAGAACTGTAACTGCTGGGTCACATCCCTTCTACACAAGACCACAAGCAACTCCAGATATGTTTAATCCTCATTGGGCATCATTAGTGAGTTGTCGTTTTGGCCTCTGGGCAGAGCAAGCTCGGGACCCTCGTCTGGGCATTCCCATGCCACTCAGGGTGATATTAGCAAAACTGAAGGTTGATGGGGGCCCTTTCAAATGACTTATATCTGCTTTGCCAAACATGTTTCCTAAAGGTTTTGAACACATTGTTAGGTTCGTTTGCAATGTGGTTTGGTGCTCTTTAACTCAGCTTTACTGAAAAGGGACTCTAGGTGAAAAACTGAGGATGGCATGAGATGAAGTCTACTCCCTAACTTGAAAACCGTGAAACCAGGAAACGTGGCCTCAAACCTGGACAAATAAATTTACCTCAATAAGCTTTAGATGGTTTATTTGCCAATATTCCTCACTCGTAAATGTTTTAATAGTTTACACGGTTAATCTGCATATAATAATAATAAATTGACAATATCTATGATCCATAGAACAGGCAGAATTGCCTTGTGGCTCACTTAGTGAATGTCACGTGTGAGCCGCGTTTCCCTTTTCCGGGATAGTCGAAATAAATGATGTACTATGTCTGGTGGGTGAGTGATGGGCGTTGGAGAGTGTTGGGGGGAAGGTTCAAATTATGTAATTCCGCCTTTGTTACAATCCTCTGTACATTAGGGCTGCGATGGAGGATATGAAGAGATATTGTATGCAGGATCAATGTTTCCACGTGCGTAATAACTCTTCAGTTGAGTGCACTGCCCTGCTTGTTGGGAACTCGCCGAATTACTCACCCTTGACACTACTGACTTTGCTAAGGCCTTGGTCAGGCAGATAACTTGGGAACTGTGACACCCTGAAGACCTGAGTTGTACTCGGCAACACGGAGCTGTGTGATCTTGGACACATCATGTGATCTTTCTGTAACTCAGTTTACCACCATACCCAGATTGGCAGCGTTTAGAAAGAAATTCCCTTTGCATAAAGGGAATGGTTTCAATTTCCCCGCATCGTCCTGTGCCCCCCTCTACGGTAGCCCCCCCCCCTCTCTTGACCCCCCCTTCCACATCTCTCTCCCACCCTCTCCCATCGTCTCCCCAGCCTTTGTGCTCCGTTTCCATTCAGCCTGCGTCCACTCTCCATGCCCCCCTTCCCACCTCTCGCTGTCGCTTCTTTAGACACGGAAGCGTTTTGTTCAGCAGAACTGCAGCGCCAGAGGTCACGCGTCAAGGGCAGGCTCCTTCACGCCGTGTTTTCTCCGGGGTGGAGGCGGCGCCTGTATTTCCACCTCATCCGCAGCCGCCCCAAGAATGCTGCAAGCATGCAACGGAATTGCACCCAAGCCCTGTGCCTTTCCCTGGGCTTCATGTCTGTCAGCAGACTCTGACACTTTTGACAGTGCATCCACTTTCTACCCAGGGCAGGCCCGCCCGGGCTGCCATTAGCCCCCGCCCCTACACACCAGCTCGGGGGCGTCTTCCAAGGTCTTCCCCTAGCTGGTGTGGTGGGAGAAGGCACGGCAGGCGCCCTATTGAAATTAAATATACCCTGCTCTCCGGAGCGGAGCGCATTTAATAACAAAAGGGCGCTGATGCTTTTGCATCAGTGCCTATTGAGCAATGTATCCCTGCCGAACACCCGCATGACCAGTGGTGCGGGGGTGAGTGCCAGATGTTTGTTTTTCTGCCCGGGGCGCTGCCGCCGTTAAGGCCTGACCTGCTTCTCACACAGCACATCCCGCACTCCCCGACTCCTCCCGCAATCCCTGACTCCTCCCGCTTTCCCTGACTCCTCCGGCTACCCGTGACTCCCCTCGCACTCTGTGACTCCTCTCGCTATCCCCGACTCCTCCCGCTATCCCTGCCTCCTCCTGCTATCCCTGACTCCACTCGCTATCCCCCATTTACTTCGCCCAGAAAACTTTGTCTGCACTTACCTCGTCTACATTCACTTCTTGGTGCTTTTCCTTGGTCTGCATCTGCACCCTGTGAATGTGGCAATCAGGGAATGAGCAGTCTGTGTGGTTGACCAAAGTCTTGTGGTCATAGTGGCCCTGCAGGCACCTCCTACCTGCCTCCAGCATATTATTGCTTTCAAAAGGGGCAGTGCTGCCTCCTTGTCCAAGGCTACCCTTTTTTGTGGCTCTAGTGAGGCAACAAAAACAAAGAGGTGATGGCTGGAAGGTTTAGAATGAATCTTAACCTCTGGCATTGCTCTGGGCAACCCTCCAGACCATCGTTCCTCGCCTGCCAAGCCATCACAGAAAGGGAAAGATCATATGCAAATCAGGCTTGGTCCCACCCCAAAAGGGGCAGTCCAGCCCAAACTGCTAGGTCACATCCCTTCTGCACGAGACCACAAGCATCCCCAAACATGGCACCTCCCAACCTCCTGCCGCGACGCTCTGGAGACAAATACCCCGCCACCCCCACCGAGGGCTCACTAACCGCTGCAGGCCCCCTAAGTACTTTCTTTCTTCGAGCAGAGCATTTAAAGCAGGAGTGATTTATAACTGATGGCTCATTTAAGAGACCATTATTTTGGACAAGACGTTCGTAACGTTTCCATATTAAGAAATGCAATGGTGCATTTTTATTTTGAAAGCATATGCAAAGCACTGGTTAGCTGCCTAAATCTATGCCCTCCTCCAGGACAATTACATATATCACACAAAACAGTTTATAACTATCTGCCTTATTTTCATAAATTCACATTTAACACACCAAAATGTGTTCATTTTAGGTAGGATGTAACATTTTCCTCACACTATTTATGAAGCATGTCTTTGTCAAACATTGGAACACAAACAAAGTAACCTTTTCACACACGTCTTTAAGTCTTGAAAGTACATTTCTTTTTTATAATCAATTATTTTTTATTGAAAATGTAAAGCCACCTTATAGTGTTACAAACAAAATACCCCCACCCTCTCTTCCCCCACACACCAGTCAAATAACAGAATCAAATCAAGTCCAAAAATCTCCCACAGATCTCAACAAAAACCTTGTTCTTCCTTTGTCAATGATAAATAACTCTTTCAATCAGTGACATTTTCCAGTGGTCACATGACCACTCATTTAGCGTCGGGTGGTTCACGGTTTCCAACCTCTCAGAATAACTTGTTCTGCAACTTGCGCAGATCTGAATTAGCAACATTTCTGGGGTCAGGACAGATCGCCCAAACGTGTATCCTTTTTCAAAATCCACATGCAAATTTTTGCGTTATGCTGAATTGCATTCTGGTATTTTTAGTCCTCCATTCAAGGTGGGGGAATGAGGCCACAGTTGTAAACCCTTTGCCTAGCATATTTCTAAAAGGTTTTATATATTTGTGTGAGTACTTTACTATGGTTTGTGTACTTTTCAAGTTGTCTCTATAAAACAGTATTGTTGAAAGCTAAACGTGTGGGTGGGAGGTAAAGAATGAGAGGACAAGCGAGTCCTGAATATTTGCCCAGGATGTGACAGGAGAGGTAACAGTCCTGGAGACTGGGGGGTTATTTTTTCTGGTTCTCGCCGTGTGCTGATTTTCAGGGCAGAAGTTGAGGATGCATGAGGGCTTGACGCAACCCCTGTCGGGTGTTTTTGATGTAAGCATTCAAAAAAACAAGTTTGCTTGCTCAAGTGTTTGGCCACTAGGATCTCACACCAGGTTGTCATGTTTCCAGTGCAGACGCTTAACCACAAGAACACATAAAAGTGTTGTTTAAGCGCACGTCTCCTGTTTGGATTTTGTTCTCCTTGGAATATTTATTTCTACATTGTTGGGTTTAAAAGGTGGGCAGCATTTATGTTTTGCCACCGTAGCTAGTGGAAATTATCCTCCCTCAGAAGATTTTTCCAGGTTGATGAATTTTTAAAAAAAGCAAATGCTAATTTGTCTTGCACACAAAGAGCAATCAAACTAAATTTGTATATTTTACTGGCGGGGTAGGGGGCAGAGATTCTAAAACAGATTGACGCGAAGCAGCGGTACTCATCTCCAGGTCAAAACAACACATTTTACAGCACATTTTGCAGCCTAAATAGGACAGAAGCCATATGATTTACAGGATGATCTAAATATATAACATCTCAGCAACAGTCACCCAACCAGCTGAGTTGCCTTTGCAGCATTCTGTTATAGGATCCCCTGCTACTTCTGCTTCCGCAAAACAGATTTGGCCTGTCAATCCCCTCCAATCAAAGGTCAGGTGGTCCATTAATTTGGCTCCTTTCGCGTTTAGAAGGCAGCAGCGCTTGCTAATTTTTCAAGATGCAAGCTCACACGGCAACAAGTCTTAACGCAGCAGGAGAGGAGACAGAAACCCTGCCACAGGCAATGATTTAGCTGAGCATGGCAAGGAAAACAGGTGCAACTACGTCCTCTATCCCATGTACCCAGCGCCTATGCCCACTTGCTATGTAGAACTGGGCCCTGTTCATTTTGTTAACATTTGAAGACCTTAGACATTGCTTAATTCCCTGCCTCAATACCTCCCAGGTAAATAGGCTCTATCGCACAATAAGGCAATCCTACAGTAAACAAATCCTGCCCTGCCTGTCCCAGTGCCAATCCCTGCCCTGATATGATATCCTTAGAACTTGCTTGGAGTTCATTTCTTTTGACAGCCAAAATAATCCTTATCTGTAACTTTTGAAATAAAAACATATTTCTAGTTTAGACAATATGGCAAATATATGCACAATAAATACCAAAACAATTGGAAACGCCCACAAAAACAGCAGCAAACTGCAATCACCATATTTATGAAATGCCTTCCACAATCAGATGGTGCTTTCAAACGAAAGTTTCAAAAACACCTGTTACAAACAATATTTCTACTAATTACATCTGGGATGAGATGTGTTCAAGTTCCTGGATTGCAGACTAGTCATAAATCCCGGCCTCTCCACTTAACCAAAGTGTGTGCTCCTGGCCAAATCCTTTTATCTCACTGCGCTTTATCTGCCTAAATTAAAAGTCTATTTAAGGTGCTAAACTCAAACTGTGTGCTACTCAAAAAAAGACTCACTCCCGATATTTCCACATAGGTAAATATTAACAGTGACAATTCATATACTGGACGTCTCTGTTTATATCTCTCCTGCCTTACTCATGGCAATGCATTTTTTATTTAACTTCCCATGATACCGTTGCATATTGAAGACTCATTCTATAATATAATTTCTGTAATATCACTATTTATGCAAATAAAGGGAGGAGGGCACAGCACACACCTTTTGCCACCCAGGGCTTCACAAATTCTAGGGCCAGCTCTGGTGGCAATGGATGTGGTTACGGTTAGGGTTGGGGGTCAAAGGATAGCAGGGGGGCAAGAATATGGGGTAGAAAAGGAAGGTGGTGCAAGGGATCTCCCCCTGTAATGACAAAGTGGATGCTAGAAGTAAAAGACGGGAATGGTGCAAGGTATGGAGAGGTCATCGTGAATGTACGGGGAGGGGAATGCAGGTGAGTGAAGGCATCCATCCATTCCTTGCTGACTAGCACCACTGCACTTACTCTCACCTGCCCCAATTAGCTCTCCTCCAATGGCTGAGCAGATGTCCTGCTCTGAATCTCCATCACTAGGTCATGTGTGTACTGACTGCCTAATGCCTGCACATGTTTTTGGTATGTTCACCTGACCACAGATTTCCCAGCCGCTGCCAGACACTCTGTAGGATGCTCATTTTATAGAAAGCATACATTGCACATAGCGGGCCGCCTATGTTTGCACTTATGTGCAAAAAGCATCCCCCTGTGCAGGTGTAGGTATGTATTTGCTTTGGAGTGCAAAGAAACACTGCAACCACAGGCTACATTGCCTTTCGTGTTGCAACTGGTGTAAATGCTGCCTACCATTTATGCAGGGCAGGCGGCATTTACACTCAAGTCCCATGGAATCCGCCTGCTTTCAGCAGGTGCGTGAGAGAGGAATCCATATGAATCCATTGGCTTTACTCTAGCATGAAAATGGCATGCAAGCATAACACCAAGTGGCTTTTGTAGATGGTGCAGAAAGGGGAGGTAGAAACTGTACCCCCCTTCTGTGCCCTCACTGTGCCTCCACAGACCATTAAGTACCCCAGAGGTTAAAATAAGGTGTTAAAACAGACGTGACACCTTTTCGCCTGTCTATCGCACCTTGTTTGTGCTCTAGGGATTTAGAAAATGAGCCTCTAAGCATTATTTTCCCTATAAAATGAATAGAAATAAATACAAACACATTTTGCAAAAGGGCTCCCCTTTCTTTGTGTCACTTCACTGGAGGCTGGGCCTTTTTGCAACAGTGCAGGGCATGTCTGCAACAACATTTGGACTGACGCTAGTGCAAGAATCATGTTTGCATGTTGCATGCTTATAAAATGATGCCAGATGTGGGTAGGTGGGTGAACAAGGGCACAGGAAGATGAATGGATTTGCCCAAGATCACACCGTTTGTACGGCTGAGTGCATTTCTGGCGTTTGATTAACCTGTGGACATGATTTGTACACCAATTGACAAGTGCAGAAAATGATTTTAATCATTGACATACCTGTGTTGGGTTGGTTCCGTTAGCATGTTGCTAAGTATTTTGGGGTCACTGGGAAAAGAGAGTAAGAGTCACTTCCCTTCAGGTGAATATGTAGCAAGAGCACCGAGTTAAGAGGAGCAACCAGGGACAGGACTCAGAGATACAGCTTCAGCGCTTCCGTTTTCTTTCTTTTTTTTTGTTGTTGTTGCGTGTTTAGCTTACAAAAAGCCTTACACAACATGTAGAAAAAACATCATATAAAATACACAATCCTTAAAAATCCATAATACATAATACATCAGATTGGCCTGTCCATTAAATTCATCACAGAATATAACGATATAGATTGAATCAAAATGTACAGAGTTCATTAAGAGAAACGGAAGCTCCCACATCCGAGATTTAGCATTAAGTGACCAAATTCATTTTTTCCAAATCTTTAGTTATACCTTGCTGGAGCGCATTCAAAGCAACAATTAGGGATATATTTAGCCCTGACATGCATCTACTCCAGAAAAGATTCACTGACAGCTCTGAGTCTTTCTCAAACCTATCTTTGAAGGTCAAAGCACTTCCGTTTTCTTTCTTCACCTTTGGCCAATAGCGTTTCTGGCAGCTGATGGGCCGGTCATTCAGAAAGACACAAGACCAAGTGCATAAGAGCTCTTGAAGGAAACACACACTACAATACGAAAATATTAACCAGTTATAGAAATGTGTGCAAAAGCACTGAGCGGCAATGCCTGGAGTTGCTTGCAAAAATGATGAAAGATTGGGGTGGACCACAGTTCACTCCAAAATATTTTCCAAATCGATACAGTAGCCCCTTATAAACATTGATTGTAGACTTCATGCTTGCATTACAATTATACTTGTTCTTTTATTTTCTAAGCGCATTACCAGGATTCGAACCTGTGCTGCTATGAGCTGTTTTGTTTCCATGACAAACGCGTTGCCCCTGAGCTATCCTCCTGGAAACCCATGGAGATGCCAAGGTATTGGAAACATTTGATCAAATCCTTTAGTTCCGGAAACTTGTCTGGCTGCAGCCCCCACTCCCAGAGAATAAAGGGTGGGCTACGGAAGGCTGATCTAAATGTAGCCCACCGACTGTATGCTGCCGAAAACCAACAAGGCGAGAGAAGCTTTCTTTCGTTGCATTGGAAAAGTTGATCCATACCCGACTTATGGAGGTGTCCGCGGAGGGATACGGGTGTAGGCGGACCCAGAACAAAACCTAATCTTGGGCAAACAACGCCTTTGTAGGGGCGATTTCAAATTCAAGGAAACATGGTTTGAGCCACTGATTTGTAGTTTTTGCAAACCTACAAAGAAAACGGTGTCTTCATGGTGTTTCGTTTTTAAAAAGTGTCCTGCCATTGCTTCTACTATACCTCTGAGTCAGCTCATACGCTCTTGATCTGCAACCTGTACTTTTCTCCACCAGTTTTGTACTACAGCCCTCAAGATCCTTTACAACTGACTATGCTGGCTAGGGCTGGTGGTAGTTGTAGTCCAAAACATCTGGAGGGCTGAAGGTCACACATCCCTTTGTTACATGGATGGAACCCTAAGATAAAGTTGCAAGTTCTGAGAATGCAACTGCGCGGGCCCCCAACTCTGTACTCTTGCCACCAGTGGCTCTGTGTATAGATTACATTTCAGGCGGGAAGGATAGGCCCATGGATTACCAAATAGGGCAGGAATCTGTAGCATTTAGCTTTTCAGATGTTTGGACAACAACTCCCATCAGCACTAGCCAGCATAGTCAGTGGTGATGGATCATGTGAGTTTGAGTGCAAAACATTTGGAGAGCCACATGTTGCAGACTCTTGGCATAGGGCATCCTAACCTTTCTGATACGGCTGACCTTATCGTGATGAGTCAGACCGGAGGGCAGCCAGTCAAGCCCCCTTCCACAGAAGCCCATAGGAAACCCAAGAGGTCTATGACCAAGTGCTCCATGCTCCATCATTGCAAAAACCCCATGAGAGATTCAAAAAAACCAGCAGACAGGTCACCCTGGCCACCTGGTGTGCAATGAACCTCATCAAGCACCCGCAAAATGTCTCATGTTAATGTTAAAGGATATTTATACTGTGCACTATAACCACCGTAGTGGCCCCATGGCGCTCTGACAGATCTAGAAGAAAGGCGGGTACGTTGGGGTATGCTAGTAGGAAAAGTTTGGAGAAAGAGCAAGGGAGCTGTGATGTGCTGTTGGCAGCTTCAGTTCGGTTAACACTGTTCGCTGAGCTTTTTGGTGTGATCTGTCTCTGTCCTGTGCTGTGTGACTCTGTGGTCCCTGGAGGCCATTTCATTATCATGCTCTGGAGATCACTTTGAATTTGAAACATGTGCAGTAAACACATGGGGCCCAATTCATGGAACTTTTAGCGCAGTGCAAAGTCCCTTGCAAAGCGACTTTCCACTGCCAATGAAACACCCTGATTCACTGAGCGGTGCAAAGTGTATTTCTGCAGTGCAAAGCGACTTTGCACCACACAGTGATAACAATAAAGAATCTGGGGGTTGTCCTAGTGAAAGGTCTGAAACCTTCATTTCATTACCTGTTCCTGCACTAGTGTCTATATTACTGAGCTGAGGGCACCATCCCGGGAAATGTTTGGAAAACAGAAGGATTACAAATGGAGGATGTAATTATGTAGGAAGGTTTTCTTTAGGTCGAATTTTTTGTAGTTTTGATTTCAAAAACGTGAGGCCGATCCCATGCAGTGCTCGGTGTGGGATGCACGAAGCCGTGGCAAGCGACATGGATGGCGTGGCAAGAACTGGGCATAAATAAGTCAAAAAGAGATTAAAACTTGTGGCAATAAGCACCTGTCCTGGGGGCTTCATCGGCTGGTAATGGGTCAGGGGTCAAAGCTATAGGCCTGAGTGAAGCGGGGGGAGCCTTAATACCAGGCCCCGGTCCCGAGGCAAACCCTTCAGGTGCTAATAGCAATAAACATGTTTTTTAAAACCTGACACACCGCTTTGCTGGCTGCGGCCAGGGACTGGTTGTCATGGCTGAAGGAGGGAAGAAGGAAGCCGAGCGGTGCGGTTCTGGCAGAGGCCTATCAAGGCAAGCAGAGGGGGGCTTGAGGTGGGGTGGGAGGCAGTATAGCGGGGGGGACAGGAGGCGCCGGGTGCAGCACGGGTGCGCAAAGCAATCGGGTTGCTTGGATCATTAGATTCAGCCCGGGTTTGGAGCAACCTAATCGTCTGGCACATTCCGCCAAGGCTGCTAATAAGGCAACAAACAAGGACAAGCGTATAGCCTGATCAACGATGATATAACCTGAACACAAATCAAAGTTATTTCGGGCAATATGCCCAAAAAAAAACATAAAATCACAATTTATCTACATCGTTAACACACAAAGAAAAGTCAAAAACAACATGGGTAACAAAGGGCCGAACCAGCAGGTTCTCAGCCCACAATAGACAATTCTCTCAAATAAAATCACTAAACTTCCCACCCAGCAACAAAGTAGCGAGACCAGTTACCAGTGACCCAAAATATACTCATTACATCTCTTAAGGCTGTTCCAAGACTAGGTGTGAACTTGGGTTGCCTTTTATGTGCCCTTTGTAATGGGTTAACGACTGGGAAAGTCGCCCATTGTTTTTTTGTGGACCTGCACTATTCCGACACCTCACTGGGGCTTCTTTTCCCACTAACCCTCTCTCTGCATATGCTTGGCAAGTGATGAGCGAGTGGTCCTGATCTTCCTTCCACTAGGGGACACACAGACTCCTGCCTGAAGATCCTTTTCACCACTTGCTGTCAATGTCTCCATTTGTAATAGGCTCTGGCAGAATTTGATGGGTATCAATTTTTGACGGGTTTCAATGTTAGCCGCAAGGGCTCACTTTCATGTACACACACGGAGGCCCAAAAGCCACTTACGTTCATGATAGCCCTGAGCCAGTGTTCTCTCCCAGGAGTTAGTCGAGAAATCAAGCAGAGCCGGCTCACTAAATGCTTCTTTGGTCACACGTTAAGTATTGGCAGCTTAGACTGCCTGGTTGGACCACATTTCCCCCATCCCTCCTCGAGGGCCGGAAACCTGGCTGGTTTTTAGGATATCCCTCATTAATATTCATGAGAAAAAAATGGCATACATTTAGAATCATTGTATGCACATTTTTCCCATTAATATTAATGAGGGGTATCCTGAAAATACGACATGGATCCGGCCCTCGAGGCCTGGAGTTGGACAGCCCTGCAAAATGAAGCGGCACACTCATGAGAAAGGAAACATCCAGGTGCCACTGGAGATTCTACAATATCCCACAGTGCTTCCTTGGTGACATTTATGCACAAACCAACAAAGTGTCATTACCTCATGGACACTCCTGTCCCATGCACACCTATATTTACTGAAACATATTTTCAGTCAAAATTTAGTACATTGAAATCATGTTAAAGTTCTTCCCCAAAGGTTTTTTATGCACCAACATCTTATTTAGTGTCTTTCATCAACAATTTACTAAGAATATTCAGCTGACTACCTCAGTCAGTTTCAACAATAGTTGAACTATTGTTGAAACTGGCTGAGGTAGAGATTCTGGACACTAACCCACCTTAACTTATGGTACACACCTCATCTGAAAACATTACGTACAAAAAAAGACAATGTGAAGTGTCCTGGAGAACACTGCCATCTGAGGAAAATAAGACTAACCTCAGCACTATAACCGCCCTCTATAAAAGTGAAATACTTCTAGCCAAACGTGAAACCTATAACTCCAGAATATCACAAGCCAAATCTAGTATGAAGGAGCTCTTTGTCATCCTGAAAGAGCTAGACACCCCTATCCCAGTGCCGGACAACTGCATGAAAGATAAAACTTGGTGTTATAACATACAGCAAGCATTAGCTAATAAATTTACGACCCTACAAACAAAAATTGGCAAGAAAAAAGCCTCATTAACTAGCACCACTCCTACCACTATCACTCCTGCAGCATCTAATAACACTGCTGATCCTCTCCGCTTTAAGTTCTCTAAAGTTACCATAATCGAAACTGAAAAAACCATCCTATCTCTTAAACTTTCCAATTGTCAGGGGGATCAATGCCCTGCACAACTCATAAAGGATGCAGCCAGAGACCTGGTCCCCTTCATCACAAAATTCATTAATGCCTCATTCTCATCAGGCATTATCGCATCCAACCTCAAAGATTCTTGGGTGCTCCCATTACTTAAAAAACAGACCCTAGACCCATCTATACTTAACAATTACCGTCCGATCACAACAGTGCCTTTTCTTCTGAAAATCATAGACAAAATGACCTATTCACAAATACAAAAACATTTGGAATCCAACCTTTTAATAGGATCACGTCAATCTGGCTTTCGGCCTCAACATGACCCCAAAACAGCTCTAGTAGATCTGAAGGCCCAGATTGACGAACTCAGGGATAAAGGGAAATCAGCCTTTCTTCTCCTCCTGGACCTATCGGCTGCATTCGTCCTTGTGGACCACGGGGTCTTATGTAGCCATTTGGACTCGGCCGCTCACTTCTCAGCAGAAGCTATAACCTGGATACAATCCTTTCTAAGTAATCGGACCATGAGAGTCTTCTCTCCTACTTCAGCTGCAGACTGTATCCCCATCATTTGCGGAGTGCCTCAGGGATCTTGTGTCTCGCCTACCCTGTATAACATCTTCACGAAGCCCCTTTTCGATGATCTGGACCATCTTGGTATCACCTACACTAACTATGCAGATGATACACAGATCCTCCTACCTCTTACTATGGGGATTACGACAAGGATTTAGCCTTGGTGAATAGGGTATATCTCATCATCCTGGCATGGATGGCTACCCATGGACTATGCTTGAATGATGATAAGACTGACATCATTATCCTGGGCACAACCCCAACCCTAAAAAAATGGAGCCCTAAATATTCTGCCTTCAATATTGACAACAATATCATCACAGTCTTTAAGGAGGTGAAAACCCTGGGTTTCTACTTGGACTCTACCCTTTCCTTCAACAAGCAGGTTAATGCCATGGCCTCGGCCTCAGCATATACATGTAAACTGATTAGAGCAGGTAAACCCTTCCTGTCTAACAACAGCTGTATTACCTTGGCCAGGGCACTCATTTTGTCAAAATTAGACTACTGTAAGGCATTGTACATAGGGGCTAATAAACAAACTGTTAAGAAAATCCAATTCCTCCAAAATAATGCCCTCAGAGCAGCACTGGGCACTGCCAGGAGAGATCACATCTCTGACATTAGAAGATCTAATAATTGGCTCTCTACACACCATAGAATTGAGTTAAAAGTCGCTTCAATTACATACAAATGCCTGAACAACGCGGCACCTTGTTATCTGACAGAAAGACTTACCAGGAAAGCCTTGTCAAGAACCACCAGATTATCCAATACTAAGAGCCTCCTTGTCCCAAGATTCAAGCTATCAAGAGTTGGGGGCAATAGCTTCAAGGTCAAGTCTGCCCAATTCTGGAACTCTTTAGCCCTCACATTGAGAGCAGATCAATCTTACCCAAATTTCCACCAGAACATAATAAGACGGTTCAAAGACTCAGACAACTAGTCCTACTCCTGATACCTACTCCCCTATGCTCCTATGTAAATTAAGTAGTTATTCATTATATTATTGACTGTCCTTTTGTTACACCTTACCGGCGATGGTCATGGTGGCAAAACCGGAGATTAGGAAGAACGGTACAGAATATCGTACTGCAGGCTCCGATAGCGACGGTACGTTGTAAGGATGACCGCGGTCTAGTTGATTCACACACTTCTGACGTTTTTGCGTCTGTTCACGTGACTCCTGATAAGGAAGGAAGTGCATCCAGTATACGCGTCGCTACTGTCTTTACCGACGCTCCGTAAGTTCGCCTCTAGGAATCTCCTACTCTGACATTCTAAAACTTGCATTCTCCTTTGAATTCTAACCCCCATCTTTCCTTCTGCTTCTCAAACCCACAGGCTCACTCTCGGGCCATCTCCCATCTCTTCCGTCACTTTCGAGACAGAAGTTCCATCTTTGTTAGTAAGTCCATTCAATCTCAGCTCCCCCGGCTTTATCCTAATTCCTGCTATATCTCAAACATTCATCCCTCTGTCTTTCATTCCGCTCAGTTCCACAGATCTAGGTCAGGTACCCCGACTCCTCAGTCTTCCGGATGTACCCGTGAACCTCTTCACCCCGTAGTGAATCAGATTCTGATAAACACATACGTGTCTCCTCTAATCCGTGCCTTCCTTTTTCTCTACCCTTCTTACCTGGCACTTACCTGTTTATTCTTGTGTTCCCGGAAAGGAATCCAAACCTCGTCACACTACAGCTCGACTAGAGGGGACCGTCCAGGCTGCTGCCTTCCGATCAGAAGAACCACAGCTATTCAGGGTTTTATTCCCCAGGAGAGTTTCCCTGGGGGTCCTGCCTCCCTCCTCGCTGTTTTCCAATTCGGGGAGAGAGGGAGAGCAGGACGCCCATGGGGGATTCCCCAATCTCTGCCAAGTTGCCTCCGTTGTGGACCACGGTCTGCCCAGGTTAGTGATATTAAACTTTAAAACAGCTGACAGATTACAGATAGCGACGCCATTTTTTGGTATCGGTTTACCTGAACAGCCCGCGATTCGCAATGGAACAACAGATGCAACAACTCATGGCTGCCATGCAGTCCATGTCGTTGGAAATGCAGACCCTTAGACAGGACAATGCACAATTAAAACGGCAGATTGGTCGTGCCTTTTCCGAAACTCCACTGTCAACTTTTCATACTGAAAAGTTTGATGGGAACCCACTTAAGTTAAAGGAGTTTCTGGACAGCTGTACTATACAGTTTACATTTAGGCCCAGATTCTTCCCCACAGAGAAAGACAAGGTGGGGTTTGTAATATCCCATTTATCAGGACCAGCATTAGCATGGGCTACCCCTTTGGTTACTTGAAGAAACGTTCTCCTTGATTCATATCCTGCCTTCATGATCAGCTTGAAAACCATGTTTGGCCGAAAAGCGATTTCGGTATCCTTACAAGAAAGACTCCTTGATTTGAGGCAAGGATATAAAGACCTTATTTCTTATATCACGCTCTTTAAACAATTGGCCTCTGAGACTGGGTGGCCAGATGATGGTCTTATCACTTTATTTAGGAGAGGATTGTTTGAAGAGCTCAAGGATGAGGTTTCAAAGATTCCTAGACCAGCATATTTGGCAGAGATGATCTCTATTACCATGCAGATAGACTACCGGGTTCAAGAACGCCATCATGAGAAGAAGAAGAGTAAGGGTCCTCGAGCTCATTTGGAGTTTCTCCCCGGAAACACTAAACCCATAGCTACGGAAGAGCCCATGCAAATTGGCACTATGAAGGGTCCTTTATCCAACTCCGAAAGAGAGAGGAGAAAGAATTTAGGGCTGTGCATGTATTGTGGGTCATCGGTGCACATTCTCAGAGATTGTCCCATAGTACCACCTCGCAGAAAGCAACCCCAGGTTCCGGGAAACGCCAAAACCCTACCGTAGGGGGAACCACGGTAGGAGTTTTCAAACAAGGTTCCCCTACTAGCAAGGAATACTCCCCGGACATCGGGGTCGTTGACCAACCCATGGTCATGATATCTTTGACCATATCCTTCCCGAATATTATTCTGCAGAATGTCCCTGCACTTATCGATTGTGGAGCAGCGGGGAACTTCTTGGATGATGAATGGGCATCCAGCAAGGGGATTCCTAGAGTAGCCAAACCTCTAGTTACTCCTATTCAAGGGGTAGACGGTTCTCCTTTGAGTTCAGGCCCCATTAGAGAACACACTGTACCTTTGAGTGTACAGGTCAGAACTCACCAGGAATCTATGGAATTTGACCTCATTAAGACGGCCCATTATCCAGTTATCCTGGGACTTCCTTGGTTGAGACTACATAATCCTTTCATCAATTGGTCAGCCGGTACTCTTTTTTTGGGATCCGAATACTGTATCTCCCTCTGTCTATCCTGCTCCTCGGTGGGAGTACATCTCCCATCAGAGATGGAAGGATGCCAAAGAGTTCAGACTATCAGCCACATCAGTAGGATTCCTGAATGCCATCAACACTACCTTTCTGTCTTCGCTACTCCTGAATTCCTGACTCTTCCACCACATCGCAGGGATGACTGTCATATCGATATGATGCCCGATCAACCAATCCCTTTTGGCCGCATGTATGTGCTTTCCCAGAAAGAAAAGACAGCTCTGAAAGAGTACCTACAGCAAAATATTCAAAATGGACTAATATCTGAATCCAATTCTCCTGCTGGAGCTTTGTTGTTTTTCATCCCAAAGAAAGATTCCGAAGAACTACGACCGTGCATCGATTACCGCGGGTTAAACAGGATTACCATTCCAGACAAATATCCCATGCCATTGATTCCTGACATACTGGAAGCAGTTTGAGGAGCCTCATTCTATACCAAGCTGGATCTCAGAGGGGAATATCATCTCATTAGAATCACCCCAGGAGATGAGTGGAAAACAGCATTCCGTACCGCTTTTGGACATTGCCAATATCATGTTATGCCCTTCGGCCTGGTTAACGCACCAGCGATTTTTCAAAGATTCATGGACCACCTCTTTGCAGACATCCTTCTTCACTTTGTCATAATATATCTCGATGACATCCTGATTTTTTCCAAGGACAGAGAAGAACACATCCATCATGTCAATCTCGTGTTAGCTCGCCTTCGGGAGAACCAACTGTACTGCAAGCCTGAAAAATGTGAATTTCACCAAAATCAAGTAATTTATTTAGGATTTGTCTTATCCCTGCAAGGAATTTCCATGGATCCTAGAAAAGCTTCTTCAGTTTTGGATTGGCCTCCTCCAACCTCCATCAAAGAGATCCAGAGATTTCTGGGTTTCACAAACTTCTATCGCAAATTCATACCCAGTTTCTCTGAGACTGTCCGACCCATAACTAGACTGTTAAAGAAGGGGGTAACCTTCAATTGGGATACAGAGGCGCAGAAAGCCTTTGAAAGGCTAAAACACCTTTTCACTTCTGCGGAGATATTGGCTACCCCGGATCAAGACCAACCTTTTATTGTGGAGACGGATGCTTTGGGGGCGGTATTACTGCAAAAGAACGACCAAGGAGACGAAAACCAGTAGCATATTTATCCAAGACATTTAATCCTTCGGAAGAGAATTATTCTGTAATTGAAAAAGAGCTACTGGCTATCAAAAGAGCTTTTGAAGAATGGAGGCATTTGTTATTGAGAACAAGATATCCGGTTGAAGTTCGCACAGACCACCAGAATCTCAAAGTTCTGCAACAAGCCTATATGACCAACAGCAGACAAGCGAGATGGGCTAATTTCTTTCTGCCATTTAGAATTGAGTTTACATATCTCCCGGGAAATAGAAATCTTCGGGCAGATGCTCTTTCACGCAAAGATTACTCTCCGTACCACTTCACCCCCGAACCGTTATTCGCTAACGCTAGATTTATAGCGATGATCACCAACTTTCTTCAAGACCTGAAAGTGGCAACGATACAGAACCAACAGACATGTGAAGAATTAGCTGACCTTCATCAGCTTAAATTGACACAAGTCTGTTATTTCCATAAAGCCCAAGTTTTGATCCCTTCGGCCTCATTACAAAAGGAGGTATTACAGATGTGCCATGATTCTAGAGCGGCTGGACATCGAGGATATCAAAACACCTTTGAACTAATCTCTCAATATTTCTGGTGGCCTACGGTGAAAACAGATGTTCGCGACTATGTGTCCGCCTGTGTGGTGTGGCAACAATCCAAGACTCCTCGAGTTCCATCATACGGCTTACTATCCCGCATGCCTATCCCAGATCGTCCATGGAAATTTATTTCTACGGATTTTATTGTTGATCTCCCCCTTTCGTCACAACATACCACTAGTATAGTAACCATCGACTACCTTACTAAATTGGCACACTTTACACCTCTTCCCAAGATTCCAAGTGCAGAACAAATGGCCAAAGTGTTCTTAGCAGAAATCTTCTCCCGACATGGACTCCCAGATTCTATTGTTTCAGACCGTGGGTCCCAATACACTTCTAAATTCTGGAGAATTTTGTGTCGGGAATTGGGAATAAAAAGATTGCTCAGTTCTGGATATCATCCACAGACCAACGGTCAGACAGAGCGTTTAAACCAAACGTTGGAAGGGTACCTACAGTGCTTTGTATCCGCAGCCCAAGATAACTGGTTGGAATTACTGCCACTGGCAGAATTTTCATACAATAATGCACACCATTCTGCACTGAATTCGACCCCGTTCTACTGCTCCTATGGTTATCACCCATCCTTTTTACCCTCCATCTCGCCTCCTGCTTCACAAAGCCCAGGAGTCGACCGCTTGATTTGCGACATTCAGAAGGGTCATCGTCTAGACCGCCAATCTTCAAAAGCCGCCCAGGATTGGGCTAAGAAATATGCAGATCGGCGCCACAGAAATGTACCTCTACTTCAGAAGGGAGATCTGGTTTGGTTAGCTTCCCGGTTTTTCCCCAAACATTTGGTTCCTTCCAAATTGTCTCCTCGATTCTTTGGTCCGTTTAAGATACTCTCTCTAGTGGGAGCAGCAGCAGTTCGATTAGAGATACCTCATTCTTGGTCCAGAATTCACCAAGTGTTTCATGTCTCCCAGATCAAGTTATCCGTTCCGGAGCGCTTTGCTCGAAATAACAAGTCTCACCCTCCGCCAGTAGACACAGAAACAGGTCCGGAATACGAGGTGGACAATATCTGTGATTCAAGGTACAGACGAGGTCGCCTTCAGTTTCTGATTGATTGGAAGGGATACTCTCCTTCAGAAAGAACATGGGAAGCAGCTTCGGGGGTCCATGTCCCGAAGTTGGTAAGAAGATTCTATCGCTTCCACCCCGGAAAACCGGGTTTACCTCCCCTGAGAAGGGGGCATACTGTTACACCTTACCGGCGATGGTCATGGTGGCAAAACCGGAGATTAGGAAGAACGGTACAGAATATCGTACTGCAGGCTCCCATATTGACAGTATGTTGTAAGGATGACCGTGGTCTAGTTGATTCACGCACTTCTGACGTTTTTGCATCTGTTCACGTGACTCCTGATAAGGAAGGAAGTGCAACCAGTGTACGCGTCGCTACTGTCTTTATCGACGCTCCGTAAGTTTGCCTCTAGGAATCTCCTATTCTGACATTCTAAAACTTGCATTCTCCATTGTATTCTAACCCCCGTCTTTCCTTCTGCTTCCAAACCCACAGGCTCACTCTCAGGCAGTCTCCCATCTCTTCCGTCACTTTCAAGACAGAAGTTCCATCTTTGTTAGTAAGTCCATTCAATCTCAGCTCCCCCGGCTTTATCCTAATTCGTGCAATATCTCAAACATTCATCCCTCTGTCTTTCATTCCGCTCAGTTCCACAGATCTAGGTCAGGTACCCCGACTCCTTAGTCTTCCGGATGAACCCGTGAACCTCTTCACCCTGTAGTGAATCAGATTCTGATAAACACGTACGTGTCTCCTCTAATCCGTGCCTTCCTTTTTCTCTACCCTTCTTACCTGGCACTTACCTGTTTATTCTTGTGTTCCCGGAAAGGAATCCAATCCTCGTCACACTACAGCTCGACTAGAGGGGACTGTCCAGGCTGCTGGCTTCTGATCAGAAGAACCACAGCGACTCAGGGTTTTATTCCCCAGGAAGGTTTCCCTGGGGGTCCTGCCACCCTCATCGCTGTTTTCCAATTCGGGGAGAGAGGGAGAGCAGGATGCCCACGAGGGATTCCCCAATCTCTGCCAAGTTGTCTCCGTTGCGGACCACGGTCTGCCCAGGTTAGTGATATTAAACTTTAAAACAGATGACAGATTACACCTTTATATATATCCCCACCTCGGACTATGTCATGCCTATGCCTCTACTTTACGTGTATGCATGCTCTTCTTTTTCTGTATTATATAATTCTTATGTACTGTATTACCTGTTGTGCAACTAAGCTGTAAATTATCGTGTGCTCTTCGCCCTGATACCCACGGGTCTGGTGTGCAATATAAATAATAAAACAAACAAACAAACTATTTTGGTGCATAAAAAACCTTTGTGGAAGAACTTTAACATTATTACAATGTACTAAAATGTTGACTGAAAATATGTTTCAGCAAATATAGGTGTGCATGGGACGGGAGTGTCCATGAGGTACGGACACTTTGTTGGTTTGTAATTTATGCAGTGCCTTTTGATGCCAGAGTCATAGATCTCTCCCTTGCACCCTTAACACATCTTAAATTCCTCCTAGCGAGGATTTAGTTTCATAAACCTTAATTGTGATTTTCAATATTGGAAATAGGTGTGCTTAGTCACTTCTCAATCTCTTGACATTTATGCACAATCCAGGGAAAAACAAACGAAATCCGGAGTGAAACGTTAACCAGAAGAGTGAGATTTGGGAGGAGGGATCGGAGTAGCGAAAAGAAGCCCAAAGCGGAGAGTTGAAAATTGAATGATGACTTTGGTTGCCTATAAAATTAGGAAGGATGGCACCTCGCAAATGATCTCTGGGGCAATGGAAGATATAGGATCAGAGAACTTCAGGTATGAGTCAAAGACATGACCTTGTTCAATAAAGGCTTCAGAACGCACTCTAAGGCATTGATATACAGAACTTGAAAAAGTTAACTCCTCAATTAAAAATTGCAAACCGTTTTTTTTATCAGGAAGAGACAACCTCCGGCCACACCAGGCATTCATTTCTCTGAGTTTTGGAGGTGAGGAAAGGCTCAGAGTCTGTAACTAAAATCTTCTTTCACTCGATACAGAAACATACTTTGACATGGTGAAATGTGGTTTTCACAGAGGTGTAGCCAGGATTGACTAACAAGTGGGGATTGAAGCTAATGTAGTTGGGCCCGCCGCAGTGCCATTAACATCTGTAAATGCCCACACAGTGCTGCTGAGATGGGCATTTACAGATTTTGGGTGGGCCTTGCCCGCTCAGGCCATACCCTGTCTACGCCTCTGGGTATTCACCAAGACACTCTACGCATGGGTTTTTACTCATGTGTGAATTGGATCAGGGTTCTTGTTCTTCCCCAACAGGTCAGGTCTCTATTTGGGCAGCAAAACAGAAGAGCGATGACTGGGAGGATTCAGTTATAACCTTCGGTGTTGCTCTGGGTCAGCCCTAGATTCTTGTTTTTCAGCCTCCAATATAGAAGGGGAAAGGACAAATGGATGTCAAGCCCAGGCTCACCCAAAGGGGCGGTTCACCCAACATGCAAGTCCACATCTCTTCTGCACGCGACCAAACACAACCTCATGTAAGTTCCAGCTTCATTAGGTGGTATAGGTGAGGTCCATTTACGGAGCTCCTGCCCAGTAGCTACTTGGGTAATTTGTAAAAATTGTGTTTGGCAATAATGTTAGTCATAACCAAGCCGCCCTACTTCAATGGTAGACTTGAGCACAACTCAAGGCCGTCATGCAGCCACTCACTGACAAACTTCATCACTTCTTGAAAGTGATAGAAACTGACCGCATGCACATAATGAGTGAGCCACTTCCATGATCTGCTGCATTCCCGGCTCTTTGATATGATTGGTTATTTATAACGTGCTTAATACCCAGAGGTTTCTAAGCACGGACCCGGGGATCGAACCTGTGTTGCTCTGTGTCGTCTTGTTTCGAAGGCGAGCATGTTGCCCCTGAGCTATCCTCCCGAGACAAACAGTGATGTCGATGCATTCACAACCTCCATTCTTTCTGTATTCCCCCGTCATGTTTGTCTAAAATCTGTTCCCCCTAACCCTTTCTCTCTCAATGCACCCCTTTTCGCACTTTTGTTGTCTATGTGGAGACCACTTGTGGGGCAAATGTTCCACACTTTGGACAAGCCTTAGCTCTGTAACAGCACTATGGTTGAGACTGGCACAGTGTAAATGCAGATTAATCAGAGGTCAAAGTGAGCGGGAGCTATCGGGAACAGAGTACCTCTACTTTTTTTTTTTTACTATGACCAGTGCCACTTCTTTTTACAACCACTTCCACCATTCTCGAATCCCGAATGGTGTTCCATTTGATGTTAAGGTATACCTCTCCATTCGACCCCACTATGGAAGTTACAGCCAAACAGAAGTCTGTTTCACTGTACATTCAGGACGATGGATGAAATCGCAGCCTGGGTGGACTCTTTCTGGCTTCACCTTAACTATCAGAAGATGGAGGCAGTTCTGCTAAGAAACGATCTGTCCTGACACCCCCTCAACCTCCTTTGAGTTTTGGAAAACCTGTCCAGTTGTTTTCTCAGTTTAAACGTGTATATGCAGTGGTCGAAGTGTACAAAGAGAAGTAGTGGAACTATGTTCCCTGCCGGCCAGCCCCCTGCTCCCCACAAACACCATCCCCACGCCACCTACCACGCACAGTCCAACACCCCCAAACAAACGCACCTGCTGTTTAAGGGAATGTTCGGTGCAGTGCACTGCAGTGCCAGTTTCAACTTCTCCCTACACTTTTATATTACAGTGAAAACATTTTGGAACGGTTTCTTTTTTTAAATAAAAGTATAGGAAGAGTAGAACTGCACAGAAAGTATCCCCGTGAGGCTGACTACGGCATGATGCAGTGGCACGGAGCCCACACTGATTCCTTATGGGGATCCAGGATGAACATACTCACCCTTAGCACTTAAGGGGTTAAGAGAATGTCAGCAGGCTGCTTTACTCTGTTTGCACATCTTGCATGGTATGCATTAGATGCTTTGGCTGTCGATGGAATGACTATAAACCCATCTGCATATGTGATGAACCTGTCTATTTCACCGCAAGCTGCACCGAGCCACAAACTGTGGCAACAAGCAGCTGCCGCCACTTTCTACTTTGACATTCTCAGCTTTGCAGTGAACCCGGGCAGAACGCGGCCCACTCCCCGCCAAATGTGAGTGGGAGGGGCTCCACCAGGGTTAGATCCAGCGGCTGGCCCTCGCGTCGAACACGAGCCAGCCACGCAGGCCGGCCGGGCGGGCCAAGCCTTGCTCGGCTCAGAAATCACTAGCGGCACACGTGCAAAGATGGCAACAGCATTCAAGCCTCCTGCCATCACTGGGCGAGGGAAGCCTTGACACTGGGAAACATGTCTGAGCCGTGCATCGATTTATCACATCTAAAGGAGCAGCAGCAGCAGCATCTCCATGGCAAATGCCGGGCTCTTCTCCCGGGCTGCTTTTCTCTCTACCGCCGCAGTCTCATCTTTCACTCCGGAAGCCTAAGTGCTTTTGAAAAGCTCTTAGGAATCCTCCTGCGCCTGGCGTCTCTTAACTTTTTATTTAAAGTGATTGTGCAGCAGTACAAACATTAAAATCGCTAGAGCATGCTAGTTGTTGTTGAGCATCAAAATCAATTGTCACAGGCGGGCCGGGCGGGCGCAGGGAATCATTTTGGGCCTGTGGCTGCGTGCACTGTGGGAGAGGGGGATTCAGGCTTTTTGGAGACAAAGGAAGGAGTAGACAACTGGGAGAAGTAACCAGACACACGGGCCCCCACCCCGGTGGCCTGATATCCAAACCACAACTGTCTTTAGTTGCCTGGTGAATGTTGCTCTGACAGGCAAACGTCCTGGCAGTGGCCACTGGGCACGGCACTTGAGCAAGATACACTGGGGCTTGTTCCAGATGGCACTCAACCTGGCAACCATCCTAGTAAGGAGTGTTCATATCTCAGAGAGCGCTTTCTTAGAACCAAATAAGGCCCTCCCTCCCACTTCCCTTAGGGTAATAGGTGGAGTCCCCAGTCTGTCCACTCTCCTCATCTGCCAATTCCTCAATTCATATTCCACACCGTGTGCAATGCATCTATTTCAGTGTCTGACAGTGTGTGTGTGTGTGTGTGTGTGTGTGTATGGGACAGAGAGAGAGAGGGCTTGACAGTGGCAAAGTGAGAAGGGGGAGCAGGAGCTGCCTTGAGAGGCCAGTGGCGGCAGTGAGGTGAGGAGAGCAGCTTTCTTTGTCTTGTTAGCCCTTTCCACGCTTTGCTATATCATGTAATGCTCTTTTATGCCTTTCATGCCTTGTCATGCCCTTATTATGCCTTGCTAGTTCATGCCATGTGTGTTGAAACCAGGGAGCTTGTCCTTTCTCCCCTTGGGGGAGCCACGCCTTCTGAGACTCGGGAGATGAGCCCGCTACACAAAATACTCCCTAGTGGATTGAGCAAGCAGAATCTCACTGGGGGGTGACCCCCCCTTAGGGGATACGGACTCCCTTGTCAACCAATCTGTACTATCTCCCTTAAACCCCATGTCCAACAGGGCTGTTGCAGGCATGCAAGTTGATCACATTGCTAAAGAAGAGGACCCTTTAAAAACGCTAGGTTGTGTTGCTGGTCCCTCCATGAAGCTGAAAGTCCATGACCAATGGGACTGTGCCTTTTATTCCCAGGCACAGCATATAACGGACAAGCCCCTTACCTGGAGGGCAAGCCGAACTGCGGCAGAAGAGGACGCATGCTGAAAAGGGACTAGTAGCAGAGAGACCACGCACAGCAGAAACCGCAGCTGCAGCACGGAACCGAAGCAGCCTGGATGCAGGAACATAAGGCATACATGGTGGGCAGAGGGCCAGCGCAACTCAACTGACACCAGGAAGGTTGGGTATTCCCATCCCGAGGTGAGAGAGAGAGAGAGAGAGAGAGAGAGAGAGAGAGAGAGAGAGAGAGAGAGAGAGAGAGAGACCATGCTGTGACCAACGGTAGACCAATGGGGCCAAACTACAGTACCCAAGCTAAGGAGGAACCCAGCCAACTCAAAAGGACGGTTCCCGTCCAGAAGGATCAATCGCTGCTCCCCTGATGACGGGTCCCATGAAAACTCAGTTATGCAGGCCGCAGCAAGGAGAGTGATGAGGGCGGCTAAGGTCTGCGAGATGCTAAAGGAGAACACAAACGCTAAGCAAGAGGAACAAATACAAAGAAGGCCTGATGGGCCTAAAAACACACTTAAACTGAAAGAAAGAAGAGCGGGGAAAGAATATGAGACCCAGGAGGGGGCTACTAGAAACCAAAGAATAAACAAACCACCTTGAAGGGCTAACCACAAAGCATATACCCTAAGAAGGGTGACAGAAAACCTGAAAGAAGTAGAAACAACCACAAGATAGGAAGGAAACTTTGTCCCAAGGGGTGTGAGCTCAGTCCGGGTTACAATGCGCAGCCACACATCGTGGGTGGAGAACGTTAAGCAGCTATATCAACCAGACTTTTTTGGTCCCAGTAGAACCACCGACAAGCATAGCCTGCATGATATGCAAATACCCTGGAATGGTGGGCAAAGAACAAGGCAAGGAAAGTTGAAAGAATTACAAAACCAAGTTTGTGAAGTGAGAGCTGAGCTGTCGGAATTGAGCTGCTCTTTGTGTAGAACCCCAGGAGTTTATTCTTTCTGCCCTGGTTATATAAAAAGAACTGCTCATTTGTTTATCTGTGCAAGACAGCTGGAGGCTAGTAGGCTAAGAGGAACATTCTTTGCTTCTGGACTTTGTAGGAAAACTCAGGAACGTATCATTTTGTTTTAACTGTACCCAAAGCAGGGGTCAGGTCCTAATAAAAAAAAGCAGAGGGGACTCATTAACATACCAATTGAATGTGGCATCACCAGAAACTAGCAGATCAAGGTGCGCTCTGGAAAAAGTGGGGGAACTCCTGAGAAAAGTGGGCAGACGCCATCCACCCGTGTGTACCCTCGACTTGAGCCCTGACCCAAAGACGGAAAAACATGGGAGTTCAAGAGAAACATTCTCAAGAGACACTTTTTGGGGAGGGAGTCTACACCCACCAGCAGAAGCCAAGAAAGGGGGAAGGAGAACTGTTTCTCTCGGCCAATGTTGTCTTTCTGTTATCCAGTGCTAGGGCCAGTTAGATAAGGGTAGTTTGGGACAGAGGACTAGTTGTGTTTGTGTGACATTCTGACAATCACTATTAGTTGTTTTGTAGAATAGGCAACTTCCACCGTAGCGATAGGGCCAGGTGAGGAATTTTCTTTACGTTTACAGTTACTAGAGACAAAGCTTGAACCAAAATGCCCATTTGTCTGCCTCCTATCTCTGACTTACCACACATGCCTTATTATAGGTGGTTTGATTGTTCGCCAATAACCTGCTCGCCATTCTACATTCCACCTTATTCTATACCGTTTTACAGGTGTCGCATTGTAATTCTGATCGCTGGGATTTGTGCATGTGTGACACACAATAATATTGCTCCCATGCGTTCCACTGCAGTTTTGCTGCTAGGTGGCCCACTGTAATGTTGCCAATCTGGAGGTTTGCCCCCTGGCAACCAATGCAATTAATGCCCTGCCATGTTTTTGCACTCCGATGCCCGCTGTAATTCACGTGTCTGGCTCCGACGTATCGCACCTTGATCTTGTAGCACACTGAACTGTTCCTCGAGAACTCTCCATGACTCTGCCCTCTCTGGAATACCTACTCTGAATTCTACTCTGGATTAATTGGCAACCGCACTCTACTTGGCACCCACTGCTGTATGCTCCATCTATCTTCCATTACTTCCTGTGATCCTCCGCCCTCCTCTAGCTCATGCTGCTGCACGCCGTCTACTGCCAGAGTAACCAGCCCACACCAGGGAGTCTGAGGACATCTACTCACAAGTAGGGCAGAGCGACATGTTTGGATTCCATTCCGCAGGTCAAGGAAGCAAAATCTGTAATATTTTGATTTGTTTTGCTGCAATCCGCTGTTCCAGCACCCCTGCATATAGAAACGAACAGTGCAAAGTTTCTCGTGCCGTCTCACGAACTGAAACCAGCTGCGTGAAGTTTATCGTGCCGCTGCGCGAACCTAGAACAAATCAAGAAGAGCGGCATGAAGTTTCTTTCTTGTGCTGCTGCATGAACCTAGCACTGGTCGAAAAGAGCGGCATGAAGTTTCTCATGCCACTGTGCACACCTAGCATGAATCGAACAAAAGGCCGTGTGATGTTTCTCGTGCCACTGCGCGAACCTAGCATGAATTGAACAAAAGGCCGTGTGATGTTTCTCGTGCCACTGTGCACACCTAGCATGAATCGAACAAAAGGCCGAGTGATGTTTCTCGTGCCACTGCGCGAACCTAGCATGAATCGAACAAAAGGCCGTGTGATGTTTCTCGTGCCACTGCGCGAACCTAGCATGAATCGAACAAAAGGCCGTGTGATGTTTCTCGTGCCACTGTGCACACCTAGCATGAATCGAACAAAAGGCCGAGTGATGTTTCTCGTGCCACTGCGCGAACCTAGCATGAATCGAACAAAAGGCCGTGTGATGTTTCTCGTGCCACTGCGCGAACCTAGCATGAATCGAAAACAGAGGCACACAGTTTCTTGTGCCTCTGTGCCAACCTACCATGAATCAAACATAAAACTGTGGAAGTTTCTCGTGCCGCTGCACGGACCTAGCACAGTTCTAAAATAAGTCTGCACAAAGTTGCACATGTCACTGTGCAAAACTAGCACAGAATCGCAGAAAACCATGCAAATTTCATGTGCCGCTGCACGAAACTACCACGGCTCGAAAAAGACCTGCACAAAGTGTCTCGTGCCGCTGCACAAAACTAGTTTGGATCGAAAAAAAAGACCCACGCAAAGTTTCTTATGTTGCGAACCTAGCACGGATCGAAAAAAGACCCACACACAGTTTCTCATGTCGCTTCACGAGCCTATCACAAATTGCAAAACCACACAAGGATTCTCGTGGCACTGAGCGAAACTAGCCCAGTTTTGAAGAACCCACACAAAGTTTCTTCTGTCACTGCATGAGGCTAGCACAGATGGAAAAAGAGACTTGTGCATAGTTGTCAGGCCTCTGAAATTCTATCGCAGAATATCCCAAACGGGCTTCGTCAAGGAGGACTTTTAACTCAACCCTCCGGTCTCCTGTAGAAATAATAGATCCAGGGACAGTGGGATGGAGCAGAAAGGCTGGGACCTACCAATGTGCAACCAACCAGCACCTGCTCCACCTAGAAGACAGAACAACAGAGTTAATACTGGTACTTCCGTCCGTCCGTCCCCCCCTGCCCCCCCGACCTGATTCCCTGTGAGAGTACAAATACCTGAATGTAAGGAGAGGGCAGCCGGCAACCTATAGATGTAGCTGATGGAAGTGACAACCAGTAGAAGCCACTAGGCAGAACAGCACCACCAAGAACAGGAAGTGTAAAAATAACCAAAAAAGAAAATTAGGACCAAGAGTCACAAAGGAAATACCAATGCCACGGCAGTTCCAAGGAAGTCCAGGGGATGGAGAAAAAAAGGTTAAAAACACAGTTCAAAACATTCTAGTAAGGTAATCCAGAGAGCCAATCCAGTAGACAAAAAAGGGTAAAAAAAACACAGTTCAAACTTTCCAGTAAGGGTAATCCAAAAAGCCATTCTAGTAGAAACAAAGGGTCAAAAACACAGTACAAATCTTCCAGTATGGGGCAATCGAGTAAAGCCAATCCAGAAGACAAAAGGGGTCAAAAAGCACAAGAAAGCAGGCAAGATAACCTAGCTCACAGAAGGCGTGAACAGGACCTACTCACATAGGAAAGCATAACATCCGTTGAAAAGAGCCGCTGTTTGGCCACGTCTGCTTCTGATGCTGTGTTTCCCATGTCGCACATGGACGCGAGACATCATTGTGTACCTGCGCATGCCGCTCTGCCCTTGAACAGTGCGCTGCCCAAGTGCCATTCGTGGCGATTCCTGACAGCAGTTTCTTGGCATGCTACACAAAACTAACATGGGAATGAAACACCACGGTCCGCGTGAAACCGCACAAACCGGGCAAATTTCCAGTGGCAGTGGAAACATAATGCTGATTTCATGGAGCGAGCGGAAGCAGATTCCAATGCGCATTTTGCACTTTTTGCTTTGCAGGTGAAAACTTTGCTCACCCCTACTCACACATACCTTACCCAATGGGCACTACTACCTAGATGTCACCTATGGCCACAATGAATGGATGCTCCAAGTTGCCATCTGGGCCCTTCACTATCCTCCTGGCACTAACATTATAAACCTCTATGATCAAATACCCTAACACATACAATCTAACCCACTCACACACTGCACTTGAATAACCTTCCCAACAGACATCAAAAAGCAGAATGCTACACCTCTACGATCGACTTGCTTATCACAGTCCCGGCCAATGCATTCTTGTGCACGAGGTGCTGCACTGGACACAAATGCTCTAGACACAGAGCACCTAGAACCAGACCTGCAAGCAGACATTTCCAGTCTGCATCCACCAACACAACAGCAAAGCTATTTTGCATTTTCCCTCTCTATCCACTACCCTAACCAGTGCCCCTCTCGTTCAGATTCATAAGCGCATCTGTAGATCATGCAAATGGCAGTGGTGCATGGTAGAAATCCCAGTACCATAACATAAAACAAAGCCCCACCCGTAAGCACGCATGTAGCATGTGTTGTACCTGTTTATGGGAGTAACCAGCGCACGTCATTTCTAAACTCCCACCAAACTAATTTCTTTCAATTCAGTTTTTGTTTTCATCGTTTGTTATGCAACTTCACCCCCACTCACCACAGTACAATGCTCACACAATACAACATACCAATGGCAACACAACAACATCCTAGGTTTTATAATGCTTCATGGTGAGGTAAGAACAAATAGGTGAGTTAGACACTCCTAGCAGGCACACAAGAGGTTTACATTGCAACACAGAGTTTGATTACTAGCCTTCTCCAATGCACAAACATTCCCCTTTCCAACTGACCTTCTAGCCCAGGGATCTGTAACCTTTGGGTTTTCAGATGTGGAAAGGTGAAGAAGGAGGAGACTGACACATAGGTGGCATGGTGATTGCTATAGACTTTTATTAGTTAGGAAAATAAAGCAACAACCAAACTTTCCCTAGCTCTTAGAGGGGGTTTCCCTGCCTCAACTAAAACACTGAGGGTTCTGTCAGAATGTCGCTGTAAACCAATAGTCCAGTGTCCTGTGTCAAAGCTCTACTTCGGTCCCTTACACCTGGAACTAAGCTAGAAATAAAATAGACCTTCTTGCTCTAGAAGAATGATGCCCTTCTTCTGGACTGGGGATAAAGGTTCACTTCCAGGTTTTGGCTTCTGTTTGGGGGAATGGCTCCCTTAGCGGGTCAAAACTGTTCTCCTGCACAGTAGGTACAGTTCAAGCTCTTCTCCTTGGCAGACACACTGCCTATCTCTTAACACTCTCTATCAGAAAGTCTTTTACAACTTTGGTTACCAGGAGAATGACTCCCTTCTCCTGGTATCTTAATTAACAGTTCAATACAACTAGGGGTGTGGACTCCTTTCCTCTGGTCTCTTGTTTTCAAGGAGAATGACTCCCTTATTCTGATATCTTGGCTTCAAAGTTCGATACAACCAGGAGGAATGACTCCCTTCCACTGGTCTATTTCCACTTGGATGCATAGTTCAACAGCAGCAGGGGGAATTACTCCCTTCCTCTGGCCTCTCTCTTAATTTTGTATTCAAGTTGAACACCACCAGGAGGAATGATTGTATTACACTGGCCTCTCTCTTACTTTTAGGTTTCTCAGCAATAAGGTCATGCGCTGATAGGGTTCTAGACACATACTTCCCCACTTTGACCCACTTGCTTGACTATCCTGCCAAGTATTGCCACGCGGAAGATGACTTGTCATTTCCTTCTGTTTTGGGTGCGGGTCCCAGACCCGTAATTCTATGCTTCTTTGATCTCGCAGACTTGGTTTACTGTCCTGCCCAGTACTGCACGAGGAGGATGACTTGTGTCCTTTTCTGGATACGTAGCCTTAGGGTTGGGAGTCTGATATGTGCCCCTATTGGGGAACCACTTCTCCGTATGGCTCTCCCTACTTCTCTGTAGCTCAGGGGTTACATCCCATCCCTGGGGTTCTGGATTTGGTCTTCTTGCATGATTATGCAGTAACCAAGACCCTCTCGTAACCCCATCAGCCAGCTCGTTTACTCCCCTACCTTCTGGCTCTTCTCTGGCGGGCTCCTGTCTGCCTTAGGGTCGGCCTTCACTCTGTTTGGGTCTCTCGTGGCTTCAGCAGGCTTCTCCTGCACTACGCCGGCTCCACAGCTGTAATCCTGCATACTCCCGGAATGTGTCCTTCCTTGTCCTCCTCCCATGAGATCCTACCGCTGAGTACCACCCGCAGGGGGATAATCAGATTGCGGCCTCAACACCCCAGCCTTATGGGAAGGTGCTTCCCCTAGGGAAGAAGTGACAACATCTCAGATTCGTCACAGATGTTCTGAACTACAACTACTAATATCCTTGGCTGCACAGTCAATAGTGAGGGATACTGGTAGTTGTAGTCCATAGTATCTGGAGAGATACTGTTTGCAGACCCCTAATCTATCTCTAGAACTACAGAGATCCACTTTGGTGCCTTCCTGTGTCAGAAGGGGCTTACATTTTCTTACCCCAGATTATTTCCCTTATGAGAAGGCCTCTGACCCCCCCCTCTTGCAAATAAGGCCACAGACCTTTGAAATGTCAAGCGTCCCCTATTGTGTATGCGGTTACCGGGGTGCACCTGCATCTTCAAGACCTGACTGAAACCATCACCAATGTGGCCAGACTACTTCAGAGAAAGGGTGGTCAGTGTTGTTGCTGTGAGAGGGGTGGCGGGGGTGCACCAGTTTTGCCACATCTTTGCATCAAGGACTGAACAGTTATGTTTGCTGTGAACTCTTGCCTTCATGAACAGCACTCCTCTCGTAACAGCCATTGCACAATGTGTGTCTATGGGGTAATGCCCGTCCTGCCTTCCGGGTGCCGCAAGACATGTAGGTGCAGCCCCCTCGATGGATTTAGGTTGGCACCTTTGGCATGGCATGGCATTTGGCCGGTACCATTGAGCTTCAAGAAATTAACCAAACAGGCCCCACTAAACTTCATAACTGAAAACAAACCTTTTCAGATCTGCTGCATTGATGAGCAGCTGGGGCACCCCCCTGAGCCCAGATGTTGGTTTGTTTGTTTATTTGTTTATATTGCGCCGGAGCCCGCTGGCAGTGGCAGTAAGCAATGAGGAGGGCATGCAGGGAGGTCAATGTCAACACTTGCTTTTGCGCATGACCTTCTCAGTGGGTGAACACCATCAGTTCAAAACTAAGATTGTTGAAGTCCAATAGCAAGGAGCAGGTTTGGTCTGCGAGATATGCCAGAAGGTGTCCACTGTGCCTGGCATGACTGAGAGATATGCCAGAAGGTGTCCACTGGGTCTGCCATGACTGAGAGATATGCCAGAAGGTGTCCACTGTGCCTGGCATGACTGAGAGATGTGCCAGCAGGTGTCCACTGTGCCTGACATGACTGAGAGATATGCCAGAAGGTGTCCACTGTGCCTGGCATGACTGACTGATATGCCAGAAGGTGTCCACTGTGCCTGGCATGACTGAGAGATATGCCAGAAGGTGTCTACTGTGCCTGGCATGACTACCTCTGAAATGAAAGAGCCCAGTCTTGTTCCACCGAGGACTACAGCAAATGGTCATCTCCCCATATGCTCCTCTCCTAATTTGGTTTTGGGGTGCCTTGTCAATCTCATGTCAGGCTTCAATATCATGTCAGCCGTTCAATGGCCCTCCCACACTTTGAAATGAGTAACATAGGATGTATATCTTGAATGGGGCCTGGCAAGAAAGAGCGCCCCCCCCCCGCCCCGGCGCCACATAAGAATCCAGGCCTCATCCATGATCACCAGTCACGCTTCGCCACCAAATGCAGCACTCAGCCTAAAACCATTCAAGTATTGGACCATGCGCTGCCTGATAAGTGCAGTCTGCAGCCCAGCATTGGGGAGCAGCACTAATCTCATTACCATGCCTAATAAGTGCAGTCTCCAGCCCAGCATTGGGGAGCAGCACTGCTCTCATTACTATGCCTGATAAGTGCAGTCTCCAGCCCAGCATTGGGGAGCAGCACTGCTCTAATTACCATGCCTGATAAGTGCAGTCTGCAGCCCAGCATTGGGGAGCAGCACTAATCTCATTACCATGCCTGATGAGTGCAGTCTCCAGCCGCAGCATTGGGGAGCAGTGTTAGGAAAGATTTCATGATTGCAGGTAATTTTCCTTCCATGTGGCAACCCCTAAACTTTTTGCTATTGTTTTTAACCTTGTTCTTGACTTTGCCAGAGAAGTACAGCCTTCTGCCGCACTTCTCTGGGCTTTCGCTCCTTTTCTTATGGGGAAACTGACATGCCCTTAAGACAGTCAGTACCGGGGAACGCTGTTTCCCGTAGTTTCTTTTATCATGTTGCGGCTTTAGTGCAACATGACACAAGAGGGCACTGTAAGCTAAGTTACAGCTCTCTTGGGTCTCTAGCCTTCTACAGGCCCTAGATACTCTTTTAGGATGATATTTGATCGGTGCAAGTCATTCAGGGACTGGAATGGTGGCAGCGATCGTTTTGTTTATTTTGAGCTCCTTTTGGCGTTCTGAGCACGTTTTTCGCACTGAACCCAAAATGGTGGCCTGGCTCCCAAAATGGCCAGACCACGAGGCTCCTTTGTCCTGTCCACTGACCGTCTTGCTCCCTTCACCTTCCCCAGGTCAGGCGACCCGGGGCCTTCCTTATTTGGGCATGTACTTTCCCGCGAAACGTTGTTGCTTTCGCGGGCTTCTACATGTCGTTTGTGTGCCTCCAGGGTGTGGGCTGGGATGTCTGGTCCCAATACACATCCTGGGTGCCAGAGAGTCTGGGGTGGTGTGAATGCCTGGGACCACCGTGGTCCGTGATTGGTCCACGTATGGTATGTGTGTTGATGAGCGGATCTCCCATTGGCTCCCCTCCGTTTTGGCGCGAAGGGAACCGTGGATAAGAGGGAGCTGGAAACACCACTACCATGTCGATCTCCTGAGTTCTCACGAACAAAGGAATACAGGAGCCAAGTATCCTGCAACCAAGAGGCTGGACCGAGGAATCGCTGGTGACCCGCTGAAGGAATCCTCCTTTGCACTGCTGTCGTCCTGTGAAACCCTTTCCTCCTTGGATCGAACCAGAAGGCCTGTACTGGTGCTTCGACCTTTGGAATAGCAGGAACAGCTATTCCCGGCGACTTCATCATCTCCTGCCAAGTAAGCCTTCGGAAGTGTCTCTGGGCCATCCAGTTGACTGACCAGCTTACAAGGGAGTCCTGCTCTGTAACCGCCGCCAGGTTGTGTTGTATTTCGAGTCCTTGTCACTCTCCCACGCTTCGTACGCTTGGCGTTCCCAAGTCTGAAGGGAGGAGTGTACATTTGGCTTGAATACACACGGCCGCTCCGTTGTCCTGCTGCGGCAACAAACTGTGCTGGTTTCGTCGATTGGGGCGTCTTTTTGCTCTACACGACTACGAGGCGTTCCCTGCTCTTCTGAACCTGCCAGCTGCTGAAACTAACGTGGAGAAGCCTGGGTCTGCTTGCTTCGGGGACCGGTGAGTAGTTTAGCTAGGATCTGGTCGCCCTCCTGCAGTATCCCATTGCTTTTCCCTGCTGTGTAAAAACAGCACCCTTTTGCCGTACTCGCGCTCTGCTTCTGCTCGCTGTGGAGGCTGCGCTTGAGTTGCGGAACCTGTTCTCCTTCTGCTGTGCACTAACCCGAACTGCCTGACTTCCTCCGAAGATCTTCCCCTTTTGCCCGTTGGCACCGGCGTGGCAGGTACTTTGAGCACAAGGCTCCACTCTTCGCAGGGCTCGGACTTCCATCTAGTTAGGTGCCTCTAAAGGCGAACTGAGTCTAAAGCGTTATCGCACTGCCTGTTTTCCTTTCCTTTCAGGTGGACTACATATTTCGTGCTTTAAATGCTTGCGACTGTGTATTTGTATATATATTGTGTTGATATGGTATGTGTTGGTTTAATATTGTGATATTGTGATTTTCTTGCTACGGTCATTGTTTTAAAGGCCTTAAAATAAATGTGTATCTATTTTTGATATAACAACTGTTTGGAGTAGTTTGTAAGCGCTCTTGCTTTGTGTGCTCATTGCGGGCTTTCAGTCACCCTCACCCCTCTTGAGACCTAGTCTTGACCGCCGCGATCGCTACCTTGATTGGTCTGGCTTGTCCAGAGGTTACCCTGTTCCAAGTAATTAGGTTGGCCTTCTGAACTTCTGCGCCACCAGGACAGAGTTCAGAAATCCGTCTTAACAAGCAGCACCGCTCTCATTACCATGCCTGATAAGTGCAGTCTGCAGCCCAGCATTGGGGAGCAGCACTAATCTCATTACCATGCCTAATAAGTGCAGTCTCCAGCCCAGCATTGGGGAGCAGCACTGCTCTCATTACCATGCCTGATAAGTGCAGTCTCCAGCCGCAGCACTGGGGAGCAGCACTGCTCTCATTACCATGCCTGATAAGTGCAGTCTCCAGCCGCAGCATTGGGGAGCAGCACTGCTCTCATTACCATGCCTGATAAGTGCAGTCTCCAGCCCAGCATTGGGCAGTAGCACCGGTCTCATTACCATGCATGATAAGTGCAGTCTCCAGCCCAGCATTGGGGAGCAGCACTGCTCTCATTACCACGCCTGATAAGTGCAGTCTCCAGCCCAGCATTGGGGAGCAGCACCGGTCTCATTACCATGCCTGATAAGTGCAGCCTCCAGCCGCAGCAATGGGGAGCAGCACCGGTTTCATTACCATGCCTGATAAGTGCAGTCTCCAGCCGCAGCAATGGGGAGCAGCACCGGTTTCATTACCATGCCTGATGAGTGCAGTCTTCAGCCGCAGCACTGGGGAGCAGCACCGGTCTCATTACCATGCCTGATATGTGTAGTCTCCAGCCCAGCATTGGGAAGCAGCACTGCTCTACTTACCATGCCTGATAAGTGCAGTCTCCAGCCCAGCACTGGAGAGCAGCACTAATCTCATCACTATGCCTGATAAATGCAGTCTCCAGCCGCATCATTGGGGAACAGCACAGGTCTCATTACCACGCCTGATGAGTGCGGTCTTCAGCCGCAGCAGTGGGGAGCAGCACCGGTCTCATTGCCATGCCTGACAAGGGCAGTCTCCAGCCTAGCATCGGGGAGCAGCACTAATCTCATAACTATGCCTGATAAATGCAGTCTCCAGCCGCATCATTGGGGAACAGCACAGGTCTCATTACCATGCCTGATGAGAGCGGTCTTCAGCCGCAGCACTGGGGAGCAGCAACGGTCTCATTACCATGCCTGATAAGTGCAGTCTCCAGCCTAGCATCGGGGAGCAGCACTAATCTCATTACCATGCCTGATGAGTGCAGTCTCCAGCCGCATCATTGGGAGCAGCGCCGGTCTCATTACCATGCCTGATAAGTGCAGTCTGCAGCCCAGCATTGGAGAGCAGCACTAATCTCATTACCCTGCTTGATAAGTGCAGTCTTGAGCCCAGCATTGGGGAGCAGCATTAATCTCATTACCATGCCCAATAAGTGCAGTCTCCAGCCCAGCATTGGGGAGCAGCACTGCTCTCATTACCATGCCTGATAAGTGCAGTCTCCAGCCCAGCATTGGGGAGCAGCACTGCTCTAATTACCATGCCTGATACGTGCAGTCTCCAGCCCAGCATTGGGGAGCAGCACTAATCTCATTGCCATGCCTGATAAGTGCAGTCTCCAGCCGCAGCATTGGGGAACAGCACAGGTCTCATTACCATGCCTGATGAGAGCGGTCTTCAGCCGCAGCACTGGGGAGCAGCAACGGTCTCATTACCATGCCTGATAAGTGCAGTCTCCAGCCTAGCATCGGGGAGCAGCACTAATCTCATTACCATGCCTGATGAGTGCAGTCTCCAGCCGCATCATTGGGAGCAGCGCCGGTCTCATTACCATGCCTGATAAGTGCAGTCTGCAGCCCAGCATTGGAGAGCAGCACTAATCTCATTACCCTGCTTGATAAGTGCAGTCTTGAGCCCAGCATTGGGGAGCAGCATTAATCTCATTACCATGCCCAATAAGTGCAGTCTCCAGCCCAGCATTGGGGAGCAGCACTGCTCTCATTACCATGCCTGATAAGTGCAGTCTCCAGCCTTGCATTGGGGAGCAGCACTAATCTCATTGCCATGCCTGATAAGTGCAGTCTCCAGCCCAGCATTGGGGAGCAGCACTGCTCTAATTACCATGCCTGATACGTGCAGTCTCCAGCCCAGCATTGGGGAGCAGCACTAATCGCATTGCCATGCCTGATAAGTGCAGTCTCCAGCCCAGCATTGGGGAGCAGCACTGCTCTCATTACCATGCCTGATACGTGCAGTCTCCAGCCACAGCATTGGGGAGCGGCTGAAGACTGCACTATTCAGTGATGCTAATGGGACCCGTTCTGCTCCCCAATGCTACTGCTGGACACTGCACTTATCAGTGATGCGTGGCTAACATGATGGGGGTGCCACCAGTGCTGCTGCACTGTGTATAATGCGCCGCCCCGTGCTGCTCTCCCATCAGCAATGATCAAAGGCCTCAGCAGCAGAAGCAGAGGCCAGCTGCACAGACCTCATTTCCATCCGTGATTGGGTCGGGCGTTTAGCAGTAGAAGCAGGGGGCGGGGCCTGTCCTGCTAGCACAAGTCAGCGGCCGAGGCATGGCTGCGGCAGGCTCCTGGGAGGGACTTAATATTATTAGCGCACGCCTCATCAGCACAGGAGCAGCTCGGCTCTTGTAACCATTAGGCAGCGTTACAGGCAGCACCGGCTATAGGGGCTTTCAAGTGGCAAGACCTCCCAATGATGAACCGTGGGCAGTGCAGGCCTCCCCTGCATCGCAGAACGCGATAGCCCTTAAGCACGTCCAGGCACCCGCAGCGGGAGCCTGGAGAAGCACTGAGAGTGCCGCAACGTGTACTGGGAATGTGCCTGCAGGGCGAGAAAAGACAAGGACTCTTCAAAGCTGCCGGGATCTTTAAGATGCCTCAAATCAGAATGGAGGATACTTAGGGGAGCAGAAGAAAACAGGAGAGCGCCCTCCACAAGCGTAAAAGGTGCAAAGCACTCAGAACAGTGCAACACATCACCAGGATCGGTAACATGGACATGGACAGCAACCCTTCGATGCTCTGAAAACAGGAAAAACAGGTGGGAACCAAGATACTGGATTTCTAAGGAGAAATCCACATAATGAAACATTGAATTTCTTGGTGATGTATATAGCGCTTCCTGCCGGAATCCTCGAGCTTCTAAGTGCGCGACATACTACCAGTAGGTGTTCATAAAGGCCCCTGAGTGGCATGTAGAATTGTTGCATGGAAGACATCTTACTATTCAAGATTCCTACCATCAGCTGGATTCAAACTGTGTTAGGATTCCCCTGGAGATGGGGCAGCCAGAGCCGGCTCGAGACTAGTTAGAGCCAAATTCCGGACTCTGGCTCAGCTTCAGGGCCCAAATGGAGCCGAGCCAAGCCTGGCCTCATCCTCTTTCACACTTACAGAGGGAATTAAAGGGGCACTGCCACCTACTGGCAGTGAAAAGAACTGCATGCAATCATCTACTTGCATAGAGTGCTTTATCTCTTGCCAGGAAGTGCATGTCGGTGCAAAACTAAAAATGCAATGGGAACATGGGTGGTCTAAAGCCTGAAAAATGTCAAACTGCAAGCAGAAAACATGGCATCCATACTTGACCAACCTGTGCAACCCTGGGCAGATCACTCCACTTAAGCAGGTCCTATTTCCTTTGGCTGCCACGATTGGGATCACTTAGAAGTTATTCTTTTAAATGTGCGATATATACACGGGTGCAC
The DNA here is from genome assembly GCF_040938575.1 of Ambystoma mexicanum. Lineage (NCBI taxonomy): Eukaryota > Metazoa > Chordata > Amphibia > Caudata > Ambystomatidae > Ambystoma > Ambystoma mexicanum. The sequence continues at coordinate 159,398,514 of NC_090940.1, forward strand.
GTATGTATAGCGAATGAAACTGCAGTATTCACTCCAAAGACAATACAAATATTGATCATTTCTGATGGGCGCTGCACGCTGTGCAATATCCCTTGGCGTGCTTATTGCTCCGTCACTTATGAGCCATGTTTCCCTCCTAACTGAAAAGTGCAGCAGATGATGTGCTGCACTGTTTGCTGGGTAAGGTTTGCCTGGGCAATTTTCCTTCACGGCATAGGGACCCAGCCAGACACTCTCTTTCACTCTGCCAAAGTCCATGGGGTCTCTGCATACAGCAGTGGGAGTTAACACTGGTCTTGGGCAAGTGGAACGCTCTCCTAAACTGAACCTTTCCAGCTGCCACACAGCCCTTTATTTTTTGTGCTCAGTATCATCCAGTACACGTGGTTACTGCCTGTTGTTCCCGGTTACATGTCTTTCCATCGAAAAATGTTCCATCTACACATTTTTCCATCGATTTGTTTCCCAACGAAAGAATGTTCATCGAATGCATTTTTTTTATTTGGGGAAGGGGGGTCCCCCCATGCCCCAGTTTTGAAACCTTAAAAACCCACCCGATGAACACATTTTAGTTGGAAATAATTGGATGGAAAAAGTTTCGATGGAATGTTTTTCAATGGAACGTTTTTCAATGGAAAGACTGCACACCGTTGTTCCCACCTGTGTCTGCCTCATATGGTTGAAGCTTTCCAGAAGATGTGCTCAAGAACCAGCTCTAAATGTGTGTGAAACAGGCTTTCCATACAGTGTTGTTGTTGTGTGTCTAACAGCCGCATTACAAGTTGGCTGGTCTGGAAACAAGGTGCCGGTAACAACGTATACTTACACCTTTCTGGACCGGCCAACTCCAAGTGTGCCTCAAGGGGCTCTGATCTGCCGGCAGGCCTGACCTGCCGGTAGATCAGGCTCCTACTGGCAAATAAATGCCTGAATCACCAGCACTGTTATTAATAGCGCTGGTGATTCGAGCAACCCCAACCCATGGAGTCCTATCCATGGAATGGGGAGTTACTAGCGTCTCCACTGCCCGTAATATCCCAGTAATACCAGGAGGTGGAGACGGTAACGTAGTTCCCCTGCATCTCGCTGGAATTACCAGCGGGATACTGGGAACTCATAATGAGCCTTTAAGTCTTGAAAGTACAGTTGCAAACCACAGGGGGTTGTTTAGGAGGTCGTTACAATGCATTCATTTATGTGCAGAGTTCTATTCCTATTCAGGATAGAGAAAACAAAGCTAGAATCACTCTTTTTGCGTAACATAAGGTTTCACATATTTGTCAGGTTGATTTATTTTGTGATTCTTGTACTTTTCAGTCATCTTTAATAAACAAAGAATTTGTTTTAGCTCCTTAAAATTGTGCATTAAACACATATTTATATCAGCCACAGATGAGAATTATGTGATGTGGTCAAAGGCATATCATGCAGACTGGAATTAAATCCCATTTTAGATTAATTATGTGATCCAGGACACACCATTTAATGTCACTGTTCTGTATTAAATCGGGCTCCCAGGTGTAGTTTTGCTGTTATGGGGCAGGGATGCATGTTGGTTTTTTGTTGTAGGGGCTGAGAAGGCAAAATGACGGGTATAGGTTTTGTGTCTGAATGTGGGAAGCAAACTGAAAGGTCTGCATCTTTTGCCAGCTTGGCTTGCATTTGGCTCTTTGAATTCCTTGTCTCCGCTCCGCGCCTCTATTCTTCTTCAGTAGAGAAGATATGAAAGTGTGTGAAGGTCAAGACTTTGAAAGGACTTATTCTGTTCTTGGGAATCTTATTCGAAAATGTATATTATATTGTCAGAAAGGCTAATAAATAACATTAACAGGTGGAACTTGTTATTGGACTTCCTCTCCATGTTCAGAATTCAGTCAGTAACTACTGGTATTGACTGCATTCCAGACATTTTCCCCCCAGAAGCAGACGAAACAAGAGAAAGCATGACTCTGCATTCAAGAAAGAGCAGCACAATTTCCCATCAAGAATTCTTTCAATAAGTAACTCCTCCTCTTGGGGAATCTTTTTAGTTTGGACCATCAGCTGGTGCTTGCGCCACCTATAAACCAAAACTATTGCATTAGAGTACAGATAGGGAGAAATGTATAGGAGGGACACACAATTTGTAGGAGCTGTTTGGTTATTTGCCCACCCATTGACTGCCCATGGCCATGCTAATCCCTAAAGCCATTCGCACCCAGGTCCTGCCCCATCCTGCCCAAAACCCCTCCTCGTGGGAACTCTTTGAGTTGGCTTTACTCAAGCCTTACCATCAAACTTTGCACGCAAAGTGCCTTCTAGGGTTTTTTCAAAGTAGACTTATGAGAATTAATTACTTCATTGTAGCTGTAAACCTGCTACTTGTGTAATAAAAATATCCTAACCAGGTCTGCCTTTAGCCACTCGATTTATAAGCACTATGTGTGTCCTTCGGTAAAGTCCTGTTAAAAACAAGCATTGGCAAAGCCACCAATTCCGGCTTGTGTATAAGTATTCAGCATTTGCTAGGCACCACTATTAGATGCCCAGGTGCTCACACAATTGTGCACCTGCTACCATCAACGGCCAGTTAATGCCACTGTGGCAGTGCCTGGCAAGTGCCTTTCCCATGCCTACACAAGAGCCCAAACTGTTGGCATTGCCAATGCTTGTTTTCACTGCATTTTCAATGTGATAGGAAACACCCCTCTTGAGCTCACCAAGGTGGAAGCTAAAACATGGAATAATGCTTTTACTTATGTAAAGAAAAACCTTAAGCATTAACATTGCAACTCCTTCATGCACATGCTAAAACTTTTGCAGTTCAAACAAGTTAAAAGCCTTACCTTAGAAGGCCAACCTAGTGATTTAACTATTACAGATTGAAACCCCACTTTATTTACTAAGACATGTTGTGTAGTTTGTTCACTGTTACCAGCCTTATAGAACTCGGTAGGAGTCATTATCACTTGGGACAACGGCCCTTCCCTAACACGGCTTTACCTTGCGCCATAAATTGGGGGCAGGTAATTATCCTATGATAATGACCCCTGCCTCGTTTTAAAAGACTGCATTATGAAGCCAAAACGAGTTGTCCTCGATCACACCAACATTTGTTTCTCACTAAACATAAAATAGGACAGGTAAGAGCTACCCACTGTGAACATTTTATACCTTACTGCTAAATGCAGAAAATGCACAGCTTAATTCCAGGGGCCACAAGGGGGGAATGCGTCCACCCACTTTTTTTGAGAGGGGAGACACTTTGCCCCCTGTGTTTAAGAAATTAAAAAAAATAAAGAGAGAATAACAAGGGGCTGCAGTCGGGTTTCAAACCCTGGACGGGAATCGAACCCTGGCCTCGCAACTCTGAAACAATGCCACAGCAATCGTTGGTTGCAGAGCTGTCAGTTGTCTCATATTGACATCTTTCTGGATGTATTATTGTCTCGGGAGGATAGCTTAGGGGGCAACGTGCTCGCCTAGGAAGCGAGACGACACAGAGCAGATCCCGGGTCCGCGCTTAGAAATTACGCGCGTTATAAATAACCTGTCCTATCATACGACACAAGTTCTCCGATTCAAAAGGCGCATGCATTTTATACTTAAGCAGCAAGCTAATGTGAAAATCTGTTCCCATGTCCAATAATCAGTCGTGAAAGACAAGCCCGAATCAAATTTGCATAAATTAGCATATTGCTTGTTGACGCCTAGTGACTCCACTTCCCAGAGTGCCCCCCCCCCTTTTTTTTAGGACTCGAGCCCTTGAAAAATCGTATTGGAAATGTAGTAGAAGAAACTGATGTATGTATCGATTTGTATTAAGGCGCCCTCTTTCCCGTGTATACTCATTTGTTAGGCCTAAGTACAGATGACATGTATTCTGGTTCCCGTCTGTATATGTTTGGCAGTCATGCCTTGAGAGGCCGCAGGCTGTGCACACTGACAGCATGGAGAGTGCAGAAGAGCGAGGCCATGGCCCTTTGCAGTGTATAGGTTTGCAGTGGGAGTTTTGCACACTAACAGCATGGAGAAGCGAGGGCATGGCCCTTTGCAGTGTATGGGTCTGCAGTGGGAGTTTTGCTCACTGACAGCATGGAGAAGCGAAGCCATGACCCTAGCAGGGTTTTTGCACACTGACAGCATGGAGAAGCGAGGCCATGGCCCTTTGCAGTGTATAGGTTTGCAGTGAGAGTATTGCACACTGACAGCATGGAGAAGCCAGGCCATGGCCCTTTGCAGTGTATAGGTTTGCAGTGGGGGTTTTGCACACTGACAGCATGGAGAAGCGAGGCAATGGCCCTTCGCAGGCTATTGGTTTTCAGTGGGAGTTTTTCACACTGACAGCATGGAGAAGCCAGGCCATGGCCCTTCGCAGTGTATAGGTTTGCAGTGTGGGTTTTGCACACTGACAGCGTGGAGAAGCGAGGCCATGGCCCTTTGCAGGGTATAGGTTTGCAGTGGGAGTTTTGCACACTGACAACGTGGAGAAGCCAAGCCATGGCCCTTCGCAGTGTATAGGTTTGCAGTGGGAGTTTTGCACACTGACAGAATGGAGAAGCGAGGCCATGGCCCTTTGCAGGGTATAGGTTTGCAGTGGGGGTTTTGCACACTGACAGCATGGAGAAGCCAGGCCATGGCCCTTTGCAGTGTATAGGTTTGCAGTGGGAGTTTTGCACACTGACAGCGTGGAGAAGTGAGGCCATGGCCCTTTGCAGGGTACAGGTTTGCAGTGGGAGTTTTGCACACTGACAGCGTGGAGAAGCCAGGCCATGGCCCTTTGCAGTGTATAGGTTTGCAGTGGGAGTTTTGCACACTGACAGCGTGGAGAAGTGAGGCCATGGCCCTTTGCAGGGTACAGGTTTGCAGTGGGAGTTTTGCACACTGGCAACATGGAGAGTGCAGCAGAGCGAGGCCATGGCCCTTTGCAGTGTATAGGTTTGCAGTGGGAGTTTTGCACACTGACAGCATGGAGAAGCGAGGCCATGGCCCTTTGCAGTGTATAGGTTTGCAGTGGGGGTTTTTGCACACTGACAGCATGGAGAAGCGAGGCCATGGCCCTTTGCAGTGTATAGGTTTGCAGTGGGAGTTTTGCACACTGACAGCATGGAGAAGCGAGGCCATGGCCCTTTGCAGTGTATAGGTTTGCAGTGGGGGTTTTGCACACTGACAGCATGGAGAAGCGAGGCCATGACTCTAGCAGGGTATAGGTTTGCAGTGGGAGTTTTGCACACTGACAGCATGGAGAAGCGAGGGCATGGCGCTTTGCAGTGTATAGGTTTGCAGTGGGGGTTTTGCACACTGACAGCATGGAGAAGCGAGGCCATGGCCCTTTGCAGTGTATAGGTTTGCAGTGAGAGTTTTGCACACTGACAGCGTGGAGAAGCCAGGCCATGGCCCTTTGCAGTGTATAGGTTTGCAGTGGGGGTTTTGCACACTGACAGCATGGAGAAGCCAGGCCATGGCACTTCGCAGGGTATTGGTTTTCAGTGGGAGTTTTGCACACTGACAGCGTGGAGAAGCCAGGCCATGGCCCATCGCAGTGTATAGGTTTGCAGTGTGGGTTTTGCACACTGACAGCGTGGAGAAGCGAGGCCATGGCCCTTTGCAGGGTATAGGTTTGCAGTGGGAGTTTTGCACACTGACAGCATGGAGAAGCGAGGCCATGGCCCTTTGCAGTGTATAGGTTTGCAGTGGGAGTTTTGCACACTGACAGCATGGAGAAGCATGGCCATAGCCCTTTGCAGTGTATAGGTTTGCAGTGGGGGATTTGCACACTGACAGCATGGAGAAGCGAGGCCATGGCCCTTTGCAGTGTATAGGTTTGCAGTGGGAGTTTTGCACACTGACAGCATGGAGAGTGCAGAAGAGCGAGGCCATGGCCCTTTGCAGTGTATAGGTTTGCAGTGGGAGTTTTGCACACTGACAGCATGGAGAAGCGAGGCCATAGCCCTTTGCAGTGTATAGGTTTGCAGTGGGAGTTTTGCACACTGACAGCATGGAGAGTGCAGAAGAGCGAGGCCATGGCCCTTTGCAGTGTATAGGTTTGCAGTGGGAGTTTTGCACACTGACAGCAGGGAGAAGCGAGGCCATGGCCCTTTGCAGTGTATAGGTTTGCAGTGGGAGTTTTGCACACTGACAGCATGGAGAAGCGAGGCCATGGCCCTTTGCCGTGTATAGGTTTGCAGTGGGGGTTTTGCACACTGACAGCATGGAGAAGCGAGGCCATGACCCTTTTCAGGGTATAGGTTTGTAGTGGGAGTTTTGCACACTGACAGCATGGAGAAGCGAGGCCATGGCCCTTTGCAGTGTAAAGGTTTGCAGCGGGAGTTATGCACACTGAGAGCATGGAGAAGCGAGGCCATGGCCCTTTGCAGGGTAGCGAGGCCATGGCCCTTTGCAGGGTATAGGTTTGCAGCAGGGGTTTTGCACACTGACATCGTGGAGAAGCGAGGCCATGGCCCTTTGCAGGGTATAGGTTTGCAGCGGGAGTTTTGCACACTGACAGCGTGGAGAAGCGAGGCCATGGCCCTTTGCGGTGTATAGGTGTGCAGCGGGAGTTTTGCACACTGACAGCGTGGAGAAGCGAGGCCATGGCCCTTTGCGGTGTATAGGTTTGCAGCGGGAGTTTTGCACACTGACAGCGTGGAGAAGCCAGGTCATGGCCCTTTGCGGTGTATAGGTTTGCAGTGGGAGTTTTGCACACTGACAGCGTGGAGAAGCCAGGCCATGGCCCTTTGGGAGTTTTGCACACTGACAGCGTGGAGAAGCCAGGCCATGGCCCTTTGCGGGGTATAGGTTTGCAGTGGGAGTTTTGCACACTGACAGCATGGAGAAGTGAGGCCATAGCCCTTTGCGGTGTATAGGTTTGCAGTGGGGGTTTTGCACACTGACAGCATGGAGAGTGCAGAAGAGCGAGGCCATGGCCCTTTCCAGTGTATAGGTTTGCAGTGGGAGTTTTGCACACTGACAGCATGGAGAGTGCAGAAGAGCGAGGCCATGGCCCTTTGCAGGGTATAGGTTTGCAGTGGGAGTTCTGCACACTGACAGCATGGAGAAGCGAGGCCATGGCCCTTTGCAGTGTATAGGTTTGCAGTGGGAGTTTTGCACACTGACAGCATGGAGAGTGCAGAAGAGCGAGGCCATGGCCCTTTGCAGTGTATAGGTTTGCAGTGGGAGTTTTGCACACTGACAGCATGGAGAAGCGAGGCCATGGCCCTTTGCAGTGTATAGGTTTGCAGTGGGGGTTTTGCACATTGACAGCATGGAGAAGCGAGGACATGGCCCTTTGCAGTGTATAGGTTTGCAGTGGGAGTTTTGCACACTGACAGCATGGAGAAACGAGGCCATGGCCCTTTGCAGTGTATAGCTTTGCAATGGGGGTTTTGCACACTGACGGCATGGAGAAGCGAGGCCATGACCCTTTGCAGGGTATAGTTTTGCAGTGGGAGTGTTGCACACTGACAGCATGGAGAAGCGAGGCCATGGCGCTTTGCAGTGTATAGGTTTGCAGTGGGAGTTTTGCACACTGACGGCATGGAGAAGCGAGGCCATGGCCCTTTGCAGTGTGTAGGTTTGCAGTGGGAGTTTTTCACAATGACGGCATGGAGAAGCGAGGCCATGGCCCTTTGCAGGGTATGGGTTTGCAGTGGGAGTTTTGCACACTGACGGCATGGAGAAGCGAGGCCATGGCCCTTTGCGGTGTATAGGTTCGCAGTGGGGGTTTTGCACACTGTGAGCATGGTGAAGCGAGGCCATGGCCCTTTGCGGTGTATAGGTTCACAGTGGGGGTTTTGCACAGTGACAGCAAGGAGAAGCGAGGCCATGGCAGTTTGCAGTGTATAGGTTCGCAGTGGGGGTTTTGCACACTGACAGCATGGAGAAGCGACGCCATGACTCTTTGCAGTGTGTAGGTTCGCAGTGGGAGTTTTGCACACTGACAGCATGGAGAAGCGAGGCCATGGCCCTTTGCAGGATATAGGTTTGCAGTGGGGGTTTTGCACACTGACAGCGTGGAGAAGCGAGGCCATGGCCCTTTGCAGGGTATAGGTTTGCAGTGGGAGTTTTGCACACTGACAGCGTGGAGAAGCCAGGCCATAGCCCTTTGCGGTGTATAGGTTTGCAGTGGGAGTTTTGCACACTGACAGCATGGAGAAGCGAGGCCATGGCCGTTTGCAGTGTATAGGTTTGCAGTTGGAGTTTTGCACACTGACAGCATGGAGAAGCAAGGCCATGGCCCTTTGCAGTGTATAGGTTTGCAGTGGGGGTTTTGCACACTGACAGCATGGAGAAGCAAGGCCATGGCCCTTTGCAGTCTATAGGTATGGCTCTTTGCAGTGTATAGGTTTGCAGTGGGGGTTTTGCACACTGTCAGCATGGAGAGTGCAGAAGAGCGAGGCCATGGCCCTTTCCAGTGTATAGGTTTGCAGTGGGAGTTTTGCACACTGACAGCATGGAGAGCGCAGAAGAGCGAGGCCATGGCCCTTTGCAGGGTATAGGTTTGCAGTGGGAGTTTTGCACACTGGCAGCATGGAGAAGCGAGGCCATGGCCCTTTGCAGTGTATAGGTTTGCAGTGGGAGTTTTGCACACTGACAGCATGGAGAGTGCAGAAGAGCGAGGCCATGTCCCTTTGCAGTGTATAGGTTTGCAGTGGGAGTTTTGCACACTGACAGCATGGAGAAGCGAGGCCATGGCCATTTGCAGTGTATAGGTTTGCAGTGGGGGTTTTGCACACTGACAGCATGGAGAAGCGAGGTCATGGCCCTTTGCAGTGTATAGGTTTGCAGTGGGAGTTTTGCACACTGACAGCATGGAGAAGCGAGGCCATGGCCCTTTGCAGGCTATAGGTTTTGCACAGTGACAGCATGGAGAAGCGAGGCCATGGACCTTTGCAGTGTATAGGTTCGCAGTGGGGGTTTTGCACACTGACAGCATGGAGAAGCGAGGCCATGGCCCTTTGCAGTGTATAAGTCTGCAGTGGGAGTTTTTCACACTGACGGCATGGAGAAGCGAGGCCATGGCCCTTTGCAGGGTATGGGTTTGCAGTGGGAGTTTTGCACACTGACGGCATGGAGAAGCGAGGCCATGGCCCTTTGCAGGGTATAGGTTTGCAGTGGGGGTTTTGCACACTGTGAGCATGGTGAAGCGAGGCCATGGCCCTTTGCGGTCTATAGGTTCGCAGTGGGGGTTTTGCACAGTGACAGCATGGAGAAGCGAGGCCATGGCACTTTGCAGTGTATAGGTTCGCAGCGGGAGTTTTGCACGCTGACAGCACAGAGAAGCGAGGCCATGGTGCTTTGCAGTGTGTAGGTTCGCAGTGGGGGTTTTGCACACTGACAGCATGGAGAAGCGACGCCATGACTCTTTGCAGTGTGTAGGTTCGCAGTGGGGGTTTTGCACACTGACAGCATGGAGAAGCGACGCCATGACTCTTTGCAGTGTATAGGTCTGCAGTGGGAGCTTTTCACACTGACGGCATGGAGAAGCGAGGCCATGGCCCTTTGCAGGGTATGGGTTTGCAGTGGGAGTTTTGCACACTGACGGCATGGAGAAGCGAGGCCATGGCCCTTTGCGGTGTATAGGTTCGCAGTGGGGGTTTTGCACACTGTGAGCATGGTGAAGCAAGGCCATGGCCCTTTGCGGTGTATAGGTTCGCAGTGGGGGTTTTGCACAGTGACAGCATGGAGAAGCGAGGCCATGGCACTTTGCAGTGTATAGGTTCGCAGCGGGAGTTTTGCACGCTGACAGCACAGAGAAGCGAGGCCATGGTGCTTTGCAGTGTGTAGGTCCGCAGTGGGGGTTTTGCACACTGACAGCATGGAGAAGCGACGCCATGACTCTTTGCAGTGTGTAGGTTCGCAGTGGGAGTTTTGCACACTGACAGCATGGAGAAGCGAGGCCATGGCCCTTTGCAGGATATAGGTTTGCAGTGGGGGTTTTGCACACTGACAGCGTGGAGAAGCGAGGCCATGGCCCTTTGCAGGGTATAGGTTTGCAGTGGGAGTTTTGCACACTGACAGCGTGGAGAAGCCAGGCCATAGCCCTTTGCGGTGTATAGGTTTGCAGTGGGAGTTTTGCACACTGACAGCATGGAGAAGCGAGGCCATGGCCATTTGCAGTGTATAGGTTTGCAGTTGGAGTTTTGCACACTGACAGCATGGAGAAGCAAGGCCATGGCCCTTTGCAGTGTATAGGTTTGCAGTGGGGGTTTTGCACACTGACAGCATGGTGAAGCAAGGCCATGGCCCTTTGCAGTCTATAGGTATGGCTCTTTGCAGTGTATAGGTTTGCAGTGGGGGTTTTGCACACTGTCAGCATGGAGAGTGCAGAAGAGCGAGGCCATGGCCCTTTCCAGTGTATAGGTTTGCAGTGGGAGTTTTGCACACTGACAGCATGGAGAGTGCAGAAGAGCGAGGCCATGGCCCTTTGCAGGGTATAGGTTTGCAGTGGGAGTTTTGCACACTGGCAGCATGGAGAAGCGAGGCCATGGCCCTTTGCAGTGTATAGGATTGCAGTGGGAGTTTTGCACACTGACAGCATGGAGAGTGCAGAAGAGCGAGGCCATGGCCCTTTGCAGTGTATAGGTTTGCAGTGGGAGTTTTGCACACTGACAGCATGGAGAAGCGAGGCCATGGCCATTTGCAGTGTATAGGTTTGCAGTGGGGGTTTTGCACACTGACAGCATGGAGAAGCGAGGTCATGGCCCTTTGCAGTGTATAGGTTTGCAGTGGGAGTTTTGCACACTGACAGCATGGAGAAGCGAGGCCATGGCCCTTTGCAGGCTATAGGTTTTGCACAGTGACAGCATGGAGAAGCGAGGCCATGGACCTTTGCAGTGTATAGGTTCGCATGGGGGTTTTGCACACTGACAGCACGGAGAAGCGAGGCCATGGCCCTTTGCAGGGTATAAGTCTGCAGTGGGAGTTTTTCCACACTGACGGCATGGAGAAGCGAGGCCATGGCCCTTTGCAGGGTATGGGTTTGCAGTGGGAGTTTTGCACACTGACGGCATGGAGAAGCGAGGCCATGGCCCTTTGCAGGGTATAGGTTTGCAGTGGGGGTTTTGCACACTGTGAGCATGGTGAAGCGAGGCCATGGCCCTTTGCGGTGTATAGGTTCGCAGTGGGGGTTTTGCACAGTGACAGCATGGAGAAGCGAGGCCTTGGCCCTTTGCAGTGTATAGGTTCGCAGCGGGAGTTTTGCACACTGACAGCACGGAGAAGCGAGGCCATGACTCTTTGCAGTGTGTAGGTTCGCAGTGGGAGTTTTGCACACTGACAGCACGGAGAAGCGACACCATGACTCTTTGCAGGGTATAGGTTTGCAGTGGGAGTTTTGCACACTGACAGCACGGAGAAGCGAGGCCATGGCCCTTTGCAGTGTATAGGTTTGCAGTGGGAGTTTTGCACACTGACAGCATGGAGAAGCGAGGCCATGGCCCTTTGCAGTGTATAGGTTTGCAGTGGGGGTTTTGCACACTGACAGCATGGAGAAGCGAGGCCATGGCCCTTTGCAGTGTATAGGTATGGCCCTTTGCAGTGTATAGGTTTGCAGTGGGAGTTTTGCACACTGTCAGCATGGAGAGTGCAGAAGAGTGAGGCCATGGCCCTTTCTAGTGTATAGGTTTGCAGTGGGAGTTTTGCACACTGACAGCATGGAGAGTGCAGAAGAGCGAGGCCATGGCCCTTTGCAGGGTATAGGTTTGCAGTGGGAGTTTTGCACACTGGCAGCATGGAGAAGCGAGGCCATGGCCCTTTGCAGTGTATAGGTTTGCAGTGGGAGTTTTGCACACTGACAGCATGGAGAGTGCAGAAGAGCGAGGCCATGGCCCTTTGCAGTGTATAGGTTTGCAGTGGGAGTTTTGCACACTGACAGCATGGAGAAGCAAGGCCATGTCCATTTGCAGTGTATAGGTTTGCAGTGGGGGTTTTGCACACTGACAGCATGGAGAAGCGAGGCCATGGCCCTTTGCAGTGTATAGGTTTGCAGTGGGAGTTTTGCACACTGACAGCATGGAGAAGCGAGGCCATGGCCCTTTGCAGGGTATAGGTTTGCAGTGGGGGTTTGGCACAGTGACAGCACGGAGAAGCGAGGCCATGGAGCTTTGCAGTGTATAGGTTCGCAGTGGGGGTTTTGCACACTGACAGCACGGAGAAGCGAGGCCATGACTCTTTGCAGTGTGTAGGTTCGCAGTGGGGGTTTTGCACACTAACAGCACGGAGAAGCGAGGCCATGACTCTTTGCAGTGTGTAGGTTCGCAGTGGGGGTTTTGCACACTGACAGCACGGAGAAGCGACGCCATGACTCTTTGCAGTGTGTAGGTTCGCAGTGGGAGTTTTGCACACTGACAGCACGGAGAAGCGAGGCCATGGCCCTTTGCAGTGTATAGGTTCGCAGTGGGGGTTTGCACACTGACAGCATGGAGAAGCGAGGCCATGGCCCTTTGCAGGATATAGGTTTGCAGTGGGAGTTTTGCACACTGACAGCGTGGAGAAGCGAGGCCATGGCCCTTTGCAGTGTATAGGTTTGCAGTGGGAGTTTTGCACACTGACAGCGTGGAGAAGCCAGGCCATGGCCCTTTGCAGGGTATAGGTTTGTAGTGGGAGTTTGGCACACTGACAGCGTGGAGAAGCCAGGCCATGGCCCTTTGCAGTGTATAGGTTTGCAGTGGGGGTTTTGCACACTGACAGCATGGAGAAGCGAGGCCATGGCCCTTTGCAGTGTATAGGTATGGCTCTTTGCAGTGTATAGGTTTGCAGTGGGAGTTTTGCACACTGTCAGCATGGAGAGTGCAGAAGAGCGAGGCCATGGCCCTTTCCAGTGTATAGGTTTGCAGTGGGAGTTTTGCACACTGACAGCATGGAGAGTGCAGAAGAGCGAGGCCATAGCCCTTTGCAGGGTATAGGTTTGCAGTGGGAGTTTTGCACACTGGCAGCATGGAGAAGCGAGGCCATGGCCCTTTGCAGTGTATAGGTTTGCAGTGGGAGTTTTGCACACTGACAGCATGGAGAGTTCAGAAGAGCGAGGCCATGGCCCTTTGCAGTGGGAGTTTTGCACACTGACAGCATGGAGAAGCGAGGCCATGGCCATTTGCAGTGTATAGGTTTGCAGTGGGGGTTTTGCACACTGACAGCACGGAGAAGCGAGGCCATGGCCCTTTGCAGTGTATAGGTCTGCAGTGGGAGTTTTTCACACTGACGGCATGGAGAAGCGAGGCCATGGCCCTTTGCAGGGTATGGGTTTGCAGTGGGAGTTTTGCACACTGACGGCATGGAGAAGCGAGGCCATGGCCCTTTGCAGGGTATGGGTTTGCAGTGGGGGTTTTGCACACTGTGAGCATGGTGAAGCGAGGCCATGGCCCTTTGCGGTGTATAGGTTCGCAGTGGGGGTTTTGCACAGTGACAGCATGGAGAAGCGAGGCCATGGCCCTTTGCAGTGTATAGGTTCGCAGCAGGTGTTTTGCACACTGACAGCACAGAGAAGCGAGGCCATGGTGCTTTGCAGTGTGTAGGTTCGCAGTGGGAGTTTTGCACACTGACAGCACGGAGAAGCGACACCATGACTCTTTGCAGTGTGTAGGTTCGCAGTGGGGGTTTTGCACAGTGACAGCATGGAGAAGCGAGGCCATGGCCCTTTGCAGTGTATAGGTTCGCAGCAGGTGTTTTGCACACTGACAGCACAGAGAAGCGAGGCCATGGTGCTTTGCAGTGTGTAGGTTCGCAGTGGGGGTTTTGCACACTGACAGCACGAAGAAGCGACACCATGACTCTTTGCAGTGTGTAGGTTCGCAGTGGGAGTTTTGCACACTGACAGCGTGGAGAAGCCAGGCCATGGCCCTTCGCAGGGTATAGGTTTGTAGTGGGAGTTTTGCACACTGACAGCGTGGAGAAGCCAGGCCATGGCCCTTCGCAGGGTATAGGTTTGCAGTGGGAGTTTTGCACACTGACAGCATGGAGAAGCGAGGCCATGGCCCTTTGCGGTGTATAGATTTGCAGTGGGAGTTTTGCACACTGACAGCATGGAGAAGCGAGGCCATGGCCCTTTGCAGTGTATAGGTTTGCAGTGGGAGTTTTGCACACTGACAGCATGGAGAAGCGAGGCCATGGCCCTTTGCAGTGTATAGGTTTGCAGTGGGGGTTTTGCACACTGACAGCATGGAGAAGCGAGGCCATGGCCCTTTGCAGTGTATAGGTATGGTCCTTTGCAGTGTATAGGTTTGCAGTGGGAGTTTTGCACACTGTCAGCATGGAGAGTGCAGAAGAGCGAAGCCATGCCCTTTCCAGTGTATAGGTTTGCAGTGGGAGTTTTGCACACTGACAGCATGGAGAGTGCAGAAGAGCGAGGCCATGGCCCTTTGCAGGGTATAGGTTTGCAGTGGGAGTTTTGCACACTGGCAGCATGGAGAAGCGAGGCCATGGCCATTTGCAGTGTATAGGTTTGCAGTGGGGGTTTTGCACACTGACAGCATGGAGAAGCGAGGCCATGGCCCTTTGCAGTGTATAGGTTTGCAGTGGGAGTTTTGCACACTGACAGCATGGAGAAGCAAGGCCATGGCCATTTGCAGTGTATAGGTTTGCAGTGGGGGTTTTGCACACTGACAGCATGGAGAAGCGAGGCCATGGCCCTTTGCAGTGTATAGGTTTGCAGTGGGCGTTTTGCACACTGACAGCATGGAGAAGCGAGGCCATGGCCCTTTGCAGGGCATAGGTTTGCAGTGGGGGTTTTGCACAGTGACAGCATGGAGAAGCGAGGCCATGGACCTTTGCAGTGTATAGGTTCGCAGTGGGGGTTTTGCACACTGACAGCACGGAGAAGCGAGGCCATGGACCTTTGCAGTGTATAGGTCCGCAGTGGGGGTTTTGCACACTGACAGCACAGAGTAGCGAGGTCATGACTCTTTGCAGTGTGTAGGTTCGCAGTGGGGGTTTTGCACACTGACAGCACGGAGAAGCGAGGCCATGACTCCTTGCAGTGTGTAGGTTCGCAGTGGGAATTTTGCACACTGACAGCACAGAGAAGCGAGGCCATGGCGCTTTGCAGTGTATTTGTTCGCAGTGGGGGTTTTGCACACTGACAGCACGGAGAAGCGAGGCCATGGCCCTTTGCAGGGTGTAGGTTCGCAGTGGGGGTTTTGCACACTGACAGCACGGAGAAGCGAGGCCATGGCCCTTTGCAGGGTGTAGGTTCGCAGTGGGGGTTTTGCACACTGACAGCACGGAGAAGCGAGGCCATGGCCCTTTGCAGCGTATAGGTTCGCAGTGGGGGTTTTGCACACTGACAGCACGGAGAAGCGTGGCCATGGCCCTTTGCAGGGCATGGGTTCGCAGTGGGGGTTTTGCACACTGACAGCACGGAGAAGTGTGGCCATTGCCCTTTGCAGTGTATGGGTTTGCAGTGGGAGTTTTGCACACTGACAGCACGGAGAAGCAAGGCCATGGCCCTTTGCAGGGTATGGGTTTGTAGCGAGAGTTTTGCACACTGACAGCACGGAGAAGTGAGGCCATGGTGCTTTGCAGTGTTTAGGTCCGCAGTGGGGGTTTTGCAGACTGACAGCACGGAGAAGCGAGGCCATGACTCTTTGCAGTGTGTAGGTTCGCAGTGGGGGTTTTGCACACTGACAGCACGGAGAAGCGAGGCCATGACTCTTTGCAGTGTGTAGGTTCGCAGTGGGGGTTTTGCACACTGACAGCACGGAGAATCGGGGCAATGGCGCTTTGCAGTGTATTGGTTCGCAGTGGGGGTTTTGCACACTGACAGCACAGAGAAGCGAGGCCATGGCGCTTTGCAGTGTATTGGTTTGCAGTGGGGGTTTTGCACACTGACAGCACGAAGAAGCGAGGCCATGGCACTTTGCAGTGTATGGGTTTGCAGTGGGAGTTTTGCACACTGACAGCACGGAGAAGCGAGGCCATGGCCCTTTGCAGGGTATGGGTTTGCAGCTGGGATTTTGCACACTGACAGCACAGAGAAGCGAGGCCGAGGCCCTTTGCAGGGTATGGGTTTGCAGCGGGGGTTTTGCACACTGACAGCACGGAGAAGCGAGGCCGTGGGCCTTTGCAGGGTATGGGTTTGCAGTGGGAGTTTTGCACACTGTCAGCACGGAGAAGCGAGGCCGTGGGCCTTTGCAGGGTATGGGTTTGCAGTGAGAGTTTTGCACACTGTCAGCACGGAGAAGCGAGGCAGTGGCCCTTTGCAGGGTATGGGTTTGCAGCGGGAGTTTTGCACACTGACAGCATGGAGAAGCGAGGCCCTTTGCAGGGTATAGGTTTGCAACGGGGGTTTTGCACACTGACAGCATGGAGAAGCGAGGCCATGGCCCTTTGCAGTGTATAGGTTTGCAGTGGGAGTTTTGCACACTGACAGCATGGAGAAGCGAGGCCATGGCCCCTTTGCAGGGTATAGGTTTGTAGTGGGAGTTTTGCACACTGACAGCGTGGAGAAGCCAGGCCATGGCCCTTTGCAGGGTATAGGTTTGCAGTGGGAGTTTTGCACACTGACAGCATGGAGAAGCGAGGCCATAGCCCTTTGCGGTGCATAGGTTTGCAGTGGGAGTTTTGCACACTGACAGCATGGAGAAGCGAGGCCATGGCCCTTTGCAGTGTATAGGTTTGCAGTGGGAGTTTTGCACACTGACAGCATGGAGAAGCGAGGCCATGGCACTTTGCAGTGTATAGGTTTGCAGTGGGGGTTTTGCACACTGACAGCATGGAGAAGCGAGGCCATGGCCCTTTGCAGTGGATAGGTATGGCCCTTTGCAGTGTATAGGTTTGCAGTGGGAGTTTTGCACACTGACAGCATGGAGAGTGCAGAAGAGCGAGGCCATGGCCCTTTGCAGGGTATAGGTTTGCACACTGACAGCACGGAGAAGCAAGGCCATGGACCTTTGCAGTGTATAGGTTCGCAGTGGGGGTTTTGCACACTGACAGCACGGAGAAGCGAGGCCATGACTCTTTGCAGTGTGTAGGTTCGCAGTGGGGGTTTTGCACACTGACAGCACGGAGAAGCGAGGCCATGACTCTTTGCAGTGTGTAGGTTCGCAGTGGGAGTTTTGCACACTGACAGCACAGAGAAGCGAGGCCATGGCGCTTTGCAGTGTATTTGTTCGCAGTGGGGGTTTTGCACACTGACAGCACAGAGAAGCGAGGCCATGGCCCTTTGCAGGGTGTAGGTTCGCAGTGGGGGTTTTGCACACTGACAGCACGGAGAAGCAAGGCCATGGCCCTTTGCAGGGTGTAGGTTCGCAGTGGGGGTTTTGCACACTGACAGCACGGAGAAGCGAGGCCATGGCCCTTTGCAGCGTATAGGTTCGCAGTGGGGGTTTTGCACACTGACAGCACGGAGAAGCGAGGCCATGGCCCTTTGCAGGGTATGGGTTCGCAGTTGGGGTTTTGCACACTGACAGCACGGAGAAGCAAGGCCATGGCCCTTTGCAGGGTATGGGTTTGTAGTGGGAGTTTTGCACACTGACAGCACGGAGAAGCGAGGCCATGGTGCTTTGCAGTGTTTAGGTTCGCAGTGGGGGTTTTGCACACTGACATTACGGAGAAGTGAGGCCATGACTCTTTGCAGTGTTTACGTTCGCAGTGGGGTTTTTGCACACTTACAGCACAGAGAAGCGAGGCCATGACTCTTTGCAGTGTATAGGTTCGCAGTGGGAGTTTTGCACACTGACAGCACAGAGAAGCGAGGCCATGGCGCTTTGCAGTGTATTGGTTCGCAGTGGGGGTTTTGCACCCTGACAGCACGGAGAAGCGAGGCCATGGCGCTTTGCAGTGTATTGGTTCGCAGTGGGGGTTTTGCACACTGACAGCACGGAGAAGCGGGGCAATGGCGCTTTGCAGTGTATTGGTTCGCAGTGGGGGTTTTGCACACTGACAGCACAGAGAAGCGAGGCCATGGCGCTTTGCAGTGTATTGGTTCGCAGTGGGGGTTTTGCACACTGACAGCACGAAGAAGCGAGGGCATGGCGCTTTGCAGTGTATGGGTTTGCAGTGGGAGTTTTGCACACTGACAGCACGGAGAAGCGAGGCCATGGCCCTTTGCAGTGTATTTGTTCGCAGTGGGGGTTTTGCACACTGACAGCACAGAGAAGCGAGGCCATGGCCCTTTGCAGGGTGTAGGTTCGCAGTGGGGGTTTTGCACACTGACAGCACGGAGAAGCAAGGCCATGGCCCTTTGCAGGGTGTAGGTTCGCAGTGGGGGTTTTGCACACTGACAGCACGGAGAAGCGAGGCCATGGCCCTTTGCAGCGTATAGGTTCGCAGTGGGGGTTTTGCACACTGACAGCACGGAGAAGCGAGGCCATGGCCCTTTGCAGGGTATGGGTTCGCAGTGGGGGTTTTGCACACTGACAGCACGGAGAAGCAAGGCCATGGCCCTTTGCAGGGTATGGGTTTGTAGTGGGAGTTTTGCACACTGACAGCACGGAGAAGCGAGGCCATGGTGCTTTGCAGTGTTTAGGTTCGCAGTGGGGGTTTTGCACACTGACATCACGGAGAAGCGAGGCCATGGCGCTTTGCAGTGTATTGGTTCGCAGTGGGGTTTTGCACCCTGACAGCACGGAGAAGCGAGGCCATGGCGCTTTGCAGTGTATTGGTTCGCAGTGGGGGTTTTGCACACTGACAGCACGGAGAAGCGGGGCAATGGCGCTTTGCAGTGTATTGGTTCGCAGTGGGGGTTTTGCACACTGACAGCACAGAGAAGCGAGGCCATGGCGCTTTGCAGTGTATTGGTTCGCAGTGGGGGTTTTGCACACTGACAGCACGAAGAAGCGAGGGCATGGCGCTTTGCAGTGTATGGGTTTGCAGTGGGAGTTTTGCACACTGACAGCACGGAGAAGCAAGGCCATGGCCCTTTGCAGGGTATGGGTTTGCAGCTGGGATTTTGCACACTGACAGCACAGAGAAGCGAGGCCGAGGCCCTTTGCAGGGTATGGGTTTGCAGCGGGGGTTTTGCACACTGACAGCACGGAGAAGCGAGGCCGTGGGCCTTTGCAGGGTATGGGTTTGCAGTGGGAGTTTTGCACACTGTCAGCACGGAGAAGCGAGGCTGTGGGCCTTTGCAGGGTATGGGTTTGCAGTGAGAGTTTTGCACACTGTCAGCACGGAGAAGCGAGGCCGTGGCCCTTTGCAGGGTATGGGTTTGCAGCGGGAGTTTTGCACACTAACAGCATGGAGAGGCGAGGCCCTTTGCAGGGTATAGGTTTGCAACGGGGGTTTTGCACACTGACAGCATGGAGAAGCGAGGCCATGGCCCTTTGCAGTGTATAGGTTTGCAGTGGGAGTTTTGCACACTGACAGCATGGAGAAGCGAGGCCATGGCCCCTTTGCAGTGTATAGGTTTGCAGTGGGAGTTTTGCACACTGACAGCATGGAGAAGCGAGGCCATGGCCCTTTGCAGGGTATAGTTTTGCATTGGGATTCTCTTGCATGTTCAGTGTGCTTTATATGTGCTCAAACCACACCGCCATATTTTACAAATAGTAGCCTGTGTGTGTTGAAGATGAAAGTAGAGCCTAGTTTCCTCTACACACACTTTACACATCCCATTAACGACTAATGTGCTTTTTAAAAATTTATTTGCACAGTTGTGGAAAATAGTAGTTACAAATTCATATTTTACCCACAAAATGTTCACGTGACTCTAGAGGCAAAATAATTAGTTACATCTAAATCCAAACATTATCACTAAGACTTGTTTAAGATGAAGGATGCCTAAATAATATTATAAGCCTGGGGAGTGACGTAGCACTCTTCCATTGAACAGTTTCCGGGCCCTACAAGCTGGTAACATTTTGTAAATCTCATAATGGACCAAGAAACTGAGCAATGGGGAGGAGCTGCGTGACCTCCCGGTCACCACCGCCGGGAATGTCCCTCAGTGCAGTGCTCCCCCATCATGGGAGAACCATGCAGAGAGCCCCGTCTCCCGCCCACATCATAAAGTCTCAACCTGGGCAAACCTGGCAGACGTAGACCAGACACAGAGAATCCTCTGCCACCTAGCCCCTCATCCTTACCTTATTAACGTGGAGGATGGATGGCTCCGCCCCCTTACCGCTGGCCCTTCTCCACATCATCACCGGATCTTCACTCACTCACCTTTCTGGGATGCACCCAGCTTATGTGATCCAGCTAGAAACTAAGCACCGCCCCTCCCTCCCGCCTTATCATTGTGTGCATGTTTTCTGGTAACTAGCCAGTTCCCAGCGACCACTGCAGACAGATTGCCTTTAAAAGAACCTTCACCCCAAAGGGTCATAATAGCTTTATATACCACTCTGCACTCGGCCATGAGCCTTTAACTCTTTCTTCAGGGCCCATGACTCCTGGCATGGCACTCAGGTGAGGACTATAACGTTTAAATATCATCTGTTCAAAAAAACGCTTCATGGTGCATTGCAAACAATGCCAAATAGATGCTTTACAGCAGGCTTGCCCAACCTTTTTGAATGTGGGGCCGAAGTATTAACTTTTTGTCACCCGGTGGGCCGGTGAGCCAAAAGTCAACACCCTCACCCAAAGCAATATATTCAAAAGCGATGGTGTGTGACCTTTGACATAATAGCATCACAGGCATAGCCATGCAGTCCCAAAGATAGCTTTTGGCGACAGGGGCAGTGATCAAAGGTTAGTTTCTTGTGATTTCTTCCAGTGTGTATGTGTTGATATTTCTTTGAAATAGTGGGGGCGACTGAGAGTAGCGAGGGAGCTATAACAATCTAGGGAGGATTTGGGGGATCCCCTCAGCCCCCCAAGATATTTTTTCCAAATATGGGTCTGAAATGGTACATTTTACAGCAGGAAATGTGACCTTAAAGCCATAAGTTTAGAATCAGTTCTAAAGGGGAACATGTACATTCCATGTCACCAACAGCAGTCAAGAACATTGTAGAACACAACACATTTGAATGATCAATGTGTCCACAGTGTGCATTCAATCACTCGATGTATGTCTGCTACCAAGTGTCGTGGATGAAGGTCCTCCCCCAAAATTACAATGACAAAGTATCATTGTTTCGACTCTGGTTTTTGAAGTTTGTTGAAAATAAAATAAGCATAAAACAATTTTGTTATATAAGAAAAGACATAACTAAAACAAAATATTGACTTGTACCCAGCCATTTTTTTGTTCACATGGCTTGTAGGTGTCTTGAACCCTGCAACATTGACCAAATAAATAAATAAACCGGGCTGTGGCCTTTCACTGCCTCTGGTGCCCCCTTCCCTCCTTCATTGTGCATGAGCCACATACTTTTTCCCTCCATCATTGCCCCTAAACCACAGACTCTTTCCCTGCTTCATTTCCCCTGAGCCAGACTCTTTCCCTCCGCCATTGCCCCTGAGCCGCAGACTCATTGAAACAGACTCATTCCCTCCACCATTGCTCCTGAGCCACAGACTCTTTCCCTCTGCCATTGCCCCTGAGCCACAGACTCTTTCCCTCCTTCATTGTCGCTGAGCCACAGACTCTTTCCCTCCTCCATTGTCCCTGAGCCGCAGACACTTTCCCTCCATCATTGCCCCTAAACCACAGACTCTTTCCCTCATTCATTGCCCCTGAGCCACAGACTCTTTCCCTCCGCCATTGCCCCTGAGCCACAGACTCTTTCCCTCCTTCATTGTCGCTGAGCCACAGACTCTTTCCCTCCTTCATTGCCCCTGAGCCGCAGACACTTTCCCTCCATCATTGCCCCTGAACCACAGACTCTTTCCCGCCTTCATTGCAGCTGAGCCACAGACTCTTTCCCTCCTTCATTGCCCATGAGCCTCAGACTCTTTCCCTCCTTCATTGCCCCTGAGCCGCAGACTCTCCCCCTCTGCCATTGCCCCTACGCACACTGTTGCTTGCATGTTCCTACATGAGCTAGAAACCAGGGGGTGCAGAGCACAGTGGGGCGCAGAAACTAATCTTCAAGGGCTGCATAGAAAGGGGGTGCAGAGAGCAGCGGGTCGCAGGCACTAGACTTCCAGGGCTGCATGCAAGGAAAGGGCTGCAGAGAGCAGTGGTGAGGAGGAATTAGACTTCCAGGGCTGTATAGAAAGGGGGTGCAGAGCGCAATGGGGCACAGGAACTAAACTTCCAGGGCTGCATTGAAAGGGGGTGCAGAGAGCAGTGGGGCACAGGCACTAGACTACCAGGGCTGCACAGAAAGGGCTGTAGAGAGCAGTGGGGCACACAAACTAGACTTCCAAGGCTACATAGAAAGAGGGTGCAGAGAGCAGTGGGGCGCACGCACTAGACTACAAGTGCTGCACGGAAAGGGCTGCAGAGAGCAGTGGGGTGCAGGAACTAGACTTCCAGGGCTGTATAGAAAGGGGGTGCCCAGAGGCAGTAACAGTCCTCTGACATGGCAGTTTATTTATTTATTTGGTCAATGTTTGTCGGGTCTGTGGACCTGATTAATTTATTTATTTCTGCAATGTTGGTCAGACTCAACATTGCAGAAATAAATAAATTAATCAGGTCCACGGACCCGACAAATATTGGGCAAATAAATAAATAAACCGGGCTTGTGGCCTGTAAGTAACTGCCTCTGGTGCACCCTTCCAGGGGGCACCAGAGGCAGTAACAGTCCTCTGGCAGGGCCGGGTTTATTTATTTATTTTCCCAATGTTCTTCGGGTCTGTGGACCTGATTAATTTATTTATTTCTGCAATGTTGGTCGGAGCCAACATTGCAGGAATGAATAATTTAATCAGGTCCATGGACCAACAAACATCGGGCAAATAAATAAATAAACTGGGCCGTGACCTGTAAGTAACTGACTCTGGCCAGAGGCAGTAACAGTCCTCCGCCACGGCCCAGTTTATTTATTTATTTATTTGTTCAATGTTTGTCGGGTCTGTGGACCCGATTAATTTATTCATTTCTGCAATGTTGGTCGGACCCAACATTGCAGAAATGAATACATTAATCGGGTCCACGGACCTGACAAACATTGGGCAAATAAATAAATAAACCGGTCTGTGGCCTGTAAGTAACTGCCTCTGGTGCACCCTTCCAGGGGGCACCAGAGGCAATAACAGTCTTCTGCCACAGCCGGGTTAATTTATTAATTTTCCCAATGTTTGTCGAGTTTGTGGACCAGATTAATTTATTTATTTATGCAGTGTTGGTCAGACCCAACATTGATGAAATTAATACATTAATCGGGGAGCACCAGAGGCAGTAACAGTCCTCCGCCACGGCCCAGTTTATTAATTTATTTGTTCAATGTTTTCTGTTCGGCCTCGCGGGCCATATGAAATGGCTTTGAGGGCCGCATCGTGGCCCGCGGGCCGTATATTGGACAACCTTGCTTTAGAGAAAAGGGTCATATCTGCTGCCCCTGACAGTGTGCTGAATACAGTGCTTCCACTGTTACAACGATGATTACTAGCTCTTTTAATTCC
This sequence comes from Ambystoma mexicanum, assembly GCF_040938575.1. Taxonomy (NCBI): domain Eukaryota; kingdom Metazoa; phylum Chordata; class Amphibia; order Caudata; family Ambystomatidae; genus Ambystoma; species Ambystoma mexicanum. The sequence continues at coordinate 159,421,887 of NC_090940.1, forward strand.
GCTTCATCACACCTTGAAGTTGGGACGAGCCATGTCTACAGCATGGAGTCAATTCAGACAGCACCCAGAAGGGCTAAACCCTATCAATAATTTCTTCTCCATATTGGAAAAAAGTCAGCACAACTCCAGAATCCTTTGGATGCAAGCAGGACAGAGACTATAGAGAGGCACATCTGGAAGGAAGGAGTCAATCCATAACTCTTTGGATGCAACAAGAAGGGAGTCTATAGAGAGGCACATTCGGAGGGAAGGAGCCAACCCATAAGCCTTAGGATGCAAGTAGGAGTGAATCTATAGAGTCACATCTGGAAGGAAGGAGCCAATCCAGAACCCTTTGGATGCAAGTAGGAGGGAATCCATAGAGAGTCACATCTGGAGGGAAGGAGCCAATCCAGAACCCTTTGGATGGAAGTAGGAGGGAATCTAGAGAGTCACATCTGGAGTGAAGGAGCCAATCCAAAACCCTTTGGGTGCAACAAGGAGGGAGTCGATAGAGAGGTGCACCTGGAGGGAAGCAGCCAATCCAGAACCCTTCGGATGCAAGTAGGAGGGAGTTTAGCGAGTCACATCTGGAGTGAAGGAGCCAATCCAAAACCCTTTGGGTGCAACAAGAAGGGAGTCTATAGAGAGGTGCACCTGGAGGGAAGGAGCCAATCCAGAACCCTTCGATCCAAGTAGGAGGGAGTCTATAGAGAGGCACACCTGGAGGAAAGGGCTCCGTTGCCTGTAGCACAGTGAACAAAAACAGTGGGACCCTCGGGAAGCAGTGTCGGAAACACCAGCACCACGGAAATAAGGTGGCATTACGACAGCGGCTTTCCCGGAAACACCAGCACCAAAATGCTGGTGCCACTGGGAAAACCGTGCCGGAAACACAGGCACTGCAGAGCAGGCAGTACCCAGGCCCAGGAGTGGAGGAGCAGGCCACAGATGCACCCAATTTAGCCAGCTGCACACAATGAGCACAGGGACTGCTGAAAAGGAACACCCCCACACCACGCACACCTCCCATCCAACCCAACCATACTGCCTCCCGTAGCAATAGTCATGGACCTGGACGTGCTGCATGCAGGAGTGCAGCACTATGAGCAGGAGGTGCAACAGTGGCAACAGGCCGACAGGCACCCTGGGCCATGACTGACAGGCAGATACACACTATACCGCCCAAACAGGGACCCCATCCTGGAACTTTTGGAGCTTATCCAGGACGACATCCAGAGCATCATAGGCATCCGGACTGCCAATCCCCCCCCCCCCGTTGAAGGTGGTGTCAGTGCTGCACTTTCTTGCCAGGGGCACATTCCAGCACTCAGTCGGCGAGCTGAATGGCATCTTGCAGCCAGCATTTTCAATTGTGCTGGCGCAGGTCCTGGATGCCCTCCTGCGCCGTGTGTCCCAGCATATCGCCCTACCAACCACACAAGCACAGGTCAACACCACCAAGGTCCGCTTCCATGCACATGGCCTGACCACCATTGCCTGTCACAGGATGCGTCAAGGTGAATGAGGGCACGCAAGTGCACAGACCCAGATGCATGTTGCACTCACTCACATACCAATATGTATGCACTTCTCAGTCGCTTCAATCTAATGCCCCCCCCCCCCCCCAACCCTGTGTCCCATTCCATGCAGGTGATTCCAGTTATCCTTTACTACAATGGCTGATGAACCCTGTGAGAGATTCCCAGACTCACCAGGAAACAGAATACAATCACGCTCACATACGAACAAAGACAGACCTTTGGACTGTTGAAGGCACGGTTTTGGTGCCTTCACCGCTCCGGTGGGCCACTAATGTACAGGCCAGTGAAGGTGGGGAAGATAGTCCTGGTCTGGGCTATGTTGCACAATATGTGCATCAGGCAGAACATACCCATGCCCCCTGGACATGGACATGCATCCAGCGGACGCCATGACAATGGTGACAGGGATGCAGCTGTAGACAAGCAACATCACCATCACAGGGATGGGCATGTAGCCCGCCAGGAACTCATTGAGAACTACTTTTGAGCATACATCAACTGCACACAACCCATGATTTTTGCAACCACTCCTTTGCCTCTGGATCCTTCCCCTCCCCTCTGAAGCACCCCTTTGTTCATCCTCTTCTCAAGAAACCCACAGCTGATCCTTCTTGTCCAGCTAACTATCGCCCAATTTCCATTACTCCCTTTCTTGGCAAACTCCTGGAAAAGTTGGCCATCTCTCAGCTTAACCTTCATTCCTATTCTGTTGGCTGTCTCCATGACCACCAGTCTGGCTTCAGAGCTGCCAGAAGCACGGAAACTGCTCTCCTAAACATCCATGAAGATCTGCTCACCAACCTTGACTCTAACATTCCCTCTGTCCTCATCCTCCTCGATCTCTCTTCTGCCTTCGACACAGTCAACCATACCATCCTGCTCAACCGTCTCCGTGAAAACTTGGGTATCACTGATCAGGCTCTGGCCTGGCTGACCTCTTTCGTCTCAGATCGACCCTCCCAGGTCCAACTTGGGTCCTTCCTTTCATCTATCTTCCTCTCTACCTGTGGTGTTCCCCAGGGGTCTAACCTCTCGCCCTGGCTTTTCAACCAATACCTGGCAACTCTCGCCCACTGCATTGCCATTTCTGCTCAAATTTCCAGTGCTACGCTGACGACACTCAACTCATTTTCAGGCTGCCCTCTGCCACCTCCTCTCCCTCTCTCATCTCTGATTGCCTAACTGCCATTCAAGATTGGTGTGCCGCCAATGATCTTTGTCTGAATGCCAGCAAGACAGAGATCTTCCTCATCGGCACACTTTCACCATCCTTCCCCTCACTCTCTGGCCGGCCTCCCTTGGCCCTCCTCCTACTCCCACCTGCGAGGCTAAGAACCTCAGGGGCAGGGGTGGACTGGCCCATAGAGAACTCTGGAGATTTCCCGGTGGGCCTCTGCACCCTGGGCCTCTTTTGTGTGGTATTTTCCAATTTTCCCGTAGGAAAAGGGTTGGGCTTGCCGAAAATGTGTAATATGGGGCCACTTTGGAAATTATTTCCAGGGCCTCTTTTGCTTCCCAGTCCAGCCCTGCAGTCAGGGGCATCTTTGACTCCACCCTTTCCTTCTCCGCCCACATCTCTGAGGTCTCTAAAAAGTCAAATTTCCGACTGCACCTCCTCAGAGGTACTCTGCCTTTCCTCTCCTTCCCCCAGAAGCTCATGGTATCTCAAGCTCCGGTTCTCCCTAGCTTGGACTATTGTAACTGCCTCTTTCTAAATCTACCTGCCTCTACTCTCCGCCCTCTGCAACTAATCCAGAACAGGACTGCAAGACTTGTCCTTGGCGTCAAGCCCTGGGATTGTATCTCTCCAGCTCTGAAATCTCTTCACTGGCTCCCAGTGGATGCAAGGATTCAATTCAAAACCCTCTGCATTGTCCACAAGGCTTTCTGGGGCCTGGGTCCAAAATACCTTCAGCTATCCCTCCGCAAATACCGCCCCTCTCAAGCTCTTTGCTCCTCTACCTCCAACTCACTCAGGGTCAGTCGTTTTTCTAAGAAACGAGCTGGGGGTAGATCTCTGTCTTCGGCTGGGGCCTCCCTCTGGAACAGCCTCCCTGCCACTCTAAAACTTGAGGAGAACCATCTCCGGTTCTGGAAGCACCTCAAGACCTTCCTCTTTTCTTCTGCCTTCGCTCCCCCTCTGCCCTGCTGATCTGTTCTCTCTTGGCACCGTGCACCTGGCCACCCTCTGTCTTTTGGGCCCTGGTACCTGCTCATGCTGTCACCCTCCCGCACTGCCTCCGGCCCACCCCTTGCACTGGGGTCTGTATCTGTACCCATACAGCCCCCCCTTTTTCTTCCTGCACTTATCAGACCTACCCTGTCTGCTGCCTTAAACCTAGTACTTGCAAATTGCTGGCTGCATTACCACTGTTTGTTGCCTTTATTATTTATTTATTGTTATTTACCTGTTTCTCTTCTGCTTCGCACTTTCCACATCTCCCCCCTTCCATGCACTTTTCCCCTCCCCCCTCTCCCATGCACTTGCGCGTTCTCAATGTCACTGGGCCTAGTAAGATCACTGTTTTGTTCTCCCCTGTTCCCCTCCCTTGCCTTGTCACGCTCTGAAACACTTGTGTACGAGCGCGTTAGAAATAAAATATCAATCAATCAATCATACACACTGCATGTGATGCAGCGCAATAATATAGCACATCACTCCACAAATTGAATGTCCAGACTTGGAGGCCTTTTCAGAACCATGCGTATTTTGGAATTAACAATCAACTAACGTGTGCCTACCACCCCCTCCCCAACTTACTCTCCCCATGACCCCCTCCCCAACTAACCTTGCCCACCACCCCCTCCCCAGCTGACCCTCCCCACGTCCCCCTCCCAACTAACCCTGCCCACCACCCCCTCCCCAGGAGACCCTCCCCACGACCCCAACAAATCCTGCCCACCACCCCCTCCCCAACTGAGCCTCCCCACGACCCGCTCCCAAACTAACCCTGCCACCACCCCTTCCCAAACTAACCCTCCGAAAACACACCCTTCCCAATTAACCCTTCCCACCACCCCCGCCCCAAGTAACCCCCCCCCCAACTTTCCCTCCCAAACACACCCTCTCCAAAACACACCCTAGGTTGCAGTAGTGTCACAGGAACTCTGGTACTGGGTAACTTCTGTGGCCTCTTCACCGGACTTGCCCTTTTTCAGTGACCATGACAGGCGCAGGGATTGGCACCTTGGGCTGCTCTGTTGGGAGCCGGCAGGCGTGGTGATGTTCGAGGGGGGGGTGTCAGAACCAGTCGTGTCTCTGCGCTCAATGGCCACCTGCAGGAAAATGGTGAGAGACTCAGCTAGTGCTGAGATTGCCTCGTTCACCTCCCAGATCCTCTGTGCAAGCAGGACCTTTGCGAGCGAGGAGCGGCCCAGGGCATGGGCACAGCACTGGCCTAGTGGCCTGTACACTCACCTGCATCATCATGGTTTCCTCGAGCGGCTGGCGTACAAGTCCAGTCATCTCCTCATGCTGCGCCTTAAATCGCCGGATGTGCGCATCTATATCACAGATACTGGGGATCGATGTTGGAGGTGAGCTGTGGAGTTCCGAGGTGCTGAAGGAGGGACGGTGGCAAGGTTGGTCTGGCAAAACCTTAGTGGTGTCTCCGCCCTCCTGTCCGGCATCGTCGTCTGTCGAGGTAGTGACAAATATGGGAGGCTGGTGGAGGAAGGAGCGGAAATGGCCCACTCTGGTGTGTGTTGGGGGCAGTCGGCTGTGCCTCTGTGGGCATTGCTGGTGTTGCTGTGGGGGCAGCTGGCTGTGCCTCCGTGAGCATTGCTTGTGTTGCTACAGGGGCAGCTGGCTGTGACTCTGTGTGCATTGATGGCCCTGAGGCAGGGGTAGCCGGCATGCTCACAGGGCCCAAAGTTTGCATGGCCAGTGCTGGTGTGGCCTTGGTAGTAGTAGCACAGGGCATGGCTCTCTTCCTCTGTGTGGGTGGCTGCGATGTGCTTGGTCCACCTTGCTCGCTGTCAGACGAGGTACTTGTGGGGTGAGATGGGCAGGCCGTTATTCACCTCTGTGACATCCAATCGCCTTGCTACATGCAGTTTATACATTGTGTGACATGATGCCTGTGCATGTAGTTGTGACGTCAAGACGGCTTTGATTCATGCATGCATGTGAGTGTGTTTTGGGGGCACATTGCTTGTGGTGCATGCATGACACATTGGTCTGGTGTGTGCCTCATGTATGCGTTACTTCTCATGTCGTCACTTTGTGTACATGACCAGTATTCATGTGGACATATGTGTGTTTGGATGTTTGGGGGAGCAATGCTTGTGTAGCGCTGGGCAACAGCTATGGTTTATTGACCACTCTATGAGTTGGATGTGGTTTGGTGGTAAACAGTTGGACATGTTCCCATGTAGTGTGCACTGCATTTGCCTATCCACTGTGTATATTTGTTTTGGTGTGGCACGTTGTACTCACCACCCTCTCCATGTGTCCGTACACCGGCCTCTGCTACTCCCACTCCTTCGATCCCTTCGAGGTGCAGCGCACTGCTGCATTTATCCTCTGATGGCGTGAGCATTATTGGGGAGGCCGTCCCACCTCCAGTGGCCAGGCATTCCTTTCTGTGTGCCGACAGCAGGTTGCAGTCCCTCAGGCAGAGTTCATCCCAGCACTTATGGCAGTCCTTTTGTGTGCATGCATGGTCCGGGACCCACGACCGACACCTACTGCACCACCTCCTCCCAGATGGCATTTTTCTGGAGGTGGGTACTACGCCAGTGGTCGGTGGCAAACAGTTCCCCAGCATGTTGCACTATTGGGGCAGATGGGGAGCAGGTGCAAGTGGATCTAGGTCACCTGGCCTAAGCCCTGGCCACTTGCTGCCTTCCTGCCTGCTTCTCTTTTTCACCACTTAGCAAGCCCCGCCCACCTGGTGCCTTCTTGCCTGCCACTCTTTTTCACCACTTAGCAAGCCCCGCCAAGCTGGTGCCTTACTGCTTGCCGCTCTTTTTCCCTACTTAAGGAGCCCTGCAGCCTCTTTTCCTTTGCAGATGGGGAGCAGGTGCAAGTGGATCTAGTCCACATGGCCTAAGCACCACCCACCTTCTTAGCCCTGCCTCTTCCTTCCTGCTATTAACTATTAGATCAAGGGTGTCTCTCGCCCAGGCTTCCGAAGCAAAGGGCAGACGAAGAAAAGGGCAATTCCTGTTTGACCAGGAGGACCCAAGGCCCGACCCCCTGCTCAGACAGAAGGTAAGCATGCCCCAATATGTGTTACTCCCTCTCTCCCCACAGGCCATTCCCACCCACTCTGATCCCCCGTGATGTTCCCTTGTGCCCCCACCATTCTCGCACACAGATGTTGCCTGTTTTGCTTGATTCTTCTACCCTGCTCCCTCCTCACTCCCCTCAAGCCTACTTCTGCGAGAGTCTGTCCTGATAAATTCTGGTTTCACCATCATCGTCTTGTGGCGAAGGCTGGATTTGACTTTTATGGACTTCAATCATTCACGGTGCATCACCCTTTCTTAACTCTCATGCTGGACTTCCTTTGCATCTTGTACTCATGGTGGCCCTGAATCATGCTGTTCCCATCTTCATCTTGTAACCTGGCTTGCAACATTATGTGTTACTACTGACTTCTGCAATTGCATTCACTCTCCCCTTGCTTCTCCACCCTTTTGACTGCTAAATCTGTTCTCTCCTCCTTTCCCTTCTCCCTTTTCCTATCTCCTCCCCTTACTTTCTTCTATGCACTTACTCTATCAGAATTGTCCCTGGACCTAGTATGATAGCAACCTCGTCTGTCTCCTCGCCCCTCCCCTTACTGTTTTTTTCCTCCCCACCACCCCTCCAGCACTGTCTGAAATGTCATCAGGCCTAGTACGATAGTCGCTTGTTTTGTTCCTCCCCTACCTTTCTGCACCCCTCTCCCTCACCTCTTGTTTTTCTCTGGCTCTATCGGAAATGCCATCGGGCCTAGTACGGTAGTCGCCTGTCTGTTTCCATTTCCTTCCCACTCTCCCCCTCCCTTCCTTATCTATGTCTTAGCTCTTGCACTATCTGAAATGTCGTCAGGCCAAGTACGATAGTTAATTTCACATCCTTACTGTTCATGGCCTGTAAGAATGTCATTGTATTTTCCCTTGTTCCCTCCCTTGCCTTGAAGCGCTTTGAAACACATTGGCCCTCATTACAAGTTATGCCGGTAGCCATGCTGCAATTTGCGGCATGGCTGCCGGCAAAACCGCATCTGTGTCTGTGTCCTCGGAATGAGGACTTACCGGACCATTCCGAGTTTGGATGTCCCGGTAATTCCTCACTCGAGGATATGGACACGGTTCATCCCCATTCCCATTTCAGCCCCCATAGGGCTGAATGGGAATGGGAGAGTGAGTAAACAACGGGCCATTACGAGATGGCCCGCTGTTTGCTCCCTCTTCCCCTCGCGGGACCCGGTATGCACGCCTGGTTTTCCCAGGCGTGCTTAACGTGTCCCGCGAGGGGACCTCGTAATGTGGCGGAACGGGTTGAACGGCGCCGCAGCCTTTTACGGCGCCGTTTAACCCGTTCCGCCAGGGTCGTAATGAGGCCCATTGTGTATAGGCGCTTTATAAATCAACTATCATGTCATCAGATCATATCATATGGTGTCTGTCAGCACGGTAAATTCTTGCTCTGTGAAGCATGGCTTTCGGTACTGGACATCAGGGACTCTAGATGTCATGCCTGCTGTCAGGATGCCGGTATCAATGTGTTCGGATGGCAACAAGAAGTAGGTGGTTTTATGTGGATTGTTCTTTTCAAAATGATCTGCCAGTGAGCCTCCAGTTCCCAGTGTTTCTGTTGCCAGTGTTTCTGTCTGTTTCATGCCGATAATGGTGCCACCGGCATTTTTGAGGATGGTGCCACTGATTTTAGTGCACGGTGAAAGTGTTTCCGTCATGACGGCCGCACCGTTACCAACACTCCGGATTGCACGCTCCCACAGGGTTGTGATGTGCGAGTGATTTCGTGGTTGCGGTTGCCAGAAACGGTGCCACCAGCTCCATGGAATCACTGGCACATTACTGGCAAACTCGTAATGAGGGCCAATGTCTTAAAATGAAAGCTGAAAGCTGCCAGAGTTTGGAAGGGCCCACCAATGAGCTACAGAGAAATCTGCTGGGCAATATTATAAAATCAAAAACCCAGTCGCCAACAATCAGGGATAAGAAGTTGCAGAACTTGGAACAAAATACAAGAAACTAGATTGTTTCACATAATAACCAAGAGAGAACCATCTGAAGTATTGGCCAATTAAGTTCTAGCCTGGTTGAGAGCGATAGTAGGGCCAGTGGGAGCATGGGGGGAGATGTAGAGATAGTCAGAAGAGCCTACATTCCGGAGAGAGATTGCAGGATTGAATGTGCTATCGTTGATTATCGATCCAGAAACCTCCCTTCTTTTTGTTGTGTGGCATTATCTTGTTGAAGATGATGACAATTTTCTGATGAGTTGCAGCTATGCATAGCTGTATGTTCAGTGACCTTTGCTCACCCATATTTTACATCCTACTCCATACATCCCTGCCCCTTCATTTATGTTTCTAACCTTATCCTTCCGTGTGATGTACGTGAAACATTGATACTCTGCTTAACTGGCCAAGCTCCACTGTACCTGTCAATAGTATTTACTGGTTACCACCTGCCCAGAGAAAGGAGTGTGGGCCAGAGGCAAGAGAGATAAGGTAAGTGCAGGAAAGAGGGGGAGGAAGGGGAAGGGGTGCAGGACTCGGGAATGGGGAGGTCCACCTGCCCAGTGAAAGGAATGGGGGCCATAGACAAGAGAGATAAGTGCAGGAAAGAGGGGGGTCGGAGGGGAAGGAAGTGCGGGACGCGGGGGATGAGGAGGACTGACCACCTGCCCAGGGAAAGGTGTGTGAGCCAGTGACAAGAGAGATAAGTGCAGGAAAGAGGGGGGAGGAAGGGGAAGAGGTGCGGGACTCAGGGGATGGGAAGGACCACTAAAATGGTTCTCTATGCAGTCTTTCCATCGAAATAATTTTCATCGAATCATTATCCATCGAAATGCATTCATTGAAATGCTTTCCAATCAAAAATCATATTTATTGAATGATTTTTCATTGAATTTCCAACTCAAACATACCTTTAAAATGGATGTATGGATATTTGGGTTGGAAATTCAGTGGGTTGAGGAAAGGGTTACATTTTGAAAATGGGGGTTTGAGGTGAGACCACTGGGGGTTCGGGGGACCCCCCCTATAAACAATAAACACCAAACGTTAGAGGGAAATGTCCAGTGCTGAAATACATTATAGATTTCAGCACTGGACAGCTCCCTCTGACATGTGTAGTGTGCACTTTCATTTTATTTTCTCAGACTGGAGAATTTTATTTTATTTGGGGGAACCCCTGCCACTGCCGTTTAGAGTTTTTCTGGCCAACCCTAATAGACTGTCAATGTATTCTGCATGTGAACGCTTGGAATATATGCCATCTTCCCTTACCATGAGCAGGCCACAAGTACTGGAGGGGATGACATTGTGACCATATATATAAACTAATAAAACACCCCCTACTGTAGATACATGGAATATTACAAGTCACCTTGATGGTGCATGACCTTTGGCCTCGTTCCTGTAGTTGGCCACTGTCACGAAGCACCAAGGGTCTAACCATAGGTGGAGACTCCTAGGTGGGATTCAACCAAGGTTCAATTGCAACGAGAGGAACTTCGCCAACTGTACATTTGGTAGAATGTTGCCCTTGGTCCCTTCTACCACCAATCCTTACTAAGGTGACCCCCCTGGCCCCTCTGCGTTTTAGGGAACTAGTCACTGGTTTTCAGAGGGTGTTTTTGATGTGTGTCAGACCAACAGGACCTCTGGACAAGGACTCCTGAAGCACAATCAGTCTCTTGTATCGAAATAATTTAAGGAAAGTAACATGTCTTTCTCAAATCAATAGAAAAGCCTTTTCATAGCGCCCAACCCCCATCTCCCGGGTCTTTCCCTGGCGTCCCTATAGTCTATGGGTTTTGTAGAGTCTTGTGATGACCAACAGACTGGCTCTTTTCCCCACCCGTGCCCCGGGACTGCTTACGGCACTGTCTGCGGGTCCGGGACTCAAGCTCCTCTATAGGCTCGGGACAGCCGGTGTGAAAAAAACAAGTACTATTTTTCAACTTTTTATTAGAAAAAAAAAGAACCATGTATTTTCCAAATTCAAATCAACTGAGGTTTTCAGAGTAGGGGGTTGTCCCTGCCGTTTACCTCCTATTCCCACCTCCCTAGACAAGGCTTCCCTGTTCCACGCCAATATGTATTCAATCTCTGTATATTACAGCCAGGTGACTGCTGCTTCCTGCATCTATTCATTACCCTAAAGGGGGCCATAAAGGCCGTGGCCTTCTCTTCCTTTCTCCCGCAAGCACTTCCTACTATTCCATGTCTTAAAATCGCAACAAAAATGGCCGTGATTACAAAATATAGTGGCAAAAATGCTGTGGTGTTGCCGCCACAATCATGTAAAGGATGCAGGGGACACCCCCGCCACCCCGGACCCATTATACCATTTAAGGGTAGCGGGGGACACCCCCAAAACCCCTGCTCCCCTTAAATGGTATAATGGGGTACACCTTTACCATGTCAAAACCACAGCATTTTTTTACCAGCAACATTTTTGTCGCAATTTTATTACCGGATACCCTTCCTACGGGACCTGCTGGGTTTCCCAGATGGTTCTGTCTTTTTTCTTTCAAAATGGTTAACTCTACAGGTTCTCCTCGAAATCCTACACCAACTGTCCTTCTCTCTATCTCGCTCTCTATCTATCACACTCCTTCCCCTTTTCTTACTCATCTCTCTCTCTCCTGTCTCCACGCTCCAACTCCGTGCTGGTCTCCCTTCTCTCCAACACTCCTTGCTCCCAATACTGCACCCGCCCTTACACTTCTTTCCCTCCTGCCTCTCACGGCCCACTCGCTCTCTCTCTATCACACACACACACGCACATGCACACACACATACACACAATCTCTCTCACCAAACGTCCCCTCTTTCTCTACTCTGAACACCCCCAGTTTACTCTCAGCTTTTAATTCAGTCTCTCACTCACTCTCACACACACAAACCAATTAGTATCACCCTCTCAGAACCAACACCTTACCTTCACTCCCTCACTATACTCCAGAAGTCTTCTCCACCTCCTTCTCCCCCTGGTGCACTTGCTTTCCTTTTATAGGGCACTTTACAATGTTGTGGCATTCCTCTCAGTTCCCATTGGCCCTCCATGTCACATGTTTGCCTTGGCCAATCTCTGGCTAGGCTATTGCTCTGGGGGGAGGCGGGTGCTCTGTCTGCTTGTTTTCCCTGTGGTTCTCCTCAAATGATGGTGAGTTTTCTTTCAAACTGGGTTTGGGGAAGATTTCCGTGTCTCCCCCCTGTAGTTTTTTCACACTCAGTTTATTTTGTGTTGCCCTACCATTCCCCTGGGATCCGTCTAGGGGTGTTGGGTCGGGTGATGGTTGGCTCATCTCTTTTGAGCAGGGAAAATCCCAATCCTTTTCAGATCTGGTCTCAAATCATTTCCCTGGTTCCAGTCCAGGTAGTCCTGGTTGCACCCAGATGCATTCTGGGAGTTGCTATTCTGAAAAAGAGACCTGTCCAGGAAAGTGGCTGATAGGTATTATAGCAGGAACTGTGATGTCAATATCCCTGCACATGTTCAAACACTCTGGGGACGCAAGGGGGAACTAGGTTACCTCTTCCCCCCCTTCTTTTGACACAGTCACCTCCCTAACCCTGCTGTCACATTGGGCATATTGTGCAGAGCTTGGACCACCACTGCTGGAATATGTGGATGGTCTAGGTGGACCAGTCCAGGAGGGAGTCTTGGCCCTGTTATCTAGTCCTTGGCAAACTCGTTCTCCCAGGCTCCTTTGTGTGTATGTATGTGTGTGCGCGCGTGTGTGTGTGTTTGTAGGCCTCCTGCACCTGCAAATCTCCTCCTTGCCACCTCAATATAAGATTGTGCATGAGGGGAACTCCACTAGCCTTATGGCACTGGCTCGTCAATCACCTCCTTTACGCATCACCACGAGCTCAGAGCACCTCCCACCACTTGTAGGCTTCAGATGCAAATGCCTCCCTCTAGCCTTGCTCCAGGCTTCTGGCAACTCTTAGCTTCTCTGCTCCTCCCTCCACAACCACCATTCCCTCAGGTCTTAGTCGTTTCTCCTTCTATTCTGCACCTGCTTTTACCACCGTTTACTTCCTCTTCTTGCTCCTCCTCCTGTACTTCCAATCCCCTTCCACCTACAAACCCCTCATCTCCTCTAGCCTCTGCCTCCTCCAACTGTGGCCAAATTATATATACGTTGAACTACAGGTATCTCTCATTGAAGAGGGCAGTGTTCGCTTGTCCTCCAGACCATGGCTTCAAAAAGCTGGTTCGCCATGCTGGATAACTTACGGGAATTGCCAGGGATCCATGATGCCCTGTGTGCTCAGTCTCACCCAGCAGTGGCTTCTATGCCGAGCGACACTAGGTTGGTAATACTAATCTGCGGGTCAGGGAAAAATTGCATTTCGCAGGGCTCGATATTTCTGTAATACATGCTTGGCCTATATGCAAGGGCCTGTGTAGTATGCATCCTTGCTATTGCTTACCTTTACACTTTGTGTATCTCTTAAAGTTCCAGAAGGTTTAGTGGCACATATGTGGTGAGCCTCTGCCTCCTGACCCAGCGTTTTGGGGAGGTGATAAAGGGGACCCTCCCCACACCACCCCAGAGCGATTGGAGGCACCCAGGCCCCATGGTCATCTTTCCTCATACACCAGTAGTTAGGGAGGGGGCATCGTCACACAACAGAGCTCTCCTGTGACTTGCAATATCCTTCAATGTATGGTAAGAAATAATATCCCACAAATATATATATATATATCTATATATCCAAGACTTGAACAACTGGTGAAACGCCATTCCAGCGAGCAGCACTCCCAATTAGTGGATCTGTAGTAGAAAGCACAACAGACGAAAAAACAACCAATAAACTGCTAAGGTTGTACAATAGAACAACCTTTATTCAGAAATTGCAGTTATTGAGTCTAGGCTTCCCAGTAGCGTGGCTTCCAGCAGGCAGCCTGACACGTTTCGCCACAAACTAGTGGCTTAATCATATATATATATATATTCAGTGTAAAAAACCGTGGCTAAGAGAGGGTTAAGGTGATCAGATTTAATGCAACAAAACCCCTGAAATTCAACAATCGCATTTCGGCCAAGCCCACCTTAACTATGTGTCCCCTGTTGCGCAGTGTATGACCACAATGATGACATCACTGATCACACTGTGATCACACTAATCACATCACTTATGACATCACTGGTGGCATGGGCCGTCGCCACTATACATGTTGCACCAATAGATTTCTTCGGGTCCCACTAGCCATGACCTTCGGAAAAGAGTTCCATCACCGCCTTGGAGATGTGATCACTGCAGGTGTAAAATTACTTTTTTTTTCACTCGTTCTACATTACCATGGGATTCCCTGGAAATGGCAACAAATTACACATACAGCGGCATTGAACTACCCATGCCTGCAGGATTCCCCCGGTATTCCCCCGATAACACTCAAAAATCCCAAACTCTTCCCTGTTCTCACAGGCCCTCAACAAGTGCCTGCCTCCTCGTTCCATGGGCCCCTCACTCTTCTTAATTGCTTTTTTTCTCACTGGCCCTCTCCTGGCCATTACACCCATATCATTGTTTGTATCGCGTGACGCATTTTCTTCTCCGAGGTGGACTTGATTGAAATGTCGAGTGCTGTATTTCAGGGGTTTTGTTGCCTTAAATCTGATCACTTTAACTCTCTCTTGACAAATGGTTTTTCACTGAAGTTCGAGGGTTTTGCTATACCTTCGTTTTCTCAAGGCCCACTAGGCATGGCCTGCTGCCGTGGCCATTGTACATGTTGTGCCAATAGTTTTCTTTTGGGCCCACTAGCCATGGCCTTCAGCCATGGGCAGTGGCCACGACCGAAAACGTTGCATAGTTTATTGTGGTCTCAATAGCTATGGCCTTCAACCATGACCTCTGTACGTGTTGCACCGATATCTTTCTTTTGGGGCCACTAGCCATGGCCACTGGCCATGTCACACCATTAATCTGTTACCAAACACCCATTGTCCCCTCCCCGGTAGATGTAGGCACTGCAGATGCTAAACCTTTTTTTTTCTAACTCCTTAATCCTGCAATAAATTCACAGTAATATTTCAAGTAACAGAAATTCCTGTGGTAGAGTGGAGTTCACTGATTCCTGCGATAACGGGAAATATTTCTCAGAATTAAAAAGTCCTCCACGTCCTCACAGGCACTCAACATGTCTCCCCTTTTCCAGGTCCCCTCACTCCACTCAATTGCTTTATCGCTCCCTAACCCTCTCCTATTACTCCCTATCACTCATCGCTTTGTGTTACGCATACTTATTTCTGAGGGTGTCTTGTGGTGTTGCTGCTGTAATCTCATCTCGTGAGATTCACACGGTCTTCCCCTGATAAACCGAAAAAGGTCTGCCCGTAACTGGCTCCCCAACTCTCCCCTAAATCACCAACTTCACATGGTGTCATCTTTCCCACTCCCGGCCTCTAGCCTGATTTGATTGCTATTGCTATTGGTATTTATATAGCGCCTATGGGCAGGCCATCTAAGCACTGTTGTTCCAAACAACCAGTGTTGCCCTAGGAGTCCCTACATAAACAGAAGTGTTTTGAGTCTCTTTCTGATGTCGAGAATGTTACTAGACTGTAAGATCGTGGAGGAGTTCATTCCAAAGTTCAGTCCAGATCTACAGCTACGTCTGTTCCAAAATGCACCTTTACTCCCAAAATGTTTGGCGGGCCCCGGAAAAACTTTTATTTTGGAAAATGTCATCCATGTCTGTCCAGTGAGTCAAAAGTGATTTGTTTGCGTGTGGAATTACTGAGCAATTGGCACAAATGTACCGTGAAATTACAGCAAAAATCACTCGCATCAATGGAAAAACAAGCTGGTCGTTTGTTATTTCTGAAAAGTCTCAGCTTCTGCAAAGCACCAGGGGAGACATTTCCAGGTTTTTGAGAGCAGGGGGCACCCTCTTTTCCTTAGATTTTATTAAGAACTACTGGATGGATTTACCCCAGACCAGTGAAAGAAATTAAGTCAATACTTTCTGGCCAAGTTGTTTCTTACATGGTCCAAATTCCTCCAGTCGTTTTTGCGCTATGACTTTTCACAGATTGCACCTCTTCTCTATGGGAAAATGGATTGGGAGTAGGCAGAAAACAGTGTTTGTTTTTTTAAATAACTTTTACATTTCCAGTTTGTGGGGTGAGGGGGCATGACCCATTTGGAATATTTCATCCAAATTCATCCAGCAAGTCAAAAGTTATTAGCAATAGAATTTTGGGAAAAGGCTATGTACAATGGTTTCACCATAACTATATGGCAGATACCGCCGCCCTATAATAAATATAGATATAGATGTCTATGTGAAAGAAACTCATACAAAAAAGCACAAGGGCGGACAGCACTCCAGGAGCAGCAGCGCAGTGAAAATGTCCACACTGCAAGAAGAAAAACAACCAAAACACCCACAGCAACGATATTTCCTTTATTGTGTGTGCAGTGGAAAGCAAGTTTTAGCAGGCCACGACTCATTTCACGCTAACAAACCGCTTGTTCACATTAGAGGGTCATAACACAAATGAGGGACTAATGTACGTTTCCTCATCTCTATGGTTGTGCATTGGGATTGTCAACAGACTCGCATATACACGGCTGAATGCTAACGTTTGCAGACGCTGACATTTTGTAATGGCATCCTAAAGGAAAAGGGCGGTTATATCGCTGGTAGTATCTCACTTCTAAATAAATCAGCGAGAGGCACGTGGCATGGAGAGACACAGCATTGATTAAACAGCATGTGAGGATACATGGCGCCAAAGTCAAACCGCAATTGTTACGTAAAATAACAATGCTCTATCATGCATATGGGAAAACATGTAAAAAGGTCCCTTTATCTTATGCACTTTGAAGTATGTGTATGCCGTGAGACGCATGTTACTGGTAAGCAGGGAACGAATGCAGCACTAATGGCAAGCTGGCGTAATCGCGACAAAGGATCTAAGGGCCTCATTACACGGAAGGCGGTAATGGTTAACGGCCACCGTTAATGGTAACGGTGACCGTTAACCATTACCGCCTTACTACGAGGTCCCTTAGCGGGTTGGTGCTTTAACGACTGCTTTTTGCAGGCGTTAAAAACCAACCCGCTAAGGGACCTCGGAGCTAATTACGGCACCGCAAAATTGCGGTGCCGTAATTAGCGCCTTCCCCATTCCCATAGAGCCCTATGGGCCAGAAATGGGAATGGGGAAGGGCAATGGCGGAAGGGGGATTTACCGCCCCACCAACCTTGGAATGGGGCGGTAAATCCCCTTTCCGCCAAGGCGGTGCCGGTATTTTACCGGCATGAGCCATGGCGCTAATAGCGCCATGGCTCACTGCCTTCTGTGTAATGAGGCCCTAAGTCTCAAATGCCATAAGCAATAATGGCCGCAAAGGGGCCGGTTTATAAGTATCCGACGTAAATGTTGTCTGTTGGTAAAAGCCGTGTGGAGTACTGCTCCCTGCAACTATATGACTGCCCTGCAGGTGTAACGACCAAATTAGTGTATAAAAAGCACAAGAGTAATATGCCTCTATAGGACCAAGTGTACCCAATAGTGGCTGTGATGCCATACAAGAGTCTTCAAAGTATTGAGAAATATGTGCAAATATGCGGTAATGTAAAGTGTCTAGTGCTATTGCATCCAATCATGCATTTGTTGTTAGTTAGAAATGATATGCAGCTGTAGATAAGAGTACTGTAAAATAAATTCCTATTAAGGGTTCGAAGCAGCAATATATCAGCTATGTGCAAATATGCAATAAGGTGCAACACATACAATGCTCAGCATAATGCTGCATATTGCATATGTGCAAAGAGCAACAATAAAGTGCTAAGTGCTAGAAATAAAGTGACTAGTGCAAAACTTACAATGTTAAAATGATCGGACCAAAACTAACTGCAGCTGGATATCAAAGGTACAGGCCTATAGCATAAAGATGCAAGCATTTCAATGTAAAACAAAATAAACTACCTATATTGCACATAGACATATTAACTAATAACGACATTACGCAAAAAGAAGGCCAAATCAAACGTAATTAACCATGGATGCCTTAATTTTACAAAAAGCTAGAATTAGTCTGTGAGCTGTAACCAAAACCAGACAATGCAGTACCATATAGAGACACTTGTGTAGATTGTACAAGTAAAGACTCTCTATGGAAACAGACCAGATGAGACAAAATTAACAATTAAGATGTATGTAAAAGACAGCAATATACATACGAAAAAATTCCTTACTATATTGACCGGATATCCAGAATGGAAAAATCCGGTGAAAAAAACGATGAAAAAAATGGTCATTACCAAGAGCCCAGCAGTTCAATCATTGTGTTTACCTTGCTGGGCAGAAAACTCAAATATGAGAAAATTAAAGAAAATCAAATGAAGTCAAAAAGAACAGAAAGAGAAAGATAGAGCAGAGATGTAGACCAGCAATTTGAGGCCCAAGTGCTACATACGTAATGCATATACTGTCGTGGACAAACCACCGAATGAGCACATGGAGAGATGTAGAGAAGCAGGAAAATATGTGGAGAAAAACATGAGCAATGCAGAATGAAAAAGAAAAGACATAAGGAAGACATGCAGAGGAAGGGGAACTTGTAGTAAAATGCATAAAGTGCCCAGAAAGGTATAAAGTTCCTTGTCAAATTTGTGTCCTTGTGGTCTTTTTGTCTCCAAAAATCAAAGATGTGTTTCGTCTCCAATTGTCTGAACAAGAGTTCACGATTACCACCTCTGGGTAATTCAGGGATTGAACAAATGCCAAAATAACCAAAACCATCTGGATTGCTAGCATGTACTGTTCTGAAATGGACTGCCATGGGATATGGGGGATCTAAGTTTCTAATGGCCCTCATGTGCTAGAGCACCCTCAATTTAAGCTTTCCGATGGTGCTACCAACATACCATTTGTTACATGGGCAAGTAAGTAAATAAACCACGTGAGTGGTATTACAGGTGATCCTTGACATTGTCTTAATGTCTGAAGCCAAAACAGGATGACAATAACTGGTGGTATTGATGGCATGTTGGCATGCCTTACATTTCATACATTTAAAATAAACCAGAAGTATTTTTGTTTAACCAACATTCGCCCTGTGTGACGGCAATGGGCTTCATGTAGCTGGACACTAAATTGTCTTTCAAAGATTTAGATTTCCCAAAGGTGATATTGATTTTGTCACCCAAAATGTTACTCAGGTCTTGATCCAATTTGAGCACGTGCAAATGTTTATTAATTATGCAATGGATATTTTTAGACCTGTTGCCATAAGTTAAAATTAGGCTTGTGTCATTATTTTCTTCATCAGGTTGCCCAATGTAATTGGATGTTAAGAGATAAGTGCAATCTTTTTTATTTGGCTTTAATGTAAGCTCTCTCAAGAATTATTTTGGAATAGCCACGATTCAGAAACCTGTTAGCCATACAAGCACATTCTTCGTCAAAGCTTTGCATATCGGAGCAATTCCTCCGGTTGCGTATGAATTCCCCGTAGGCTATGCTTCACTTCAGGGCCGTCAGTTGGTTGCTAGTGGCATGCAATGGTATGTTGGAGCTAGTGGGTTTTCAATGTAATGTTGTAGTGAGTTCACCCTGTCCCACTGTAACAAGAATATCCAAAAAAAGTGATAGCAGTCTTGTTTTGGCTTCAGTGAATCTTAGGTTCAATTGATTCACATTCAGAAGTTAACAAAATCCAACCATTCTGTAGTGGTACCATCCCAGATGATGAATAAATCATCAATGTATCTAAGCCAAAGGGCTATTTTGTCTGTGTGAATACTGTTCACTGGGTGTCAAACCACAGATTGCTCCCACCATCCCATAGTCAAATTGGCATAGGAAGGCGAGAATGTGGTGTCCATGGCTGTACCCTGTAGTTGGATATAAAACTCTTTGTTGAATACAAAGATGTTGTTACTCAAACAGAGAAATCATCTCCAGCATCATTTTGCTATGCTGCAGGTAATTCATAGATCTTATGTATAATACATATTCACAAGCACGTAGACCATCAGCATGTCTGATGGATGTGTAAAGAGACACCACATCAAGTGTGGACAGTAGGAAAGTGGATTCCCAAGTTAAGCCATTTATTTTGTTCAAGAAATCCTTGGTGTCTCTCAAATATGAAGGAAGTGATGTAACAAAAGAGACCAAGGCATTAATCACCAGTCTCGAGATGTTTTTGAGCAGGGCTGGCTCCACAAAGAGTGACAATGGGTCTGCCCAGTGGTTTTCTCATGCTTTTGTGTAGCTTAGGTAACACATAAATGGTAGGTATTATGGGGCATCTGGGTTGAAGAAATGTGCACATATCCTCATCTAGAATTCCTTTTGTTTGCCATACTTTGAGAAGATCGACGAGTTTGGCATTCATATCTTCAGAAGTATCGCCTTCCAATTTAGCATAACATGCTCTGTCAGTCAGTTGTCTTTCAGCTTCAGAAATGTAGTCATGTCGATTCATAATGACTACATTAGTTCCCTTTTCCGAGGGTTTGATAATGCAGTCAGAAAGGGAATTCAACCTTTTCAGAGTATTTTGTTGTTGAAGGCTCAAATTGTGTTTATAGTGTGAATTTTTCTTTCTGATCTTCTTCAAGTCGCTGATGACCAAGTCCTGAAAGGCTTTGATGTGTCCTCCTGGATTGAACATTGGGTTGAACCTAGATTTAGACTTGAGCTTGCTTGCCTCTGGCCAGTCTGTATGGATGTCCATCATGTTCCACCCTTGTTCACTGATGTCATGTTGTGATTGACATTCGCGTTCCAAGTGTATAAGATCTGTGAGGATTTGTATATCTTCAATGGATACAATATAGGTCTGTGTACATGCATTTGAGCTCATTGCATACCCACAATGCCTTAATGTTGTGGCTCAGAACTGAAGGTGAACTTCCAGCGATGGCTACTAGGTGGCGTTTTGGAATGTGTGACTTGGCTCAAATGGACTTTCCCACTTTCACATTTCAGGTGAATGTTATTTTTTTTCAAACCTTTTTAAACCCACCATAACTTTCTTGGCGTTGTGAAAACATGGCCAAATGCTCCAACCACAATGCTGTTAGGACTATAGTGCACTGATGATCCCTAATAAGGTTGAAACCAGGTATGCAGTTGTTCTGGCAGCCTTGCTAATGTCTGTCTTGGCTTGATTAAGCTATGTATAAAGTAGCACTGCCCTTATAGACAAAGACAATTTCCTGGAGAAAAATGTTTGCATTTAAGTTAATTTGCATAACCATAATGGCTTGCTGTTGTGGCTCACAACTGGAGGCAAACTTCCAGCGATGGCTAATAGGTGGCGTTGTGGAAAGTGTGTCTTGACTCAAATGGACTTTACTACTTTCACATTTCAGGTGAAAGTTTTTTTTTCAAACCTTTTTAAACCCACCATAACTTTCTTGGTGTTGTGAAAACATGGCTAAATGCTCCAACCACAAGGCTGTCAGCAGTCTACTGCACTGGTGATCCCTAATAAAGGTGAAACCAGGTAAGTAGTTGTCCTGGCAGGCTGTCAAGATGCCTACCCCCAGGCATCAGGACCAAGCCCATCAGCTCTGGGAGCAGGCATCCACATACTTATTAAAACCCCAACAGCCCCGGCTGGGGGCTGTTTGGGTTCAGTCCTGGCGCCTTAGGCGCCAGGCTCATCATGGAAGTCAGTCCTGGCGCCATAGGCTCCAGGCTCATAGACTTTACTTACCTGATGCAGACCATGCTGCTAGTGAGTCCAAGCCAACGTGAGGCCTGGATGGGACTATTTTTCTACAGGGACTATTTTTTACTTGGACGTGGTTCTAGGGAACTTCTTACCTGGAACTACTTTGGAGGCTATTTAAACCACGCCCGAACAATAGCACACGCTTCACGTTATTCTGCATCCAGCAGCGTAACGCTCACCGTGCCTGCAGTTTGCATCCAGTCTTTTGCCATGCCCGCTTCGAATCTGGAGCTCCTAAAACCAAGAGGAAAGAAAAGGAAAAGATTAGAAAACAAACTATTTCGAATTCCTCACCTGATTTCGGATCCATCTCACCTCCGGACCTGGAAAGAACATAATTTCTGTACGTGTCGCATATCCAGCTGCAGCGCCGCGCCATACTCACCAGTCCTCGCAGCATCTTTCGACTCGGCGCTGCCTTCATCATTTCTTCGCCGAACTCCGGCACCTGAGGGACAAAAGAAAACAACAAGGTGAGCCGAGAAAACCAACAAATAAAACACTTATCATCATAGACTTACCTGATTACCACCGGAGGCATTATACTATAGCTCTCCACATCTTCATGTGCCGCACCTGCAAAGGGAGAGAAAACAACACGTTAAACACCGGCAACATTTACCGGACGGCGTCGGGTAATACAGATTCTTACCTGAGTGCCACCAACTGCCACGAGGGGTATCTTCTCATGATCTTAGTTGCAAGACAAGGAAGGAAGGGGGGACAAGAGTGAATCATCGGACATATTGAACTCTATGAACTTGATACTTACCGAATCTTGCCAGGAACCTCAGAGTCTATACTCTCCGGAACTCTCCCACGCCTTCAAACCAGTGAAGTAACTGGCATCAACGCGCCCCTGCAATCCACGCAGGATGGAGAGCTCATCATTTAAAAACATAAGGTGAGGTTCCTAAAAGGGGATATCGGAGGTGACAAGAAGGGAGAACGAGAACAGTGGGAGGGGGCTATCACTCATATCCACGGGTGGCTAAATCCCTTTCTCCAGTTGCAGGAGAATACTTCTACGGATCTAGCAGACAAGATTAGGCGGGCAAGTCCAGACAGTCATCTCAGCACTACGCATCACATTGGTGGAGACCGCAGCTGTCCGGGTCCAATCGACGCCCCTGTGGGAACCAGGTGAGCGTAACAGAACGCAAAGCCTATCTACAAATCCTCACCCGGGCGTCATGGAAACCCCAGAAACCGACCAACTAGCCCTATTGTTAGGGGAACTTAGGGCAGAAGTGCACTCTGCGCGCCAAGAAACTAATGCCCTCAGGAGAGAACTGATTGTGTCAAAGGAGAGCACTGATGATCTTGCTAGACAATTGCTGCAAAACCAAGCTGGGCAAACACCATTACCTGGACTCGGGGGGAATCCAACTCCTGTTTCATCGAGCAATCCTGTGCAAGTGGTTCTACCAGGGAGCATTCCTTTAGCTCCACCCGAATGTTTTGCTGGGGACCTGAAAAAGTTTGCCGTGTTTATGAACCAATGCCGATTGCACTTTTTATGCAGAACTGTAGCTTTTCCGAATGACCAAGACAAAGTAGCCTTTGTACTATCATACCTTAGTGGCAGCGCAGCGGATTGGTCAATTCCACTAGTCAACCAGGATGACCCTCTTTTTCGGGATTTCCAAGAGTTTCAATTGAGCATGGAGAGACTATTTGCCAGACATTCACAGGGACAGGTCCTGGATAATGAACTCTTACCCTTACGACAAGGTAACTAGGATCTACTAACCTATTTCACAACCTTCAATAGGTTGGTCGTGAAAACCGGATGGCCAGAGGTAAAACGAATTACATTATTTCATCGTGGACTTCGGGGTGAACTCAAAGATGTTTTGGTCCAAGTTGTGAACCCACCTCAGGATTGCGCAGAATACTTAGACTTAGTGGTCCAGTTAGACCACCGACTTCAGAATAGAAAGGCTGATCGAGCTAAGTTCGAGAATCGGGTATTGGTTAAACCCAATGTTACCCTCAAAGGAACAGATGCACCAGAACCGATGCAGATCGTGGGGGTCAAGGGACCCTTAACTCAACAGGAAAGAGAAAGGAGACGGCAGATGCAATTATGTCTGTACTGTGGGGCCTCAGGACATTTTCTACGGGATTGCCCTATAAAACCATCCAAAAAGGTAGTCAGAGTTGCTGATAAAAATCAAACAGAGCCTGATTCGGGAAACGACCCCGCCCGACAAGCGTAGAGGTCCGCTTGCCGAGCTTGAAGAAGGATACTCAGACCTCGCACTTCATCATACCAATGGTCCTTGTGGATCCAAGGCAGCCATCACGCATGCACTCAGTAAGGGCATACATTGATAGCGGGGCCATAGGAAACTATGTGGACCACGAATTGGCTACTAGGATGAATCTACCTCTCTGCAAAAAGACCACTTCAGATGTCATCACCACAGTCGATGGAACTGAAATTGCCTCTGGGCCTGTAACTCATTCCACCGCAGAGATGACATTATTGGGTCAAGATGGGCATCGAGAGACTATTGTGTTTGATTTAATCAAAGCCCCGCAGTTCCAAATAATACTGGGGATACCTTGGTTGGAAACACATAATCCTTGTATTGATTGGCGAGAGAAGAGAGTAACCTTCCCGGATTGTGCACATAATTGTTACCCGGAAAAACCCTTGAACCAAGGCCTGGCCACAGTTGCTACTCCAGTTGTGCAGTTACCTCAGGAATATCAAGAATTCCAGGATGTTTTCCAAAAAGAACAGGCCAACACCGTACCACCTCACAGATCATACGATTGTCAAATCGATTTCATACCCGGTGCACAACCTCCATGTAGTAGTATCTACGCCCTTACGGAACCCAAAAACCTTCACCTGCGACAATACTTGGACCAATACCTTGCTAATGGCTTCATTCGTCCATCCAAGTCCCCTGCATCTTCAGCTTTGTTCTTCATGCCTGAAAAGGAAGGTGACCTCAGAACGTTTATAGACTACCGCGCATTAAATCAGATCATGGTTAAGAACCGATACCCATTGCCTCTGATCCCCGAATTACTAGACCAAGTAAAGGACGCTTGCACCTACACTGAATTAGATCTCCAAGGGGCATATCATCTGGTACGTGCAAAGAAACGCGACAAATGGAAGACTGCCTTTTGCACTAAGTACGGGTTCTTCGAATACCAGTTGATGCCCTTCGGGTTGTGCAATTCACCAGCAGCCTTCCAGTATTTTATGAACAATGTCCTTCGAGAACTCATTGACGTCTGTGTTGTCGTATACATAGACGATATTCTAGTGTACTCCTCCTCAAAATCAGACCATGTGAAGCACGTTCGTGCAGTTCTTGAGAAACTACGCCAGCACAAGCAAAATTGGAAAAATGCGTTTTTCATGCTACGGAAGTTGAATTCCTTGGATTTATCCTGACTCCAAAAGGAGTTCGAATGGACTCTCGAAAGGTGGACGCAATTCTCAAGTGGCCATCACCCAGTTCAGTTAAAGGGGTACAAAGCATGCTCAGATTTGCTAATTTCTACGGCAGATTCATTCCGGATTTCTCACATGTTGTATACCCTATCACAGCACTTTTGCGAAAAAACAAGCGCTTCTTATGGACTGAAGAAGCTGAAAAGGCCTTCCAAGAGCTGAAAGCGAAATTCACGTCTGCATCTGTCTTAAAGCATCCACGCCCTGAACTTCCATACATAGTTGAAACTGATGCATCCAGTTTAGCCATGGGAGCTGTCCTGTCCCAGAAGGATCCTGAAACCGGTCAACTTCACCCAGTAGCATTTTGGTCCAGAAAGTTCTCGGCACCCGAATTAAACTATGCGGTTACCGATAAAGAGTTATTAGCCATCAAATCCGCCTTCAAGGCTTGGCGACATTATCTTCTCGGTGCCAGGCATACCATTACTGTAATCACCGATCACCGAAACCTGCAGTATTTAAAAACAGCCAAGGCCCAATCGTCACGCCAACTTCGATGGGCGTTGTTCTTTGCCGAGTTCGATTTCGTAATCACTTATCGACCAGGCTGTAAAAATGGCAAGGCAGATGCCTTATCCCGAATAGGGATGGGAGAAGCATATGCGAACCCGGAACCGGTGCCTATAATTTCAGAACAAAGAATTCTTGGCATAACTACTCTACAGACACTAGAGGATACTCAGGTAAAGATCCAACAACTCTTCGATCCAACAGCCCTGCAGGACTGGGTAAAGAAAGACCCGGACTACTCAGTCATCAATGACCTACCTTATTATCAAGGGCGACTATTTCTACCACACAAGGAACTACAAGAACTAGTCATCTCCAATTATCATGACACCCTTATGGAAGGGCACCCAGGTATCGCAAAAACTGAAGCTAAAATTAAGAGACAATTCTGGTGGCCTACCTGGCGAAAAGACGTAAAGTCATTTGTAATGTCTTGTGGCATTTGCTCCCAAAACAAAAGTCAGAAGAAAAAAACAGCTGGCCTTTTACAACCTTTGGATATTCCACCTACACCATGGCACACCTTGTCTTTAGACTTTATTACAGATCTACCTCCATGTAATGGATTTAACACCATCATAGTTATTGTGGATCTTTTTTCCAAGATGGCCCACTTTATTCCTTTAAAAGGATTACATTCCGCTTCAATTTTGGCCAAGGAGTTCCTCGAAAACATTGTTCGAATACACTGATTTCCTTCCGTATTGGTCTCTGACCGAGGTAGTCAATTCATTTCACATTTTTGGAAGAAATGTTGTCAATTTGTGCAAATTGACGTGAGGTTATCAACCAGTCACCATCTGTCATGCCTGCGCCATGGGCGCATCCATTTACGCTCAATTTGGACTATATATTTATCATTTACTTACAACAGACTCTTGGATCCATCTATATTTACTTCGGGAACTTTATTTCCCATTTGCGAGACTTTGGTGCTTTATTATTATTTCCAACAAACTACGCATACCATAATGCACCTGGCTACAAGCATCGATTCCTGGCTGTTCCTATTGGTTATCAAAGGAACTACACCCCCCAGAAGCCCTAGAGACTTGCCCTGCTTCCACCAGCCCAGGAACAGAAAGGGAAGTGGCCGATTGCCTGCAGGTGTGCTTAGCCAGGTGCAACCAATTAGCCTGCCTCTGTGCTGGGCTAGGCAGTATAAAGGCTGCTGCCTGCAGTGGCTCAGCCTCTTGCATCTGAGAGTCCTTCCTCCACCTTTTGCGTCTTCCTACGGATCTTGTATGCTGTTTACCTTCACTCCTGCTGGGACCCGGCCTTGTTGCTTGCTCCACCCTGCTGCCTCCAGCCATAGCCTTCCAGGCTCCCTGCCTCACAGCCCTGCTCCTCTGGGCTCTCCAAACTGCAGCTGATCACGCTCTGCTGCCTTCCAGCCTCCGCCCTTGCCCTGCCGGGCTCTCCACATTGCAGCCGATCACGCTCTGCTGCCTTACAGCCTCCGCCCTTGCCCTGCCGGGCTCTCCACATTGCAAACGATCACGCTCTGCTGCCTTCCAGCCTCCGCCCTTGCCCTGCCGGGCTCTCCACATTGCAGCCGATCACGCTCTGCTGCCTTCCAGCCTCCGCCCTTGCCCTGCCGGGCTCTCCACATTGCAGCCGATCACGCTCTGCTGCCTTCCAGCCTCCGCCCTTGCCCTGCCGGGCTCTCCACATTGCAGCCGATCACGCTCTGCTGCCTTCCAGCCTCCGCCCTTGCCCTGAGGGCTCTCTACATTGCAGCTGATCACGCTCTGCTGCCTTCCAGCCTCAGCCCTTGTCCTCTGGGCTCCCTGCTCTGCAGCCTGCCTCACTCCGGCTGCCTTCAGCCCTTGTCTTCTGGGCTCCCTGCTCTGCAGCCTGCCTCACTCCGGCTGCCTTAGCCCTTGTCCTCTGGGCTCCCTGCTCTGCAGCCTACCTCACTCTGGCTACCTACAGCCCTTGTCCTCTGGGCTCCCTGCTCTGCAGCCTACCTCACTCTGGCTACCTACAGCCCTTGTCCTCTGGGCCTTCCTACTTTGCAGCTTATCACGCTCCGCTGCCTACTACCTACCTTTTCCGCTGGGTTCTCGGCCTAGCAGCCCTCTACAGTCCTCTGCTACCTTCTACGTTCAGCGACCCTGTCCCTCAGGGTTCACTCCTTACTGCCCGGCCCTTTTTGGGATCCTTGCCGTGCAGTCTGCTTTACTCTGCTGCCCTAAGCCCTTTTCCTCTGGGCTTTCTACCTTACAGTCTCACTCCTGTGGGCTTACTCATTGCTTTCCTGCTCCTCTGAGCTCTCAACCTTGTTCCTTACTGTTCTCTGCTATCCTATCCTGTTACACGACTTTCCCTTCATTTCCTTCTGCTAGTTTGCTATCACCTCCTTCCCTGGATTTGTCTGTAGTATCTTCTCTTGTACTGTTTGTAGACCCTTTTGTACAGAGCTTGACTGTTGGTTCCCATCAGTCAACCTCTGCCCCTTCCCTTGTCTCGTTTCTACATTACAGACACCCATAGCTGCTGTTCCAAGTCATGAGCAAACAGCGTGGGCCTCTGTTATAGCAAACTGTGCAGAAGGCTAGAGTATTTCCAAGGTTCGTGGAATACTCTTTTCCTATATCTGCATACACCCCAAGAGGGTATTCATTCTGTATCTTTTCCCTTGCTGCTCTTGCTTACTCTTCGTTCTCTTTCCTTTCCGCTGTGTGTGTTCTTGTCTGTCCACTTTATTTGGCACAACCACCCAAACCCTTTCTGGGTGTCCTGTGCCACTCTTAATAGAGTGCCATCCCTGACACCATCCCCAGACCGATGGTCAGACGGAGAGGACCAACCAGACCCTTGAACAGTACCTACGTTGCATGCTACACCAGACCGAAAGTAATTGGAAAGATATTTTATGGCTTTCCGAGTATGCATACAATAACTCTGTACATTCAGGAACCGGACAAAGCCCCTTTTATACCATATATGGACATCTCCCTCGAACCTCAGAACTAGATTCGCCTCAGCATTTAGAAATGCCCGCAGTTAGTCATTTGCACTCAACTATTACACAAGCCTTTAAAGAGGCAACAGAACATTTGAAACAAGCAAAAGAGAAATATAAGAAAAATGCTGATCAACATAGAAGTGAAACTCCACAATACCAGATTGGGGATCAAGTTTGGCTGGCTTCAAAACACATACCTCTGAAGGGAACTCAGACTTTTAACCCTAGATATTTGGGACCTTACACCATTAAGGCCATTATCAACCCGGTGGCCGTCAAATTGGAATTACCCTCTAATATGCGAATTCATCCTGTCTTTCATGTTTCACTTTTAAAACCATTTCAACCAGGAACAAGATTAACCAAACCACCCGACCGCATCTTGATAGAAGGAGAACCTGAATTTGAGGTAAAAAATATCCTGGACTCCAAGATGGTTAAATCAAAACTTTTTTATTTAATCGATTGGAAGGGTTACAGACCACAAGAAAGGTCATGGGAGCCTAGTGACCACGTTCATGCACCTCGGTTAGTGAAGAAATTCCATCGGGACTTCCCAGACAAACCAAGGCCAAGGGGAAGAACAACTTTAGGAGGGGCCTTGGGGGGGAGTGCTGTCATGATGCCTACCCCCGGGCATCAGGACCAAGCCCATCAGCTCCGGGAGCAGGCATCCAGATTCTTATTAAAACCCCAACAGCCCTTCACCTGATTTCGGATCCATCTCGCCTCCGGACCTGGAAAGAACATCATTTCTGTACGCGTCGCATCTCCAGCTGCAGCGCCGCGCCATACTCACCAGTCCTCGCAGCATCTTTCGACTCGGCGCTGCCTCCATCATTTCTTCGCCGAACTCCGGCACCTGAGGGACAAAAGAAAACAACAAGGTGAGCCGAGAAAACCAACAAATAAAACACTTATCATCATAGACTTACCTGATTACCACCGGAGGCATTATACTATAACTCTCCACACCTTCAAGTGCCGCACCTGCAAAGGGAGAGAAAACAACACGTTAAACACTGGCAAAATTTACCGGACGGCGTCGGATAATACTGACTCTTACCTGAGTGCCACCAACTGCTACGAGGGGTATCTTCTCACGATCTTAGTTGCAAGACAAGGAAGGAAGGGGGGACAAGAGTGAATCATCGGACATATTGAACTCTATGAACTTGATACTTACCGAACCTTGCCAGGAACCTCAGTCTATACTCTCCGGAACTCTCCCATGCCTTCAAACCAGTGAAGTAACTTGCATCAACGCGCCCCTGCAATCCACGCATGATGGCGAGCTCATCATTTAAAAACATAAGGTGAGGTTCCTAAAAGGGGATATCAGAGGTGACAAGAAGGGAGAACGAGAACAGTGGGTGGTGGCTATCACTCATATTCACGGGTGGCTAAATCCCTTTCTCCACTTGCAGGAGAATACTTCTATGGATCAAGCAGACGAGATTAGGCGGGCAAGTCCAGACAGTCATCTCAGCACTATGCATCACGTTGGTGGAGACCGCAGCTGTCCGGGTCCGATCGACGCCCCTGTGGGAACCAGGTGAGCGTAACACAGTCTTGCAAATGCTTGTCTTGGTTTGATTAAGCTATGTATAAAGTAGCACTGCCCTCTTAGACAAAGACAATGGTCCTCATTACACGGATGGCGGTAAGGGTTTACCGGTACCAGTATTTTACCGGTACCGGTAAATCCTTACCGCCTTACTACGAGGTCCCTTTGCGGGTTGGGGAATTTAACGCCTGCTTTTTGCAGGCGTTAAAAACCAACCCGCAAAGGGACCCAGGGAGCTAATTACGGTACCGCAATTTGCGGTACCGTAATTAGCGCCTTCCCCATTCCCACTATGCCCTATGGGGTAAAAATGGGAATGGGGAAGGGCAATGGTGGAAGGGGGAATTACCGCTCCACCAACCTTGGAATGGGGCGGTAATTCCCCTTTCCACCAAGGTGGTGCCGGTATTTTACCGGCATGAACCATGGCGCTAATAGCGCCATGGTTCTCCGCCATCCGTGTAATGAGGCCCAATTTCCTGGAGAAAAAGGTTTGCATTCCAGCTAATTTGCATACCCACAATGCCTTGCTGTTGTGGCCCAGAACTGGAGGTGAACTTCCAGCAATGGCTACTGGGTGACATTGTGGAATGTGTGACTTGGCTCAAATGGACTTTCTTACTTTCACATTTCAGGTGAAAGGTTTTTTTTCAAACCTTTTTAAACCCACCAGAACCTTCTTGGTATATAACTTCAATGCACATATTTTCTAGTTCACAACGAGAATACCCATTATCATTTTGGGATGATATAGAATATAACACCCCATCCAAGGCATAATGTGCAGCTGGGGGTACATTATTCTGTATATTAGCTATGGAAGAGATTGATGACCTGAAAGCGGGGATATGCATCCTTCAGGGTCTGCGCCGGTGAATCCTAGGACGGAAACCTGCTTGGGTTGGCAGTTTTTTGTGCTTTCTTCACTCTCAATTATACAGTGCTGATGCAATCTCTGAGTGAGTTAATGAAGAACGATGAGGCGGCATTGGAAAGGTCAGCTAATCACTACGGACGGAAGCTCCGCTAAGGAAGGCAGCCATTGGCGCGCTGATCGTAGTGTTCGTCGGCTCAGTGAAACCAACTGATTGGTGCGGCTTTAAGGCCAGGGAGTCGTGCCGCTCTTCTTGCAGACAAAGTTGCGTGGTATTACTGCAATGCAGAGGTAGCATGTTTCATCCCTATGGGTGCGATGGCGGATCCCGGAGAGGTGACGGCAAAGTGTTTTAATCCACAAGTTAATAACTAGCAGCACTCCACACATCAAGTGAATCTCATACAT
Organism: Ambystoma mexicanum; assembly: GCF_040938575.1. NCBI lineage: Eukaryota > Metazoa > Chordata > Amphibia > Caudata > Ambystomatidae > Ambystoma > Ambystoma mexicanum. Next base: position 159,453,134 of record NC_090940.1, read on the forward strand.
CCCGTCAGCCAGTAGGGGGCAGCATTTGGTGCGGGGGGGGGGGCGGTGGAAAATAGAGCGCCAGTGGGAGACTGGGGGAGCACTGGGCACCAGGAAGTGCAAGGGGGGGGGGCACCCCTCTTGCCGCCCCACCTGGCTCCACCAGTGCCATCAGCACCAGATCTCTCTGCGCAACATCAACAGTCTTTTTTCAGACATTCTTTCATTATTCCTGAAGTAAACTGAATGCTGTCGTCCATCAACATTTTACTTAGAAACCCCTCATCCAAGAATTCAACAGCGGCCCTTGAATCTGTTACTTGCACTGTCTTGACCTCAACCCACTTCGAATATAAGTCCACAGAACAAAAAACAAACAGAACCAGCAACATCCACAGCCTTGACTCCCAGCACGGTATAGCAAAGCTTAGAGGAGTGGCCTTCTGCATTGTGCCCAGCCCTGCATTCCACATCACAGCGCCCCTTCACAGCTGATATTAGATACGTATTACGCTACATCGCTATCACTTTACATCTCTATGCTAGTCGCTGCATTATATCTCAGTTACAATGAATCTGACCAGATACAGGCGGTGATTAATGAGTACTGGGCGAACTGGTTTGTGAATAACCCAAACCACCCGAATTTCACGTGGTTCAAGGTCCTGCAATCGTTCATGTTTTTCTAGAGATTTGCCCGGAAAGTTTGAGACTCACGCATCCTGATGCCCCCCCTTCCCCCAGAAAGGAGTATACCATTCCCCACTGTGGACTGGCAGGTACACACGGGGCAGCCGGCCCTGTTTAATATATGTTTCTGTTTCCAGCGTTTTGTCACTGAAAATCGAAAAAACATGTTCTCCCTAATTGGGGTGCTGTAGAGGTGGGGAGCATAGGTTTGCTTGGGAATGAGTCCAGGTAGCTGTGCTTCTATAGAGTATTACAGCCTTTGGTGTGCTGATAGTGGCCCTGGACCTCAGGTGAAGGAAACAGGAAGGAAGGCCTGATGCCTTGTGGGGGTTCTGAGGTGCTCCAAGAGCGTCTGGAGGATTGTGAGGATACGCATTCCAGTCAACAGCACGGAGCAAGGGAGAGACCATGGGCAATCTAGAATCAAGGTGAAAACAAAGCGCTCTGAATTCCACAGGTGGTGATGGGATGGCCCCCCCAATCAACCCTCCATAAAATCCTTGCTATGTTCCTGGCATCAAATCAATGTCAAGCTGAGATCACTTACCAGGGCCTTACTCATGGGCTACTATCACCCCTTTTGTCCTCTTGGGCTACTATCACCCCTTTAGGCCGACCTGTAAAGCATTTATGCAGGGTGGAGGGCAGGGGGGGCTGTGATAATGTCCCCCTGTGTGAGCGGAAGTGACATCGTGTGCTGCCACTCGCTCTGCGATGGTGTGGGGAGGATCCACGGGCAACCTCCAACACCTGGGGCGTGGGCCTGCCACTTATGCAATTCTCAGGCATGTGCACTTTTAAGGGATGTACAGAATATAGCAGGAAGGGTTAATCAGAATAAGAGCTCCTCCGCCCTCTGAAACAAGGCCCACCGGTGAGAAGCTTTTCGCATCCTACTAATGGGAATTGTAATTCACAAAGCTGGAAGGCATTGTATCTGAATAGGGAAAACGATCCACTGAGGAGATGTAGCTGGACTGCGCGAGCAATGTTTGCGCAGCACAGTATTCTCGATCTTCCGTGCATGCATGGACCTTACGGCAAATCCATCCTGGCGGGCCGGCCTTATTGGATGATTGGTTATTTGTATAGCACTTACACCTAAGCCTCGTACATAGAACATATTTACATCCATCACCATCATCCCAACTGAAGTTGGTACTCATTTGTCGACCTCGGAAGAATGAAAGCCTGAGTTGGCCTTGCCAGGATTCAAACCTGCAACCTGCAGATCACACATAGATTGCAGCGAGCGTTCAACCTGCAGAGCTATTTTACCAGCTTATTTAAGGTCGGTCTGAAGAATGTGGGAGACCTGGGTTCTTAAAGTAAAAACATCTGATAGTGCAAACTAGGGTAGCCAACTTTCTGAAATCAATTCACGGCACACTTGCCCACAAGGCGGTAGAGCTTTTCCCAACAGGGAGGGACCGGGATCGCCGCTGGGCAGGGGGGCCAGTGGACCCACGTTCAAGGCTGGTGCCCAAGCGTGGGAGGGAGCACCCCCGGCCATCTTAGAGATCTGGCAAGGCTGCGTTAGAGCTTATTCCTACGGGAAGGGACCGGGAGCCCACCATGGACCCCTGGGTCCGCTGCTGGTCGACCTACATGTGAGAAAGGTGCCCAAGAAATGGGGCAGCACCCCCGGATGTCCTGGAGTTCTGGCCACGGTGTGTTAGAGTTTTCCCTCCAGAGAAAGGGCACGATAGGACAGTCGCTGAGATAGGGGGGCGCTTACCCACATTGGTGGCTGGCACCCAATGGCTGAGACAGCACCCCCAGCCGCCCAGGGTTCTGGCTAGGATAACTTAGAGCTTTGCCCTCCGGAGTGGTCTGGGGTTCCCAACCTCCTGGCAGAGCCCCAGTCGCTCTTCCCTGGGACTCATACCAGACCCCACTAGTGCTAACCTGTTTGGGGCCCTGGTTCGAGCATGAAGGAGCCCGTCTGACTCCCACACCACACGTCCGTCCTACAGTGAGACACTTTCCACTGACTATTTGAGCCCGTCGCCGACAAATATAGTTGGCAGCCGCGCCAACCATGACTCAGGCCATCTGGTCTGACCGCCCTGACCAGATGTCCAGTCGGGCCCGGCCAAAGGACAAAAGGCCTGGGACGGCACAACCAAATGCCCGGGCGGGCACAAGGTAATTCCTGCCTTAAGGCAACTCTCCAGGGTCCGGGGCTTATGCCTTCAGCTCTGCTCCTCGTGCTGGGATTTAGGCCACCATTTACAACCAGGGCCCAGCCTCTCTTCTCTTCTCTGCCTCTACCGTTTTGGAGGAGGCTTCCCCTGAGGCTGTGCCACTTAGCAGCCCCACAGGAAGATAATTGCCATTGACTCTTTTGGAGATGGACCAGAGACAAATGTAGGAGTCAGTCGGGTCAGCGGCAACTCGGGTCATCTGGTCCAACCGCCACAGCCAGATGGCCTGTCAGGCCCAAGCAAGGGACCAGATGGCCCGGGATGATCCATCCAACCCGATGGCCAGGCAGCCATACATTTGTTCCTCTGTTAAGGCCACCATCCAGGGGCCGGGGCTTAAGCTGCTGCCACCTCCATGGCCTTGGGCCAGAGCTTAATCCGCCATCCGTGAACCAAGGCCCAGCCTCTCTTGCCTGCCTCCAATGGGCTGGGTCGAGCCAATGCCTGCCGCCCGCTGATCCAAAGCCATCTCGTCTGCTAGGCTGACTGGAAAGGGAGAAGCGTGTACTCTCTGCCCAGCCCGCACCCCCACGGGTACACACAGGGTGGGTGGGAGTTTCCAGTGTGCCCCACAGGCTGCAGGAAGCACAGAGACCTTTGCTGCCACCGCAGTAGCACCTTTGACAAAAGCTTGGCACAGAGGATGACTTTCAATAGATCGCAGCAAGGTAGCTGCTCTACTACTTACGAAACCCTGACCCAGAATCAGGTTGTCTATGAATAATTTAGCAGCAAGTTCCCCACGAACATGCAGTGTAATACAGGCGAGAGAGGTGGTCCTCTGCTGTCCACACTCGAGTCCCGAGGCGAGCAGCCCTGTGCACCAGTCTAGAGGCTGGCTGTCCTAGGCCAACTGATGCTCCACAGTGCTGACTTTGAGGCATTCAGTCATAATCCCACAGATGGTATCTTCGCCCCATTGGCTCCTCAGCCAAGCCCATACACTGAATGTCTGAACCTGTGGGTCCTTTCCTACTGAGCAGGGTTACTATTGCAACAGCATATTATCAGTAGGGTAAAATGAACGTGTCTGACGACGGTCTAAACCCAGCTCATGTTCCCTATTAGTGGGTGAACAATCCAACGCTTTGTGAATTCTGCTTCACAATGATAGGAAGAGCCGACATTGGAGGATCAAAAAGCAACGCCGCTATGAACGCTTGGCTGCCACAAGCTATTTATCTCTAGGGTCACTTTTTTTACACCTGCTGCTTGAAACCCAAAAGGTCTGAAGGATCATGAGGTCCTGCTTTCACGGTCTCTATACATATTGGAAATTGAGATCAAGCAAGCTTTTGCACTACTGCTCCGCAGGAGGTTTGTGTCCTCCCTGAGTTTGCCTTAGGACACCTGCATTAATGTTTGATAGGTGTACTGCCCCAGTCAAACTCCCCACCTGACACTGTCTCCAGAGAAGGCCACGCCCGGTGAGAGCCGAGCGCTTGGAGCTAGAAGCGAGAGCCCTATGAGGCTTGCCTCTGACTCACAATTAGTGAAATTAGTACGAGGTATTGTTAGCTTACCGGCTTGTTTCTCAGTAAAAGGACGTGCACCGGTTTCCTCAAAATATCCTCTGTATTCACACAGATCAAAATCTTGTTCAAAGACGCCTTTCTGTTTAGATCGCGGTCACGTGATACGTGCAGGACATCGTGTCACGTGACCACAATCTTAAAAGAAAGTCGTCTTTGAACAACAAGGTTTTGATCCGCGTGAATACAGAGGATATTTTGAGGAAACCAGCACATGTCCTTTTACTGAGAAACAAGCCAGTAAGATAACGATACCTTGTACTAATTTTGGTACCCTTTAAAAAACAAATACGCACAAAGTGGTTCGCAAAGTGATCTACATAAAAATATAAAAACTAAATCACTGCTTTGAGAAAGCAAGCTGCCTTCTATAGAAACAATAGCAGTGTGCACTGCTTTTTTTCTGATAGGTCATGTTTTTTGTTATAGTAGAGGCAAATCCAGCAAGGAACTGTTAAAAAGAGTGTTTATTAAACCGAATACCAACCTTTGACAAGTAAGGTCCTTCCCCTTAATTTCTTAACATTATGTTTTGAAAAACAAGAATTATGATATATAACTATGTTAAATTATAAACCGAAACTGATACTGACCCCAGAATTTGGTTTCTTGATAATGACCCTAAAATTGGCCTGGTATACTGAGGCTCCCCCCGGGCTATTTTTCTTTTTCAGAGGCAATTTACCACCTTTAGATCTCGATGAGCCCGGATTATATATGAACAACGAGAGACCATGTAATACACTGTAAACAATCAGGTAAAGAACTGACAAATGATGGGATCTCGTAATTAGGCATTAATAGGTTAACGGCGCCGCAGCCTTTTACGGCACCGTTAACCCATTAGCGCCTGGGTCGTAATGAGGCCCTAAGTCTGTATGTTATGTGACTGGAAAACACTTACCAATAAGCTTTTTGTCCTCACCAACTTTTTTAGAAAGATATCCGAGAGGTTTTGTGACTGTTGCATGATAGTACAATAACATAACCGCCATATAATTACTCCATTTGTGTTTGATTCAGTTTTTGAACTTTAGTGTTTGTAAATTTCATCAATTATGATGTTTTAAATATATATGTGGAATGGTAGAGAATAAAGTACATTTTTCTATGTATACAATCAACTTTGTGTCTCGTGGCGGAGAAATAAGGCAAACGACTTTTAATTCTAAAAAGTGGTTAGGAGAATTGTCAACAGTCAGAGTTATAAGGGCAGAGAGAGGGGCAATCAGTTTCCCAGTTCTATTTTTTGCTTTATACCTGGTGCAGTACATACAATAGATGAACATATAAGTAACAATAAATCCCTCGAGACACCTCATAACAAATGTACATATATCTACAATTAAACATTTACATGAGTCTACAATATTGGAGGGAAGGCGCCCTGTTGAAATCACGGTCCAACACAACCATTGGGATAATAGATCAGAGTCTGATTCCGGATCCCTCCACAGAATCAATGTAGGAGTCGGTATCGATAGAGCATGGATTATGGGTGCAGTTGTTCTTCCGTGGCTATGACCTTCATTAACCATCCAGACCCTGGAGCTCGTCACAGGTCCTATGTTTGGCAGGCATCCTGGAATGCTCTTTCTGTTTCATGAATGTTGGCCATCTTCTCTCGATAGCTAAGCCATCTCTAGGTAGTCATCCATCATAAATAACTCCCTCAATCTCTTCGTTCCTCCAGGCCAAGATCTTGACGGCTTGCGGATCACTGATTAGAATGGGTGACTGAGCATGTCTTGTAAGTGATTTACGATGCCCATCTGCGTCTTCCTTCTCTCTCAGCTCCATTTCGATCTTAGTCCGACCCCAACTTCCTAACAAGGTTTTTTTGAACCATGAAATACCTCATCTGGAGTTGTTTGGTTTCGATTCACCATTTCTTTTGGCACACCTAGGTACTAGACCATGCTCAGAATAGGTGGAGATGTTATACCCTTTCGGCCTATCCCCAAACAGACTCCTCCTATGCAGGACTCGTCCAACAGGGATAGTTACCAGCGGGACCACGCAGAGGTAAGGGTCACTATGACTGAGAAAGGTTAAGAGAGTCCCTGTTCTTCAATGAATTATTTCACTTTGATTTTCAGGGCACTGGGCAGATATCACATTGCGTCACCAAACGCTGCAGGCCTTTGTGATGCTTTGTTTTAATTAAACAGTGGGATTCCCCTGGTCCAGATCAGATCTAAGTCAGCTGCTAGCCACCGGCCAAGGTAGAACGCCAGCCCTGAACTCCGGGAGGGGAACAGAGAGAGGCAACCACCGGAGCTGGGGCAATCAACATCTAATGTTTTGTAAATACATTAAATGTACACAGGCAGGTGGCAAATCATTTCAGGTTTTGGCGCCAGCCCAGTGGAATTCTCTTCTTATCTCCATGAGGTCTGATTCTTCCCTTCGATCCTTTAGGAAGAAACTGAAAACTTTTGTATTCTCTGAATTATTTCCGTAAATTAAGCTCCTGATTTGATGCTGACCTACACCTTCTGTTTTGAATATTTGCTTTGATCTTTCTTCAGTTTGGTTTCTGCCTCCCCTTGTCTGTCATGATGTTTCAGCTTTGTGCTTTGATGCCCACAGGTTTTTAACACATAATAAATAAATCAAAAGAAACAAAAGAAATAAAATCCACAGGAAGGGCCCGGCTCATGTCCAGAGTCAGCGCCGCCCTCAGGGTGGAGACGGCTCGTCCGGCCGCAGTGCGCATCCAACCCGATTCGCAGCCCAGACCCTTTGTCTTAGCCCTTAGAGCCAATCCTTATCCCGAAGTTACGGATCTGACTTGCCAACTTCCCTTACCTACATTGTTCCAATATGCCAGAGGTTGTTCACCTTGGAGACCTGCTACAGATGTGGGTATGGCCCGGTGTGAGATTTACACCATCTCCCCAGGATTTGCAAGGACCAGCAAGAGCTCACTGGATGCTGCCGGAACGGCGATGCTTTCCAAGGCTCAGGCTCCTCTCTCTGGGTGAACCCACTCCAGGGTGCTCTGCCCTCCACAGAGAAATGAGAAGTCTCCCCGGGGCTCCCACCCGCACCTCTGGGATCATTTGTGTTACTGCACTGGATGGCGTGTGGGTGCCCATCTCTGCCACTCTGGGTTTGGAGATCTGAACCTGACTTTCTTTCGATTGGCAGAGGGCAACAGAGGCCATTGCCCATTCCTTATGAATGGTGCTTGCCCATCTCTTAGGACTGACTGACCCATGTTCAACTGCATTTCACATGGAACCCTTCTCCACTTCGACATTCAAAGTTCCTGTTGGAATACTTGCTACCCCTAAGATCTGAATCTGCGGTGGTTCCACCCAGGCCCTCGCCCAGGCTTCCGTTCACACTGCAGCAGCCCTCCTACTCATCGTGGCTTAGCCCCTGCGGCTCTCTGCGCCGGCGACAAATGAGTTTGGGCTTGATGCTCTATAGCGCTGTCCATTTTCAGGGCTAGTTAAGTCAGAAGTGAGTTGTTACATACTCTTTAGCTGATTCTGACTTCCATGGCCAACGTCCTGCTGTATATATCAAGCAACACCATTTCTGGGGTCTGAACAGCGTCAGCATCATATGCCTTAACCCGGCATTCAGTCCATTCTGCATTGACAGTTCTGCTTACTAAAAGTGGCCCATTGGACACTCGCATTCGATGCATGGCTTCAAGCCAGCATGCCAGTTCTTATTACTTGAGAACAGGTTAAGATTGTTTCAGCCCCAAACCTCTAATCATTTGCTTTACCAGATAAAACTGGGGTTTCTGAGCACCAGCTATACTGAGGAAAACTTCAGGGGAACCAGCTACTAGATGGTTCGATTAGTCTTTCGCCTCTATACCAAGGTTGAATGACTGATTTGAATTTCAGGATGCCTACAGACCTCCACCAGAGTTTCCTATGGCTTTGCCCGGCCCACGCATAGTTCACAATCTTTTGGGTCCTATCACGCACGCTCATGCTCCACCTCCCTGACAGAGGGGGCGAGACGGGCTGATGGTGCACCAGCGCAACGGGATCCCACCGGAGCCGGTGCACTCCGACCATCTCCATCATTGCACCACATGGTTTTGTTCAGCCCTCTGACTCACGCACTTGTTAGACTCCTCGGTCTGTGTTAAAAATAGGCTGGGTGGGTAACCGACTGTTAGGAAAGATTTCCATTTCATGTGTAATTTTCCCTCCAGTTGTGTACCCTCAACCTTTTGCTTTGTTTAAACACCATCGTCTGACTTTACCAGAGGAGCACAGCTTTCAGCTGCACTCCCCTGGGCTGTCCGCTCACTTTGTTATGGGGAAACTGACATGCCCTTAAAGACAGTCCGTACTGCGAGACTTTGTTTCCCTTAGTCCTTGTCTATGTTGCAACTTTTCTGCAACATGTTACAAGTGCACAAAGTACCTTAAAGTACAGTGCACTTGGGTCTTCCTGTCATTTCTAAAGGCCCTAGATACTCTCGAAGGATTTTTTAGGAGAAGTGCAGAAGTGCCTTGGACAGGGCTGGTGGCATTATATCTTTTCATGTATTTTTAACCCTTTCCTGCTAGGTAAACCGCGGTTACCCCGTTTGGCATGAATAGGTGGCCTCGCTCCAAAATGGCCATGCCACAAGGTTCTTTGTCCTGTCCTTTGGCCATCTTGTCCCTTCACCTTCCCCAGGTTGAGCCGATGCATGCCTTATTTGGGCATGCATTCTCCCGCGAAACGCCAAGCTTTCATGGGCTACGGCATCCCTTGTGTATGTGCTTCCAGGATGTGGGCTGGACTGTCTGGTTCCAATGCACGTCCTGGGTGGCAGAGAGTCTGGTGTGCTGTGAATGCGTGGTACCACCGTGGTCCATGATTGGTCCACGTATGGTATGCCTGTATGTGAGCAGATCTCTCATTGGGTCCTCTTCGTTTTGGCACGAAGGAGATTTTGGATAAGAGAAGGCTCCAAAAACCCATACCATGTCGATCTCAGGAGTTCTCACTGAACGAAGGATAGGATCCAAGTATTCTGAAACTAAGAAGCCGAGTCGAGGAACCCCTGGTGACCCGCTGGAAGGTTTGGCACCCTGAGCCCGCTGTTGTCCCACTAGACCCCTCTGCATCTGGTCATCCTAGAAGGTTTGCAAAGACGCTTCGACCCATTAGAATAGTGGGACCAACTAGTCTCGGCACCTTCATCAAACCCTGCAAGTAAGCCTTATCAGAAGTGTGCCTGGGTCAACCAGTGGGCTGACCACGTTGCGCAGGACCTTTGCTCTGAAACCGCCGCCGTTTTGAGGAGGCCCTCGAAATTTGGTACATCGCAAGCTCTGTGTTCATGGCACTCTCACATCGAATTTTGTACACTTGGCATTCCCAGGTCTGGAGTAAAGAGAGAGCGCCCAAACCAGAGTACAAGCGGTTACCGTGTCGCCCAGTCATGGTGACGAACTTTGCAAACTCATTGCCGATGTGCCCCTCCGTGCCCTGAAGCCTGCTACAGCAGGACTGGCCTGATCCATCCACCAGGAGCGGAGAAATCACCATTGTCCCATTTGGGAATCAACGCAGTATCTCTGTCACTGAAACCCGCAGATCTGCGATACTGCCGCATTTGAACCTGCAACTGAAGTGGACTCGAATGCCAAAGTTGGTGCAGAGTGCGCATGGGCTCAGTGAGTAATTGCAACACTAACCGGTGGCCCCTAGTGCATCCATCCATTTTTACGCACGAGTGGCCCCTGAGGGCTCCTCTCCTTTCCACTGCTGGTGCGAACTAGCAAGCTATTCCCAAGTCTTGGAACCTGCTCTGCCCTGTTGGGGAGACCCTCCACAAATAGTGGGAACTTATTCTGCACCACCTTACACACCTTCCTGAGCTGCTACAGCCCCTACAAAAGACCCTGTTTCGCCCATCTGCACTACCACGTGCGCCATCATCGCAAGTACATTTGAGCACTAGGCTCCCCTCATTTTAGGGATAGGACTGCCTTTCAGTTATTATTGTGTTTGATGCAGAAGGGCCTAAAGACTAATTGCACTCCCTGCTTCCTTCCCTATTTAGGTTGTGGACACATTTCTTGCATTAACCCTTTAGACCCCATTGGTCTTGTATATATGTATCTTGATAGGATTGTGTTGGATTAGAAGTATTACTGTGATTTGATTTGTGTGTTGAATCTCAAAGGCCTTGGAATAAATGTATGTGTATGTTTAATATATATATATATATATATATATATATATATATATATATATATATATATATATATATATATATATATATATATACACACACCTGACTGGGAGTGATTTGTAAGTACCCTTTACTCTGCATGCTCATTGAGGTCTTTCAGTCACCCTCACCCCTCCTGAGACCTAGTCCTGACCGCCGCCAATGCTACCTTGATTGGTCTGGCTTGTCTAGAAGGTTACCCTGTTCCAAGAAACTAGGCTGGCTTTCTGAACCTCTGCCCACCAGGTCAGAGTTCAGAAATCTGTCTTAATACCGACCTCACAGAAGACCTCTGGTACCCTTCGTGGACCTCCTCGTTGGGGGCTTGATGCAGATGGGGTGCACTGAGGACAGTCGAAAGATGAACCGAGAGCAGGGGGCCTTGTCCCCCCTCGCCGCCCCGGCGACCCGTGAGAGGGCCTGGGATGGTTGCCAGAGGAGGGTGCAGTGGTGGTCAAATTCCCTTGACCCTGCAGACACTTTGAAACGGCTGTCAGGAGGCTGCAACACTCTCCGCTGGAGCAAATAGCCACCTGCACCCCTGGGGCCTTCCCAGCAAACACAGAGATGGCCACAGTACAATGCCAAAGAGGAAATTCACCCTGCAGGTGGCGAGTGCGCCTAGGCGGTGGTCCTGCAAGGAATCTGCCATTCCGGGCGATGAACCAGCCCGGCGTGTTGAAGCCTCTGGGTGGACTGGACAGACCCTACCCATTTACCTCTCAATGGTTTCATGCCCTCTTGAACTCTCTCTTCAAAGATCTTTTCAACTTTCCCTCATGGTGCTTGTTGGCTATCGGTCTTGTGTCCATACTTAGCCTTAGATGGAGTTTACCACCAGCTTTGGGCAGCATTCCCAGGCACGCCGGGGCCCACTACCAGCCTGACCCCGTCCGTGAGTTTAGCCTCGATCAGACGGATTTAGGCCCCCTGAGCGACGCCGGGCCGTCAGTCTTCTGTACACCACATTTCTCGTGCCCGCCACCGGATGGGTATACAGCACTGGGATCTTCCCTCTTCACTCACCATTCTAGAGGAATCCAGGTTAGTTTATTTTCCTCTGCTTAGTAATATACTGAAATTCAGCAGGTCGCCACGTCTTATCTGAGGTCGTAGTTGGGGAGCCTAAGCTCAGGACAGCTGGCCTCGGGTCCAGGCTGGTTGCTCCAGCCACATGCCTCTGGTGATGCAGAGCGCTATCCTGAATTGTGCTGAAGCCTGACTGGATAGAGGGCGCCCGCTGGCAGAGCTCGTCCGGTGTGTGCCTGCCAGGCCTCCGTCCGCCTGGGGAGGTGTCTTTCAAGAACAGCCAGGTTTCCCTCAGCTTCCGGCTGCTCCCACTTGGGCCTGCCCTTCTGACCGGGGTGCTTCTTCCAACTAGCAGCTTCTTCTCTGGTGCGTGGCTGGGGATATCCTGGCAGGTTTACCCAACCCTGTCAGACATCCCATTGGCCTACTGAGTCAATGACTCCCTATGTTGGAAGGGATCCCACTCCCCGGTGCATGGTCCCCCACGAGGCCCGGCCACGGACCGCTCCGCTGGCCAGACAATAGCGCAAGGGGGAACCAGGACTGTGGGTGTGTGTGTCTGGGACGCAACCAAGGTTGGGCCTGCCACTCTCCCTCTGGTTGCTCCGCTGTTAATTATCATTCTTAGACGTGCACAGTGGTGGCGTGAGTTAGGGCTGCTTAGCTTACCTTAACTGGTGAATGTCTGGGGTTTTTCGGTTTTACTTGTAACCATAATGTCCCTTTAACAAAGTTTTTTCATTGACGTTCATAGGTTTTTATTAGTGCAACTTAACCATAACGTCCCTTTAAAAAGGTTTTTTCATTAAATATATATATATATATTCACTAACAAAAAACATTGTTAAAGGGACGTTATGGTTAAGTTGCACTACTACAAACCTATCCCCTTTCCTATGCTAAAGGAAGGGTCTGGTTACAGTGGCCTACTAAAAACCAACTTCAGTGCAAACATGTTGGTTAAGGGATGTTATGCTTCAGTTGCCCTAAGAACAACCTAGCAACTTCAGTGCAAAAACCTTTGTTACAGGGATGTTACAGCTACTTTGCACTAACAACAACCTATCCTTGCTATGTGATTTGTGATGTCATCTTTGATGTCATGGGTGTTAGTCTTAGCAGTGCACAGTCTTGGCACGAGTTATGGTTGCTTAACTTACCATAACTGGTGAATTTCTGGGGGTTTTGGTTTTTCTTGTAAGCATACTAAGGATAGGTTGTTGTTAGTGAAAAGTAGCTATAACGTTCCTGTAACAAAGGTTTTTGCACCGACGTTGCTAGGTTGTTCTTAGGGCAACTGAAGCATAACTTCCCTTCACCAACGTGTTTGCACTGAAGTTGATAGGTTTTTAGTAGGCCCCTGTAATCAGACCCTTCCTTTAGCATAGTTTTTTCAGTAATGGGGATAGGCTTGTAGTAGTGCAACTTAACCATAACGTCCCTTTAACAATGATTTTTGTTAGTGAATTTCATAGGTTTTTAGTAGGGCACTGTAACCGGAACGTTGCTTTAGCATAGTGTTTTCTGTAAAGATGATAGCTGTTTAGTACTGCAACGGAACCATAACGTCCCATTAACAACGGTTTGTCACGGATTCCTTGGCTGCCCTCATGATGAACGTGTGGAAAGGCCAAATTCTCTGGTGTATGTATCCGTTTGTGCTACCCCTTCCTTTTCCTAATAGTGTTGGCATATCTTAGCAATTACAGATGTACATGGTAAGAGTTGGTGAGTGTTTGAGTGCTTTCTCTTTTTGTGTTAAAATTGCATGGTGAATCTGTGCCACACAGTACTGGCCAAGATGACTGGAGGTGAGCAATATGGACGATTCCTAAGGAGACTGCACCTGGCCGACGTATGTGCAATCACACTGCAAGTATTGAAAGATTAAAAGAATATCAAGGCTTAATACCACATAATAGAAATACGCCAGTCATGAGTACTAAGGTACAAGTGCCCTTTATTTTAACAGAACAGCTGTCTGGCTCTCAACACCCCGCAATGTGTGCCAGCAGACACCGTGAGATGAGAGAGTGCTGGACATTTAAAAAACATGAGTATTTATACAGTTTTCTCACAATCCCAGAAGCATCGTCCAGCACCTCTTTGTGTAACACATTTACCTAGGGTACATAGCCTTTCCACAAAACTAATACACGTTAAAACATCCTTGAATAGCTGGTTGTTTTCTGTTAAACACTTCATATGTTTTTCAAACATTGGACACAAAGATTTCTTTACCATTTTTAAGTTTAAATTCAGCTTAGTTTCAATGAGCAAAAACAAAGATTTCTGCACAAGCACATGTTCAGCTATTCATCATTCTGTTTCGCTATTGAACGGTGAAGACACTGTTGCTTCAGATGGCATCTAAATTACTGATTAGCACAGCTCTTGTTTAGCTCCAAGGTTTCCTTAGTGCAGGACAAACAATCCACCTTAGCAGCTACAGCATGCTTATCTACGTTGACACAGTACAAAGTTAATTTTGCTCTGCTGGAGCCGAAAACACAAATTCTAACATGGGAGAAGAAAGCAGGAGTTAATCAAAATGGCGGATAACTTAAAATGGCGGCATAGTCAGCCTATTTCAGGTTCATTCAAATGCGATTTACAGTGCGATGCGAATGTGCTTAGGTCAATGTTTACTATCAGACGGTATTCATGCAAAATATACTTTTACAAACCCTCATTTTGGCCTAAGCCAAGAGCATTACTCAAACATTAGCATCATCCAAAAACCATGTATCATCGTCAGAACATCCTGAATCGTTATCCTCAAAAACATGGATTGCCATTAACTTTTTTATAGTGATGTCCTGCTTTACCAGGGCATTAGTAATCTTTCCGGGCATATGTGTCATAGGTTCTAGTTTACCAACTGCTTGTGCACAACTTCCCTCTATCATAGAACAAATGAGACGAAGACACTGTATGCAACAGCAGCAAAACAGTACAATGCCAAGGATCACCATTAGAAGTGCAAAGATTTTCCAGCCCCAAGATCGTAACAAGTCCCAGAACCATGTGCCAATATCCCAATTTCCCACTGGAACGTGTACTTCAGTACTTAAGAGGCCACACATGTACAAAGGAGAACCATGGTACCGAAACCCCACTCATTGACTGTGCCCCAAGAAGCCTCCACTCCTTCCAACTGAAAGTTAGCAGCAAAGCCTCTTTCCACGGCATACCTGTGTCAGGAAAAAAGTTTCCTACCCAGCGACTTTTTCACAGCAACGTTATCACATGGAACCGAGAAAGCCGCTGTGAAAATACACCCTGCATACTGGAACTTGAGTTGCCAATCTCAAGTGAAAAGATGGAAAGGCACTGACACCGTCCCTGGGAGTCTGACCCGAATCTCTGGCCAACATTCAGGGGTCTGGAGTGAACAACACCATCAACGGTGGGCACTTTCTCAGCCTAAGAGAGGCCTTGCGTTTTACAGGGCCTGTGTTTCTGCTGCACCGGTTGGTTGGAGGGCGGGCGGCAAATCCCTTCCTGGATCCCTGCAGCCTCTGCAGAGGTATGGATTATTTTTCTGTTGTATTCCTTTTGTTTCTCAGGGTTTGTGTCTGCGTACAAATGTTTGGGGGCATAGTATCTTCCCTTCTCACTCCTTAATGCATTATGTCTCCATCCTCCCTCCGCATCCCCTGTACCAACTCTCCCTCTATCTTTTCCCATTTGTCACTCCTTATCTCCATCCCTCAAATGCTTCATTTTGTTTTCCCTTGCCCCTTCCAACTCTCCAATCCACACGCCCCTTCTCTCCATCCCTCCTTCTCTCTCTCCACACATGAACCCCCAAGGCCTCCATCATTCTTTCTTCTTTGCTCAACCCTTGCCATGTCCACGCCATCCCCCCTACACTCTCCACATTTCTATCTCTAGCACACTCCCTGCCTTTCTCTCCCTTCCTCTTTCTCTCATTATCTTTACCTACCTTCCTCCCGCTCTTTCCTTCCCCTCCTCTCCATATTTCCCCTCTCTTCCATTCCTCTGTGCCAGTCTGTTAGGCAGCTGGACCTTCTGGTTGCACACATTGTTCCACGGCAGGTGCATTAACATGCAGGGCTAGCTTATTGTAGTTTGAATCAGTGGCCTCTGGTTTAAAACAGCCAAAGACATGTAACGTTGCAGAGAGTGAGGCTAACTAACCTCTTAAGAGAGAGGGAGGGAGAAAGAGAGGCAGCAGCAAATTCATGAGGGTGTTGGGGGGACAGATGAAAGAGGCAAAGAAAAAGGGACAGTTGACAGGTGAGATGGCAGGAAAAAAGATTCAGAACGAAAAATAAAGTCAGGGAAGTAAGAATGGAAATTAAGGGAGATGCAAAATGTCAAAGCTAGAAAAATAAAATAAATGAAAGGAAGACATTGCAAAAAGAACAGGCATGTTGTGTCCACGGTCCCCACAATTGAGAGTGAGCTGATGAATAGGCGGCCTTCCCACTTTAAAGTGAGCAGCAGTTGTTAATTTTGCACGACACCTGCTGACTCTTCAGCCTGCCTGTACTCCGCAGGAGAGGAACAAAAGCACTGCGCTCTACCCCATTTTTTGTTTGTTTTGTAAGCGTTTGAATATTTTCATGGGATTGCAACAAAACTATTTAAACGCCTATGAAAACCAACAGATCACAACAGAGGCAAAAAGGCACTCCTGCCCCCCCGCTGGTCAAGCTGTTAGGGGCAGGTGTCCCCGGTGGCCCCGTGCATTCGGGGCCCATGAGGGTAAGGTGACATCACAGGCACGTGCGTACGTGCGAAGTGAAGCGACGCCCCGGCTAGGCCATGCTTCTTTAATGACAGTCTGCTTTCCACCAAAACTAAAACGTAATGGATAGGTATTTTTAATAAATCTTGACCACTAGCCTTGCTCTGGGCAACCTTACATACCACACATTGATGGTAAGAGCCACGACAGGTTTGTCGATGGCTGATCCCCATCTATAAAGCAGCAGACGGGCAAAGCAGCAGACGGGTTACATAATGATGGCATGGAAGGCTGCCCAGAGCAATGATGGTGGTCAGGATTCATTGTAAGCCTTGTTTGCATCCAACACTTATTGCAGTATGCCGTGATGTCTGCGAACATTGGACGCGGCCGGTGGTTGGCTGGAGGGAGGCGTGCTGTGTGTCAACGTTTTTGGAACGCCGCTGTGGTGAATCGGAGGATAGTGTTGTGGTGTGTCTGCCAAGCCTTTATGCATTGTGTTCCTGGATGAGCCTCTTGTATGCAACTGTGTGGCCACTAAAAGTAGTCATATCTGCCTCAGCTCTGGTGTCCTATTTCCGTATTCGCTGCACGGTCAAAATTTTGATTGCACTGCAGTGTGAGGTGACAGGATGTGTGTCAAAAGTGTTCCATGACGGCGGCATGTTGTATCGGAGGACAATGCAGCGGCGAAAGGGCCTGAAAAACATAGTGTACGGCATCAGGTGGTGGGAAGAAGGGATGGAAAGGGTGCACGAGTGAGAAGTGCTTCATGTGATGTATCTCATTAGAAGAAGACGGTGGTGTGCCAGCGCTATCCGTGCATGCTCCGCCAATGCGCGGATACCTCAACAGGCAACAATATTGTGTGGTCATTGCAGGCAGCCTTCTTAATGGCATGCCAGCTGCAGCGGTGATGCCTTTCTGTGGTGGCAGGCACATTTGCAGAAGGGAAGTGCATTCCAAGAGACATTAGGATTTAAACATAGCACGTACTATGGTGTGCTGTCTGAGGTAAGTCCGTAGCCCCTTTAATGTATGGCTGCAGCCCTTGCACAGAAATGTATGTCCATTGGTTGAAAAGGTACGTCCACTGGTTGAAAGTCGTTGCCACTTTGTCACTTTGTGTGTGTGGTTTGGTTGGATTGCACACATTGTTGGTTGCATGGGTGTGGTGATTGGAAGAATATCCTACAGTTGTAGGTGTATGGGTGGAGATGCTGCAGTGACCAGTCGTGTACTGTGCCCACCACGTGCACTAATGGAATAGTGTAAATATGGAAGAGGTTACGGTGCAACTGGTTCTTGCATGTGCTTGCGTAGTGTGCATTGCGCAGATTAGTAAGTGTAACAGTGTACTATGCAGTATTGCTTGTATGCACGTAGTAGAGGGAGGAGAGCAGGACCAATGTTGTGAAGATTGTGTTGTTTGGTTGGCATTATTACAATGGTTTCTGAATGGAAGTGGGTAGTGGTGCCAAACACTGTGGCATGTTTGTGCATTACGGTAAGTGAAACATGTGTGCTTGCATTCCTGCTTTAGGGTGCAGAGGTCTTGCACAAAGGTATCACCCATGATGAGCACTTTGCGTTTCTTCATCTCTACCAAACTCACTGCGTTGACTTTTTGGGAATTATATAATTGCCCCTTCCTGTCAACCACACCCTCGACACCTGATGGGTAAATCGCACAGTTCCATTTCCATGCCCACCATCCTTTAAAGCGCAGGATGTGCCACGTGCGCGTTTCCACCTACAGTGAGTGCCGTGCCCCAGTAAAGCAGGGACAGTCCTTTTCCCCTTACCACTCCAGCCCTGCATGCAAGGCGCTACGCCCTCACCACAGAAAACACACCATAGTACATGCTATGGTTAAATGCTCATGTCATGTGCACTGCACTCCTCATCTGCAATTGAGCCTGCCAGCTTTCATCCGGGGCACATATTTGCATGCATGGCTGCATAACATTTGGTTGCGTGTGCTGAACGGTATGTAGGAGGCCATGTACATTAGCCATAGTTTACATGTGTGCTGCTGAGCATGGCGTTTCATGCTTCAATATCTTAAAGCACTCCCAAAAGCAAGGGGCTTGTAAGGGCCAAACCATAGGAAATGCACATGGTGACATGTGGCTCCCCATTGTGCAACAGGGGCAATGATGTGCACTGCATGCATAGCAGCTGACTTCAGCTGCTCTACCAAGTCTACAATGTCCTCCACAACCATTGCTTAAAAGTCACCAACCTGACATGCATGCAGACTGACAAGTAGGCATGTGCCACAATTCAGAAAGGCAACATAGGCCCCCGCACTTCTACACAACCTCTGCACCCTAAAGCAGGAATGCAAGCACACATGTTTCACTTACCGTAATGCACAAACATGCCTCAGTGTTTGGCACCACTACCCACTTCCATTCAGAAACCATTGTAATAATGCCAACCAAACAACACAATCTTCACAACATTGGTCCTGCTCTCCTCCCTCTACTACGTGCATACAAGCAATACTGCATAGTACACTGCTACACTTACTAATCTGCGCAATGCACACTACGCAAGCACATGTAAGAACCAGTTGCACCGTAACCTCTTCCATATTTACACTATTCCATTAGTGCACGTGGTGGGCACAGTACACGACTGGTCACTGCAGCATCTCCACCCATACACCTACAACTGTAGGATATTCTTCCAATCACCACACCCATGCAACCAACAATGTGTGCAATCCAACCAAACCACACACACAAAGTGACAAAGTGGCAACGACTTTCAACCAGTGGACGTACCTTTTCAACCAATGGACATACATTTCTGTGCAAGGGCTGCAGCCATACATTAAAGGGGCTACGGATTTACCTCAGACAGCACACCATAGTACGTGCTATGTTTAAATCCTAATGTCTCGTTGAATGCACTTCCCTTCTGCAAATGTGCCTGCCACCACAGAAAGGCATCACCGCTGCAGCTGGCATGCCATTACGAAGGCTGCCTGCAATGACCACACAATATTGTTGCCTGTTGAGGTATCCGCGCATTGGCGGAGCATGCACGAATAGCGCTGGCACACCACCGTCTTCTTCTAATGAGATACATCACATGAAGCACTTCTCACTCGCGCACCCTTTCCATCCCTTCTTCCCACCACCTGATGCCGTACACTATGTTTTTCAGGCCCTTTCGCCGCTGCATTGTCCTCCGATACAACATGCCGCCGTCATGGAACACTTTTGACACACATCCTGTCACCTCACACTGCAGTGCAATCAAAATTTTGACCGTGCAGCGAATACGGAAATAGGACACCGAAGCTGAGGCAGATATGACTACTTTTAGTGGCCACACAGTTGCATACAAGAGGCTCATCCAGGAACACAATGCATAAAGGCTTGGCAGACACACCACAACACTATCCTCCGATTCACCACAGCGGCGTTCCAAAAACGTTGACACACAGCACGCCTCCCTCCAGCCAACCACCGGCCGCGTCCAATGTTCGCAGACATCACGGCATACTGCAATAAGTGTTGGATGCAAACAAGGCTTACAATGAATCCTGACCACCATCATTGCTCTGGGCAGCCTTCCATGCCATCATTATGTAACCCGTCTGCTGCTTTGCCCGTCTGCTGCTTTATAGATGGGGATCAGCCATCGACAAACCTGTCGTGGCTCTTACCATCAATGTGTGGTATGTAAGGTTGCCCAGAGCAAGGCTAGTGGTCAAGATTTATTAAAAATACCTATCCATTACGTTTTAGTTTTGGTGGAAAGCAGACTGTCATTAAAGAAGCATGGCCTAGCCGGGGCGTCGCTTCACTTCGCACGTACGCACGTGCCTGTGATGTCACCTTACCCTCATGGGCCCCGAATGCACGGGGCCACCGGGGACACCTGTCCCCAACAGCTTGACCAACGGGGGGGCAGGAGTGCCTTTTTGCCTCTGTTGTGATCTGTTGGTTTTCATAGGCGTTAAATAGTTTTGTTGCAATCCCATGAAAATATTCAAACGCTTACAAAACAAACAAAAAATGGGGTCGAGCGCAGTGCTTTTGTTCCTCTCCTGCGGAGTACAGGCAGGCAGAGAGTCAGCAGGTGTCGTGCAAAATTAACAACTGCTGCTCACTTTAAAGTGGGAAGGCCGCCTATTCATCAGCTCACTCTCAATTGTGGGGACCGTGGACACAACATGCCTGTTCTTTTTGCAATTTCTTCCTTTCATTTATTTTATTTTTCTAGCTTTGACATTTTGCATCTCCCTTAATTTCCATTCTTACTTCCCTGACTTTATTTTTCGTTCTGAATCTTTTTTCCTGCCATCTCACCTGTCAACTGTCCCTTTTTCTTTGCCTCTTTCATCTGTCCCCCCAACACCCCCATGATTTTGCTGCTGCCTCTCTTTCTCCCTCCCTCTCTCTTAAGAGGTTAGTTAGCCTCACTTTCTGCAACGTTACATGTCTTTGGCTGTTTTAAACCAGAGGCCACTGATTCAAACTACAATAAGCTAGCCCTGCATGTTAATGCACCTGCCGTGGAACAATGTGTGCAACCAGAAGGTCCAGCTGCCTAACAGACTGGCACAGAGGAATGGAAGAGAGGGGAAATATGGAGAGGAGGGGAAGGAAAGAGCGGGAGGAAGGTAGGTAAAGATAATGAGAGAAAGAGGAAGGGAGAGAAAGGCAGGGAGTGTGCTAGAGATAGAAATGTGGAGAGTGTAGGTGGGATGGCGTGGACATGGCAAGGGTTGAGCAAAGAAGAAAGAATGATGGAGGCCTCGGGGGTTCATGTGTGGAGAGAGAGAAGGAGGGATGGAGAGAAGGGGCGTGTGGATTGGAGAGTTGGAAGGGGCAAGGGAAAACAAAATGAAGCATTTGAGGGATGGAGATAAGGAGTGACAAATGGGAAAAGATAGAGGGAGAGTTGGTACAGGGGATGCGGAGGGAGGATGGAGAGATAATGCATTAAGGAGTGAGAAGGGAAGATACTATGCCCCCAAACATTTGTACGCAGACACAAACCCTGAGAAACAAAAGGAATACAACAGAAAAATAATCCATACCTCTGCAGAGGCTGCAGGGATCCAGGAAGGGATTTGCCGCCCGCCCTCCAACCAACCGGTGCAGCAGAAACACAGGCCCTGTAAAACGCAAGGCCTCTCATAGGCTGAGAAAGTGCCCACCGTTGATGGTGTTGTTCACTCCAGACCCCTGAATGTTGGCCAGAGATTCGGGTCAGTCTCCCAGGGACGGTGTCAGTGCCTTTCCATCTTTTCACTTGAGATGGGCAACTCAAGTTCCAGTATGCAGGGTGTATTTTCACAGCGGCTTTCTCGGTTCCATGTGATAACGTTGCTGTGAAAAAGTCGCTGGGTAGGAAACTTTTTTCCTAACCCATACAATTCTTTCCCCAAATATTCTAGGAGGGGTATAATAAGATATTATCACCTCCAATCCTAGAATATTTGGGGAAAGTGTTTGATTGTCTGGAGGGTGCTGCTTTTTTAGGGAAATGTCACCACCTGGCGGCCATTTTCACTGCGACATTATCACTGGATACCGCTTTCTCAGTGCGATCCTTGAATCAAAGTTCCCGTGTGCAAGGAGGGTTTTCGCAGTGGGTTTCTCTGTGCCGTCTAGGAACTTTTCATTTGGGAAATGAAATGTGTGCTTTGCAGTGGAAACGTTTCAGCCTGTCTTAGCTAGTGCTTTCAGCCCATCGCCTCCCGCGAACCTCTTGCAATATCCAGCAACCTTCTTATCACCTTGTTGCATTTTTACTCCAGTTTCCTCTACATTAGTACCCTGCTGTTAAACAGTGATTCATAGCTTTTCAAATGACATTCAGTGTTTCAGCTACCCACTGACTGCTGGTCCAAGATAATCTGCAGCTATTAGCCCCCTTGCTGCATTCTTTTGACTCCATCATAATTTACATCCCAGCTGTAGGTGGGTGGGGGAGGGCCAAAAACATAATTTTGAATGGGCACCCCCCAGCCCTGACAGATTTTCAGACAGCCCTGCAGTTTCCTACTGCTTTATATTCACGTCTAACCCTCCAGCCCTTACACCCAGAGATGGAAGTGTAATATGAATGTTTGCTTTTTACAGAGTGTACCTTTAGTTCAAAGGCTTAAGAAAATCCCTGGAGGCTTTTTCATTCTCCCGAGCCAAATATAGAATCATGGCCACAATAATAATAATGATATTATAGATCTAAACTCAACATTATGAACCATAATATCAAGAGTCTTTATTGATCTCAAGCGCAAGGTAACCGGGCAAATCCACATTCTAAATATAGAATAAGCTCTGCCAGACATTCAAGCACTGCCCATGCCCCAAGTTACTGCCAAGCAAAGACACACACACAGCCTGAGCAGCTTTATGACCTTGCACATTTCTTTTATCAGCAGCAGAGCCTTTCATATGCACGATGGAACATTTCCAACTGAAAGACCTCACAAAGCAACAGTTACCTTGCAAGTCTATGATAGTTAAAGTGAGCAACACAAAGCACCCATGAAAATATGTGTGTCTATCCATGATGTCTACTAGCCTGACATGCAAATAATGAAGTTGATTGTATGTCACTAATCAAATGTTCTCAATATCATGAATAACAAGGGGCTGGAGGTTTGTGACAAGGAATCTCCACATCTATCTTTGCTTATTATGCATTTCTTTTATTGTGTGTCTTAATTCACTTAACGTACAGAGGGGTTTGATTTTTCAGGTTTAAATTATCGTGCATTCTGGGTCTTTTAGTTTACCATTCAGGATGTGAAAATTAAAGTCAAAATGGTATTATTTTGACTTAACATGTTCCTATAAGGATGTACATGCAATTGGTGCATTTCTAAGTACACTCTATAAGACAGCATTATTGTAGGCCTTGAAATCCAAAGCTTAAATATTTGTATGAAGTAAAGCTTGGAAGGTATGTGGTCAAATTTGCAGAGTGGGTTAAAATCCCTGCTTCAATGTTTAGCCAAAGTGTGTGACCTGGTCAATTATGTAATCACAGTTTGACTTAACTGAAATAATTGGAGTCTTAATTACACTATTTGAAAAAAGATACCCTTGCATGGGATAGAATGTAACGCGTAGGAAGCCATCAACTAGAATGTCGTTGCTGGTGCACTGGCCCTCCTTCAGTCCTATATCACTTGATTTGATCAACAAATATGACCTCAGAGCCAGTCAGTCCCCTACACTAGAATCTTTGGTGCACTAACTGTGGCAGAGCCAACATGAATGTTCTCCCCTGTGGCTGCCCATCACAGAAGTTGCTTGGGCCATGAAGGGTACTTATCCCACAGGAGTATGAGTGAAGCTCTTGCTATGTCCTGTGATGCTATTTTTGGATCTTTTATAGCACACCTGCTGCTATTTTCTCCCTTTGCAGGGGCTTCAGGTTCTGCAAACAGTGGGGTAGGAGACTAAGGCAGTAGCGGGGGCAGGGCAAGATTGCTTTATTACGTTCTATGTGATTTCAACAAAATTATTTACAGAGACTTTAAGTTATAACAAAACCTTAATAACGAAAAAAACATACATTTTTTATTTTTTCATTTGGGGGTCCCACTAAGCCCCCCCATTTCGCTATGCTTCTAACCCTATCCCAACCTTCTCCCCACCAGTTTAACCCCTTACCCCACCCCCTATATATTAAAAAAAATCATTTGTTTTCGTTATATTAATTTTGTTATAACCAACCTCTCTGTAAATGTTTGTGTTATAATCACTGGATACCATTTGTTACAATGTAGATGTGTGCAGATCTGGAGATACAGCTCTATTCGTTGTACATTTTAGATATTTTGTGAGCTGTGTGGAGCAGTAGTTAATGTGGTATCAGGTGATATTTTTCCCACCAATAATATAGCCATATATATGGTTGTGGGGTAAGGCCATAGGCGATATTATTAGTGGGGATAATTTATGGGGCTATTAGGACCAGGGGCTGCAGGGGTGCCCCCCGCTCTATTAAAAAATGATGGGGGTGTCAGGGGTTTCCCCAGCAGGTTCCATGACTTAATATTGCAGCATAAATATGGCGATATCTTTGTATGTCAATATTTTTGTATGGCATTTGCTATTAAAACATGGAACCGTTAATATACACTCCAGATTACTACCGTACTGTTTGTGTGGTTTTCTGTGGGTCTGTCAGAGCAGTGGTCAAGGAGTGTGGGGAATTGTGTTGCTGTATCTGTGGTGGGTTAGTTTGGTGTTTAGGAAATGTAGTGCATTCAAAGGAATGGTTCGGTAAACATTTTATATTGCCCCTACGGGTCGGCCATGTGTTTTTAAGTTGCTCGATTTTAGAAAAATTTCCTATGGACCTTACCCGAGTTTTTGTCCATTAAACGCACGCGAAAACAGGCATCAGGGAGCTGCCATTTTGTGATAATCCTATCATTTCCCCCATCACCCTGGCTGACCTGCTTTTGCGGCACTAAATCATATTCCCCGCCCCTGAGCCTGTCATCAGCAGACGCGTACCGCCCATTTCACAACGCCAAAGCACGTCTCGTGTCAACATTCACTGCGCTTCAGCTACTGACGTGTCGCCATTGAAATGGCAGGACGCCTCTTTCCTCAATAAGTATAAACAGACCGTTTCACAACACACAGCAGCAGATTTTCGATTCCATTCCTCTCTCTGTTACTTTGAGTATTCTGTGACTCGTTTCTGTGCTCTGGTCAGCTACCTTCATTGCTTGTAGCCCGTGTGAAGAGATACCAGTACCACCGCTATAAATTATTTTAGTTTGTTTAACACACAATGGATACAATAATGCCCCACATGTACGAGCCCGAGTATACCGAGGAGGAACTACTGGAAAGGGAAACACGCGAAAACGATGGGTCTTCGGACAGCAATTGGGAGGACGATTCAACAGCTGAAGAGCCTGGACCTAGTCGCATGGACGGTGTTTCCACCTGGTGCACATGCAATCGGTGCGAGCTAATGCCAACCGAGGACGAGAACTGCTGCTGCTGTGAAAACTCGGGATGCGTGGCCTACATTTCGGAAGGCGAGCCACGACCGCAATGCATCACCGAGCTGCCAGTCTTCAGGGCAGCCTGCCTCACACGGTCCGTGTTGAGGATAATGATGGTGCTTATGCACGAACTTCGCGCAACTGTTTGTCCTCGTAATCCGAGTAACGAGTAAGTATACTCTGTTTGTCATGCCACTCCTATTTCATGGTCTTCTACTATATCTAAAATTACGTATACATATCATTG
This sequence comes from Ambystoma mexicanum, assembly GCF_040938575.1. Classification (NCBI taxonomy): domain Eukaryota; kingdom Metazoa; phylum Chordata; class Amphibia; order Caudata; family Ambystomatidae; genus Ambystoma; species Ambystoma mexicanum. The sequence continues at coordinate 159,478,750 of NC_090940.1, forward strand.
TAACGCATGAAAGTCGTTCAATAGTGTGCAGTGTCTAGATAGCATTTGTCCGAGCAGAATGCCATTAGTTACAAGAATTGTCATTGACAATAAATGTTTATTAAACTTATCTTGGTCATTTAAAAACAGTTTGTTTCATTCCTTTTCACAGGTGGTACAGGCTGGTGGCCTATCGTTCCTTTACATGGTGGCTTCACGGGAGGCTTGGACACCGCGTTCAAAGAGTAATACCCGCCTGTGCCGTTCGTGCCATAAGAGAAATGTTCCCGAGTCAGCGGTCAGTACAGGGGATTTTCTCTCACTGTGCTGCAACCTGACCTGTACAATGTGTAAAGTCTTGTATTTTTGTGTCATCAAAATAAAACACCACATATATTTTAACAACGGTTGTTTCGATTTTTTAAATGAATCAAGTGTGTCTCCATTCAAGGATGGACGTCAGACATCTGTGCTCCGAATGGGTGAAGGTCAGGTCGCTGGGAAGCAGGGTGGTCACTATCTAAGCTAACATAATATATTCTGAATAATGCATGCAGGTACTGAGGACACGTTTGTGGAGATGAACGAGCTATGTGCTTAGTTCAGACTGTTTCACATGCAGGACAGTGATCGAAGAGGAAGAGTGATGTGTTACATTTATTAGCTGTTGCAAATACCTCTGGAGTTTTCCAGTCAGAGTGGGAACGAGGGTGGGGGCCATGTGCTGTGCGCAGTGAGGCCTGGTCACCAAGATGGATTGGAAAGGGGGTACAAAAATGGATGCCCCGTGTCCTGCTCAGTGGTCCCATCTACGCGAATGTCAACCAAAGTTAACATCACATAAGGGCAAGGGGCGAACCCACTACTGGAGGCACTTGGTCCGAGTTTCTACTGAGAAGTAAAGGATGAGAGGGGCCTGATGGCCCCTCGCTCCCACACACTTGCCTGCATGCCCACCAGCCCATCCATCCCACCCCCCTCTATCAAAGGCAGTTCTCACCCGGGGATGAGCGCTGGCATGGGGGGCTGGCACGGGCGTAAACGGCCAAGGTGCCAAACAGCATGTCCACTTCAAAAGGTATCCCACGCCCACGGGCCATCGCTCAAATGGCCTCCTCAGACCCCGTGTCTCCAGGCAGGCCTCCCCTGAGGCAGGCCACCCCCTGCAATCCACATAAGTGTGTCTCCATTCAGCAGTCTTCCTGTGCCTTATCTGCACGCCCCAAGGCCTATCCATCCCACCCCCCTCTATCAAAGTCTGTTCGCACCCGGGGATGAGCGCTGGCATGGGGGGCTGTCACGGCTGCAAACGGCCAAGGTGCCAAATAGCATGTACACTTCAAAAGGTATCCCACGCCCAGGGGCCATAAAATCAGTGGAATATCTACAATCGAGGGGAATGCACATCGACCTCACAGCCACAGACAGACACGTTTCAATTGCCAAGACAATGAGAGTACAGTTCCCACATATAAAACATCAATTTGACGTATGGCATCTTGCTAAATCAATCAATAAGAAAATCTCGGCTGCAGGGAAAAAAACAGGTTTGGAAAGTATTTCAGAGTGGTCCCAGTCTATCAGCAACCATCTTTGGTGGAGCTCCAAAACTTGTGAAGGGTCAGTGGAAATACTACTTGAAAAATGGCGGTCACTGATGCACCACTGTACCAACGTGCAATATGAACATGGCCCTTTGTCCCCAGTGGAGGCACGGAAGAAGAAGTGGTTGAATCCATCTTCACCGACACACAAAGCCATTGAGAAGATTGTTTTCGATAAAACTCTATCAAGAGATTTGAGGGGACTGACAGAATTCTGTCACACAGGAGATTTGGAGGTGTTCCACAATATGTGCCTAAAGTACAGGCCAAAGCGCTTGCATTTCAGCATACAGGGCATGAGACATAGGACTCTACTTGCCGTCTTGGTCCATAACGAGAATCTCGGCCGTGAACAATCTAGGACTACGGGTAATGTAAGGCTGCCTCGCTACACAAAGGCCTTTTCAAAAAGAAGTAAGCAATGGGTGATCAAACCAGTCTATGAGGAAATGGAGTTCGACTTTGTCAAAAGCCTTATTGTTGCTGTATTAGAGAAGCACAGATATGGAATTTTGAACGTTTCTGTGAAGAGCACTGATCCGTTGCCACCCAACATTGCCACTGTGCCATGTCCACCCAAAGGAGAGCAGGTTGTGAAATACAAATCCCGGTTTAAATAATTGTAATACGATTGTCTTTTTGTAAATAAATGTTATTGTACAGTGTACATACAAAGTACGCTTACCCTAACCCCTACCTTCACCATCCTGGGTAGCGAACAACCTGGGCGTCATCTTTGAATTCTCTCTCTATTCACCTCATATTGCTGATCTTGTCTATATGTGTATGTATATATTTTTGTTGATGTAACTAATTTTCGCAATCTCATGTAAATGCTGCGCACTGTTAACTGAGGGGAGGCTTGCGTATTGCAAGTAATAAAACAAACAAACAATAAATCTCACTTTCAACTCAACTCCTCGGGTACTTTATACTTTCCCTGACCTTCCCCAAAAAATTAAAAGTCTCAATAGTTATGGTTCTTTGGGGCTTCAAAGCTCGCAGACAACAAGGACCTTAGAACGCGCCAAGCGAGCCGTTGCAGATGGGAGAGAAGCCAGTTCGCATTTGCACATTGAGGCGCAGTACATAGATCAGAGGTCTTCAAACTGTGGGGCGCGCCCCCCAGGGGGGCGCGGCCACCTCCTAGGGGGGGCGCCAGAGCCCAGCATGAAATGTAAAAAAAAAAAAAGATTATTTAAGATTATTTTTTTTTTTTTTTTTTTTAGATTGGGGGAAATGGGAGGGGGCAGCTCACATGGTCAGACTGGACCATACAACGGTCTTAGGCACCAATGAAAACATGGCCAGCAGTTGCAAATGGATATTCAGTCCTTTAGCCACAGACTGTTTGAATAGTACACAAGGGGTTGTTTTTTATTCAAATGTAAACAAATTGTGATATTTAAAGAATATTTATTCAGCAACAATGGTCAAAACTACTAGCTGCATAGTGAAGCAACTCCTCAAACTGGCCCACATTGGCCAAAAAAGTGGCCCATTTTGATTGGCCTACACTAGCATTTTGCATTTTTGGTACAGTCATCGCCCTATTGCCCTATAGGCCAGTCCAAGCCTGCCGACTCATCCCTAATGGGTGAGGGGGCATTCACCCACTGGCCACCTCACCCATTATGGAGGAACCGAGGAGCCAGCCCAGTGAAACACTGAGCACTCCCTCAGCTGCTTTTTCCAGCTGAGGGAGTGCTCCTGGGCTGGCTGAACTGTCAAAGGGAAACACTGTTTGCCTTTGACAGTTCATTTCCCCAGCCGCACATGATCACTGAGCCATGCAACGTTGGGGGTGTTTTGCTTCACAAGCCTTGTATAGCTCATTGGAAATGCTGGCTGGGGCACTGCATGTATGTATGTGCGAGGTGTGCTCCTGCGCCTCCTCGCACATATGGGCAGAGCAACCTGGAGCGGGGCATTTTAGCAACCATGCGCAGGCCCTTGCAGAAGGTAAGTTTTATTTAAATGTGTATGCATGTGTGTATGCTTGTGTTATGGGACTGTGGTGGTGTCACGCTTACCAGGAGACCGGGGTTCACTGTTCGCGCTCCCCCTCCCTGGCGCCTCTACCCGCGCTTCCGCGTTTGGGGAGGCGCCGGGGGGAGAGCTCCAGGGACAGGGGCAGCAGCTCCGCGGCGCTTGCATCGGGGACCGCGATTACGGTCCCGCGCATGCGCCGTGGGGGCGACCGCCGAGGCTTGGAGCAGCTTGCTGCTCAAGCCTCATTCTGGGGCCGCCGGCGCCTGGCAACCATCAGGCTTGCGCTCCAGGCCTCGCAGGCGCCGGCGGCCCATAAAGGGAGAGACGCGGTCGGGAGCAGATCGCGTCTCAACGCGTTCTGTTCCGGATCGTGTCCTCGCCTTCTCCCGCTCAACTAGTTAGTGCTTACCTTGTTCCCTGCTCCTCCTGACCCTACCTCTCGCCTACTGCCGGACTTGCCTCCTTTGGCCAGGTTCCTTCCTGGGATTATTCTCTCGTCCTGCTTCATTCCCTCCTGGCTCCCCTCCTTGTCAGCCCTGGTTCTCTGCCTGCATCCTTCCTCCCTTCTTTTGGCCTGGCCAATTCCCTAAGTTTTCTCCTGTGCCATTTTGGATTCCCAACCTCCCAGCTCCCATTGCCAGCTACGGGTGTGGCCTCCCACACCTTTGGACACTACTTCTCAGCACCCATTGCCAGCTACGGGTGTGGCCTCCACACCTTTGGACTCTTACTCTTCTGCACCCATCGCCAGCTACGGGTGTGGCCTCCCACACCTTTGGACTCTACTTCTCAGCACCCATTGCCAGCTACGGGTGTGGCCTCCCACACCTTCGGACTCTTACTCTTCTGCACCCATCGCCAGCTACTGGTGTGGCCTCCCACACCTTCGGACTCTTACTCTTCTGCACCCATCGCCAGCTACTGGTGTGGCCTCCCACACCTTTGGACTCTACTTCTCAGCACCCATTGCCTGCTACAAGTGTGGCCTCCCACACCTTTGGACTCTCAACTCCTCTTCAAGGATTCCCTCCAACCACTTCTTCTGTCAACGCGGTGCAGAACTGCCATCTCTAGAACCTGGTTGTGGCATTGGGAATCGGTCCATCTTTCACCCAGTTCCCACTCAGGGTGGAGGAGAGGCTGGTTGCTTGTGTCACCAAGTCTTCTTGTCAGTCTGGCTGCCCTGTCGAGACCATCCAGAAATACAGGTACGCAGCATTCCCGTGATTCTCACCTTAACAGATTGAGACGCCTTCCTTCCGATTTGGATATGGAGGACACGCAGGACCTGCGGAGTGAGTTGCAAGCCCTCAGGGCAGAGATGTCTGCCCTTCATCAAGAAAATCAAGTCCTACGACAGATGGTAACTCAGGGGACAGGAGGTGCTCCACAGGCCGAAAGTTCATTGGCCCATACTGCCCCAATCAGGTTCGATGGAGACCCGCGTCGAGTGGCGGAATTTTGCAACCACTGTCGTATCCATTTCCTTTTCAGGTCAACCTATTTCAATAATGATAAGGCCAAGATCGGTTATATCTTGGGAAACTTAACTGGAAACGCCCTAGCTTGGGCGACACCTTTTGTGGCTACCAACAGTCCCATTCTTAACGATTTTGCTCCTTTCGAGAAGGCATTTCTGGAGGTCTTTCAGACACCAAACTTGGCTGCCGCTGCGCAGAATCAGTTAATGGACATCAAACAGGGCAGCTCAGACATAATAACATATATCAGTCGCTTCCGCCTGCTGGCTACGGATTCGCAATGGCCCGAAGTTACGCAAAAGACCCTGTTTCGCCGGGGGCTGAGGGAGGAATACAAGGACGAACTACTTCACATCCCTGAACCTGAAAGTCTCCAACTCTTAATTAACCAGGTGCTTCGCATAGACCAGAGACTAACCGAACGAAAGACCGAGAGACGTCGACTAGAGAGAGTCGCTCCCAGAACGGCCAGTCTTCCCGCCGGCGCCTTTGGTTCGACAGAATCTGGACCAGAACCTATGCAGTTGGGTGCCGTGAGAGGGCCATTATCGGCGGAAGAAAGAAGGAGGAGAAGAACATTACGATTATGTCTGTATTGTGGAGCCGCCGGACACTATTTGGGAATGTGTCCTTTACGGCCACAGAAGAAGAAGTCGGGAAACTAGAGGACCTGTCGTGTGGAGGAGAGGCAACGACAGGTCTCACCCCTTTTTCAGACCTTTCCGCCTTTTGCTCGATTCTTCTTCCCATGCAACCAGCTGTTCTACTAACCTTGAAGATTCAGATTCAACTGCCCGGCCGGACACTTGAAGTTTTTGGGTTGTTGGATAGTGGAGCATCGGGCAATTACATTGATGAGGATTTTGCTAGCACTCATAAGATCCCTCTTTTGCCCAGACACTCAGTCCTTCCTGTGGAGGTTATTGATGGTACTCCTTTATCCTCTGGACCAGTTCGTCTGCACACTGTCGGACTAAGACTTAGGATCGCCGATCACGTTGAAAGGCTTGCTTTGGACGTCATCAGGTCACCTACTTACAAGTTGGTCTTGGGGTTACCTTGGCTCCAGCATCACAATCCAGTTATTAATTGGAGGACTCATACCTTGACCTTCTCCTCCACCTCTTGTACCTCGAGATGCAGCTTGCCTGTCCAGACTCAGGCTTCTTCAACTAATCTGGAACTCCGAGACAAGGGGACTCACCTTTGTTCTGCATTGCTGATTCCTCCTGAGTACGCTGACTTCGAACAAGTGTTTGCTGAACCGAGTAATATACCTCTGCCGCCTCATCGGTCGTTCGATTGTGCCATAGAACTGTCTCCGGGAGTTGAGATTCCGCATGGCAGGCTGTACGCGTTGTCTCGGGAAGAGAGACGAGTATTACAGGATTACTTATCGGACTGCTTGAGTAAGGGGTACATCGTACCATCCAAGTCTCCCGCTGGGTTTCCTCTGTTTTTCGTAAAGAAGAAGGAAGGTTCCTTAAGACCCTGTGTGGATTACCGGCTCTTAAACGATATCACCATCAAGGATCGGTACCCACTACCGCTGTTTCGAAGTATCCTAGAGACCTTACATCAGGCTCAGATTTTTACTAAGCTAGATCTTCGAGGGGCATATCATCTGGTCCGAATCAAGAGTGGAGACGAATGGAAGACGGCATTCAAGACTCCTTTTGGGCATTACGAATATAGGGTTATGCCTTTTGGTCTGTGCAATGCCCCTGCGATTTTCCAACGGCTCATGGATCATATCTTTGGGGACATAATTGGAATCTCTGTCTGGATCTATCTGGATGACATCTTAATCTTTTCCCGATCTAAGGAGGAACACATAAGTCATGTACGAGAGGTCCTCGATCGACTGCTCCATAATCACCTGTTTGTCAAGGCGGAGAAGTGTTCCTTCCATCAATCCGGGATCGAATTCCTAGGGTTTGTAATAAGTCAGTCCGGTATTGAGATGGATTCCAAGAAGGTAAAGGCAATTCAAGAATGGCAGCAGCCACATGACGTAAGGTCTCTGCAACGCTTTTTGGGATTTGCCAATTTTTACAGGCAATTCATTCCACGCTTCTCTGAAATCTCAGCACCTCTTACGAGATTGACAAGCAGCAAGATAACCTTTCTGTGGGATTATTCCGCTTCGCAAGCCTTTAACGCCCTGAAATCTGCCTTTATGGCTGCCCCGATCTTACGCCACCCACAGGATGACTTGCCCTTCATCGTTGAAGCAGACGCTTCGGACTTTGCTGTTGGAGCTGTACTGTTACAAAAGGATCCTGCTACGTCAGTCGAACATCCCGTGGCTTACTTCTCTCGCAAACTGAAGCCTAGTGAGAGGAACTATGCAGTTATTGAGAAGGAGCTATTGGCCATCAAGATAGCTTTCGAGGAATGGAGACACCATCTGTTGGGAGCCCGTTTCTCGGTTGAGGTCCGTACAGATCACCGTAACCTACAGTATTTACGCTCTTTACAATGTCGGACACCCAGACAGGCTCGGTGGGCCTTCTTCTTTTCTCCGTTTGTGTTCCATATAACTTACATCTCCGGATCCTCGAATGTAAGAGCAGATGCCTTGTCTCGGTCCTTGGAGAGAGAGAAGAACGAAGACAGCTCCAGTCAGATTCAACCTCTGATTCCTTCTCATCGTTTTCTATCGACTGTTTCGCCACTCTTAAAGTCGATATCAGATGCTACCCGGTCTGATTCTTGGAGGTCAGTCTTGCTCCAACGACCCTCAATATCTGAAAGTCATGGCCTTTTATTCTTTCGGAAGAGACTATACATCCCTAAAGGGGATATTCGCGATGGCATTCTGCATGGAGTTCACTATTCCCCCATTGGAGGTCATCGTGGGATTCGTGCAACACAAGAGTTACTATCACGACAGTTTTGGTGGCCTGGCTGGGCTGAGGAGGTTCGGAAGTATGTACAGGCCTGTCCCATCTGTGCCCAATCCAAGGTTCCCAGACAACATCCTTTAGGGCTGCTTTCTCCTACTGAATTGCCGCCATACCCTTGGCACTCAATTGCTACCGACTTTATTGTCGACCTTCCCCCTTCTGCAGGACATACTTGTATTATGGTCGTAGTGGACTGTTTTACAAAGTATGCCCATTTCATTCCCTTTAAGAAGATACCCACTGCAGTCCAGATGGCCACTGCTTTTCTTCACGAAATCTACCGTTTACATGGTCTTCCTGAGAAGATCATTTCAGATCGAGGGTCTCAGTTTCTCTCTTCCTTTTGGGGTAAGGTTTGTGGTCATCTCGGTATTCATAGAGCTTTAAGCTCGGGTTATCATCCACAGTCCAATGGTCTCACGGAGAGAACGAATCAGACCTTGGAAGCCTATCTCCGTAGTTTTGCTAATGCCACACAAACCAATTGGAGCACCTATTTAGACCTAGCTGAGGTCTCCTACAATAATTCTTTTCATTCTTCCATCGGTACCAGCCCCTTTCATTGTTCTATGGGACAACATCCCAAGCTGTTCCCTTTCCACCCTGTACCAACCAGTACGGTTCCTTCCGCTGACGCCTTGGTCTCCACAATCCAACAGCAGCAGGAATTGGCACGTACCTCTTTGACGGCCGCTCGTGACCGCATGAAGGTTCAGGCTGACCGTGGGAGGCGGATGGAACCCGATTTCCAGGTTGGTGATAGGGTTTGGCTGTCCTCTAGGAATCTGCCTCTCCGCAACCTACCTGTTAAATTAGCTCCCCGATACTTTGGCCTATTTAGGATTGTCAAACGCCTATCCTCTGTAGCTTTTCGTCTCCAGCTACCTCGTTCATGGCACATTCATCCTGTTTTTCATGTCTCCCTCCTGAAACCCTATGTGGCAGATCCTTATGGACGTTCCAGTGTTTGTCCAGCCCCAGTTCTGGTACAGGGGGTTCCGGAATTCGAGGTCCAGGAGATCTGTGATGCCCGCTATCGCAGGGGGGTGCTCCATTTCCTGGTGGATTGGAAGGGGTACCCGGCCTGTGATCGCACTTGGGAACCCTCTCGGCATGTGCACGCTCCGCGCCTTGTGCGCGAGTTCTATCGGCGGTTTCCCTGGAAGCCTGGGGCTCCGGATCTTCCTAGGAGGGGGTATAGTGTCACGCTTACCAGGAGACCGGGGTTCACTGTTCGCGCTCCCCCTCCCTGGCGCCTCTACCCGCGCTTCCGCGTTTGGGGAGGCGCCAGGGGGAGAGCTCCAGGGACAGGGGCGGCAGCTCCGCGGCGCTTGCATCGGGGACCGCGATTACGGTCCCGCGCATGCGCCGTGGGGGCGACCGCCGAGGCTTGGAGCAGCTTGCTGCTCAAGCCTCATTCTGGGGCCGCCGGCGCCTGGCAACCATCAGGCTTGCGCTCCAGGCCTCGCAGGCGCCGGCGGCCCATAAAGGGAGAGACGCGGTCGGGAGCAGATTGCGTCTCAACGCGTTCTGTTCCGGATCGTGTCCTCGCCTTCTCCCGCTCAACTAGTTAGTGCTTACCTTGTTCCCTGCTCCTCCTGACCCTACCTCTCGCCTACTGCCGGACTTGCCTCCTTTGGCCAGGTTCCTTCCTGGGATTATTCTCTGGTCCTGCTTCATTCCCTCCTGGTTCCCCTCCTTGTCAGCCCTGGTTCTCTGCCTGCATCCTTCCTCCCTTCTTTTGGCCTGGCCAATTCCCTAAGTTTTCTCCTGTGCCATTTTGGATTCCCAACCTCCCAGCTCCCATTGCCAGCTACGGGTGTGGCCTCCCACACCTTTGGACACTACTTCTCAGCACCCATTGCCAGCTACGGGTGTGGCCTCCACACCTTTGGACTCTTACTCTTCTGCACCCATCGCCAGCTACGGGTGTGGCCTCCCACACCTTTGGACTCTACTTCTCAGCACCCATTGCCAGCTACGGGTGTGGCCTCCCACACCTTCGGACTCTTACTCTTCTGCACCCATCGCCAGCTACTGGTGTGGCCTCCCACACCTTCGGACTCTTACTCTTCTGCACCCATCGCCAGCTACTGGTGTGGCCTCCCACACCTTTGGACTCTACTTCTCAGCACCCATTGCCTGCTACAAGTGTGGCCTCCCACACCTTTGGACTCTCAACTCCTCTTCAAGGATTCCCTCCAACCACTTCTTCTGTCAACGCGGTGCAGAACTGCCATCTCTAGAACCTGGTTGTGGCATTGGGAATCGGTCCATCTTTCACCCAGTTCCCACTCAGGGTGGAGGAGAGGCTGGTTGCTTGTGTCACCAAGTCTTCTTGTCAGTCTGGCTGCCCCGTCGAGACCATCCAGAAATACAGGTACGCAGCATTCCCGTGATTCTCACCTTAACAGGTGGGAGCAGGATGGGCGGCAGAACTGGGATAGTGGTGGGAGTATGTTGGGGAGAGCCCAGGGTCTGTACTGGGAGTAGGGTGCGGTGACGGCACGCCAAAGTTCATAGCGATTTCTACATACTGTCCATCCGGCACTTTTAGGGGGCCCGGCCTGCCCAAACTTGGCTCAAGGGGGGCTCGAGCCAAAAAGGTTTGAAGACCACTGACATAGATGGATTAGAAACTTCAAGTTCTCACAGATGGCTTTACTACGGGATGTTGCAAAGAAAGAATGTATGCTAATTTCTAGTGAAGGTCAGCGGCTTTGATTTTCAGCTTGCGGCCTGAAGAGGCCCACAACTCGCACTGGCAGTATAAGGTTCTATTGCTTTTTGACCTTGAGAGACAGGGACCATGCCGAAAGAACTTCATTTGAAGGGGGGGGGGGGTGCAATAACGTAAGAGACGATAAGGCAGAAAATTCTGAAACTAGACCGAGTTTCATGTTAGTTCAGTATACGCAAAATCGTTGTCAAGAGCACAGTGGGAATTACGGACTGCATTACGCAGAGACACAATGGAATTTGCAAATATAATGTAAGTAACTCTTCAGACGCTTTTATACCGGAATGAAGAATTAATGAATGGATGCATGAATAAATGAATGAATGAAGAGCTAGGAAAACGTTTGTGGGATCGTCCTTGTAGCAGGCACATGGGCATGCAGGTCCACATTCCACACGCATGTAGACAAACAGTCGTTTCTCATTGTGTGCTAACCTCGATTTATTTAGTTACTTTTGCATTGATTTTAGAGCCGAACATACTCCATTGCACTATCCTTGAAAGCAAATAGTTTCAGCTCGGCCGTAATAAATAAAATGAATAATATTAATAAAGATCGGCTGGCGAGACTAATTATAATTTTTATGTTTTCAAAACAGGTATATCCTTCCCTACTGCGACTGCCACCAGTTTCAGACCCCGGCAGACGGCTTCTTCAACCGCCAGCTGCAGCTTCTTGTCAACAACTGCACCACTTTGACAATCTTATGGGACCATCGCCAAGGGCCCATATGCCCTTACGCGGTACTAGCGGCTAGAAGCAACATATCAACCTTTACGCTGGCCTAGTGCCTACTTCATGGAACAGCCTTGCGGTTCACCGTGCGACCAAAGTGCTTCTTTTAACGAAAACCAACACCCTGTTTACCATAAAGGAACAGCGCGTGACTCACGATAAAACGGAACAGTTTTTGCGGATAGAGATAAAACAAAATAAATGGCATTTCCGAGTTCATATGGCAATTGCTGAATATTCTATAAACATTTAATGTCAAATAAATGTACTTTACCAAATGTACCGTGTTGCTGTTTGATTTTAAAGTACAGTTTCATATTCCGAATTGTGGCGGGCTGCGTTGTGAGTTGATCTGTGTTGGTTTCCGGGTTCTGTGTGAAGTCACGTAGAAGACAACTGGGCGCGTTTGCCTACGCAGCACAGAAACATCACGGAGAGAGGCGGGGAATATGAATGTTTTGATAATGTCAGGCTCAGGGGCGGGGGATATGATTTAGTGCCGCGCAAAAGCAGGTCAGCCAGGGCGATGAGGCAAGTGATAAGATTATCACAAAATGGCGGCGCCCTACTGCCTGTTTTTGCGTGTGTTTAATGGACGAAAACTCGGGTAAGGTCCATAGGAAATTTTTCTAAAATCGAGCAACTTAGGCTTAAAAACACATGGCAGACCCGTAGGGGCAATAAAAAATGTTTACCGAACCATTCCTTTAAGTGCGTTCAGGTGGTGTATGTTCCATTGTGTAACTTGCGTTTTTTGGGTGCACAGGTTGTGTGCCGTCACGTATTTTCGGTTAGGGTGGGAGGTAGAGTGATTTTGAAGTGGCTATTGTTACCATATCTTTCTCAAATCAATGGCAAAATTGATTGCATTGACTCACCATGCAAGAGTGGGAATACAAAGCTTTAAGGATGCACTTTGAACAGAAACCGCACAAAGAAAAAGGAAGCCTTTTGCTTCAGTTTGTTTTTGACAGTGACTCGCCAGGGAGTCAAGGACCCGACAAGGGGTGGACCAGAGAACCAGCTCCCAAGGGAGTCAAGAGCCAGATGAGAGGGGTGACGACTAGAGGGACACCCAAGCACAGATCCTTGCTTGTACCATAGATTTACTTCAGTCATTTTAAGTATTGGCTATTAGTTGGTGCTTATAAGCCAAAGGTATTTCACTGGAGTAAAGCTAGGAAGGAGAGGATATGTGAGGAGGGACACACAATTCAAGGGTGTGGTTTAGCTATTTACCAACCCATTGACTGCCCATGGCCATTTTGATCCCAATAGCCATTCCCATCCACTACGGACTCCTCCCCGCCCCAGACACATCCTCCTTGGATGTCTTTAGCTAGCTCTATCAAGCAGTTACATCAAATGTTAGCCTGTCAGTGTTATTTCTAAGTAGTCTGCTTACAGTTAAGAGTTAATTACTTAGTGCTACAGATTTAATAGAAATGCCTCAAAGTTAATAGAATTGTTACCATCATAAAGACCTGGATGATGAGCAACAATCCAGCACTTAATGGAGGGAAAACAGAGCTCATGATTGTGGGCCCGTCAGCGTCTCTGGCCAAACTGGACCCAACCTAGAAGCATTTTTAGCTGGGCCAGGTGATCATTGCCCCGCAACCGAAAGTAAAAATTCTCTGCGTGACTCTGGATCAACTGCTAAACATGAAATCCCATGTGGGAAATACATTAGCAGCTGCCACCTATTATGTTAAATTACTAGCATACCTTTGGCCGTACATCTCCCAAGCCAACGCTGAAACAATTGCACAACCCATAATAGGAGCGAAAATTGATTATTGCGGTAGTCTTCTGGCAGGGGTCAGCAAAGCATCTATTAACCGACTCCAAGTAGTACAAAATGGTGCAGTAAGAGTCGTCATAGGGCTTGCCCATCGGGCGCATGTCACTGAGGCGAGACGTGCATTGCATTGGCTCCCAGTGGAGGCTCGTATTAACTTCAGACTCACTGTCATAACGTTTAAATGTAGAGTGGGCATTATGCCAGCCTACCTGCAAGACCATATTAGGGAAAAACCCACCTGCAGAGGTTTGAGGTCAAGCAATCAGAATGATCTCTTCCTGCCAAGATGTAAAACCAGGAAAGCACAGACGGGAGCCTTTTTTAGTGCTGCTCCGACGACATGGAACTCGCTGCCTCCATCACTGCAAGTTCATTCTTCTCTTCTCTCTTTCAAGAAAGAATTTAAGACCTTCTTATTCCAGTGATCAGCCCATGGAGTTCTAATCAGTGTCTCTAGCTCCCAAGCTGCTCTTTTTCACGGCAGCCAGCCCCGCTTTGTTCTTTTTCTGTTCTTTTTCATCTTGTCTGCGCCCTCATGCCGTAGGGTACATGGATGCACGTTACAAATAAATTAAAGTAAAGTAAAAGTATAGTAAAAGGTGCCTTCAACCACTTGATTTATATATCTTCCTTGCACTGAGATCCTGTCTAAATAAACATTGACAAAGTCAACAGTTTGGGATTGTGTATAGGAATTATTGCCTACTCACATGCCTAGATAATCACACCATTTTTTAGATGCTACCATCTTATGGTCAGGTAACATCATTATGACAGTAACTGGCAAATACCGATCCCATGCCTACACAAAAGTCCAATCTGTTGTCTTTGCCAATATTTGGATAAATTGAAGTTTTTTTTATTTTTATATATCGAGCAAATGATCAGGGCGAACCCGGAAGAGCAAGAAGACCAACAGATTTAATGATTATTGGAACAAAAAAACACATGTGTTTTATTAAATACAGGTAAATGATTGTCACAGGTAAGTGGAGGCAAAAACATTCCCAAACAAAAAAACAAACCTTTAATTCTCAGAAAAGAAACAGGCTGTACCTACACATCAAAGGCAAGGTACTCAAAGGAGTCTCGGATGAGGCATACAAAGATCTAAAACAAGCAGGTTTTACACTGACGGAAGTGTTACCAGCAAAGAAAGAACCAAGGGTTCTGATCAAGAGGGACAGTAGCGAACAAAAACGCTACTACATATCAAAAACCCAAGATCTGTACAATCGGAAAAGACTAAGCACAAGATGCAACTACGAAGAGGAAAATTACAGTCACAGGGAGCAGAATCAACGAGAACCAAGAGGGGAGACCAAAAGAAGGAGAGAGATCCACGCCACGGAAGAAAAAAGGACGCACCAGTTTGGAAGAGCGAACATACCCGTGACCGAAGGGAGCGACCAGGAGCCCAAGAACGTACTCAGATACAGACCACACATGAAAATAGAACAGAAGTAGAGAAGGAGCGCAGGAAAGATTGAGAAAGGGGAGCAAAGTCTTCAGAGAGGGGAGAAACAAAAACGCCAAAGGGCCCATGGAAATGGCTAAAAGCGGCCTTCAACCCGGTGTCCGGTCAAAGGATCGACACCAAAAGGATCGAATGCAATAGGGTCGAGTCAATAGGACCAAAAACAAAAAGGTCGATTTTTTTTTTAAATGTATATTTTTTGGGGGGTTTCCGTATAGGAAAAAAAAGTGGTTTTTACACCAAAAACGGGGGTTTGGCCGGGGACCCCCAAAAGAAACAAAAAAAATACAAAAAAAATCAACCTTTTTGTTTTCGGTCCTTTTGATTCGACCCTATTGTATTTCGATCCTTTTGATTTGATGCTTTGACCTACAACCCTTCAACCCAAGCCAGGACAAATAGCAATCACCCAGAGGGGTTCCCAGAAAATGATCTCCTCCGTCCCGTCTGCGAGAAACACCTACGCAAAAACGCTTGACAATGGCTTTGTGGAACACGAGAGGCCATCAACACTTAACGAACACGGACAATCAGGACCTTGGAGCTTTTGACATACTATGCCTCCAGGAAACCTGGTTAATGGCAAAGCCATCCCTAGACGGTTTTGAGATTTCATTTTCACCGGCAACAAAAGGCCTGTTCGGCCGTCCGTCATCAGGCCTCCTAATAGCAATACTCCTGGGGTCAGGGATCACCACCACAAAAAAAGTCATACGGTATCCTCGCAATTCTAACAACATGGAGCCAAAAAGACAGAGGCATGAAGGGGAGCCAAACAGCAAAGATAGCCATCATAACTATCTACTGGAATCCGCAGAAAACCTCGACTGCAGACTTTTGCAAACAACTAGCAAAGGTGATTGATGATATCTCCGTGGAAGATCCCCTGACACATATAATCATATGCAGAGACTTGAACGCAAACTGTAACACCACAATGGATTAAAACCACGGCAAAGAAAGTACAAACTCCAGCTGAAGCAAGAGGAGCAACCTGGATGGCCCTTATGAAATCCAGAAATCTACACAGCATTGCATCGGTGAAAGCATGGGAGGTTACGATACCCACATGGGAATGAGGTGATTCGAGTGCTACTTTTTCATTTCCCATAGTCTTTTACTGTATATAGAAGACTTTTCGGTCTCCAAAACCACAGAGAGTGACCATAATCTTCTGGCAATAGCATGGACATTGATATACCCAGCGACCAAAAGATACAACCACCCGATAGAGGTGAACAACCAACAAACCCGCTTACACTTAACAGCCTCTAATATTGAAAGCATTACGGAGACCTACAAAAGGGGAAATCGGTCTATGGAAAAAAAATATGGGACTCCCAGATTACTTACCTTTTCTGTTACACTACAGGGTGAATATGAAGGGTGGCAATTACGCCGTAACCCAAAAAAGCCACGTGTACGACAGAGAAGTGGTGGAAAAAAGAAGAGCACTGAGAAAAATGAAAAGATAAGCTAAAATTGCCAACTCCCCGATGGCTTGGAGTACTTTGTTATTGGAAACAAGGAAATATAAATCTTGGTTGCTAGGGTATAGACATGCAATGTATCAAAAGGATGCAGAGGAAATGCTCCGGTCACTGAGTACAAAAAAAACTAGTGATTTCTGGGCCCTCATTAAAAGGCCAGACAAGGCGGTGGAAAATCGACCCGCTAATTCAGTAAATAAAGAAGCATGGGTCGACTTTTTTGAAAATCTCTTCAAGGCCCTGTCGGACCACAAACCAATGCTCCAAATAGACTGAGGAACACCATGAATCGACCTATCTGCAAAAGATGATTTAAAGATCGTCATAACAAGACTTAAAAACTCAAGCGCTCTGGGCCCGGATGGCCTTAGCAACATCGATCTTAAACAGAACATAGAGGAATGGACAAACTTCATCAGTATCCTCTTTGATCACTGCAGACAAACAAGAGCCATTCGAGCATCATGGGCCAAAGCAGTTGTGGTACTGATATTTAAACGAGGGAACAGGGAGGAACCGGACAACTATCGTCCCATCGCACTTCTCGACATTATAGGAAAAATCTTTGCAACACTCCTTCTAGGCCATTTCCGTAACTGGGCCAGAATGTCACCAGCCAACGATCCATTTCAAATGGGATTCCTAAAAAACGGAAGCACCACAGTCAACATCTTAATGCTAAACCTTATAAAATCTAAGGTCAAGCAAGGCTGTCCAGCAGTTTTTTTGGCATTCGTAGACCTGTCATAGGCCTTTGACAGAGTGGACAGGCAAATATTGTGGGCTAAAATGGAAAAATGGAAATGCCCGAGGGGAATGCTTGAGCCAGTCATGGCCCTCCCCACGAACACAAAGTTAAGAGTGCCTCTGAACAATCAAGGCCGGCTACAAAGAGAAATACCCTCAGACCGCGTAGTGAAACAGGGTGGCCTTTAGCCCCTGCGCTGTTCATCGCCTTTCTGGGGGACTTTAAAGAAACAGAATTATCCATCAGATCCTTCCCGCCTAACCTGGGAAATGTCAACATATCACGCCTATTATACGCAGACGACCTGATTCTGCTAGATCAGACCCAAATAGGCCTCCAGCGCCAATTTACCAACTTGGCTCTATACCTGGAACTAAACAACCTAAAATAAACAAATCGAAAACAAAGATAATGATCCTTGGAAAGAGTTCCTCGAAAAATAAGACAAATCACAAGTGGTCCTTGGACAAAGTGAACATCAAAGTGGTACCGAATTTCAAATATCTAGGAGTGTTTATTGATCAATCGGCAAATGAAGCAACAATGCAATCGACACTGTGGGAAAAAGCGAAAAACCTGGCGGCCCAAATGAAGACAATCGACAGAAAATATGGCAAATTCTCAGTGATACCAGTGATACAGTTCTACAAGGGAAAGTAGTCCCAACCATTACATATGGGATGGGTGCAACCTTGAACATGCTAAATACAATACAATCTGGTGGAAACTAGAAGGTTTCCTTTGGAAATCTGTACTGGGACTACCAAACTCGGTTTCGATGGAGCTCATCAGGTGAGAACCAGGTCTTCTCTCCCTGGAATCAACAGTCCTGCAAAGTGCAATGCAATTATTCAGGAACACCCTAGTACCTGACACTCCTCCGATTTACAAAATCATTGCGAGAGAAATATCAAACCGCCATTTGACCGTCCTAAATGTCTGGGTAGATAAACTAAGAGACAAGCTGGTGGAGATCGCATGCACAGAAGAAGACCTGCAAGCAAACCCTGTAAGAGTAAAATCTAAAATGGAAGCCCAAGATTGGATTGACACTCTTGAGAAAGCACAGGCAAACAAACTTACCAAGCACCTACCGCCCAACTTTAACAGATTGAAAGTACCGTTGACCTATTGCATCAAATTTCTGAACAAACAGCTAATGAAAACGTACATGAGAGCACGCCTAAATCTCCTTCCAACGCGTGAAATCCAGGCTATCAGGCTACAAATAGCCACCAAAGAATGCAGATTATGCGGTCAGATAAATCAACCTGAAACAACAAGACATCTCCTGCTACAATGCTCGGAGCTAAGGGATTTAAGAGCTACCTACCTAAACAGCCTGTGCACAGACGTTGTGGGACACCAGGAAGAAGAAGAAGCCTCATGGTGGAATAGGTTGATGTCGGGGGAAAAAACAAATTGGACAATAGCTACGGCAAACATTTTAGAAGGTACCTTTCAAAAGATCAACACACAAATGGACACACCGAACTGTTGTCTGGTCAGAGATCCGGCAGAATGACTATATCTGGACTGAAATCACCCCCTAGCGAGGGTGCCATCTTCCTCTTCTAGTCCCTGTTCTCTTCCGTGTGTTTTCGTTTCTTTGTATCTTCTTTGTATCTTCGTTTCTCCTTCTGTCTCTTAGCTCCTAAAGAACAATCTTCATTCTTGTAAAAATTGCAAATGTGATTATACACAAGTAAATAAAAAAATAAATAAATGGGCTTATGCCATGGCTGTGCCCACCAACTTCATTCTAGAATGCATCAAGCTCGCCATGACTGAGAACTTCTTTTTATTTAAGAGTAAACAGTTCAATCAAATCAAAAGTGTGAGTATGGGTGCCACCTTTGCCCCAGATGTTGCAAACCTATACATGGCTGATTATGAGATTAGCCATATATATGCAGACACCAACCCATACAAGCCATTCATTCACACCTAGCATCATTACATTGACAATGTTCTCTTAATTTGGACGGGCTGAGAGACCAACTGGATGCTTTCCTCGTTTGGCTCAATTTGTGTGATGCTCATATTAAATGTAACATGAATTTGGAATACCAAGCCATAGACTTCGTAGATCTGCATAAATACAAATCTGGTGTGGGTTTCAAAACTGAACTATTCTGTAAAAAAACAGACCGTAATAGCCTTTTGCACTTCACTAGCTATCACTCAGCGGGTCTAAAGCACAACCTCCCATACAGACAATTCTTGAGGATCTGAGAAACTGCACGAACCAGGATACCTTCATAAAACATTCAGACGGACTACAACATAGTCTCCTACAGAAGGGGTATCCAAAAAAGCCGTTAGACACACCCAAAAGGGGGCACCCAATACACTGAGCGAGATCTGTCTTACGCCAAAACTGAAGGAACCTTTACAGAGACTGGTCTGTGTTACCATTTTCAGCCCTATCAGCAACATCATGAAGTGTACCATCAACAAACACTGTCATCTCATAAAAAATACAATAACTTTATCCAAGAAACCATTCTTTGCTTTAAAAAAAATGCAACAAGACCACCAGGGGGCGCTGACCGAGATGGCTGTGTAGAGATGAAAATCCACCACAGTCCCATCGTTCTGGAGCTTGTGGGACTCCCCCCATGTCAGAAGAGCAAAGATAAGGGGGCAGCAGACCCCCCACCCCCCGGGGGCGCAGAGGGTGTGGTGTTCAGTGGCACCGCAGAACAGTGCCCCCCCAGAAGTGGTGCCTAACGGAGAAAGCTGTGGCAAATCCAACGGGAGAGGTGGCCCGGATCATGCAGAGGTCTCGAGGGGAGGACAGGCACCCCCCTCTGACAGGCAATGAGGTCAGAGTTGGCGGATGTACAGAGGGTGCGGGCGGTGAGTGGGGGCCAACCCTCCTGTGGGCCTCAGAACGTGGCGCCTGCAGCGGACCCCGCATAGGACAAAATAGGAGCCCCATCAGCAAGGGGGAGTTGCCGCTTGAGAGACTGGAGCCTGCAACATGAGGGGCGAGTCTGGCTGCCCCCATGGCTGCATTGGAGATGGAGGGAGAATCACACCACACGCCAGGTGAGAGGGAGGGCGGAGGAGGCACGGAGAATGTCCCATCTGTGCGTTGAGCCCGCCCCTTCTAGGGCTCCACGCAGTGGGTGAAAAAGATACAGCATTGCGGCCTGCCCTCTCCCCCCAGGTAATACTGTGGCCCGGGGACCCAGTGGAACACCCAGGAGCAGCAGAGTTTGTCTCTGCCCTTACAGACCCGGGCCCAAAGCGGTGAAAGCATCCAATATAGTCGGATGGCACGTTACGAGTGCAAATGTAATATTAGAGGAAGTGACACAGGGAATCTGAAGAGAGGGAGATGAGTAGCCACGGAATCACCAGTTTGGATTACTTGGAGGGCGTTTGGAGCCTAATTGTGACTATTTCAGAGGTCCTGCTGTCGACCTTCCTCCTTTTCACCACCTTTAACCCTGGGGAACCTCATGTTGAAGGCATAGCCACTCACTACGCAGGAACCGGGAAGTGAGACACAGGGCACGTGGCACCTAGAAGCCAGGCGGCCCGGATAGGCGACAGGCCCACTTAGGAATTGCGGTGGTGACAGAGTGGGATTGGAGGAGTCCACAGCGGTATAGATTGCTGCAAGACTGTGCCCGAGGCCACGCTGACACTGGGCCCCGGCTCATACCAGGGATATATATCGACAGCGCCAGGAGGTGAGGCGCTGTTCCCGCTTGAGGAGCCAGGGAGCTCTGGGTCCCCAATAACACTAGTAGACTGTGGTACAGGGACCAAGGAATATTGTCTCGGAGCCACCAAGGGCCAAAAGCAAACTCGAGATAGACCAGGTGCTAACCAGTGGACATACCGACCAGTGGGGATACCGTCTGGGGCTACGCTGGAGAAGAACCAGGGATTGCCAAAACATTAGCGCTGGAGTGCAGGCAGGTTTACATGCCCTGCAGCGTTTCCAGAGATACCGGGTAGAAGGCCTGAGAGGGAGCCACCCAGCCCAAGTACAAATGGTGATGAGGGGGGCACATCGCCAACAGCCATAACCAGAGACGACATCAAGGACATACTCCAGGAAATTAAGGTGATACAGACGGACATTGAAGCCTCAATATGCGATTTGAAAGGTCATGTAGATAAGCTAGAGGACAAGATGGTGGGAATGGAAAATAACCACTTACAGGTGGACCTCCTGGACATACAAGGCTCACTAAACAGACCTGGAAATGTGTGAAGAGGAAACCATCCTAAAGCTGGACGACTTGGAAAAAGGAGAGCGCCAGAATAACCTACGCATCCTGGGAGTCAGAGAAGAAAAGGGAGATGCACCGGTGGAGGTTGGGAGGAAAGTGCAAGGCCTGATTAATCAACTTTTCATCCTGGAAGTGATGAAGGAAGTACAACTGGGGAGGCCGCACAGAGGTGGAGGCCGGAGGAGCGAAGGGCCCATGGTCAATAGTGGTCCGCCTTCTGAGATACAGGGAGAAGATGGAAGTCCTGGAGAAAGCCAAGAGACTGATGAGCTTCCAATACGAAGGGGACACGATCAGGGTGTTCCAAGACTTGTTGGGACTCACCTTAGCTTGTCGCAGAGACTGCCGACTCCTCAAGCAGTGGTTGACAGAAAGGGGCATACGGTATCGTTGGTCCTACCCATTTGCACTGTATTTTGAGAAAGAGGACGCAAACTACTTAGTGACCAGCGGGAAGGAGGTGTACCAAGTCCTCCAAGTTCTTAAAGGAGAAGACCACGGAGGGGAGCAAGAGGGGTCAGAGACTGAACCGATGGAACAGCATAGACCTGATGGGCCGCAAAGTATAAAGAAGAAAATGCAAGGTGACAGGAAGTTTAAGAACCTCACACCCCTCTGTAAAAGAACTCTGGGGTTCCATGAAAAGTATAAAGAGTTCACCAAACCACTATTTACGAACAAGCTGTGGTGCTGTGTGATATGGGAACAGGGGGTGGTGATTATGGAAAAGACAGCCTGAGCAAGCACTCATCCCTGGTGGCCCATCACATGGTGGGCGTGTCAGAGGGAAGGACAGTGATGGTGGGGGGTGGGGGAGAGAGTGGGGACCAAGGTGAGGGGAGAGTTCAAAAGGTTGATACTTAAAGGCACAACTATAGCTTGCACAGAGATTTCCGTAGTGTTAGAGGTCAAGTGGTCATGAAGAAGATTCATGTTCACAAATGGTGCACCCTGAGAAAGGGGGTTGGGCGGAGGCTCTCAAAATGGGGACGTTGAATGTTAAGGGCCTAAGCTCACCCACCAAACGTTCACTACTGGGTAGAGGCGGGTGGTGAGAGGTGTTTTTTTTTTTGGGCGGGGACAATTAGAATATATAGAAGGATCTCTAGAGGGCATATCCCTCATGTGTTTATGTTTGCCTCAATGCTTGGTATTGTTTAAAATCAATAAACTTCGATTTACAACAAAACAAAACGCAACCAGAGATAATATCTTGTCCACACATATCGAGATACTAGGATACAACCGTCACTGGAGAGAATGTGGTCTTACCATCTGTGAAAGGACATCACAAAGGTGGAAAGTGTGTGGCATGCCAATTCACCGAGACCAAACACTCCTTCCACCATGGGAATATACACTGGAATCTCAACACACACACCAATTGCAACAGCAGAATGGTGATATATGTCATCCAATGCCCATGCAATCTAGTGTATTTATTTTAATTTAATTTGATTTTGTTTTGTTTTATTACATGCCAAAAACCAAGTTGGCATCAGGGTGTGAGAACACAAAGATTGATCATACAAAACATTATAATGACAGCATCAAACATTTCCCTGGTAATGTCACCCAGGAGGAAACCACTAAATGACTACTCAAATAGATATGTTTTCAGGCTTTTTCGAAAAGATAGCAAATTTCCTTCCAACCGTAGATTGGAAGGGAGTTCGTTCCAAGCGGATGATGCTATAAAAGAGAAATATTTTCCATTGCCTTTCGGCCGTTTAGGGCGTGGGCAGAGTAGTAGCACAGAGTTACTAGAACGTAGAGTTTTTGCCGGTTGGTAAATAGTTAATCTTTTCTTTAAATATTCAAGGGCTGTCCCATAGACTGCCTTGTGAACAAAAATAGCCATTTTAAATTGAATTCTGATGGGGAGCCAGTGAAGAGACTTGGTGTTATATGCTCACCACGTGGTACTTGTTTTATGATCCAAACCGCATTATTTTGTACCACTTGGAGGGCTTGCAAACTCTTTTTTTGAGGCAACCCCCAAAAGGGCATTACAATAGAGCATCCTTGATAAGACAATGGCCCTGGCCAACATTTTGCAATTCTTCACTGAGATCAATTGCCTGATTGTTCTCAGTGTTAATCACACATCCATCTAACTAGAAGGAGTCATATCTAGGGTTTAATTTAGCTCTTTGCGGCTGGGAGCCAAAGAGTAAAATTTCAGACTTATCATCTTTGAGGGACATCCAGTGCTATACCATCCATTGTTTTACAATTTAAAAAATGTCATTTAATCTAACAGAGTCTTTTTTGTAGTTACCTTCAAATTTCAAGCACAGCTCAGTATCGTCAGCATAGTTGGTGAAACAAATATTTGCCTTTTCCATCAAATCACACAGAGGTTTCATGTACAAGTTAAAAAGAGCAGAAGATAAACAGGCCCCCTGTGGTGCTCCGATGGAAATGGGGGCATGATCTGACAGAGCCTCCCCCCAATGAATGGCAGATAACCTGTTAGATAGAAAGTAATGAATCCACTTTATAGTATTTAATGAGCAGTTTCCTATTTTATCCAAAGATCTCAAGAGAATGTCATGATCCATCAAATCGAAAGCTGCTGAAAGGTCCAAAATGACCAGCAGCCCACACCCACCTGAGTCCACAATATTCAGCACATTTGATAGGAAGTCCAAGAGCGAACTCTGAGTACTATTACCAGGCCTAAAACCCGACTGTTTTTTGTGAAGGACTTTATTCTGTTCTAAAACGTCCTGAAATTGTTTGGTGGTGACTTTATCCAAAATTTTCTAAAGAAATGGGGTGTTGGTTATTGGTCTTAAATTAGAAATGTCCTTAGGATTTTAGCCAATTATTTTAATAAGTTGAGTTACTGTAACTCGCTTAATGTTCTTCATGTCTAAAGGAGGAGTTGATGAATCGAGTAAGACATGGGCCAAAAATAGTTCCATTGTCCAGAACTATCTTAGAAGGGAGAGTATCTCCAATGCATGAAGTGGGATGCATACTCTTCATAATTTCCAAAATGGCTGTTGTACTTTTAGATTGAAATACAAAATCAGACTCCATAACATTGGGATTCCCTATAGGGTTACCTAACTCCTTATTCAACAAAGGTAGCAGGCGCCCCTCTCTCGGAAGAACAAGGCATGATAACCTGTTCAGTGGTTGTTAACCACATTGAGAGTTCGCAGCCATCTGCTTTTTGCTCACTGTACCTTTCACAGATGGGAAACATCCATTTGCATATCAGTCTTTGTCCCACCCACATGGGCAGTCCAGCACCGAAATGCTATGGCAATTCCTCTCTGAACAAGAGTACCACCAGCAACCCCATACACGTGTTTCAGCCTAGTTGGGCATCATCAGTGAGGTGAAGCTGAGCCTCTCTAAGCACAGTGAGCAGGGAGTCCACGTCTGGTTGCCCCCAGGTAACCTAGGATGACCAACCCCAAGTTCCTTCAACAAATTCAACAAAGGTAGCAGGCGCCCCTCTCTCGGAAGAACAAGGCATGATAACCTGTTCAGTGGTTGTTAACCACATTGAGAGTTCGCAGCCATCTGCTTTTTACCTAACTCCTTACACGGTTGTACTAAAACACGATTATCACCTGAAACAACCATAGTAGAGGTCTTGATCTTATTTCTGGCCGCTAGGACTTTATCAGCAAAAGCCTTTTGTACGTTGGTGCAGTCCTTTTTAGATGGGATAAAAGAATTTGGCTGCTGCCTACAATTTTCAACTTTCTACAAAATATTAAAAAGTTCTTTAACTCCATTTTCAGCCTTGATAATCCGACTCTCATAAAAATCTTTCTTGGCATTATATACAGCCTTTTTATATTTTATCCTAATTTCCTTCTAAGCTGATTTATGAAGTTCAGATTTGATTTTCATCCATTGGCGTTCAGCCAGTCTTTTGGATCTTTTAATTTCTTTAAATTCCTTTGTGAACCAATCATTGTGACATGTTCCATCTCTCACAACTGAGATTCTTAAAGGGGCAACATGGTCTAACATTTGGATCATAATATGATCAAAAGTGGAAACTAGTAACTCGGGTTTGTCTTTGTCAGTGGTGGAATCCATTACTAACGTGATCCCCTTATTCAGGTCACTTGCCGAGACCTTTTTGAAATTCCTAATACAAATTTTCTTTAGTGGCGCGTGTACAATCTGTACAAAGTGGTCTAACCAAATGCAGGGCTGGGTCTCTTTAGTCATCACTTGGAAGTTTCTGGTAGATACCCAGTCCAGTATTTTCCATTTAGAGTGGGTAGGTTCAGTGTTTAGAATAACACATTCTGAACTCCTCAGATTGTTTTTTAGCTGTGCTGCCTCCTGGTCGGTTATATCTTGCAGCCAAAGATTAAAATCTCCCAAAAGTAACGTCACACTTCCTGGCTTATTTCAAAGTTGTAGAATATGCATTAATTTCTCACTAAAGTCAGGCATGTTTTTAGGTGGTTTATATAATAACAAAAGGTTTAGGCAATGTATTGGATTTAATTTTAATTTTAGATGCAAAAGCTCTCACCCTCCACAGCTAGTACGAATCTGATATAAATCCAACCCTTCTTTCATAATAACAGACACTCCCGCTCCTTAAGTACTGGAGCGATTATCTACAATACAAATGTGTAATTAACTGGTACAGCAATCTCCATAATGGGGCCACAGGGGTCTTGTAGCCATGTTTCTGTGAGACATAGTATGTCTAAATCGTGTTCTAAGATAAAATCATGTTCCTCAATTGCATGTGCATTGAGAGATGAGAGATCTTGTGTTAAGTAGCACCATGTTAAATAGGGGATTGCTGGAATTATCCTCAGGGATC
Organism: Ambystoma mexicanum; assembly: GCF_040938575.1. Lineage (NCBI taxonomy): Eukaryota > Metazoa > Chordata > Amphibia > Caudata > Ambystomatidae > Ambystoma > Ambystoma mexicanum. The sequence continues at coordinate 159,504,779 of NC_090940.1, forward strand.
TCAGGAGTAGTGCTAACTTCACATGCAAGGGTAGGTTTAACATTAACTTGGCTCAAGAAGGAAGAGCTGGTTAATATTAGAGTCAGTAATGGCTTCTCATACCATCATCCGAGCCGCTGAGGCTAAAGCATTGGCAGAGGGACAGGTCATTGCAAGAATCAGTGAATGAGGGGAGCAAAACAACAGATGCCTTAAAAAAACACAAAGCCCACTGGACGAAACTGTTTACCTGGGGGATAGCAGCACAGAGCGCCCAAACGCTTCCCAAACTGGCCCTAACCTGCTTCTTGCTGTTGCATCAGCGCTGTCAAGCCTGCAGGCAAGAAAAAGCTGAAAAGAACTAGAGTGGATCTGGGAAATGTAGTTCTAGCACATAACAAAGCGCCCAGGCGTTTTAAAATATAGAATCCTGCTTCCAACAGACAAACACAAGTGCAAGAAACATTTTAAAACAGCTAAAATATTCCTAAAGCCAAACAGTGAATTTAGATGAAATAATATAAAATTTCTGAAGTAAAATTCCTAAAATTCAAATTCATTGCTGAAAAGGAATTTAACGCTGCAGTGCAACATATAATGCCTAAATGTTGAAAAGACGAAAAGACCAGCCAAGCAGAGGATCCCGGCGCACCGTTCCTGCATTAGATATATTGCTGCAGACAAACCACTTGTGGACCATTACAGTCAAAAGAAACGCACAGACCAAGATTGGAAGTGGTTCATCCTTCAAACTGTCACCCCAAATAGGAGAGCAGGAGACAGTGACAAACAGTTGAGTGAATTAGAACAAAGATGGATTTACCGCCTCGACAGTGCCCGCAAAGGGCTCACTGTGGCCATATAATGGAATGTGTTATTGAACCATTAATTCACACCCACATCAGATAGATCTGTGTTCCAAAGGCCGACCCCCCTAGTGATATACACATGCAGTTACAAGGTGGAGTTATGTATGTAGCTCGTTTGGTCTTACTCTCAGGGACCTTGGTACAAGTATGCCAACACCAGCTCGTAAGAACAAGCGGGCTCCGGCGCCTGGACCCTGCGATAATTATCACAGACAGATCCGAGTTTTGGCATTACCACCATTCATTCGAATATCAGATATTCTCTTTCTTTGTGTACACTACAAGTTTGGTGTTGACAAACCTAAAGACCAACTTACCCACCTACGCACCTCAGGGGGATTGACTCTCACCTAGCCTTCCGCAAAGCCTTAAAAGCTAGGCTGTTTGTCTAACCTACCTGCCATGATCTCTGCAGGCAGACGAACATCACATGTAACCATGCTCCGCTCCTCTCTCTGTAACTAAGTACCTTATGTTTTCTATTTATACATAATCTTGCTTGCGTACACCTTCATGAAATAGCGCCTCGATGTCTATGGGCTGCAGTGCACTCTACAAATGTGATAAATAAATAAATTAAATATTTAAACAGATACAACATAAACATGTCACCAATATGTGTACGACCGTACCCAGCTCTAATGCACACTACAAGCTGAGCAATGAAATCCCTAGATGAGTCACGTTGGCCCCGGGCGAAAAGAGTCAACCCTGTTCTTAGCCAGAGTGGCCACAATGGTCAGGTTCTGAAACATCCCTTGCTCAAGTTGCAGTGTGGATGTACTCCCGATGCCACTGCATGGCCTGCTTTGCATGTCTTTAGGTGCGATTTTGGCTCGTTTCGCCATTGCAGTAGTACACTCAGTTCATCGTGTAATTGATTTCCAAGGAGTGTTTAACCTAGTTACAATCTGAGACCCTGACCTTTGGCTCCTGATCACAACTAACTCCTATTGTTGAGTCAGTTTAATATGGCCGCCAGGATAGCGGGACGGTTTACATCGTTTTGCCGCCGCATCATGTTGCCATGACCACCAGTCTAGCAAGAGGCTTTACAGCGTTTTGTTACAGCGTTCGGTTACCATGATGACGTGGTATATACTTACACGCCGAGAATCCCGGAAAGCCACTCTGAACCAATGAAGCAGTAGGGACACCCATGCTCCTTTAGAGGTAATTGTTTTTTAGGGCTCCTCACTGACCGTCGTTTGGCGAACTCTGTGGGTAACGTTGGTATGCCTTACAGCGGAAGAATTCCCTCAGAGCATTTATTACATTTTTCCCCGCGATTTACAGATGGGACACAGATAATACCAGGCTTACTGACATACTGTAGATGGGTATTAAGAATCCCCCATGACTATGCAACTGCCAAACGCCATTGCTCGGGTACATGAATTACTGTGTATCTTGAGGCCGCTACCACCTTTCAGGTTTTACATACACTTTTTCTCAATTTGATTAGGTGGATTCATTCATGAGAGGACTGTAACTACAGTAGACCAGACGCAATGCGCTACATGATGGCGCATACTTCACGTGCAACTCCCTGATTAGCACAGTACATTTTTCCTATGCTAGAGGATATGTGACCAGTCATTCTAGTGGCAGGCCCAGTAACCATGGCCCTTTTACACTGTTTGTGTATTAACAGGTGACAATGTATGTGTAGTACTCCACTACTTGATCCAAATGTGATGGGACAGGCACCTTAGCAGCCTACATTCGATGTGCTACCTTCATGCGCTGATTCCAGGTGCTACATTCGTTTAAGCATGGTTAATCTCCCCATTGGTGATACAGTTCTAGCTACGTTCTGAGCTTATTGAAATAATTTTCCCCAGAAATAGACCATCATTTAGTATATCCCATTTGTTTTATAAATCTTCATCACAGAAAGCTCTTGCCAGAGCCCCGAATACAATTCCTCATCCTGATGAAGGCTGTCCGATCCACAGAAATCCAAACTTGCTGAGAGGCCGAAACACAGTCCTGTTGACTTTTTATACCGCAGAGTGTCTACTGTGTACACTGGGCGCTAAGTTTATGTTTTTTAAACCTACATCAGTATAATTTCCCTGTAGAATAGTAAAGGGCTGTACTAATGAGATATTTTTTTGCTTTGTATACATAGCAATTGGTACTATTGTTCAATTTGCACTGTATGTTTTTTTGTTTGGGGATATTTTTGCCTTCACTTACCTGTGACAGCCATTTATCTGTATTTAATGAAATACATGTTGATTTGTGCTCCAATAATTATGAATTCTTTGGGTCTTCTTGCTCTTCCGGGTTCGCCCTGATCATTTGCTATGCTAAAAAAATGTTTTCATAACCTGGAGAGATCAGGGAATGGCCACGTGCCCTATAATTAGGCTCAATTGAAGTGACTACATCCAGGTGATTACTAGCAACTACAAAGTGTATTGAGCTTAAGGTATAGGTATGGGAGTGCTCAAAGTACTGATTTTCTGTTTTGCTCAATTACTGTTACTTACAAATAAAATTATTCATTAAGAGAAAAGAAACAGTAATTAAAAATGAACACTTCGCTGTCACCTGTCATAGATGGATTACCCTTCTGTACTATTCATGTAGGAAGATTACATGTTTACCTACTGACAATGTATAGAGCCCTACAGAGTTCACATTTTATTGCCAATCAAAATAGGTTTAAACTATATTTGAAAGTGAAATTGAATTAGTGCAAATGATGATTCACAGATAACACTAATAAACATGCTCTAAAATGATGTGTGTCAAATTGTATCTTATTTAATTTGCATGCGCAGTCGTATCAAATATTCCTATTGATGAATATATTGTTTTGATGTTTCCGTCAGAGACGAATCTTGTGCCATTGGTTTATTATTCCAGCCAATGTCTAAAATGGCCACAATGCAAAAAGAGGCATTGAACATTGCAAACCAAAGGTCAAGCCACAACCTACCCTGTACTGTCCCTCCTCCAACACCCCTCCCCCATCTGTCCCGCTATCCCACACCCTCCTTTTTGAATGCAGCCAGGGTTCCTTTTTTCCACTTCCACCACGGCTTATCCCCCATAGTTGCTGGTTTTACTCTCGTGTATGCAGGTACAACTCAGGAACAGGTTCCACGCGTGACACACATTTCCATTCTGAGCAGGTGGTCCTGTGCTTTATATCAAATCATAGAACTTTGCTACAGACGGGAACCTCATTGTTAGCTGTCTCAGCTGTGAGGCTGTGAATTGAATGGGCCTGTATTATGGCCTGCCTCACCGCCTTCTTTTGGGCAGAGTTTTGGTCATTAGCATTTGTTGATTTGAAATGGTCATTCTGAAATACTGCGCCTTTTGGACATGGACACCATTTTGAATTAGTTTATCAGAAAGCAACTTTACCCGAAAGCGGTAATTTCAATAAACTGTGTTTTACATTCAGAATGGTTTGTTTGTGCTAGTCTCCAGGAAGATACACAAAGCATTATGTTGTGCTCCTTTAGACACCTTACAACAGAATCCCATGTTTTAACCAACAGTTTTAAGCTTATTGGTGAACTCTTGCTAACCTTTGCAGCACTAGGGTTAAGGATTCAGTGTGTGCAAAATTAACAAAATCTTGCACCCTTACCGAAAATCAAAAGTTGGCACCCATGCTTACCATGGCATCACCTGGGCCAAAGGTTGCACCATAAGGTTCAGGTCCCACCACAGTTCTCTGGTGAATGTAAATGTTGCCCCCCTCCCCACACCTGTGACTAAGATATTAAGCGAAGCAGCATCTATGTTAACACACTGAAACAAACCCATAGCACAGCGCAGGGACGGTGTCAGGGCCTTTCAATTTTTTCAAATGAAAGTGGCCTCAAGCCTCACTGGGGCCCCAGCAACTGCCCCCCATATTGCCAGTCAACAGTCCTGTCACACAGCAATACATTCCTTTCTCTGTTTTCGTTCTGTGGCTTAACATGTGCGCTTTGCAGCGCACGCATTACAAGCTGTGTTTCCTGGAGCCCTTCCGGCCGTCCCTTCCCACAGGATATACAGAAGTATTATCACCTCATTGCCTTCTAACACTGGTTCCTCCACATCAGCCACTTGCTGACAAAGAATGGTGTATAGCTCTTCAGTGGGCATTTAGAGTTGAAGTTCCCTGCTGGCTGCCTGTTTCGCGATACTGACCTTATCTTTGTCGCCATTATAATGTATGCACCCCAGGGGTACTTTCAACCATCATGTTGAAATGGGCCCCCACACATCTACAGCTGGGTCTGGCGCAGCGAGTTCTAATTTCAAGCTCTTCTGCCACTGCCTCCCTCCTTTACCCCCCCCCCGCTGTGCACGTGCCCCAGACTGCCGCCCGGGCAATGCCATCATCTGAGAGAGGCCCGGAGCTGAGTAATTTATCAAACGCATGTCATCCTCTCTCCTCACCTGATGTCACTCCAGCATGGCCTTTCCAAGTGAGCAGTTAGGGCTGTCAAGCACTCGCAGAGAAGCAATACTTCTCGTTGCAAGTTGATAAATATCGATGTTGTCTCTTGCTCAGAAGGGAAATCTGTCTAAGACCTGTCAGGAGCCTCTCCTTGTCTCCACGCAGTGCCCCTCCTGCCCTCTTCCTCAGACAGTTCCCCAGGCGAGGACAAATCGAAGGCGACTCCCTAATTCCCCCACTAGCTCGGTTCTGTAACGACACTTCCGCAGCTGGGGCATACCCAGGGAGAGGGCATGGAAAGAGAAGAGAGACTGTGAGCGGGTGATGAACAGCTTCATGAAAGAGATCGTGAGGCTGGGTAGATGAATGATGGATGAATACATTATTAAGTGCAACAATAGGATGAATACATGTGGGCTGACTAGATACAGAAATGCCAGTTTCGAAATGGATGATAGAGGCAGGCCCCAAGGACAGAGGGAAGTTCAGAGATGAGGAGGGCATTACTGATTGGGCAAAGACACCCCCGCCCCCAGGGTTCTATTGATATTAGAACCCCTGCACGTTGTACCAGGGTATTAATAGTATGTTTACCCGAGTTGAGAAATGGCATGTCAACTGTTTCTCGGCTCAAGCAAAACACAAACAAAAAAAATGGCCGCCATAGATTGGGGAGAACCACACGTAGTCGCTTCTTCCTTTCCATGGCAGCCATTAAAAAATAGAAAAAAAAGAAAAAAAGTAAATGGCTGCCATGGAACGGGGTGAAGGGACTACACGCAGTCCCTTCTCCCTTTCCATGGCGGCCGGTGAAGAAAAGAAAGGAACTTCGCGAGGCTCGGCACTCTCATCGGAGTGCGACAGGTGAATCTTTGTCGGGCAGGTAACGATACGGCAAGGGTCAATCAGATTCTTTCTAACAAACTGATTGTCCCTCGGCGGGTACTAAGTAAAACGTTTTCGGGGGATGGGTAAATGGACTGAGTAAGTGAATGAGTGGACTGGGGATGAGTAGGTGTGAGGAGGGGTGAATGAAATGAGTGAGAGGATAGTGGTGTGAAAAGCACCAGCGTGTGAAGCGGGTTGGTTAAGTGAATGAGTGTGTGGATGAATTAATGCATGTTGGTGTGAGGATAGAAATCTATCTGTAGATTTCTTGTGATTGGTCAGTATTGAAACCTGTAACAAAACAACTGAAAGTTAAACAAAATATGCAGAGTGACGTAAAATTGTTTTTACATAGTTTAATATAGTGGCGAGTATTCATATGTGGTTGCCAGGTCCACATCTGCTCCTTACACAATGCAAACTGTGTTCAGCGGTATTCTGTGTGGTATGCTGTTTGGACATCAGTTAGGCCGCCTCGAGGTATGCGGCTGCATGTAGGATGTGATGCTGGGTCGTCGGCTTAGTGTGGAATGGAGGACCTTCACAGAAGAGACTTTTATTAGGGCCTTAGGGAGAGCTCAATGGAAAAGCAAACAGGGCATGTCAGCGTGAGGCGCTGCGTCACCAACCACTCTGACGGTGTAGGGTAAGGGTCCCAGGGAAATACCTGGTGGGGAACACTCTGGGGCAGAGACAGGGTAGGAGTGACCAGCACAGGCTGGTTGAGGGATGAAAGACAGAGGCCAGGTGATGGCTAGAACACATGCAGAGTGAGGCCTAGGGCTGTGTAAGGTCTAGGGGCACAGGCTGGGTGAGGGTTAGCAGCAGAGACCAGGTGAAGGCTGGAGGCACAGGCAGAGTTAGGCCTTGTGCTTAGTAAGGTCTAGAGGCACAGACCGGGTGAAGGCTAGCAGCAAAGACCAGGTGAAGGCTGGAGGCACAGACTGGGTGAGGCCTAGTGGTGGGTAAGGCCTTGAGGCACAGCCTGGATGAGGGCTAGCAGCATAGGCCACATGAGAGCTGGAGGCGCAGGCGAGAGAGGTCTAGTGCTTGGTAAGGCCTAGAGGGAGAGGCTAGGTGAGGGCTAGCAGCATAGGCCAGGTGAAGGCTGGAGGCACAGACTGGGTGAGGCCTAGTGGTGGGTAAGGCCTTGAGGCACAGCCTGGATGAGGGCTAGCAGCATAGGCCACATGAGAGCTGGAGGCGCAGGCGAGAGAGGTCTAGTGCTTGGTAAGGCCTAGAGGGAGAGGCTAGGTGAGGGCTAGCAGCATAGGCCAGGTGAAGGCTGGAGGCACAGGCTGAGTGAGGCCTAGTGCTGGGTAAGGCCTAGAGGCCGAGACTGGGTGAAGGCTAGCAGCATAGGCCACGTGAGGGCTGGAGGAACAGGCTGAGAGAGGTCTAGTGCTGGGTAAGGCCTAGGGGCAGAGGCTGGGTGAGGGCTAGCTGTATATAGGCCATGTGAGGGCTGGAGGAACAGGCAGAGAGAGGTCTAGTGGTGGGTAAGGGCTAGAGGCTTAGACTGGGCGAGGGCTAGCAGCAAAGGCTACGTGAGCGCTTGAGGCCATGACTGAGAGAGATTTATTTGTGGGTAAGGACTAGAGGCATAAGCTGGGTGAGGGTTAGCAGCATAGGCCATGTGTGGGCTGGAGGCACAGGCAGAGAGAGAGGTCTATTGATGGGTAAGGGCTAGAGGCATAGGCCAGGTGAAGGCTGGAGGCACAAGCTGAGTGAGGCCTGATGCTGTTTAAAACCTAGAGGCATATGCTAAGTGAGGGCTAGCAGCATAGACAATGTGAGGGCTGGAGGCACAGGCAGAGATAGAAAAAAGCCTTTCCAGCCTTGAGTAAAGAAGTGTTCCCTTGGCGACTGCTAATTTTGGCTGTAAAACAAGGTAAACTAAATGTGCACTTCGAAGTGATTGTACTAGGTTGTCAGCATGAGTTTATCCCAAAACTGTGTGGCTGCTACAAAGATGCAATTTCTGTAAAAAAAGAGAAGTTTGGAAAAGTTACTCAAATGCGCCAACCTTATTCAAAGAATATATTCAAAGTGAGTCAATTCAATTTTGTTTTTATTTTGCACAATAGATTAAAGAACATTCAAACAAAAATTGTTCCAATTTTGTGTTTGCTTCACATCATTTCAACCCTTGATACAACTTGATATTAGGTGTTAGCTCCACACCTATAGTTTAGTAGCTTCTTCAAGAAAAATTATTTTTGTTAAACTGATTATCTGTGCCTAACTATATCTCTCTCAACACGTGTTTCCCCATTGTTGCTAACAATGGTTCATCAGGAGAGGAAGTGTATTTGCTAAAAGAAAGAAAAAAAACAAAATCTCAATTAGAATAATGCTAAATTACAAATATTAAATTTTGCTGTTAATTTTTATATACCCAAAAATGCATTTTTTTATGTAATGACTCACCATTCTTGTGATTTTAGCATATATCCAGCTAAATTTGACAGGCTCAAAATAGATGAACAAATAAATTTGATGGTTATTTTATTTTTTCAGGGTTTGCCTTTTTATCCCAATTTTTGGATAGAGTTCTGCGTTATAACTGGAGGGAGGAAGGTGAAAAGAAACAACAAGAACGTTTTTCTTGTTAGTGTGCTTGGAGAAAGGGTCACAGTTTAAATACTAATTTTCTGACACTACTTAGTTCTACAGAAATAATACTCTTACCTTGTTTCTTGTTTTGCGATCCTTTGCCATGAACACTTCTTTACTCAAGGCTGGATGTTTCTAATCCAAAACATTTAAGAAGGCCCCAGGCAGACGCTATAAATTACAACAATAAAAATAAAATGGAAGAAGCTTTCAATTTGAGAGAAGCACAAGCGAACAAACTTTTTCTAAGACATCGTCAAACTAGTCCTTCCTCCTCAAAACAACAAAACATAAAACCAAATCATAAAACCTATAAAGATTTTCCACCACTTCGACCTATCATAAATGGCATTGGCTCAATAACAGAAAAAAAATTCACAATACATTGATTCTCATCTACAACCGTTGGCAGCAAACTTAGCTTCATTTGTCAAAGATTCAAAACATATCATACAGCAGTTAAACCTAATACCATGGGAACCCAATTACCACTTTGTCACATTGGATGTAGTACGACTATATTATTATTATTTATTTGTTTTGGTTTATTCAAACCTTTACAAAGAGAAATATATACAAAAAAACAACAGATTTCAATAAACACAGATATCACAATGTACAGAAAACAGATTTCATTAAAGAAAAAAAATTTCACAATACATTATTTATACATTTCAATTTCATTAAAATACAACATACAGAAACAACCTACTCCAATCCAAAATATATAACCACCTTGCAAGCTCATTGACCTTTTTAAACTATAACACATTCTGCATCATCCATTTAGGCACCAAAGGTTTATGTCAACATACAAATGTTTTTCAAAAATTCGTTGACTTTTATTTTCAAGGCGATAGAAGAACCATGAAGCATTTCACACCACAGTTTATTTCTAGCCACCCCGTCTGTATTATAGACAAAATGTGCAAAGCTTTCCAATCTCTACTCACGAAGATTTGGACATTCCAGTAGTAAATGTTTTAGGGATTCACCTACGTCTTTTGATTTACAGAACCGACAAACTTCTGTCCCACAGGAGCTCAACCCCCGAATAAAGAGAATCTCATTTGTGCTTAAAACGTTAAATCTGAATCGCATGTAATAGTTTCGAAATTCTCTTGAAGGATATTTTTTCAGATATGTTTCCGGGTAAGGACAGAATTTCCAATATGACACACTTTCAGTGTATAGCTTCGAATTTAGCAGAACTACATTGTTCTCCAACCAATCAAATGCATTAACAACCTCCTTCACTTTGTGTGGAAACTTGATAAGTGTATTTACCGATAGACCCAAATCAAGAAGTTTCTTCTCACAGTCCTCTTTTAGATTAAGCATAAAATTTCCATTTGACGCATGTTTCAGATGAGCATAAATTGTGCCATTTTCAGCTACCAAACATTTTCTTAATAGAGCCAATTTTCTATTAAACATGATACTATTGAGTGATCGTAGACCAAGTTCGTATCTTATTAGCTCTAAAGGAATACAATTTGGAACATAGTATAGAACTTTTCGCCATATCATAGATTCCAGTTGGCGTAAAAAGGACCACATGTTTTTAGAGAAAAATTCGCACCCATAGGACAATCTTGGCAACACCTTAAGCCTATAAAACAAGATGCAAGGTTCGAGAGTAAATTTGCCATATGTTCTTTCAATGCCTTTTATTTGGTTGAGAGCTACTTTTGCTTTTTGTATCAGTCTGGTCTTTATTACTTTACTGGAGTTACTGGAAAAAACATACCCCAACCAGATTAGGACAGATTGGCTTTTGATTTTAGCACCATTACAGGTCCAATACGAAAAAAATGGAGTTGGACTTTTGCAGCCCACGTGAAAGATTATGGTTTTGCTCGGGTTAATTTTCAGTTTGCTTTCTTCAATAAACAAACCAAAATCATTTATAAGCTTTTGCAGGCCGATTTTTGTGCAGTCCATTAATAAAAAATCATCAGCATATGACACCCACCTAACAATTGAGCCTCCAATTTTGGGTCCAATTAGACCACTAGAATCCAAGGACCTGCCTGCATTAGGTTACCAGGCATTTGGTCGAAAAAAATTGGTCGACCAGACAAATGGTCGAACCAATTTGGTCAAAAACCAAATGGTCGAATTTTTTATTTTTTTTATTTTCACCCCTTTTTTTTTTTTTTGGGGGGGGGGTCCCCCCCAACCCCCTTTTTTTCTAAAAACCCATTTTTGTAAAAAACGAAAACCCGCAAAATAAATATATAATTAAAAAAAAAATTCGACCATTTGGTTTTCGACCAAATTGCGTCGACCAAATGTCATTCGACCAGTTTTAGGTCGACCAAATGTCTGGACACCCTGCATTAGACACATACAGATTAAAGAGTGTTGCAGCTAATCTGCAGCCCTGTTTAAGCCCATTCTCAGTGGGAATAATATCAGACATGTTTCCTTTGTTGTTTAGTCTGACTCTAATTGATGTTTCTGTATAAAGATGAATAATTATGTCTAACAGGTCTTTATCTATGCCTAACATTGACAAGGTTTTCCATAAAGTGGGCCTGTCAACGAGATCAAATGCGGAACTAAGGTCCATGGATGCAATATATAAATGCTTCACAGCTTTTTGTTTGACCGAGCTCATTAACTCAACCATCAGCAGACCTCCAGCATCAGTACCTATGGCTTTACGAAAACCAATCTGCCTATAGTCAAGGATATTGTTGTTATCAATCCACATTTTCAGTTTTTCAAGTACCATACCAGCAAAGATTTTTGACTCCACATTCATAAGTGAAATAGGGTGGTAATTTTTGGGACACAGACGATCACCTTTCTTAAATAGAAGCAAAACATATGACACTTTCCAGTTATTTGGGATCTTTTTTTTAAGGCAAATGTCCACAAATAAAAAATGTAGGATCTTAGACCACAGGTCCATATTGTTTTTTAGGTTGGCAAAAGATAAAAGATTGGGACCCGGGGTGGAGGTAGGCTTCGCTTTTTTAATTAGGCTTCTGATATTCAGAATGGATGTGTCCAATTGCCATACAGCATCTATGAAAACCTCAGACCACAAGCAATATTCCGGAGATTTATATAAAGAACCAAAGTACTTGGACCATACCCCAGCATCAATGGGGTTCAGTTGTAAACACTGTTGATTACTGTGATCTTTATTTATTAAAGACCAAAAGCTGGTATTATTATTCCCATGCATGGTCTTTAACATTGCCTCTCCATCTTTTTGAGCCAGCCCGCCTTTGATACTCTTGATCCAGTTCTTATATTTTTGTTTACATTGCCTAATTTTTAGACTCCTCTCTGATTCCCCCATATCTTTTCTCTTTATATTTCTGATATGTTTTCTCAAAGTGATCTTTGCTTTTTTTACAGTCTCAGAAAATGTATGTGTGTGCACTTTAATTGATTCTGTCTTATCACTTCTGAGCACCTTGCTACAATGTAGGATATCTTCAATATAATCACCAAAATTATCGACCGAGTAGCAGATCAACTTTTTATCATAGTTTGAATATGCAAAGTCCTGTGAAAAAATGTAGTTAACCTTTTCCATTTTGCCACGATTCCATTTTACATGTTTGCCATCATTAAATGCTTCAATTTGAATAGGAAAGGACATGGTTTCATTATTACCCTTACTCCAAGGGAGTTCCAGCTTTAGCATTGCATGATCACTATTACAATTTTCTATAACTTCCAGCTTTTTACAGTACAGTTTCTCATGAGTGGTCACAAATATATAATCTAGTATGGAACATGACCCACGAGCAGCCCAAGTAGGCATGACATTGTAGACTGGTTCCATGCCCCAACTCTTTCCAAAATCCAACCATTGACAACCTCTAGTTTTTTTACTATCCAGATTGGATGAAAAGGCACGTATCTGGTACTGTTCAGCTTTTGTAGGTGAACAATCCGCATTCAGATCCACCGCAAGCAAAATAAAACCTTGTGGGTATGAATCAAGCCAGTTGCATATCTCTTCATTTAGATAGACAAAAAACTCCTGTAATTCACATCTATTCTCATTACATGTATTCCAATATACATTGAACATCAACAAATGAGCAATTCCAGCCTCTGTTATCAATTCAAAACTAGCTCTTATGGCACAATCCAGTACAAAAGAACTATCCAGAAGTTTAATACACGTATCAATTCTATAAGCCAGCAGCAAACCACCACTTGGTCTACCTCTATCTTTTTTTTTTGCAGCTAATCCTAGGGTATTAAAACCATCAATGTACAAGCCAGAGGTGACCCAGGTTTCTTGCAACAACACAAAGTCATATTCATTAAATTTCACACATTGCACAGTGTCTAACAAAAGATGTTTATATCCCCTTGTATTCCATGATACAACTTGGAAATAAGACCTCGTGCTAAAGTGGTTTAGGGACCGATTTCAGTTGTGCAATGGATTCTCGTAAGGACAGTGCAAGCCAACGCCACTCTTGCATGTCCTTTAAACAGGACTTAGCTTCATTGATAGCCACCATCCCTTCATTTTGTATTAGAGGTAATTCAGATGTTCTAATCTCGGGAGTTCCATTGTACATTGGCAGCTTAGAGTTGACAGAATTATTGTAAGGTATAACATCGAAGCCTCTCCTCTGTAAGGAGCCTACCTCCTTTAAGAGAAGCGCTCTAATCAGGGGAGATTTAATAGTCAACCTTACATAATCATATCTCAGATTATGAATGAAGTCCACAAATTGTATATCCGCCGATGTTATCAGGCAAAGTTCAGGGATTTCATTAAATAAATTCAATATATATGGTCTATTCAAAGAACTAGGACCACCTTCTTCAAGTACATAATACATAATTAAACTATGCTCCTCTGGAAAAGCCGGTGCCCTTAAATGTCCAAATGGCGGATCGTTCTGCACACTATGTCTTGTAGGCGCGGGCCCATTGTCAACGATAGGCATTCTGCATAGGGGTTCATATAACCTATCCGTCATACGAGTAGTGTCTACAAAATCCCCTGAAGAAGAATTTTCCTTAGGTTCATTCAAAGCATAACCATTATAACTTGTGGTATATTTCTTTTTTAAGATGTTATCAACGATATTTCCCAGATTATGTTGCAAGACCCCTTCAAGACCATGACCTGCATCTTTTATAGCTGCCTCTGGTTCTGGGTTACTTGTCTGCCCACGTTCTTCATTTATATGTCGAGAGTCTACATTTCGGTCCTCACATAATGTTTGAGCCACGGTATCGGTCAGATTATCATCATGCAGGATGTTTTTAGTAACCTTCGACAAGGCACCCACATTACCACTCAAGTTCTGTTTTTTTTAGTATATTTTCAACCAAACGGCAAACCTCTTGTTCAGTGAGACCCTTCTGGGTCTGCACACATTCTTCATTTTTAGGTCGAAGGTCTATATTCAAAGGCCCACTTGAAGATTGAGCCAAGATGTCATTCAGTTTATCATCATACAGAGTATTTTTAGTGACTTTCGGCAAAACTACCGTATTTTCACTCAGCCTCTGTTTTTTTAAGATGTTTTCAACCATACAGCAAACATCTTGCTCTGTAAGACCATTCGGGGGGGGGCGCGCGTCCAACCACCTTGGATACATTCATCGTGTCTTGCTCGACCATAGGAATCTGAGTAACAGTTCTTACTTGTGTATTCAGAATTTCGCTGACTACAGGCCCGGATACAGCGTGTATTTGCAGATCCTCAACACTAACCACGTTATCATTCATCAAGTGAGGAGGTACACAAGGAGACATGATGCCTGTTGAGGATGGTGTATTGGTGCGTGACTGCATTTCTGGATTTTTAAAAATATCAAATATGTCAGCCACACCTCTTTCCATACGCCTAAGATTTTTATCAATCCTATCTGTCACCTGTTTGTGTTTTAAAGCATCTGTTAGTCTATTAGCACCCTCAGTATAATCTTTCTCAGGTTTATTTCCTATTTCTGTTATACCTTCATATGATATATGCTTCCTTCTTACAGTACTGGGCATAGAATTTGTTCGTGGTTCCTTGTTGTTACAAAGGTCATCACCATCAAATCGCATGTCCAGATTTCTCATAAACTTAAGAGAGCTGTTGTTTAAACCCTTAGATTGAAAAAGATTTTTTTTCTTTTTTGCTTTTTTCGCTTGTTTTTTAGAAATTTTTGTTATCACAGGGTCATTCACCATATTCAGTCCTTTCTCACTATCTTCCGTGCCATCTGAGAACGCATTTACTTTGGACTGTTGTGCAAGTACTTCTTCCTGGTCCAGGATTGTATTATCAGATATAAGTATAGGTACATTTCGGACATCCTGGCCCAAAATTGTGTTATCAGAAATAAGTATCGGTGCACTACTAGCGTCCTGATTACATGTTGGTAAGCTACCTGTACAAATATTTTGATACACCAGTTCCTGATTTAGGGTTTTTTTGTTGCCTTTTTCTTCCCACTCATTCATTATATTAGAGCACAATTCGGGTAAGGCTCTTAGTGCAAGTACAATTTCATTCAGTAGTCTAGACTGCTTCTTGAGCTCAACAAACATGAGCGCATTCACACTAGCATGCTCATTGTTTGTATTTCCTTGAACATTGCTAGAGTATTGGTTAACCTCATCCTCTGTGATAGTTTCAAGATGTTGTGTTATTCCCCTTAGGGATTGATCTGCTGTACTAAAAATAGGGGGCGTGTTATCAAACAGCAGACTTGAGTTTAAATCACATGGTAATGTATTATCGGGAGCCAAGGTACTATCCCCTTCATACACACTTTGGGAGGAGACAGGAAAAACCGTATTGCTCATGTCTGAAGCACTCCCACAGACATTTTTACACGACTGTGCACTTTCAATTAGATCATCATCTGTGTCTGACGCGCCAGGCAGGGCTGTCGCTACAGCCAATGCCATGCTTGCACGACGCGTCAGAATATTAGGCACAAACGTTGCTTTCTGAATTATTTTCCCTTTGTGGACAGACATTTGGACTATTGGTAGGTACCTAAATACATCAGTGTTCTTACCGCTCTCTCTGAATCATCCGCCCACAGCGCAAGCCATTCACCGTTTCAATTATCTTGCATAAGCTGTTTCACAAGCCAAATAAGTTGGAATCAATAAAAGTGGAGACCACACACCTAACCCACAGCCTGCACACCGCATGTCGCACAGTTAACAGTAAACAGTACTTCCTGTACTTCCCACGGTGCGCGCGCGAGTGCGCAGGCTGAAGGGTTTAAGTAGGCGGTGATAGGAAGGAGGGGGCATCGCAATCCACAGGAGGCGGAAGCAACACCAAGTCCTTAAACAGAAAGGGAGACAGAATATAATGTTGAAGCAATTGTACTTGGGCAAACGTGTCACCGCCTACAGGTAAATGCGCATAGAACTCATAGAGTACACGTACACGGTAAATCCTCACGAGGCACTCGTGTAAAGAACAGTCACCTTTTTTAGTGCCTATGGGACAGGCAAGCCGTGGTGTTCGCGGAAAAGACGTCCTCCAGGCGAAAATCCTCACAGTTTCCTGCAGAGCAAAGGAAAAGCACTTCAAAATGCCATCAAGGTCCAAACTGCAACAGACGGCACAACAGGTAAAGAGTACTTCCCGTACTTCCCACGGTGCGCGCGCGAGTGCGCAGGCTGAAGGGTTTAAGTAGGCAGTGATAGGAAGGAGGGGGCGTTGCAATCCACAGGAGGCGGAAGCAACACCAAGTCCTTTTTTAGTGCCTATGGGACAGGCAAGCCGCAGTGTTCGCGGAAAAGACGTCCTCCAGGCGAAAATCCTCACAGTTTCCTGCTGGGCACCGTGGTAGAGACAAAATGTACTCCATGGGGGTGGAACTTTGAAGCAACAGGTCCTTTGTGATTGCGACTATATACAAGTATACAACACCAAAAAGGCCTGGAAAGCACAACGCTTTTTCTCAAAACAAGATCTGTTTCATTTCTTGAGCAAAACAAAATGATAATTCAAATGCTACATTTTTGTTTGCACAATAATATATTCATCTTTGACAATACCATCTTTAAACAACTCCAAGGAACTGCAATGAGGTCGAAATTTGCCCCTCCTTACGCAAATC
Source organism: Ambystoma mexicanum (assembly GCF_040938575.1). Classification (NCBI taxonomy): domain Eukaryota; kingdom Metazoa; phylum Chordata; class Amphibia; order Caudata; family Ambystomatidae; genus Ambystoma; species Ambystoma mexicanum. The sequence goes on from NC_090940.1 coordinate 159,521,624, forward strand.
TTTTTATGTTTTGTTTTTAAATGCAACATGCTTGGAAACATCCACTTTTCCCTACAAACAACAAATTTTGGGGTTGTTTCCTAGACGACATTTTATTAATTTGGGAAGGAAACATGAAAGATCTGGACAACTATGTAACTCATCTCAACAACAACTCTTTTAATTTGTCATTCACGAAATCAGCCAGTGCCACAAACATAGCATTTTTGGACCTTGAACTTTTTGTTGAAAACGCACAAATCCAAACAAAGTTATTCACGAAACCTACAGCTGGAAATAGTCTTCTCTATGCAACATCTCATCATCCAAAACACACTGTGCACAGTACTCCATATGGGGAGATTCTCAGAATTAAAAGAAATTGCAGCACTGTCTCTACCTTTCAAGATAATATTCGACAAACCCATCAAAAATTCATTCAGAGAGGCTATGGAACAAAAATCATCAAAAAAGCAACTATCAAGGCAGAACTTGTATCAAGGTACTCTCTTTTGAAAGACAAACCAAAATTAGCAAAAACAAGTCCAGAAACTTATTTCATCACTACATACCGTACGGAAGCAAGTAGGATCAAACAAATACTCAAGAATCACTGTAATATTCTTCTCACAGACTCAAGTCTGCAAAAACATCTGGATAATCATCCAAATATTTGCTTCCGAAGAGCACCGACTATTAAGAATTTGATCAGCCCAAGCTTTCTGAGTCCATTACCCAATGAGAGGAAAATCTTTTTTCAAATGGCAAATAAAGGAACTTTCAAATGTGGGCACTGCAAATTATGTCCGTTCATAAAAACAAGGCAAAAAAGAAATTGAACTACCGAATGGAAAAATTAAACACATTAATCAAATGATGAACTGTAACTCCACTTTTGTTATCTATGGGATAGAATGCACCTACAGGAAGCTATACATAGGGAGTACCATAAGAAAACTAAAAATAAGAATGTTTGAACATATAAGAGTAATCAGAAATAAAGATCTAAGATCCCCCATCTCAGTACATATCATCACGAATCACCCAGATTTTGACATCTCCAATTTGAGAATTTTTGGCCTGGAGAAAGTGACTCTATCTCTGAGAGGAGGAAATAAGGAAGTTTTATTACGAAAAAATAAATGCAAATGGATTTGTATCATGGATACCTGTGTCACAGGTTTAAATTGTGACACGGAAATGTATAACTGGCTTTAAATATCTATTTATATTTTTTTGTTGGTTGTTTATGAGGTTTTTATCACCTGTTTATTTTCTATACATGTATGTTACAATTAGAATGTATTTGCTTAATACACATGATCTAAAAATTGTATTATCCTATGATCAAATGAGAATTCACAATCAGCCCACAAATCATGTTTGCATGAACATACCACAAAATTAAAATAATTAGCCAATAAAAAACAAAATGAGCACATATATAACTTATCTATGTAGAACTAAAAACAGAATAATTCTTAGCCTAATGACCAACAAAAAATAATATTCGAAAATAAATAAGTATTTCTAAAATATGATCAATTTTTAGGAAGGTTTGAGTTTAGAGGTAGTTTTACCTAGTTTTACCAATTCAAAATGGCCGCCGGCATGTAAAGATGTGTACGATGACATCATCGCATCACGCTAAATCACGTGGACATGGCGTGATGACATCATCACGGCACGATCGCGGCATAAATAGTAGGAATCAGCCAGGGTAAGTCATCCTTTTACTCGGATGCTTATCATGGCAAAGGATCGCAAAACAAGAAACAAGGTAAGAGTATTATTTCTGTAGAACTAAGTAGTGTCAGAAAATTAGTATTTAAACTGTGACCCTTTCTCCAAGCGCACTAACAAGAAAAACGTTCTTGTTGTTTCTTTTCACCTTCCTCCCTCCAGTTATAACGCAGAACTCTATCCAAAGATTGGGATAAAAAGGCAAACCCTTAAAAAATAAAATAACCATCAAGTTTATTTGTTCATCTATTTTGTGCCTGTCAAAATTAATTGGAAATATGCTAAAATCACAAGAATGGTGAGTCATTACATAAAAAAATGCATTTTTGGGTATATAAAAATTAACAGCAACATTTTATATGTGTAATTTAGCATTATTCTAAATGAAATTTTGTTTTTTTCTTTCTTTTAGCAAATACACTTCCTCTCCTGATGAACCATTGTTAGCAACAATGGGGAAACACGTGTTGAGAGAGATATAGTTAGGCGCAGATAATCAGATTAACAAAAAGAGTTTTTCTTGAAGAAGCTACTAAACTATAGGTGTGGAGCTAATACGTTATATCAAGTTGTATCAAGGATTGAAATGATGTGAAGCAAACACAAAATTGGAACAATTTTTGTTTGAATGTTCTTTAATCTATTGTGCAAAATAAAAACAAAATTGAATTGACTCACCTTGAACATATTCTTTGAATAAGGTTGGCGCATTTGAGTAACTTTTCCAAACTTCTCTTTTTTACTTAACAGGCAGAGATAGGTCTAGTAGTGTTAAGGGATAGGGTCAGAAGCTGGGTGAGGGCTAGCAGCATTGGCCAGGTGAAGGCTGGAGGCACAGGCTGAGTGGGACCTAGTGCTGGGTAAGGCCTAAAGGTGAAGGCTAGGTGAGGGCTAGCAGCGTAGGCAATGTGAGGGCTGGAGGCACAGGCCGAGAGAGATCTAGTGGTGGGTAAGGGCTAGAGGAATAGGCCAAGTGAAGGCTGGAGGCACATGCTTATTAAGGCCTCATGCTGATTGAGGGCTAGCAGCAAAGGCCACATAAGGGCTGGAGACACAGGGGGGATTAGGACTAGAAGCACAGCTATGATATTGTCTGGGCCAAATGGACCAACGCTGCTTGGGGTCAACGGATTGATATTGCATTGGGGCCCTTAAGCTATGCAGAATTTAGTTAGGATGAGATGCTTGATTGAAGCTTATTCTGGCATGGGGCATGTCACTGGCAGGAAGGTTTAGTGATGGCATAATTAGGGTGAAAGTTTAGTGCGGACATTGAGTGGTGGTAATTAACAGACATGGATGGTCATTGGCCAGGTGAAGTCCTGAGTAACAAGCCACTGCCAAGGTAAAGCCTGGCACAGACTGTAGGTGCCCAGACAGGTTGAAGGCTATGGAAAAGACCTGGTGATGTATTCTCCTTAACAACGTGCACACAAAGCAGCCCCCTTCCATAATGTTTTGAGGACTTTTACGCCAGAATTAAGGTGTAAGCTAACACATGAATGTATATATATTTATATATTGTAACTGAGCAAAGCATACTTTTAGAGTCAATGGACCTCATCACGACCCCGGCGGTAACCCTTAAAAGTGGCTGTAATGGATTTACTGCCACAATTTCCGCTCCAACGAATCATGAGTCAGTGCAAATACCACCTACTGTATTCCAGCCGGTGCAATTACATTCGGTGCAATTACAGCCGTCGAATCAGTGCTAATACAAGGAAGCGCAATTACTGTCACATCATGAGTCATGTCACAACGGAATTAGCACCAAAATACAGCGCTAATATTGCTGAAATCAAAGCACAGTTACTTCCAGCCATCAGGTGGAGGTAAATGCATACAGGTGCCTCAGATTAAGCCACAGGTAAACCCAATTCACTCAAGAGGGTTACATAAGGTGCACGCCTTCCCCAAAAACATTTCCCAACACCTGCTGCCATAACACATTGCGAGATGGGACATGCAGCTGCTTATGCTGCGCCTGGAGCTACCGAGGCAGGATAACCAGCCCATGGCACAGGGTGCAGAGAGAAGAAGGTGGAGGAGGAGGATATGCCAAGTGAGGCGTGCACCAATACCCAGGGACAGGCCCTCACCCTGAACCCTCACTAACAGTCTGCTGGTAACCCTGCACTGCCTCAACAGGGATACTATAAGTGAGCTGCTCACCACAATCTAGGGGGACACAGAAAGCAGGATCAACATCAGGACAGCTGTGCCACCACTGCTAAAGCTAGTGTCTGTCCTGCAATTCCTAGGAACTGGCTCCTTCCATGCTCTCCGTTGCCATGCTGCACAGCATGGCACAGCCAACATTTTGTGCTGTGATAGTCCAGGTGCTGGAGGCCCTCTTCCGGCATTCTCACGCTACATCTCAATGCCCACCACCCCAGCACAAGTGCACGCCATGAAGCCACAGTTCCATGCTGTTGCACACAGTCCAAAAGTCACTTCAGTCCTGGACTGTACCCATGTGGCGTTGGTCCCCCCCCCCAGGCCCACAAAGTAGTGTACCGCAACAGGAAGCACTACCACTCACTGAACGTGCAGGTGACCTACGATCCCAACCTGTACAACACCCACTGTTGTGCCCGCTACCCTGGTTCCACCCATGATGCTATGGTCCTATGCAATAGTACACTGTCTGGATAAATGTAGAGGCACAGGGGACAATGGACATGGATAGTGGGTGAGTAAAAGTGGCAGCACACAATACGTGAAGGTGCTGCAATGCATCCAACCACATTGGGGGTGTGCATGTGCACAACTGCAGAATACATGCCCTGACAAGCCAATGTACAAGTTGGACCTGCCCTCCTCCCACACCAATGACACTGTACACCCCACAGAACATGTACATGTTGGATGTACCTTTATGGATACCTTGATGCACGTTCAACATTAAGGACTACCAACCCCCACATGAATACATGTACCACAATGCAACATGTGAGATCCATAATCAATGTTACACAAAGTGTGACATGACACCCCACACCAATTACCCTGACAGTACCACAGCCAAGTACCTAGGTACAACCAGCCATCAATGTAGAGCTGCTGCCTAGGGAAGAATATGGAGGCCTGATAAATAATCCTTTAGGCCACATGCACAAGAGCAACATACTGGCACAAGACAGCCACCATGTCATCAAGATATGACGATAGGCACTTGAAACTACATCTGCTACAAGAGAAAAGGTAGCATGTGGTTACACGACAATGCATGAGGCGATAGCTACAGCATGCCCATGAAGTGAATCAAACACATGATATGATATGATACTGCATTTATAACGCACCTACACACAAGTGTTTCAAGGTGTGATTAAGCCCCAGATCATACACATGCTGCCCTTAGCCCTGATGCCGTAAAAGGCAACACCCACGCAGTACACTGTGACTCATGGCTCTGTCTCTCTCCTTGCAAGTGACTCCGGATCCCCACAAATGCCTTTGCTCTTGAGACCTATGCAGGATCTGCAGACACTACAGGAGTTGGCTTACAATCGTGCTCACAGGGGGACCTGGGTCTATATTGAGCATACCTTCGGCCTCCTGAAGGCCCGTTTCTGCTGCCTGGACCATACAGGAGGTGCGCTAATGTATAGCCCAGAAAAAGTGGGGAAAATCGTGCTGGTGTCTGCCATGCTGCACAATATCTGCCTCCAGAGGAATGTCTCTCTACCCCCTGATGTGGACATGCCACGGCCAGAGGATGAGGATACGGTGCCTGCGGCAGAAGCATCTGTACACATTTGCAGAGAAGACATGAAAGCTAGACAAGTGGTTCGCCAGGAACTGATGAGCAATGTTTTCTAATATTTTAATATGGCACAATGTGTAGACTCACACATTTATGATTAAATACATTGATACAATGAGGAATGTCCATGCATTGATTCAGTCAAACAATGGTTTAAAAATGTACTGCACAAACGATCCCCTCTCCCCCTCCCTTCACCCCATAACACCACTCCAACACACTATCCCTCACCCCAAAACACCATCCCAACACACCATCTCTCCCTCCCCCACCCCAACACCCGATCCCCATTCCCCAATCCTGCAACACCACCCCAACACACCATCCACCCTCCCCCACCTCACAACACCACCCCAACACACTGTCTCCCTCCCCCACCCGACAACACAACCTCGGCATGCCCACTGTGGGTAACAACTAGGACAGAGTCACTTGCGTGGCCTCTTCCCCTTCAGGGCTTCCCCAAGTGACTTTGGGCCCAGATTGCGCTCGGACCGGTGCCTTGGGGTGCTTGGCAATGACCCCTCTGTAAGAGTTGCAAAACTTGAGGGAATGGACCCTGGCCCTTGGATATGCTGCAGAGTCAGTTCGATGCTCTGCTGCATGACCTCCACAAAGGCAGAGATGCCCTCTGACAAGTCCCACACACGCTGGCCGTACACAGTCAGTGCAGCAGTTGTAGCAGCCACCTGTGCCCAGCTGTGCTCCATGCTGCACACAATCCTGCATGTGGCACCCTGCATGCAGTCCCGTATTGGCCTTTTAGGTGGACGGAGTGGGTATTGGCAATAGCCTCCATTTCGACTTGCCGCCTCTCTTTGGTGTCCAGCCTCTGCAAGATCTTGTGGCTAGGTGTGGGTGGAGGACTGGGTTGGAAGCTATGTGAAAATCCTGGACTGAAATATGGAGACCCATACGAGTGGGTGTCAATGTCACCCTCTGGTGTCTGGTGGTTTGTTCCATACTGGCTTCATCATGCCTGCTAGCAACTGCGTCATCAGTCACAGGCACTGTGGCTGGCTGTTTGGGTGCAGTTGGAGTCGTGGTGCTCCCTGAGGCAGGTTGGGTGGGCACAGGGCCTGTACTGACACCAGCAGGCCTGGTGTTGCATGCTGTGCCTTGCGCTAGCCCGTCACCTCTGTTTGTACTTCAGGGGTTGTAGTCGATATCAACGCCCTGGAGGCGCGAGTCGTGTATGAGCATTCCCCCTCATCCTCCTAAGCCACTTCCTGAGCCACCTGAGAGCACGTAGGGGACAAATGACGAGCTGCCACGCATCATGCATTCATGTGCATTGGCATTCAAGTAACACATGCTATTGATCAGAGTGAATCCCTACCCATGTGACCAGAAAGGCATGAATGTACATGGCTCATTTCATGTGACCATGGCAGTGTGGATCTGTTCGCAGCTGTGTATCTGTGAGCCATGGCCAGGTGGCCTTTGACCCTTGTGTGGCCGGGGCGACTGTCCATGCAGGTGATATGATATGGCATTTATAACACACCTAAGCATGCAAGAGGCCCTGCAGGGGCATGCATATTGTGGCATACTCTCATGGTCATGCTCTGGCATCCAGGCCCAGCCTTTGGTTTAGCAGCGCATGGGACGATCATGTATGCTCGTGCCCCCACGGCCCATCCCCTGGTGACACACGTGGTGGGAGCGGATTTAGTTGCAATGGCCTGACCACTGCCATTGTTCAATGGGACGCTGCTGTGCTGCCAGCAGTGATGCTCTGTTTGGTTTTGTGTTTGGCTCGCTGCACCCATGTAGTTGCAAGGATGTCTGCCATACCAGCATGGGGCTTCCTGACAGGGCCTGGCACATGTTGGTGTAACAGTAGAACCAAATAAGTTCCTAACTTTCACAAGCTCAACAGGTGAGCCAAACATGGTGACGTCATGCGTGCGTGCGTCAGTGCGAGAGTAGTTGAATAAGTTAATGTTGGATTTCAAAGAGGTAAATGATGAAGTTTACCTAATTGTACATATGGACCTGAGTGCCAATTCTGGTCTTAAGGTAACGTGAGAAAGAAAATAGTAAAAATTACATTGTAATGTGGTTCCTCTAAAGGTGAAGAGGTTCATGAAAAAAAATAGTGATCCTGAGCAAAACACCATGTTTACATGAGTGACGTCATGTCATGTTAAAACGTAATGACGTCACAACGCAGCGCCGCTATTTAGCTGGCGTTTTTTGTGAGCCATATCCACACACGGATACGGCAGCTACGGGATCTTCTTCCACTTTACTCATCCTCTAGAGGTAAGCATGAATCCATTATAGACCTGGATACCCTCTAATTATGCCCTTTTTACTCTAGGCGACTAGTTAGACTTCCATATACGCTAAAATTATTATTTGTGATTTTCTTAGATCACTAGTGGCCGAGTTGACAGCCACGGAAACACGTGACATACTGCCTATTCTACCTGCCTTTCAGATGATCCCTTACCTTCATTTAATCACCTTCTTGGTTCTAACTAACCTACACAAAGGGTAAGATGTGATAACCTCCTCCCAACTTTTTCAACACAATGAAACCCGTATCTATTCATAGATGTGTTATCGTATGTTATATGTCAAACATGAAAATGAGGACTCTCACTACAATGTACAATCTTGAGCAATGAACAATGAGTATGTATACATTTAATTTGGTTCAATATAACAGTGAACGCTATGCAGTACACCCAACCTTTGACTAAATCCAAGGACACAAGTAATGATCATAACGCCCGCTATATAGGGGTGTCAATTGAGGTTTAATTGTTTATTTTTTTAAGACACTAATGTACTTTAAAACTCTATAACCAATGAGATGGCATTATCTTTACTTCAAGAAATGTAGATTATTTGGACACACCACCACATTATAAGTAATTATATGTTTTCTGTAATCTTTATTTAGATGTGATTAACTGAACAATTGAATATGCCCCTGAAGAAGAGATTTTTTTTCGAAACACGTTCGTTTGCACTGATCTATCGAATATAATGACAACTTTATATTTTCTTTTGGGAATCGCCACGGTGGATTTCAGACCTCTATTCAACCGCATTGTGAGGATATATAGATGTAATTAACTCAACAATTGAATATGCCCCTGAAGAAGAGATGTTTTTCTCGAAACGCGTTGGGCCCCTTGCAAAATAAAAACTACACTTGAAGAAACATTGTTTTCTAAAGAAGAATTATTATCCAAATTCAAGTTTTGATGTTTACAATCTATGACCATAATCTGTTGGTTTGAACAAAAAAGACTACATGCCTAGAGTATGCTCATAAGCAAACCTTAACTGTTTGGCTCACCTACTGAGCTTGTGAAAGTGTGCAGGGGACGGGAGTTACTTCAATTAGGAACTTATTTCGTTCTACTTTTGTCTCACAACCCATATGCCAGGGTTGACTGTTATCTTCCCTGCACCTTAAGTTTATTAAAAGCAATCTGTTGCTATTGAAACATAATTAGAACTTTTTGAACCTCTTAAAATAGGAGTGCATGGTGGACACAATTGTGGATTCTACATGTTGGTGTAACGGCTGCGCAGTGTCGTGGATACTCCCATGCCACACTCCTGCTAGCAGAGAGAGCGCCAGCATTGCACTTGGATAGGCTGCTTGCTATACCTTCACATTCCACACCAGCTCAGGGGTGCACTTGATGGCCTCCCCCCAGGCTGCTGTGGAGGGGGCTGATGTGGCACCCCATCAGTTCAGCCTGACTGCCTAGGCTAGCTGCTGGGCCCGCTGGCATGTGTCCCTGTCCATTGGTACTTTTTATGCTAAGAGACACTTTATTTGGTTGGTCATTTGCAATGTGCATTGTGGGGGAGGAGTCACCTCCTGCCTCCTGGCTGCTGGCACCCGTCATCTGCTGCGCCAGCTCCCTCAATAACCTCTGTATTGACAATGCTGCTTGCCTTCTCCTCCCGTGGTGTGAGGGCAAGACAAGTGGCTCTGTGGTACTGCCTCCTGAGGCCATGGCTTCCTGCCTGTGTTGGAGATGAGGCCCTGCACTCTGACCCCTAGGTCATTCCACCGCTTGCAGCAGTCTTCAGCATCCCAGGGGACCATGCCAGCTGCCGTGACCTTCTGGTTTATTGCCTGATAGATTGCAATCTTCCACTACCCTGATGTTTTTCTCTGCCTGCTCCCATATAGCTTGTCACAATGTCCCACAACCTCATCAGTGAGGACTTGTAAGTTAAATTCAGTGAGGGGGTGTTACCACAAATTGTAACACCCCCTCACTGAATTTATGCTTCCGGAGCCGGTTTTCAGGCAATTTCTCTAGGGTCCTCTCCTAAGACATGATCCCAGTGGCTTTTGTGTCCGGATAGCTGCAGGAAGTGGGGGATTCAGGGTGGATTCTATTTTTTAAGATGGATGCCGCCATGCTTCCCGTTTCGGTGATGACGGTATTTCCACCAGTGCTAATTGCACCAGCACCATTAGCGCCGCCTACTGTCCTTCAGTAACGGTAATTGTGCTGGATTTTGGCAGTTTATGAGCTGAGTGCCCTGTTTCGGCACTAATTCCGCAGATGGAATTAGCGTTACCACCGAAGTGGTGTGCGCGTTCACGTTACGTTGTGATCTGCTGAAAATTGCGCTGCAGGACACAGCCGTATCGCTTATTCAGCTCAGCGGAATTAATGCTGGGATCCCGCCAGACTCTGCAATGGCTCTGCATAGTGTTACTATGTCACCTTTGTGAGCCAAGCACAGAACTTTTCAAAAAAAAGGTTCACCAATCAAAGACACGTTTCATCCTGTTCAAGCTTTTCAAATTAACCAGTAGGCATGCATTAAGAGTAATGAATTTCAAGGGGTGGTGGATACCAAACCATCTTTGATGCCAAAAAACCTTGCAGCGCCGTAGCAAGATGGCGCATCCCCACTGCGTGTACCAGCTCCTAAATCTGGGTTGAAATAACTCAATTTAAGGCACATATTTTCATAGGGCCTGTTCCTACTGAGCAGCATCGGATTCCTTTTAGACTTATTTTTGCCATATCATTGAGGTGTTTTGAAAAAACTCTCTTTGAGAGACATGTGGTTGGTCAGGATCAGGAGACGGACAAGGAGGGGTGATCTTTAAACTATATCTTTATTCTTTCTCAATTTAGAAAACCCTAAGTTGGAACCCCCAGTGGAACTCCCTACCACCCCAACTCAGAGGAATGGAGTCCCCCTTAGCTTTCCGCAAAGCAATACAAATCCTGTTGTTCGCTTGAGTTCCTATATGTGATGCATTCTCTTGTATCTGCCTAAATTGACAACATTGTTGTATATTACCTTCACAATGTAACGTAACCATGCTACACTGTAACCTTTACTTCTAGCAAAGACTCAACTAAGACACTTTCATGTAACAGCGCCTCGATGCCTCTGGGCTGTTAGCGCGCTTTATAAATGTAAATAAATAAAATAAGTCCTCCCTAAGTCTAAGGCTTTGCGCCCCACTCTAAAAAGAAACAAGTAAAGGGGTGTTCGTCAGGATGCCTTACATAAAGGAAGTCCTCCGTCTAGAATCCTTTTGTAACCTAGTTACTTTCCCTAGCTCTAAAAAGAAAAGGTAACTACAACAAAGCAAGTCACAGGGCTTCGTCCAGTGAAAGGGATGGCTGATGGCTTCTCACCCCTCCCCCATGTGTCTCTTTACCATAGGCCCTTGCCTATGTTCACAGTTTCAGTCTGTATGGAAATCCTATAGTGGGGGAGCACTGTCCCAGGACTCTTAACAGGGGTGTCTTTCAACTTTATGAGACTCACAGTTCTTCTCCCTTTTGGGGGGGGGCGTCATCGTCCTTGTGTCTTTCTTGCTTTCCTAGTTTAGGGATGTGCTAAATGCCTTCTTGGGGCTCCTCTTCTTCTTATGTCCCACTCTGTTATCCTTTCCTCTTTTTTTCCACTTTGGGGTGTCTCTCTATTCCTCCCCTCTCTGGGCCTGTTCCATTCTCTCCCCACTGTGGGGCTCTTTTTCCCCACTCCATGGTCTCTTTCTCTCCTCCTCCCCTACTCTGGGGTGTGCCTTCTGCCCGGCTCTCCTCTCGCAGAGGGGCTGATCACCCGTTTCATCAACTGGACTCTGCGCCATCAGGTGCTGACTCGTTTCTCACGCACTCCTTCTTGGAGTGCCATCTCTCTTGCCAGCCACAATCCCTGTGTGCGCTGTGGCGTAATTAAACTCTGAGGGTTCAGCAAAATCTCCCTCCTCTTTGCTCCTTCCATGATACTGCCCCTGGAGGCTGATCCTTTTGTTACTCTGCTGTACTCCATGAACTGTGATTAAAGTAAGGGTCAGAAGCCTAATCAGCCACAGGGATATAGAACATAGGGTTTTCATATACCTTAGCTCCTATATAGCCCACAAAGATGTTACTGTTTGGAGGAGAGGGATGGTAACTCAAGTTCCTCTCTGGGGGTTTCCTGTCCCCTAAGGGGGAGTCATCTCCAAAAGGATCCCGCTTGTACTGTCCCCTAGGGGGTATTAAGCATAGTGCGCTCACCACCCTAGTCCCAAAGGGGGAAGGCTCCCCCGTGATGAGAGGTGAAGAACGCCTTGGATTTGTCACATATGTTAAATTTACTGGATTGTCTATATAGATTCAAGGCATTGGGAAAGCTTTAGCATGAATCTAAAACAGCTCTCCATAATCCAAGCCTGTAAAGTAGCTTAGTGTGAGTATTTACTGCCTCTCTGTGTAATCCTGGGCACGTTTCCTTTCTCACTGCACTACATCGACTGCTATGGGTGTTAGAATGTGACATTAAAAAATGAATGGCAATATGATCACTGGGTATATTAGGTCTTCTCAAGTATCAATAAACATAGGGCAAATTAGTCAATCTCGGGAATACTTTTAGGTGCAGTAGGCATAGAACATCTGGCGCACTTGCTTATAAACAATCTTCAGTGTGCAGTGTGTGTCAGCACAGCAGGTGTCATTGCACTCTGAAGGATTTAGAGCCTCTGAGATCTTCCCTAAATTCCAACAATTCAAACCGATTTGTCTGCATAATTAATGCTTGAATTTTGTAATTGTAATTTGTAATTGTTTATTTGTAAAGTGCTTATACACAAGTGAAGTACTTCAAAGCTCTTCAAGGTGGGAAAGGAAGAAGGGGATATCATTGTCATTCTTAGGCCTTGAAGATTCCGAATGATCTAACAGCAATAACTAGCATATACTCAGCGGGTAATTTCTATTAGTTTAAGTGGATGACAAAGAGTGGGGGAAAAGGGGGGGTGGGAGAAAAACATACAGGACAAAAAATGTTGCTCATCAATGCGCCTAGGCGTGCAGGCATGACTAGCTTGGGAGGGGAGATAGAGGAGGACAGGACAGACAAACATGCTAAACCTAGTACATTCAAGGTTGTGCAAGTGCGCAGACAGAAGTGCGAAGGGGGGAGGCAAGTGCGCCCAGTCCACCAGGGGCCAGCTTTAAGTACAGAGTGGGTGCCACTCTCATGGAATGTATTCCGAGTGTAGTAATACAAGGGAGAGTGCGGAGGCCCAGAGACAAGTGCAGGACTGGCGGGGGAGCCTGGGACCTGTGAGGCTCTGGAGGTGCACCAGGTGGCCAGTCAGCTGACTGAGCAGATTAAGGAAGAGAACGAGGGAGGGAAGCAGGAGAGAAAAGAATGAGGTTAGCAAGGGAGAGGAAGGGACAAAGAGGAAGAGAAGAGGAATGTCTTGAGGAGTTTCCGGAATTTAAGGAGTTCCGGCTCAAGACAGAGAGAGGCAGATAGGCTGTTCCAGAGGGAGGCACCTTCTTAATGAATGAACGAACGAACGAACGAACGAACGAACGAACGAACGAACGAACGAACGACCGGCCGACCAAACAAATGAATTTAGGAATGTTTATTACTGCTTTTACCAAAAATGTTCCTGCTTTAAATTCGCAATCATAGCACTGTTTTCTTAATGTTGATTGTGTTCATTGTCAGTTTAATTAACTCTGTACATTTTTAACGTTCTGTGTAGAACTTAACATGTTTCAATATGAATTATACTACAAGAGTGTGGGAGCCCCTCTACTGAAAACAAGCATGGTTCAAATAACCTGTTCTATGGAATTTCTTCCACTCATTTTTTAGTTGACTGACACCATATATATATATATATATATATATATATATATATATATATATATATATATATATATATATATATATATATGAAACTTTCCTCAGGAGTAAATATGCTTCAAACATAAAACAAAAGTAACAAATCTTGCTTTCTATCAAAGGCATTTTTCGTGATGTTATCAGCACATCTATAAAATGATATGGGTTTTATTTCTGTGGTACTTATCTCTGTACATGCGCGGCAAGCCCATGCAGCGTGCCACAAATGTCACTATTCCCAAAAGGGGAAGTGAGTAAGCTGTACTTCTTAAGCAGACCTCTCTCATTTGGAGCAACTATCATTAATAGACTTCAAACAAAAACCTGCCTTTCTATACTAACTGACGTAGTGGCATTATTTGCTTTGTTGTGTAGGGGACTTTCATGTAACATGAATGGGCTTCAGAGGCACCATGGACATATTTCCTGTGTGTGGTCATAGTAACTGGCATAACTGCATCTTTATTGTATGTCCAAGATGATTTAAAATGTTAGTTCACAAATTCAAGAAAGATACAAATATACAAATCTCAATTTGTTCTTCCCTGTGTAGGATTAGTAATCATTTAGAAGAGCTAGTTGAATGTTTCATGCTGTAGCCCCTAACTAGTATCTAAGAATGCAATGTCAAAACAATATTAGTGGTGTGCTTAGTTTTACTTGCAAGCATCATCCTTGGGGTGTTCACTCACTCTCTAGAACTCACAAATAAGCTCACTAGGTCCTGCTGCATTCAAGCCTTTGGGATTCAGACCTTGCAAGAACTAAATCCCAAAAATATTCCTGTTGTAATATTTGTGCTACATATTAACCATCCCCCCTTCATTGGGTTTGATGAGTTGCAGTATTGGAACCCATATTTTTTTAACATTACGTCCGTGCTCTAAATAGTCCTTCAGACCAATGAGTGCATGTCCTTGGTACATAGGCTAGAATTATGTGATTTTCGTCTCACCTTTGCCGCTCTGTTGGTCGTTCACACATAATAGATCCAAATAGACATTGGGCCTCATTCCGAGTACGGCGCTAACCAATGGCGCTATTAACGCCTTGGTTGACGCCGTACCCGGACCGGCAGCGCCTTGGTGGATGGCGGAATTACCGCCCCATTCCAAGGTTGGCGGGGCGGTAATTCCCCATTCACCAAGGCTCTTCCCCATTCCCAAATGAGCCCCCATAGGGCTCAATGGGAATGGGGAAGATGCAAATAACGGTGACCGTTCATTACGGTCACCGTTATTGGCTTGGAGGCCCCTTTGCGCCCTCGACTTTAACACCTGCTCAAAGCAGGCGTTAAGGGCGAGGGCGCAAAGGGAACTCGGAGTATGGCGGTAAGGGATCACCGCCACCGGTCTCGTTACCGGTGGCCGCTATCCCTTACCGCCATACTCGGAATGAGGCCCATTGTATTTCATAGATGTTATTTCTACTCTTGCATATGGCATAATCCTTTAGTATGATCCCTTTGCCTATGCATGGATGGATAATCATATTTTCATGAATTACGCTCTGATCATTTGTGCGACGGAGTAGGGGTAAGTCTCAGAATTTGGTCATTGTAGACATTTTAGAATTACTTTCTACTTTTCATCAGAGAATTCCTGAAACTAAATCTTCATCAGCACATTAATTTTACGATGTTTTGAAACAATTTGATCAGCTTGATATTAGTCTGTAGTTAGTGCCATTAGGGGGTCATTCCAATTTGGGCAGTATTGCTACAGTATTTCACCGTCCCTTTCCGCTACCTCTTTACCTCTTGTTACTATCTCTCTCTTGCCGTGTTTCTTTGTGCATTCTTTCTTCTGCTTGCTGGCCTTTTGTCGGTGCTAGTTTCCCTGTGGGGTTCCATTTACTCGATTGATATCATTACGCGCTCTGGCACTACCTTCGGACTACGTACTGTTTACAGCTTTCTCCGGAAGGCGAAGTTCATTACTTCTCTCCGCAAGTTCAGAGTGGAATAAACGGACTCCTCGGAACCCAGCGATGGGATCGCCAGCTTCTACCTTGCTGTGCTCTGTTTTTTTTGGGCCTGTTAGGCTTTTCCCCCAATCCGGCTATCCCGGCAGGGGGTGCCGTGACTGCCTAATTTGTAGGAACAGTTACAGTGGCTTCTTACCGGGGTAGGCCACTTTTCAACAAAAAAGAAAGAGACTTCAACGCTCAGAGGATCTGGGGAAGAAGATAAGGGAATTGACACCATGATATTAAGCAATTTGTCCTTGAACTCAATGAGTGATGTTTCCATGCTCTGATGGGTCTGTAAACAGATTGTAGGTCTTCAGGTTGATGGCCATTCTCTATAGGGGCTTGGAGCTGTAGTGCTGTTACTTTATCTAAACTCTTCATTCAGAAGGGGGTATTGGCAATTGGGTGATCATTTAGGTGGTCTTTTGTGTCCAAGGAAGCTTTCTTAATTAATAGGGTGATCCAATTCTTTTTCAAGCTAGATGGTATCTAACCTTCAGAGAAAGATCTGCTCACAAAATCAGTGATCAATGGGGCGAGTACTGTAATACACACCTTCACCACTATACCAGGATCTCCTGGACAGGTCTCAAATCCAAAAGGTCAATTTCCAGTTGGTCAACCCACGGGTAAGTTGAATACTTTCATGCACTTGATGTCTTCACAAATCCTTCCACATTAGTTATCATGCCTACACAAATGCCCAAGACTACATTGATATACAGTTTCCAATATGACAGCGTGTGGTGTTGTTGTCTGATGGATGGTGAATGTTGCATTTCCAAGTCATAAAGGAAAAGTTACACATAAGGGAGGGCGCTAAGGGCCCCCATCGAAGTGCCACTTAGTTGTTAGTAAAAGGTACCTTCAAACCAAACAGAAATGATGCTACAACATAATGTGTAGCCTTTTTATGATGTGCACCTTGTTTGCCAACACATAGTTGTTATTACAAGTAGCCATTCAACTGCTTCCGTGACATCCTATGCAGGATGCCTCTGTGTAGGCTTTTTGCGTTGAGCGGAAAGAGAATTCAGGAGTCCCTGATTTTGTTCTTTTCTCTGATTTGTTCAAGAAAATCTGCTGAATTATTTCAGTATGTTTATATAGCTTGTAGAATAGGTAGAAGACCACAATCTATATAGATGCCCAATGCCTGTAAAAGGCTGTGTACTGTTAATAAGACTGGGGGTCCAGGTTGGTTAATAAGATTGCTGTGAATTTTTTGGTAAAGTGTAAAATACGGGTAATACGGGTATTCGTGGATGTAGTTCTCGTCAAAGTTTATTTGTCACTCTGAGACACCCTTTTAATCAAATGTTTCCTCATGTAATTTGTCTAAAGCGTCTCTTATGAAGAGAAATCTCCCCCATTCAGAGTGTACTAACAGCCTTTGTTAATAAGACACAAGATATTCAACTTTCAGCATAGAACCTTCTCCGGAACATCCTTGGTAACTATCACGTGATTAAAGCATACATCACTGCCCTTGAGTGGTATAGTCTGTCTGTCTCTCTGTATCTCCCCCCCTCTCTTTCCCTCTCTCTCTCTCTCTCTGTCTCTCTCTCTCTCTCTCCCTCTCATTCTTTCTCTCTTTCCCACCCTTCCATATGACAGTACAAAGAACGGAATTCTTTTGCTGGAACAATGTATTACTCACAAAGTTCTCAAAGGGAGCACGCTTTGTGGCGCAAGCATTGCTTTCTAGACTTGGTCTTTGTGAATGTATTGTGACTGACCATAACCATTTCTTTGGTAAGAGAGCCAGGTGGGATTCCCTGTGGACTCACCACATGGTTTGTGCAAAGGCTAAGTGGATGCACACACTTTTTCAGCAGGGAGGGGGCAGGGATGGAAACGTGCTAACATGAATTTTCAGAACCAGCCCTGTGGGTTCCGAGAGGCCACCCTAGGTGATGACCAGATTTTCTAACAAATGAAAGTGTAGTAATTAAAAGGACTTCGAAGCCAAACGTATTTGATCACATCAGTGAGGTTTCACTGATTGTAAAACACTGTCCCGCTGCTAACCATCCATTGTTTAGATGGATTTTCAGCACTAGTTGATGACCAGGGCAATTGACACTTAGGTCTAGCCAAACTCTATCAAGGTAACAAAGACTGAGCAGCCAGGCGGACTTCGGGGACCATTGGGGTGGTGTCTTTGTGCAGTTAACCCAACATAGAGCACTCAGATAAGACAAGCAACACAGGAGTACACAATTATACTAATTTATAAGGCCCTAACTCTAAGCAGGTAAAGTAAAGATCAAGCAATTGTTTATAAAACACACTGCCTACACATATATCTACTCAGTTGGTGAGCTGGAAGTGAATCAATAAAGCAGCATAAACTGTGAACAATAAAGTGAGAAAAAACTCCAATATTCGACTGATCCCCACTAGGGTACTCAGAACTGCTGGGGCCACTTAGCTCTGCCATTGGCCCAGTTACCGGTGGTCCAGGGGATGCAGGTGCAATGGCCAAGGTCGGCTTCATGATTGCTTATGGCTAGATGGTGGTTCCGTGCTCCGTCGGGATGGCTCTGAAGATCTTCCAGCAGGTAAAAAATAAACATGCATGCGAGAACAACGAAGACCAAAACATTGTAAAACTGATGCCACTGCTCCCAGCCTGGCTCGGACACATCAAGCATTGAATGAAAATGTTACTAGAGGTAAAAACACTCTGCAGAACTTCACTGTAAAGTGATGTGTGCTACAGTAAAACAGTAATCTTGCACTAGGAACAGAATCCCCCTGCACATGTAGCCTTAAAGGCTAACCAGTACCCCCAAAAGAGGTGAGGTGAGCAAGGGAAGTAGAGCAAAAACACGTTATTTACCTTGAGAAGTGGGTACAGGTTTCAAGCCTTAGTAAATAGCTGACGGTTTTGTTGATGTCAATGGAAGGAAAGTTGCAGAAAGAACAATCTTTCCTAACAGTAGGGAAGAGGCGGCAGCGGGGTGAATTAGAGTTACAGGTGAAAGTTAGCTTTGTCTACTTGCCACTCAACACGAGAGAAAGAGAAATACTTTTGCTATAAAAGCACTGCTTTGTTTTCAGTAATAAAAGGAAAAAAATGAGGAGGATAAACTGAAGATCCAGGATCACAAATAACTTGGATGATCTCATCCAAGCAAAAACCGCATCCAGGAATTACAAAAGCTGACTGCGTGCTCACAGTATGAAAATGTACCTGCTGGACTCTGGAACTATGTTGAGAACAATTTGTGGGAGGAGAACACGTGCTTTCTGGTCTTTGGTGAAAAATTGCTCAGGGAACGCAACCCTACCTCAGATCAACAGTGTCCCGGAGGAAGCATGGGTTGTCCACTTTCGAGATCTCTACGAAGAGAGGAGACACACTATCTCTTTTGAAAGAAGTAAGGAAACAGAGCTATGGGAGATTCTTCACTCTATCGAGGACATCATGGGAAAGTTGGCGAAGTTGAATGGCTGTCGTGCTCCAGGACCTGACAGCCTAACAAACGGCATGTTAAAACAAAATCTGGAATCACAGGCTTCCTTCATTCATCTCTGGTTCAAGCAAATCTTTCTCTTCCAGAGACTTGGAGGAGAGCTATTGTGGTCCCGATTTTCAAGAAGGGTGACAGGGAGGACCCTAAGAACTATCGCCCAATCACCCGTGTTGACTTAATCAGTAAAATCTTTGGCTCAATGCACTTGACGAGACTAAATAAATGGTCTGACCGAGTGGGATGGAAGGACCCATTCCAAACCAGTTTTGTCTGTGGAATTGGGACAGGGTGAACCTCCTGATACTAAGTATCCTGAGAGGGAGACTATGGGAAACAACTAAATGACCTATGTGGCTTTTGTTGACCTCATCCAGGCCTTCGACCAGTTGGCCCGGTTTAGAATAATTTATGAAACTGGAACTGGCCAAGATCCATATTAGACCCTTTGGTCTCGCTGCACTCTAACACCAGCATGAGGGTACGACGGAACAAGACAGGCCTCTTGTCACAGGAAATAAAAACAACCAGAGGCCTAAATCAAGGTTTCCCATTGGCCCGGCTCTTTTCAACCTTTTCTTGGCTGACCTAAACGTGACAATGGACACAGTAAGTAGTTTCCCTCCACTCATAGGCGAGGGCGGGGTCCATCTATGAGATTAACTAACCGCTTCACTCATGCATCCATATGGGATTTATTTATGCAAATGAGATTCATGAACCACTTCATTCATTCATGCATCCATAGGTGTGTTGTTTATGTAAATGAGATTCACAAACTACTTCATTCACTCATGCATCCATAGGGGAGTGTTTATGTAAATGAGATTCGTATTTGCTTTGTGTATTAAAAGCCACCTCTGATATGATTGTCTGCCAAGGCACAGCATCCTCATCTTTATAAGGGAGAAGTAGTCACTATTTCCAGACCTACATAACTTTGCAATTTTAATCTCATCTTCCAAATGAAACTATTGACATATTGCTTTGGAACCCCTCGCTATCATAGCTGTTGACAAGCGGGAAGACCTTCATTCATGGAGTTCTGACGCATTGACCAGCCAAGCGGCTCTGATGTCTTGTAGCCCTGTCAAGCATTGTGGCACTGACCATCCATTACATCAGTGCTTTGACTTGACTCCATCTAAGGGGTGATAGTAACTGTAGACCTTCTCAGCACCTTTATTGATCTGCATCGAACAGCCTTGGTATTTGGACCTGTGTCCATCGATGCTTGCCCCCTAACTTGGGATCAGTTTTCATAACATGGGCTGTACTACACTCCGCCAATACAGCCACATTAGTATTAACCTGGGCCGCACTACTAAAATATAAACATAAATGAAGAGTAGGGAGGCGCCGCCAGGGCCTACCTGAGCAGAGCCATTAAGGGCTGCCTCGCGGGCCATGGCGTGGCCTTTCTTGCGTGCAGACAGGGAACTTTAGGGGGACAACAAGGGGAGAGGGTGCAGCGACGGAAGGTGAGGGTCGCCCTCACCTGGCATCCGGTGGGTTGACCAATAAAAGGAGGCCGACCTGCGGTTCAGTCTCTTTTCCCAACCCCGGTGTCGCACAAAAGTTTGCCTACTGATTTTTATAAATTAGTTTGTTGCACTTTATTATGGAAAAATTCTCAGAAATCAATGACGGGGACCACATGCATTTTACATCCACCATAATCGGTTACCATGACCTTGACCCTACCAGCCCAGCCGGCCACCAGCTGCTTGTTTGGCCTACTAGCTGTCTGAGCTGTTCCAGGTTTAATTGCAGAATCAAATGTCAATGTCCAGCAAGACAGTCCAAAGCCCAAACCTGGGCTAAATTTCCACCCAATGGGCAACACCAGGGGCCACCACAACCATCCCAGCTTGCTTGGCCTAATGGACGAGAGTGGACCCCTCAACCCACAACCTGGGTAGCAAAATCATAATTCATCTAGCTCAAACATTTGGTCATGGTCCGAACATTTTTCATAATCCATTGTGTTTATGGGCTTTATGTGTCAAGCAGCCTATGAATGAAACAAACATAATAGCACAGTGCAACGTGATAATGGCTAGTCACTGGAAGTGCGCAGGTTCGTATCCCGTGCATGAAAAGAAAAAAAAGTGGGTGTAGTGGTTGTCTGCATTAGTGTGAGCCCCAGTTCCATTGAGAATTTGGGAGACTGGGGCTCAGCCTGGGCTAGCCTTGGCCCACTTAAAGCCATGAATACAATGATAACTATGTTAAGGAGAATTCTCTTCTAAGGCTAATTTCCCTTACCTATAGAGTCCCCCAGCAGCTTTGCTGGATTTGAAGGGTTTATTTTTTTCTCCTGCCAAGAGTGAGACTCTTTTTCCCACTCTTAGACAGATTGCTGATGTGTGTTTTAGGCTATCTTGTGTGCTTATGGTCTATGGGGTTTTCTCACCCTCATAGGTATCATTACACAGCACCCTCAGCGCAGTAACACAGGGGTGTCATAGTGACCCCCAAACATAGACTCCATACCCTGGGACTGACTACTGTTTCCCAAGGCATGTAAAGTCCCCATTGACTTTACTAGTCAATAGTTATGAAAAAAACCAGTACAAGCCATCTTACTATGGAAGTACTGGAAAGGGTTAATCGTTTTTCCCTAGTGTTCATTTTCGAGAGGGTACTGTCCAGTCCCTCTCTCCAAAGTTTCTGGCTGGTGGCAGTGGTTACTACCGTAAATATTCAACAGCAAATATTTCCCTATGGGATTATCCTATTTTTCGAGGCTACCACTTTTACTGACAGTCTCTAACATACCGCCTGTTTATTTTAATATTAACTTTACTCCGGTAGGTTTTTATTGCCAGATCTTTGATAATATTTCTTTCTAGTGTCTTTCTCTGAATTCCTAACCCAGGTCGAGGATCCTTTTTTCGTCCTTTTGGCGGGCTTCTGCACAGAATCCCTCCTCTCGGCGCCACTGACTCTGGGGTAGACAGGATGTGTGGGAGGGGGAATAGGCACCCTGGACAGGGTTGCCTAAGCAACCCAAGTCGCACTCTGCCCTGATAGGCTGGGGAGTTATCCTGCCAGGATAGCCACCCCATTGTGTGAGTGACAGCTAGGCTATATGAATGGGGGTTTTTCTGCATAAAAGCAGGGCTCTGAGGACTGGAGGACAAGACAACGCCATTGGAACTAAGAAACCAGAAGAGGAGAGAAGCTGAAGACATATGCAACGACTGAACCACCGGTGAAGCCCTGCTGCAGATCCTCACCACTTTTCTCCAACGACAAGAGAAGATCTTCACCTGCAAGAGCATTCTTCCCTTGAGCTGGTGGGGCCAACCAGTTCGCTGATCGCATTCCAGGACCTGCCTTGGTCGAATCGCCAGTGCCAAGCACTCGGAGACCGGATAGCCAGGCACCTGTCCACCACGACCGCGATTTAAAGGAGCGTACCTTTTATTCAGTTTCGGCATCACCGCGGCTGGCTTCTTCCCTGGGCAGTGCAGTGACTCGAACCTTCCTCCACGACGAGAGCCTCTTCCTCTGCTGGATCTCCCGAACTGCAGGAACAACTGCCACCAAAGGAGCCGCTTCCACTTTCAAGGTACATTGTTCCGCCAGGCCTCCCGTTTCACGGGGTACTGCTAAAGGTGTTTGAAATCCTTTACTTACCTCCTGGGCTGGCCGCCCCTATTGTCTAACATTATCTTTTATCTTCTGCACCCTCCCTTTGAATCGTTAAACAAAGACTTGACTGCAGCTACTAGAACAGTTTGAACGTAGGCACTTTGCCTTGTACCACTGACTCTGAAACAGCCTATTGACTTTGGCTAAAGCTGACACAACTGCCTTCTCTAGATTGCTTTTCATCACAAATTGTGTCGGTGCACCTAAAACTCTTATAACCACCTTTTCTTCCCCTTTATGCATTGTTGAAGTGCCATTTTGCTCGGTTTTCGCCTAAGTATTGCTTGTACTAAAGTACTACCTTGCCTAACTTGTTCACAATCCACTTGGGAAGTGTTGCTGGTGTGCTTTAGAGTCTAACCCTGTATAACTTGTCCTTTCCCTCCCTCTGAAGAAATTGTAGAGTGCCATTTCTGCCTGGTTTTACACTGTGTCATTTTGCTCAGTTTTCACTCTTGCTCAAACTTGTCTACAATTTAAATAGGGAGTTCTGTATACTTTTCTTGACTGTTTTAATTTGCTTTAATGATAGTGATTTGTGTGTTACTTTAAGAGTGTGTAAAATAAATATATATAGTCTTTTTAATACAAAGCTTTGGTCAGTGTTTCCTTGTTCCTTAGTACTGTAGTCCTATTGTGTAAACCCTGAGTACTGCTCATCTCCCTCTTGAGATAAGTCTGACTGCTCAGCCACAGCTACCAACTAAATCTGTGTGGTAGAGACTGATACCAAAGGGGATTTATTGCATGTACCTGTAGTCTTAATCTTCTGTAGTGCTCCCTAAGGGAACTGCAGGGGATTCTGCCTAACAAACTAAAGGTGAGGATGCTAACCTTACAGACACTCCATGAGTGGAGGCTCATGTATGTACAAGAACTGAATCCTAAGCCCCCGAATGTGATGTGTTTGCATGTGCTAGCATTGCAACCAGGATGTGCTGAACAGGATTCGTGTGTGGCCACAGAGAGTTTGTGTAATGACCAATTGGTACAATGCAAATGGTAGCCAGCCTTTTTACGCACGTTTTTCATCACTGCTATTTTTACCAGCTTTTTTACAGAAAAATGCAGGGGGGTGTTTGGGTCAGGAAATATGGAGTGGGGGATCGGTGTTGGATTGGTGGGGGAGTAGGTGGCCATTGGGGTGAAGGGGATGTGCAGGGGTCTCCCCCCAAATTTTGGGTAAAAAAACAGTAAAATATCTGCAATTAAATAATTAGCAGTAAAAAAGCATGGCCCTCATTACAGTTTCATTACAGTTTTGCCAGTATCCCGCAGATAATTCTGTCGCGATACCAGCAAAACTGTCTTACCATTTCCGCCGCCCGATAGCCCGGTATTACGGGCATTGGAGACGCCGGTAAATTCCCATTCCATGGAGTCCTATAGGCTTCCGTAGATGGGATTGCCAGAATTATGGTAGTGCTGGTGATTCTGGCATTTATTTGCTGGTAGGAGCCTGAACTCCTGTCGGGTCAGGCCTGCTGGTAATTTCCTGCCCCCAACAACCTTGTATTTCCCAAGTCCAGAGAAAATGCCATAGAATTACCAGCCTTTTTACCAGCATTTTTTTCCAGACCGGTGAACTCCTGAGCCCCATAGAATTGTCCAAATTGGTTTTCAAGCTGAGGGTCGTACTATCGGGAAATGGCCTCTTAAGAGCAGGCAGCAATCTATGCTATGGGACTTGAATATAACAGTTAATGTTGATTGCCAGTGGAACTTTGACACTAATGTGTGTGGCCGATCATGCAAGATGCTAATGGGGGATTGCAATTCCGGGACATCATTGGGTCAGATAGTTGCCTTGTGCTCAGTCTTTAGATGGCCAAGAGTGGAGGATGTCGCTCTAGATGCCGTACATCAGTGTCTCAAAACCGCAGATGCCACAGAGGAAACTGATCACGAAAGCACTTGTGTGCCACCTGTAAACTCTGTACTTTTTTCTGTTCTTTTTTATGACATTTTGTAATGAATAAATACAGAATATAATACATAGCAGGTAACAACTCTGTGCTTTTTGACTAGGTCAGTCCATGGAAGGAAGTGATGTTCAAATATAGGTGGGAGAGATTTTCTCTGTCATGCTCACTCCGTGCACAGAAATGGAATGTGTATGGTGCTGCTCATGTCATTGCATGGCACACTGTATGGCATTGGTGTCTAGGGGATCTGCCAGCCTTTTGATGGTGGCATTGCACGTGGATTCCATATTCCTCCTCTGCATGACATTATGCATCGAGCTTGTGTGCAAGCTGAGATCTTGTTGCATGTGTGGGTGGAGTGGATGGGGATGCATGACATCATGCATCAAGCGTGTGTGCAAGCTGAGATCCTGTTGATTTTTGGGTGGAGTGGATGGGGATGCATGAAATCATGCATGGAGCATGTGTGCACGCTGAGATCCTGTTGCATTTGTGGGTGGAGTGGAAGGGGATGCATGGAGCTTGTGTGCACGCTGAGATTCTGTTGCATTTGTGGGTGGAGTGGATGGAGATGCATGGGATCATGCATCAAGCTCGTTTGCAAGCTGAGATCATGTTGCATTTGTGGGTGGAGTGGATGGAGATGCATGGGATCATGCATCGAGCTGGTGTGCCAGCTGCAATCCTGTTGCATTTGTGGGTGGAGTGGATGGGGATGCATGACATCATGCATCAAGCTCGTGTGCCAGCTGCAATCCTGTTGCATTTGTGGGTGGAGTGGATGGGGATGCATGGGATCATGCATCGAGCTCGTGTGCATGCTGAGATCCTGTTGCATTTGTGGGTGGAGTGGATGGGGATGCATGGGATCATGTATCGAGCTTGTGTGCAAGCTGAGATCCTGTGGCATTTGTGGGTGGAGTGGATGGGGATGCATGGGATCATGCATCAGGCTCGTTTGCACGCTGAGATCCTGTTGCATTTGTGGGTGGAGTGGATGGAGATGCATGGGATCATGCATCGAGCTCCTGTGCACGCTGAGATCCTGTTGCATTTGTGGGTGGAGTGGGATAGAGATGCATGGGATCATTCATCAAGCTCATGTGCATGCTGAGATCCTGTTGCATTTGTGGGTGGAATGGATGGGGATGCATGATATCATGCATCGAGCTTGTGTGCAAGCTGAGATCTTGTTGCATTTGTGGGTGGAGTGAATGGGGATGCATGACATCATGCATCAAGCTCATGTGCAAGCTGAGATCCTTTTGCATTTGTGGGTGGAGTGGATGGGAATGCATGGGATCATGCATCAGGCTCGTTTGCACGCTGAGATCCTGTTGCATTTGTGGGTGGAGTGGATGGAGATGCATGGGATCATGCATCGAGCTCGTGTGCACGCTGAGATCCTGTTGCATTTGTGGGTGGAGTGGGATAGAGATGCATGGGATCATTCATCAAGCTCATGTGCATGCTGAGATCCTGTTGCATTTGTGGGTGGAGTGGATGGGGATGCATGATATCATGCATCGAGCTTGTGTGCAAGCTGAGATCTTGTTGCATTTGTGGGTGGAGTGAATGGGGATGCATGACATCATGCATCAAGCTCATGTGCATGCTGAGATCCTGTTGCATTTGTGGGTGGAGTGGATGGGGATGCATGATATCATGCATCGAGCTTGTGTGCAAGCTGAGATCTTGTTGCATTTGTGGGTGGAGTGAATGGGGATGCATGACATCATGCATCAAGCTCGTGTCCAAGCTGAGATTCTGTTGCATTTGTGGGTGGAGCGGATGGGGATGCTTGGGATGGTGCATTGAGCTTGTGTGCACACTGAGATCATGTTGCGCTTGTGGGTGGAGTGGATGGGGATGCATGGGAGCATGCATGGAGCATGTGTGCACGCTGAGATCCTGTTGCATTTGTGGGTGGAGTGGAAGGGGATGCATGGAGCTTGTGTGCACGCTGAGATTCTGTTGCATTTGTGGGTGGAGTGGATGGAGAGGCATGGGATCATGCATCAAGCTCGTTTGCAAGCTGAGATCATGTTGCATTTGTGGGTGGAGCGGATGGAGATGCATGGGATCATGCATCGAGCTGGTGTGCCAGCTGCAATCCTGTTGCATTTGTGGGTGGAGTGGATGGGGATGCATGACATCATGCATCAAGCTCGTGTGCCAGCTGCAATCCTGTTGCATTTGTGGGTGGAGTGGATGGGGATGCATGGGATCATGCATCGAGCTCGTGTGCATGCTGAGATCCTGTTGCATTTGTGGGTGGAGTGGATGGGGATGCATGGGATCATGTATCGAGCTTGTGTGCAAGCTGAGATCCTGTGGCATTTGTGGGTGGAGTGGATGGGGATGCATGGGATCATGCATCAGGCTCGTTTGCACGCTGAGATCCTGTTGCATTTGTGGGTGGAGTGGATGGAGATGCATGGGATCATGCATCGAGCTCGTGTGCACGCTGAGATCCTGTTGCATTTGTGGGTGGAGTGGGATAGAGATGCATGGGATCATTCATCAAGCTCATGTGCATGCTGAGATCCTCTTGCATTTGTGGGTGGAGTGGATGGGGATGCATGATATCATGCATCGAGCTTGTGTGCAAGCTGAGATCTTGTTGCATTTGTGGGTGGAGTGAATGGGGATGCATGACATCATGCATCAAGCTCATGTGCAAGCTGAGATCCTGTTGCATTTGTGGGTGGAGTGGATGGGGATGCATGGGATCATGCATCAGGCTCGTGTGCACACTGAGATCCTGTTGCATTTGTGGGTGGAGTGGATGGAGATGCATGGGATCATGCATCGAGCTCGTGTGCACGCTGAGATCCTGTTGCATTTGTGGGTGGTGTGGGATAGAGATGCATGGGATCATTCATCAAGCTCATGTGCATGCTGAGATCCTGTTGCATTTGTGGGTGGAGTGGATGGGGATGCATGATATCATGCATCGAGCTTGTGTGCAAGCTGAGATCTTGTTGCATTTGTGGGTGGAGTGAATGGGGATGCATGACATCATGCATCAAGCTCGTGTCCAAGCTGAGATTCTGTTGCATTTGTGGGTGGAGCGGATGGGGATGCTTGGGATGATGCATCGAGCTTGCGTGCACACTGAGATCATGTTGCACTTGTGGGTGGAGTGGATGGGGATGCATGACTTCATGCATTGAACTTGTGTGCAAGCTGAGATCCTGTTGCATTTGTGGGTGGAGTGGGTGGTGATGCATGGGAGCATGCATCGAGCTTGTGTGCAAACTGACATCCTGATGCATTTGTGGGTGGAGTAGATGGGGAAGCAATACTTTCTAGGGAGTACCTCATTTTCATGGTCACAGGAGTGGTTAATGTGGAGTTAAACACATTTGTTAATGGTGGGCCCATGTTTTTAAGCATGATTTCACTCTCTGGTGGATTCTCTACTTCTCGGAAGGGGCGCCCAGGTCATAGATCAAAGTTGAGACTAGAAGGGTGAGTGACTTCTTATGCCTGGCTAGCAGCTTGCCACTTGAAATGTTTGCCCCCGACTGTTAGAGCCATTACCAGCCACTCCTCCTGTCAAACACATATTCATACGTGTGGGCATCTACATGTGATGTTCCCCACAATGCATTGAATTCCATGGAGGCCCACGCGCATCACGCCACGCATGTACCGAGTTGGAGGCATTTCAGATTGTCTGCTTCATGATGTGGACCCAATGCACTGGTCCTGTTAGTTTCCCATGCATTATTTATACTTCAAAGGTGGTGTTTCTTTTTAAAAAGTAAAGCGCCTGCGTGTTGCAGTAAGATATCCCTTCCACAACACTTTTGGGAACCAGGTCCCTGCTGCAGACAGAGAGCAAAGGCACTGCAGAGAGCAAAGGTGCTGTAGACATGGAGCAAAGGTGCTGCATACAGCGAGCAAAGGTTTGCAGACATTACTGCATGTGGTAAAATACACATGTGGTAATTAGACATTTCACTGTGGAGTCCAATTTTACCCCCAATGGGACTCCTTAATCTAGAATAACCGAAGGGTCTTCAAGCCTCAGAATCGTGCAGACTTGCCAGGGTGCCACATGCAGTAAGGGTCCTTCTGTTTGATGGCGTTGCAGGAGGTAATATCGCCAAACATGTAGCCCCCCCTTAGTCTTTTTCAGATTTTCTGCACATTAGAAGACTCCCTTTTTTGAGAATGCTCAGGCTGTTAATTTGGCCTCACAATTAAATCAGAGGGACTGCATATGCCTAGGCCCTTTGATCTCCAATGACACATTAAATGAAGCTGGAACTGAGTCAAAAGATGTCTGCGTTTAAGTAACTCCAGGTACATTTTCTTCTGACGTCTATTTTACCCTCTAGGAAAGTTAATCAAGGCAGACATTCACAGGGTATTTTAGTCAAGAGACATGTATCCAATAGATAGAATTGCCACCATACTCATTTGCCGTTGCCACCACTTGCAATCAATCAGGGTCGGACTGGGACAAGAAATAGGCCCGGTCAACCAAAAAAAAGTGGCCCACCCTCGCCTCACGACCCTTGACCTCTTATGACAGTGATGTCATTTGACCCCACCCCAAAGTGACATCCCTGGAAGCAATGAAACACAGGAAGTGGCATCAAATAGCATTGTTCCTTATTACACTACGAAAAATATGGTTATGTTTTCACTAATGTGATATACATTTCATACAAGAATGGATCACCATATGTATCATTAATATCTGTGTGTATAGATCCATATTGTCAAATTACTGTGAATGCAAAAAGACGTCCAAGGCCAAATGATAATGTTATTGTATAGCACTTATGCTTAAGCTCTTTTTTATAGAACAAATATGTATACAATATCACCCAACCTGTGTTGGTACTCATTTATCGACTTAAGAAGGATTCAAGGCTTTTTGGGAAAAAAAAAATTGAAAAGTTTTTTCCACATTCTTTTTCTCCATACCGGCCCAGGCGTGGCCAGAAACCGGCCCCACTCCCTAGGGACGATTTTGGCCCGGCCACGGGCCGAAAGGCCGAGGGGCCAATCCGACCCTGCAATCAATCAAAATCTGCTCGATTACAAGTAGCAGGATGGGAGGACATGTGTTAATTCCCAATTTAGTCCATAGGACTCCAGGGGGATTTTGGAGGAATTACTTTGGGGAGTAAATCCACCACAGTATTTACTGTAGTTTTTGGTTCTATCTAGTTTTTAGCCAAGAGCGTAGTATAGTGGTGCAGTAAAAGTGCTAGTGATTCTATTGCCTAGATATTTTTACCACACCGCCATACTCGTAATGAGCACAATAGTCTAATACTCTGGTCCTCATTACGACTCTGGCGGAACGGGTTAACGGGTGCCGCAAAAGGATGGGGACCCGTTAAACCCGTTCCGCCACATTATGAGGTCCCCTTGAGGGACACTGTAAGCATGCCTGGTAAAACCAGGCGTGCTTACCGGGTCCCGCGAGGGGAAGAGGGAGCAAACAACGGTCCAACTCGGAATCGGCCCGTTGTTTGCTCCCTCTCCCATTCCCATTCAGTCCTATGGGGGCTGAAATGGGAATGGGGAAGGTCCAGGTCATTGGAGGGAGGAATTACCGGGCCCTCCGAACTCGGAATGGCCCGGTAATTCCTCATTCTGGGAACCCAGACCCGGAGCTGATTTCGGCGGCAGCCATGCCGCCAATAGCGGCATGGCTACTGCCGAAGTCGTAATGAGGCCCTCTGTCTGGTATACCCTCTGCTGTCTATAGACATTGGTAAAATACTTTTTGCCATGTTCGGCTTAGATGAGCAGACAGACTCTATGGTACCTGTGCTTGGAACGGAATTGAACATTTGGAAAGCGAAATAGAGATTTTATTTGATTAACAAAATATTCTTTCTCATTATGAAGTTGTGGTTATCAGCATCATCTTGTACAATGTATGAGGGGTGGTCAGAAGGTATTAAAATCAGAGAAGTACTGTGGTGAAGTGACACTTCCACATTCTCGGTTGGGTAATGGTTTGGAACCCCTGGAGGTGGGAAGACTTACGAGATAATTGGGGAATAACCCTGAGGTAGTAGGAAGTGATCACCCAAAGCCACATTCGCTTTTAAGTCCAAAAGAGAGAACTATGCCATATTGGACATCTCCCCTATAGCACCGGTTAAGGAAAGCCTGAAATGGATTGCAGACAGTTTAAATATAAATTGGGAATAGAGGGTGAGACAGGCGAGACAATGGTTGGAGATCTGTAACTCTAGTTACCAAATTCTGGGATCTAGCAGATTTTGCACTGCCCCAGAAGCAAATACCTGGGCACAAACCCGACAACAGGGAGACCCAGAAGGATGAGCTAGAAGACCATTGAGGTCAAATAGGCCTACAAGCAGGACAGAAGAGTCAGGAAAACCTGATCCACTTTATAGAACACAACACACACCCAGCAATCCATGCAAAGCCACCATTTCGGCTCCAACTGCACCCAAGATGGCTGCCAGACCTTTAAACCCTCTGTTGGCCTACAAATAGAGGAAGGCCTGCATTCAAACTCTTCCAACAGATGTAAAGGAGATAGAAAGAGGGGAATGAGAAATAGTAAAGGCTGAGCAGGCGAGAACCAGTCAGACGCAATGTCTCAACATGTTTGAGAAAGGGTTAATCAGGAAAGGGAAAGCCTCGGAGAGGAACTATAAAGAGTGGGAAATCAGAACCATACCTGTCAGCTCACCTGCTTTTAAGAGGAGACACCTGATAGAGTCAGTTCCCTCATCCATCAATCCCCTCCCGGCCAATGGGTGTCAATGGGGAGCACACCCGCAAAATGGAATTCTTCTTATTTCACCCACTTTTTCATTTGTAAATGTTGACAGGCATGCAGAATAGGTTGCATATCCTGGGAGAAAGGTTGCCGTCCCTGCTGCAGTGTGCCAGAAGCAAAGGAGGGGAGAAAGCCCCAACCCTTTGTTGCTGAGAAGGGGGAACCTTCGCCCGGTTGGTCCAGCCCAAGGAAGAGGCTGGTTCAGGAGATGTCAGGACTCTTGGGCTGCATGAAGGTGGCCTGAGAAGGGCAAAGCTGCCTTGTCCAGGCCTAGGGGCCCTGCTAAGACCAGACATGGAGCCAAGCCCTGAAGCCGGGCCCCAGTAACACCCAGACGTGAGGAAGGGGATAGTGCTCCCTCTGTCCATAGTAGAGTGTGGATGAGTCCTGATACCCCAAAACCTAAGAGAGAGGCCTGTTATGAACCCTGTAACCCAAGCCATTTGAGCAAGGCCTGCTGGAAATCTTGAACCCTATGGCCTATGTGATGGGCCCACTGTGAATCCTAACACCTAGAACACCTAGAACAAGACCTCTAAACATACCTGATTTGACTCCTGAAATCTAAGGTCCAGGAGGAACTGTGGTAAATCTGAAGGGACAAGACTGTTTTTGTATTAGAATATGGATGGACTTTAAAAATAGAATTTCAGAACTGTTTACATTGGCCATTCCTAGAAACGTTGATGTTTTTAGCCAGGGTACCAGAAGGCTGCAGATGCAAGGCTGGTTTAGAAGACTTTCTTTTGGCCACACTGTTTGAACCTTTCTAGTTTAGCGTAGGTAGTCCCAGTAGGAGCAGGAGCCTGTATAGTGTAGGCATTCATTTGGGTTCAGATATTTAAAGAATCAGAACAGTAGAACCCCTAATATTGTTAGCCCACACTGACACTGTTCGTAGTGTAGAGAGATCCCGTTTTAGTTTTAGAGCTTCCCACAGTTCCTTTAGGCGCTTGTCTATCCGGACCATGATATAAAGTGGTATCACACAAGATCCAAAGGCGTGCTGTGTATCATTGTCCCCACACTACATATTCAAAACGGTTCTATGTTGAAAAAGTGAAAAAATAACACTGAGGCCCAAAACAACTAATTTCTTTTGGTCGAATTCCCCTAAAAATAATTAGCGTTTTTTCTTTTTTTCTTCTTTTTTTAAATGCGGGGGGAGACACCCTCTGCACCTCCCTCCCCCCGCAATCCTCATCTTTTTTTTTTATACCCTTACCCAACCCCCTATCTATTTTTTAAAAGAAAGGTAGAATAATCGCACACAAATTCGCCCCAAATATCTCGCTGTTTTTGTCCTCGTCCATTGAGAAAAACGGCTTCTGAATGCAGGGCTTTGGTTGAGTCATGGTGACCGCACCAGACGTTCTAGGGCCCCCACTCTGAAGGGTTTCTATTGCTGAACTTGGTGGCCCCTCCACAACTTGGCCTTTTGGTAGTAGTCTCTCCTCCTCATCTGGTGGGGTCCTTGCAAGGATCAATGCACTGATCAGAAGGACCATTTTTACTCGTTGCTTCTATCCCTGGGTATCGCTGTTGGCACAGTGATCCAACTGGCACAGGAAAGCAGTCTGCGATGCCAGTGAAGGAACCTTCCTGCCTGATGCCACCCATAGACAGTCCCCGGACCATCCTCGTGTAAAGCATCACCTTTGTTACGGGTACGTGTCCATTTCTCGAACGATAATAGTCAAAGATTTTATTATTTTGACCTTTCATGGAACGTTTTAAATTAGAAACCAGAACAACAATGAAATCACCACAAAACCGCAGATACAATATTGTGATTAAGGTAAGAACCGTACGGGCAGGGCAGTTGCTAGGTCTGGAAAAGACCCGGGGCTAAGCTGATGTCGTAACTGTTGGGACTGGGGGCTAGCTAGTCTTTTGGCTGTAGCTCCTGAGATTCTATCCGGGGCAACAACCAAAAGATCAGGGGCTATAGCCCCCTTAGCCCCCCCTAGCAACGCCCCTGCGTACGGGCAACCTCAATGAAAAGCAAGCGGTTCCGATACGCTAAAGATCTCATAAAAAAAGGGCTGTACAAGTACAAAAAATAAATAAAGAAGCCGATCCAAGTGGAACTTGGACTGTCTTTCCCTCATTGGATATTATTTAACTCAATGTAAAGAGATTATCACAATTACAGGATAGTATATTATACCCATAAACACCGGTTTGTGGGGTAGACAGAGGCGGTAACGTTACTGACCCACCCCGACGCGTTTATCGTTATTCATTTCTCAGTGCTCCCTCCTGGTTGTCAATATTTTTTTTTAAGGGAAATTGAGCCTGCAACTTAACTTCCACTAGCGCCCAATTTTCCCTTAAAAAAATCTACAAACCAAGATGGCCACCATGGAGAACAGTCAAGGGAGTTAGCCCTTTTCCACGATGATGGAGCGTGTGCCGGAGGCCGGGGAGGAAAGGTGAGTGAGGGAGCGGCTTGGGGAGGGACACACTGGGCAGTAGGGTGTGCAGAACATTGGTGGAGGATGGGGGAAGGGAGGATGGGGCAAAGCGGTTTGGGGCACTGGCCAAAGTGGGAGAATATGACAGATCCTCAGGGAGTTGGGCAGGTAGCCAAGAGTGTGCCTGTGGTCACTGATGGATTCCGCCCACCTTCCCAGCCACCCGATTGGTCATATACTTACCCCATGGTGCTAATAAAATGTACTGTACAAGGTGATTCCTTTTTCTCTTCACTTGTCTGAAGGGCCTTCATTTATTCCTGTGTGCCATTCCTCCATACTGTTTTTATCTACCTAATCTATTCTCTCCATTTAAGTTTATTTAAGTTTTTCCTCTTCTTTTCCCGCACTTGTCTTTTTTATTGGGTGGTAATGTTGTCATATCTCCCTGATATCAACGTTCCCTGGTCTTTATTATGTTGCACTGCTGTATATGTAAGCCTTTCCTCTCCATGCATCCTCTAAGTCTCTCTCATCTACTCTCTTAATGTTCTATTCAACTGACGCCTCTTTCTTGTTCTCTTCTTCCTAGCAACGTCCCAGCCAGCAGTCCCTAAGTGCCTCGCTGTGCCGAGAGTCTCACTGGAAATGCCTCCTGCTCTCCCTCCTCATGTACTGCTGCCTGGGGGCAGTGACCTGGTGCCAGCTGGCGAGAGTCACCAAGCTCAGCTTTGACAGCTCCTTCAAGGGCAAGTCAATGATCTACCATGACAGCCCCTGCTCAGACGGCTACATCTACATCCCCTTAGCCTTCCTGGCCATGCTTTATGTGGTCTACCTGGTGGAGTGTTGGCACTGCCACGCCAAGAGCGAGCTCCAATTCAAAGTCGATGTTGACAGCGTCTATGAACATATCCTCCGAATGCGGCAAGCCACCCCGTGCATCTGGTGGAAGGCCATCAGCTACCACTTTGTGCGACGCACCAGGCAGGTGACTCGGTACCGCAACGGAGATGCTTACACGACCACACAAGTCTACCATGAACGGGTCAACACCCATGTCGCTGAGGCTGAGTTTGAGTACTCACACTGTGGGGTAAAAGACATCTCCAAAGATCTTCTTGACCTGGAACGTCATGCTGCTACCAAACTGAAATTCACCAAGTGCTTCAGTTTCGCCAACACGGAGTCAGAGAACTCATACCTGACTCAGCGTGCTCACTTTTTCACAGAGATTGAGGGTCTGGACGACTACATGGAAGCCAGGGAAGGCATGCAGCTGAAGAACATGGACTTCAAAGAGCTAATGCTGGCCTATGTTGACCCGGAGCATCTTCCATGGTACGGGTCCCATTACACCTTCTGGGCAGCCTCCCTGCTCTTGCTTTCTTGGCCTCTGAGAGTCCTCATCGAATACCAGACGGCCTATGTTCACTATCACGTTGAGAAATTGCTCGGCCTTGAATTCACAGTGCCTGCCACTTCCGAGGAACCTGTGTACAGGTATCGAATGCCAAGGGTCAGTACCCTGGACAGCACAGAGCTTGAGTGGCACATATGCACCAATAGACAGCTGATACCCAGCTATTCAGAGGCTGTCCTAATGGATTTAACAGACTCCCCAATGTGCAATGGGTACTCTGC
This sequence comes from Ambystoma mexicanum, assembly GCF_040938575.1. Taxonomy (NCBI): domain Eukaryota; kingdom Metazoa; phylum Chordata; class Amphibia; order Caudata; family Ambystomatidae; genus Ambystoma; species Ambystoma mexicanum. The sequence goes on from NC_090940.1 coordinate 159,557,149, forward strand.
GTGCAGCAGGATCGTGCGCCGGTGTGAACGCTGCAATGGTGCGTCAAGTAACTCTTCCATCTTCTCTCGCCATGCCTTCAACAACTGCAGTGGCGGTCACTCTCGCTTCTCCCTCAACACCAGCCGCTTCTCGCTGTGCCGGGTTCACGGCTCCTGCAGGACGGGTCTGTGGAGGAGCCGCAGTAGCAGCATTGCGGACCGCGGCTGTCAGGATGATCAGTGCTGCTCCTATTCCAGTCAACTGGCCATCAATGAAAACCCACCCACATATCACGACGCCCGCTTCTTCCCAGTGCTCATTATCCACCGTCCAGAGGGTGGTGAGGGGAGACCCTTCTCCATTCGTCGTTCGTCGTGCCTTGAAACTGCTTTGTAACAAAGACCTATTCCTCTCAGAGATAGGGGGAACCTTTTACAGGGGACACCTATCACAGGATTGAATTCAATGCTGTGGTTAGCATTATGACAATGGGGGAATCTTGTCAGTGCACACTGGTTTCAAAGTGCCAAGAGTCCATCTCACCCATCCTATTACACCATCACAGCAGCACACATTCATAGAATTGGTTGACTTTAATTTTCCTCCACCCAAGTATGCCCAATCAGAGGGGTTCATTATGAGTTTGGAAGTATTACAACCTCAATCTGGTTATGAGTTGTGGTTGTTCCCTATTCTGAAGTCCCACTGTGCTGTATTGGGGAATGAAGGAATTACCCCAGATGAAATACCACCAGAGGTAAAACCACCTTTAATTTGGTGTCAATACCACCATTCATATGATAGAGATGCTACCTCCTTATAGGTTTAAAGCCCCTAATCATTAGGGCTCAAAAAGCACAGTGTAAATCTCTTACCTGTTGGTTATTCCATTACCGCCAATCTTGTAATGAGGCCCATGATATGTATGCTTTCAACCCCATTGTCAATATGCGGGATAAGTCATCTGTCGCACTCTGGCATATGGCAAGTTACACCTACGCTAACGTTGCTTCTTCCCCTAAGGTTATAAGTCTAAGAGGTATTGTGTATACTTGCGGCTGTCCAGGACTTGTCGCCAAACCCGGACGCACAGGCATAAACTCTTTTAACAGGAATATACACGGCCTATGTCACAATAAGCCAATTCAAGAATCTTACTTATTGTGCCACCAGCAGAGAAGCACCAGTGGCCGCCATTTTGTCTCTAAACACTTTAACCAAGAGGGGCGTCAAAATGGCACACCTCACAGGGTTGCATAAATCCATGCTCCAGCCCATTGCTAACCTATATAAATTAGTATGTTTTTCCTTGCTGTCTTCAGAAAGTGCTGTGCTGCATCCATGCTGCATAAGACACGTTGAAATGGCCTCTGTCTTCCTCTTCTCTGAAAGCACACATAATGCACTTAATGTTATGGCATGTCTTAAACAACAGGGCAATGCCAAGTAGGGATGTACATATGGACAAGTGATCAAAGATGAACATGATTGACTGAACATGCAGTCATACATCTTATCGTGTTAACCGTCACAACCACAACTGAGCTGCAAACATCTGGTGGCGTCAAAAGGATGGCCTTAACTCTCTGGGCTTCATTACGAGGCAGGCGCTCCCATTATGAAGGGTGCCGGTACGGGACCGGCACCCTTCATTACGGGACGCCCTATTACGAGGTTCCCTTTGCGGGATCCGGTAAGGACGCCTGGTAAAACCAGGCATCCTTAGCGGGTCCCGCCAGGGGACCAGGGAGCTAATAACGGGCCCGTTATTAGCTCCATCTCCATTCCCATTGAGCCCTATAGGGGCTTGAATGGGGCTGGGTTTTTCCAATGAGGACTTACTGGGTCCTCCAAGGTTGGAATAGTCTGTTAAGTCCTCATTGGAGGAACCCTGTACTGGAACCCGGTATGGAGGCAGCCATGCCCTTATTAAGGGCATGGCTACCTCCATACTCGCAATGAGGCCCTCTGTCTTTGTTTCCTAGCATAGTAGTGCATTTCTACATGGATTGTATTATTTGAATGTTGCATCAAACTTGGACAAATTTCCCCTTCCTTTCCCCTCTTATTCTCCTTATTTCTCTCCCTCTTACCTTTTCATTTACTCATTCATTTGCTCTTCTGGTCCTTATTTTTCTTTCTCTTTCCCTTGAGTTTTTCCTCAATTTACGGCCAGGCTGAAGGTCAAGCCAGGTATGTCCAAGGTCAGCTTACGACTAGATCTTGCAGCCGCGTTCAAGATCTCGCAAACCATTTGATTTGATTTATTTCTTATAAAGCGCAACACGCCCATGGGTCTCAGCGCGCAACATAAAACGTACAAAACAAAAGTTAACAATAGATAAAAAAACAATATAAAACAAAATCATCAGCAGAAACGCAAAAAGCAGTAATGGCATCTCGGGCAACAATTAACAAATCCCACGGGTGCACCAGGTATACCAGTTTAGGATGATTTTCAAATTGGTATGAGGTGACTTATTGGCCAGGTTCTTGCATATGCTCAGGAACCATGGCTTCTTAAAAGTGATATGAGGAATAAGAGTCAGGAGTCAGGAAGGGGAGAGAGCTTCCAACTCTAGCAGGCAATAAAGACGGCAACATCTAATGAAGATTGGAGCCAGACCGCAGTGCCAATCCTTTCCCGGTCTAATTGCACATCATCTCTTTGTACATTCGTCCAGGGGCGTCTGCACACAGTCGCCCACTTGCAGAGAGCGTGATCGGCTCGACGATCTCAGGCAAGAGGGCCTCGTTACGCAGCCCAGCTCTTCAGTTACTCATCCAAGTAGCCACCTGATCTCCTACACACATTAGGTGTCATTGAGGGACAGCCAACAAGGACACTGAGCCGGGGGAAAGCGGTCTCCAAGGGATACGTTACATGGGAGTCACTAGCCAATGATCATCCACGTATGCTGGAAGCACAACACCAGAAACTGACAAGGTAGATAAGCCTGACTGAATGTCCGCAGAGAGAGTAAAAAGTTACGTCAGTTACATCAAGTCAACAAAACTCTTATTACACACTTTTTGACTTAATGTGTGGCTCGTTCGTCTCCTGGTTATGTCTCCCCTTTATGTGTCCATCCCCCGTAGTCGTCTTACCCATAATCCAATGTGCATCTCTCCTGCCCTCCCCCTAAATGTCTAGCCCCCACTCCATGATTTCATTTTCACCCTCTTTGTTCTCTCTACTTTGTTTTAATTCTCAGAGGATTTTAAGGTGCTCCCCTCTTCTGTTACTAGCTGCTCCACCTGCAGTACTATGATTGTACTTCTGCCAAAGAATCTGCACTGATTATCTCCCTAATAGGACAACACAAATAAGACCTACTGGCCAAAGGAGAGCCTGCCTCATCTCCCAGCCACAGGTCTTGGCCCTCGACTCATGAATGCTCCTTCTGAAAGGAAAGGCATCCAGCCAATATCAAACCTGCCGTGAATCTTCCCGGAGTAGATCCCAATTGTGAACGTTGGAATCCTGCAGATAGAGAACATTGTGTATGGATTTGCTTAGGTTCTCTTGGTATGATAGATCTCAAGCCAACTTCCCAAGTAAGGAATGCGAGAGTCAACTTTGAGACAATATCAAAGCGTCAAGTGAAGACTTCTCAACAACTCCACTGTGTATAAAGTAGTGTTGTATGGCCTAGACTGTTGCATCATAGAAAAGTAAAGGAAATGTACATGTAATTCTATTTTGTTATTTTATGAATAAAAAGCAGAATGCAATAAGGATCAGTCTGCAATCTTCATCGAGAGGTAGTTCTATGTTGACTGCAGCCAAGGGAGACATCCTATCAACATGTGCATTATGGAGCATCACATTTGCATCCAGGTGTCCTGCCCCTTGTTACTCACCATAGCATTGCTTGCCTTCTGCATCACTGAGATTACCTTCTTTTCTCCTTGAGCGATTGAAGGTGGCGTACCTTAAGCTCTTTCTCGTGTACGTGAAAGGGCTGCCCATTGGGTGTAGGGCAGCATATGTGGATCTGATGTTGGAAGGTTGCCTGCTATTAACAGAATGGTTCTCTACTCAACTATCCGCTTCCAAAAGCACAAATGGACACTACGGCCACATTGCGTATACCCAATGTTCGCGATACGCACCTTCCATAACTCCGTCAGTCCAAATGCACTATTGAATTACCCCACATAGTAAGGCAACAAAACATTCCAATATGCACATGACCCACATGCCAAGCTGCTCCCAACATATGCACAACCACAGCAGAAGAACAACCAAGACAAATATGTATGGGTCTCTCTAGAACCCACGGCATGATGTCAGCTGGTGGTCCTATCATGTGCCTGAGAGATTACACAGCTATCCTCCCACACATTCTAGCCCTTCTGCTAAAGTGTTCAGACTTCGCCATGCCTGAGCCCTGGAACATCCACAGCCATCCACCTAAGCTCAGCCAGGTTCATGGCAAGCACCGGGAGGGTCATGCTGTTTTTGAGCGACACTGTGATACTTATTTTGCTGTAGTCCTCTGCCCAGTCTGTAGCGGGGTGATTCTCCAACGCACCTTATAGGGAGACAGGTGTAGGCGGGCAAACAATATACAACTTCACCCTTCACTTATAACTTGACCTGTCTCTTACCTGTCTCCAAACCCCACCCTCCTGGGTTTGAGATCCCCCTGTGTACTTTGATAGGCAGAGGGTAAGGGTAGGGGAGATCAAGAGGTTAGGGCAAGTAGGTTCCCCAAATACCCCTAAGGAGGAAACACAAGATTAGAGTAACTGGAGCACACAAGGAGAGGTGGACAAAAGGAATGCTGGTGTACAGTTATTTTTAGTTGTTTTAAGTTTTCGTATGTACTTTCCCAGTACACCAGCTGGGTTTTGTGAGCTTTTTTACAAGAAGGGGCGAAACACTAAATAATATATACAACTTTAATTCTCCTAAGCAGCTGTGTTACTAAAAAAAAATGAAACACACAAATATAAAAAGAGTCCTTTAAAAATATAAAATGTCTTAAAAAATATATACAAAGTCTATACAGTGCACTGTATTAAAAAACTATTTAAAAAGACCTTACTTGTGAGACAACCTGGCCAGGGCTGTCTCAAGGTCCTTACTGCTCGCTTGATCTTCCTTCCTTCTTCCTGTGCTCTTTGATGGTGACTCTCCGGGCAGTGGGTGGCAGGCGGCAGCAGCAACAGCGTGTGGGGCCCCAAAGGCTTTAAGTCTTTATGTAGGCTGGGCTGCGTATGTCAGGTGCAGCTCAGCACTCAGAGGAAGCGTGGGGGGTGGGCACACTACTCACTCCACCTGGACCACGTCTGCCAGGTGTGGCCCAGGGAGTTCTGGTGGGCCACCTATGGGAGGTGGCCCTTATTCTTAATTTAAGCCCTCAGAAGGGCTAAAACACATTCAAGGCGCTCCCCTGCTATGGGAGAATCAGTAATTAAATATGCCCCGGAATGAGGGCCACCTGGGGGGCAGCACTGATTATAGGACCTCCCCTGCTAATCAGGGGAATGCCAATATAAAGGCCTGAACTGGGCGTTCACCGGCGCTGAGCGGTGCGCCTCCAACCCTGTTAAAGGGTTTCTCTAACTGTCACTGGCGCTCCGCTCGTGCCGGTGATTGTTTTTTTTTCTTCTTTTTAGAACAAAGGGACCCTCGTGTGCCCATGTGCAAGGATCCCTTACTCTAACCTTTTTCATTCTTGCAGGACCCGGCGCGGCTTGCGTTGGGGACCCGATTCTCATTCTTTTTTTTCTGGATCCCCGCAACGGCTTCATGCGCCTGGGAATCCTTCTTATATCCCCGACCGTGGGTTACACAGTCCCCGTACTTAGAATACATTTTGACTGTCACTGTCATTCATACTTAATTTATAGATCCAGTCCTAATGGAAATGTGACCCATATCATTCAAAAATCAGAATGCTCCCTTCTGCAATCTATATATGTTGCAAGTATGGATATATCAACCCAAAACCCATGCACTTCCCATAAAGCAAGCAACACCAAAAACACCTCCCAGTTTACTCGGAAACTCGTACATTGGCCACGCATTTACCCAGACTATCATCCATTGGCCTCATATTTACCCAGAAGATCATAGATTGGCCACCCATTTACCAAGAAGGTCCTACATTGGCCACACATATACCCAGAAGATCCTACATAGGCCCTTACATTTACCCAGAATATCAGACACTGGCCACACATTTACCCAGAAGATCATAGATTGGTCACATATTTACCCAGAAGATGGTACATAGGTCACACATATACCAAGAAGGTCATACCTTGGCCGCATATATACCCAGAAGACATTGGCCACACATATACCCAGATCATCCTACATAGGCCCTTACATTTACCCAGAATATCAGATACTGGCCACACATTTACCCAGAAGATCATAGATTGGTCACATATTTACCCGGAAGATGGTACATAGGTCACACATTTACCAAGAAGGTCATACCTTGGCCACATTTGTACCCAGAAGACATTGGCCACACATATACTCAGATCATCCTACATAGGCCCTTACATTTACCCAGAATATCAGACACTGGCCACACATTTACCCAGAAGATCATAGATTGGTCACATATTTACCCAGAAGATGGTACATAGGTCACACATATACCAAGAAGGTCATACCTTGGCCGCATATATACCCAGAAGACATTGGCCACACATATACCCAGATCATCCTACATAGGCCCTTACATTTACCCAGAATATCAGATACTGGCCACACATTTACCCAGAAGATCATAGATTGGTCATATATTTACCCAGAAGATGGTACATAGGTCACACATTTACCAAGAAGGTCATACCTTGGCCACATTTGTACCCAGAAGACATTGACCACACATATACTCAGATCATCCTACATAGGCCCTTACATTTACCCAGAATATCAGACACTGGCCACACATTTACCCAGAAGATCATAGAGTGGTCACATATTTACCCAGAAGATGGTACATAGGTCACACATATACCAAGAAGGTCATACCTTGGCCGCATATATACCCAGAAGACATTGGCCACACATATACCCAGATCATCCTACATAGGCCCTTACATTTACCCAGAATATCAGACACTGGCCACACATTTACCCAGAAGATCATAGATTGGTCACATATTTACCCAGAAGATGGTACATAGGTCACACATATACCAAGAAGGTCATACATTGGCCACATATATACCCAGAAGACATTGGCCACACATATACCCAGATCATCCTACATAGGCCCTTACATTTACCCAGAATATCAGATACTGGCCACAAATCTACCCAGAAGGTGGTACATAGGTCACACATTTACCAAGAAGGCCATACATTGGCCATATATATATACCCAGAAGGGCATACATTGGCCACACATATACCCAGAAGATCCTACATAGGCCCTTACATTTACCCAGAATATCAGACACTTGCCAGACATTTACCCAGAGGATCATAGATTGGCCACACAGCAATGAACCTTTCCTTGCTTGCACGGCTTCACATTTCCGCTCTCTTCCGGCGAGCATCAATTGCATTTGACTGAGACACAGTAAATTGAGTAAGACAAAGCCACTCAAAGACGAGGCACGTAAAATGCCCTTTCCTGCAATCCAAAACCTTTACATATGTTTTTATATTACAAAATGAGCACATTGTTAGTTCTCTGGGGAATGCCACAGAGATTTCAGGAACACATCTGCAAACTTGAAGTTTGTTATCAAACTGTCTCGCCACTCGGGGGGGTTGGAGGGGTCCCCTTCACTTGCATCTTCCTCGGTTCTCATTCCTTTGACCGGACAACCAACATTGGCACTCTTGCTCCTGAGATATGAAGCGCTTCTCTGGCTGTTTCTTCTTTGAAATGCCCTAGGAAGGGGCTTCTGTGGAGCTGGAAACTATTCAGTGTTTTATTGTTACTTTTATTGATCTAAGAGGTGCCCCAAACTCACCAAAATAGAACATAAAAATAAAGAAACCTTGCTTATTACTTGGTCTTTTACCCAATAGCACATTTTCAAAATGCTTGAATGTTCTCATTTGAATCTACATCTGATACTTCTTTCAAGTCAATCAGTTAGTTTCCCAAGCTAAGCCTGAATGCAAAGTTTTGCACATTTTGCATGCATTTTGCATTATTTAAGAAATACTTATTTTATCTTAGGAAAAGAATATTTTGGTTACGATGTCCCCTGAATTGTTTCAAGGGCCACAAATGTCTATTATTCCAGTATCTTTCCATTTCTTATCCCTTTCTGTGATTCGGTTTCCAGTGCAATGGCAGGGACCTTTAAACCACACTTATAGTGTCACAAGTGTTGATTTGCACCATTTGTGCATATTAGCGCTTCCAAGCTCCCGTTCCAATTAACCAATCACACTTTCACAATTTGATGACATCATCATTTGATTTCCTGCATTTGCTTTAATAGCGCATCCAAAATAAACTATGGACATCATCAGGTCGAGGTCAATTTCAAAATGAGAGAAACTTTATTAGACTAAGCCGTGAATGGGAAAAGAGCAAAAAGGACACAGAGAAAGAGCAATCTATAGTTTCACATGAATACTTTTAGATAAAATCCATATACGAAATGTTCCAAGAATGGTCTATCTTAAAACAAGGTTTACTTAAAAAGAATGCACAGATAAAAGGCACATGCAACGCATGTGTGTCTGCTCCCTCGGCCCGCTCTTTGGGGTTGGCACCACCACCTACACATAGTTGGCTCTAGGATGCCCGTCCAGTTTGCCCACCTCCCCCTGTACAGTTGTAAGGCTTTCATTTCTAGAGCAGCTTTCATATAACAGTCGATTGCCATGAGATCTGTGGAACAACACTTGTAATTATTCTCAAATACAAAAAAGCATTTGACCGTTGTGTTGGAGGTAAGCGCTCTGAACTGTAACAGCATTAGTTCGCCCTTAAAATGTGGAGTTCTGCTTCCAGGAGTTTGATTGGTCAATGCTGTGCTCCATTTGGAAGAAGGGATCAGATGTCCTGAACAAATGGAATGTGCCGGCGGATCATACTTTGAATGAAAGGTAAGTTCTTCCTACTATAGTCCTTTTCCAGGGGAGACATTCGGGAGACCTTGTATGGTATGTAAACAAAGGTGGCTGGAACAGACTTCGTTTTTTAATGTTGACAGTACAAATATCAGTGTGGCGTTCATGTATTCTATGTTTACAAGGGGGTGCCCCCCTTGCTCCCCTTTACCGATCAATCCTCACACACCATCCTTACCCCTGCCCCTTATCCCCCCCAGACCCCCATCGTAGGAGGAGGGGCATCCAGAAATGACACAGCAGGAATGTTGCTCCTGGAATTACAAAACCAGCATTCAGACAGTAAGCGGATCAGACACACTACTGGCGTTTAAATCCCAGGACACAGACAGTAACAGGTCACGCGCTGCGCACCCGGACTGCACAGAAGACCCTTTCACACGTGCTAGTAGTTGACGGATAATTATGCAATTGTAAATGCCAATACTGTTTCCTAGAATTCGTTCTACAAAAGAGAAAGAATATGCCTACCCCAAAGCTCACATTTCTGCATACCTAACTCACACAAAAATACACACAACCACCCTCTCGCACGCAAACCGCATGCACTTCACCCCACTGCAATAACAAACAAACAATACATAAATCGCACCAACAGCAGAGGAGGACTCGCATCGATCCAATATTTACACCCAAGCTCAGTGCACGGTGAAATCCGAACTGAAGCTGCCAACAACACACCGCTTTTCTCACTTTCCTATTCCCTCTTCACCTGACTAACCCACACTGCCTTCTTGTTTGCAGATCCACCTGAGCACCTGGGGACCAATTCCATTGGTGACGGTGCGCGGTACAAATACCTTTAAAGGGATGGTCTAGTAAAAAAATGTATTTAAAAAATAGATAGGCCACATAAAAAAAAAATACTAGCATTCTCCGTTTTAAAACTTCCTATGTAAAATTTTGAGCTATTCAAGCTCAAAATTCGAAAAAGCAAGCACAGGGGCGCAGCCATTTTGTGAAATGGAGGCCCTCCTGTGCTGGCTTTTGCTTTTGCGGCACTAATGAAGGAAAAGCCAGCCAGCTGTAGTAAACAAAGGCTACCGCTGGGTGGCTTTCCCTTCATTAGTGCTGTAGGCGGAGGACGGGGACCGGAGACCAGAGCAGGAAAGCTGCAGCCGAATCTCGGTAAGTGCTATTTATTTTTTTTACAAAAAATAAGCACTAGCTGCGGTTTTTTTTTCTAAGTTTTCCGGGCTGGAGGAGCCCGGAAAACTTAGAAATAAAACCGCAGCTTTAAAAACGTATTTATGTTTGCGGTCGCTTTTGAAGCGACCGCAAACATAAATACAACGTTATTGTGTTGGAAAACGCTGCGGTTTTTCTTTCCAAGTTTCTCAGGCTCCTCCGGCTCGGAGGAGCCTGAGAAACTTGGAAAGAAAAACCGCAGCGTTTTCCAACACAACCGCGTTGTGTCTGCCTGAATCTGCTTTACCATTTGGGGCTCTCGGGCTCCCCACGGGGAGCCCGAGAGCCCCAAATGGGAAAGCAGATTCAGGCAGAAACAACGCGGCATTGCAGAAAACAACTCCGCAATCCTCCGCCTACAGCACTAATGAAGGGAAAGCCACCCAGCGGTAGCCTTTGTTTACTACAGCTGGCTGGCTTTTCCTTCATTAGTGCCGCAAAAGCAAAAGGCAGCACAGGAGGGCCTCCATTTCACAAAATAGCTGCGCCCCTGTGCTTGCTTTTTCGAATTTTGAGCTTGAATAGCTCAAACTTTTACATAGGAAGTTTTAAAACGGAGAATGCTAGTATTTTTTTTTATGTGGCCTATCTATTTTTTAAATAAAACTGTTTACTAGACCATCCCTTTAACATTAACAATTGTTGAAAAGATCAATTGCCACAAAAGAGAGGCAGTTTCGCATCCTTATGTTTTTTTTTATGTCAGCAATATCCAGTTTACCACCCCCTTAGGGGGGCCAACGGGAAAGGGTGCAGACCGAGTGGAATGAGAGTGGGAAGAGGAGTATGGGGGTTACTACACTCGAGAAAAAGAAAAAAAAAGAGCAATGCAACAGCTGGCATTTTAGTCGACAGCATTAAAGTAACAAGAACATGACATGGACCTCTTGCATGCAGGTAACCAACTCAATACGGTTTCCGCTTCGTAAAAATAAGATTTTTTTTTAAAAAATCGCATTGATTAATGTGGTAGAGCCTTATTAATAGTTTGGTATTTTTGGCGTCCCTTTTTTTGTGCTGTAACACAATTACTGCCAAATTTACCGTACATCTGAATTCTGAGATTGGAGGTGAAGATGAGGATTTACCTCTAGCAGCCAAAAAATGACAGATTTAAACCCGAGGAAGTCCTCTTGGAGTCCGATGGACACGGAAAATGGGGATTAAGATCGATTTACCGCCATTCATAATCCCACCGGAAATCCATGGGAATGAGTGGTGGTAATGAGACCCACTGTGTTTAGTTCATCTGTTGCCCTTCAGAAAATGGATGAGGTCCAGCAGAACAGGTTCTTATCCAGGCACAACTAGGTTATGGCCATGCTTCTGCTGTGTGGCAGCCATTTTACAACCTGCTCCAAATTCCAATTCATTGAACTGGTTCATCTGATCGTGTCCCGTCCATCGCTCCTTTGTTGCACCTACAACACCGGTCATCTTCGAGGCACAAAGTGAAGTCATGCTCACATTACATGTACATAAAGCAAACTGTATGCAATGATGATGCTTCTAGATAAGACACCAGCGGCCATGTTCTGAGGACAGCTGTCGTTTCTGTACTCTGTGTTGCTACAGTTGGCAATAGACGCCAAACTATACTCTAATAATGTAACCGGGAAGCCCTACGGAACATATAGAAAATGTCAGGAAACACCAGCGTTTCATGAACCTCTGACCTTCAAATGAAATGGGTACTCATGGGCCACGTTTGACGAGTTAACTTGTAAACAAATGTTTTTCATATGAGTTTTATGAAATCAAACACTTTCGTCCGCTTCGGAGGCTGATGGCCACACCAGAGAAAACTGCTGGTTATTAATTCTGCTAACCAACAGATCACCCTACACCCTCCCGCAGCCATTCACCTCCTGTCCAACCAAGCAGGAGTTGTTTTAATAATACAGACCTGGTGGGACCTGCACAGGCCTGTTCAGCACATCCAGGGGCTTCCCGGCGCAGTATCTTAAGCACCTTGCCACTGTCGCTAACTGCACCAGGTAGAATGAGAAGCTGGAAGCAACTGCAATTTATAGAATGCATGAATAGACCTTTGCTGTGGAGAAGAAGATTGAAGTCCATTTCGTCTTCCACGTCCTTTCTTCGTGTAACAATGCCGAAGATCTTTGACATAGTCTTCATAAGGAGCCAATGAGTTAACCCATGTGTTTGCCTCAGGATTTCTTTTAATGCTATTGCTTATTTGGCTTCACAGTTACACCTGTAGGCCGGTTCGATGCAGTCACAACCCCTTTCTAAAGAAATGTCTTATGTGACACCTCGCTGTGTCTGCTACATTTCTTAAATTAACTTGCGTATGCTTGTTCCAGAGCCACGCATCCACTGGAATGCTCTCACTTGCTCTCCTACATTTCTTCCCCCTCTCTTTGGGCAGAGGTACACTCTGCTAGCTTCAAATGTCAGTTCTCTGCATTCCCTTGCGCCCTCAAAGCCAGATCTCGGTCCCAGTGGTTCATGAGTCTTTCAATAATGAGTCACGGGTTAGCACCTTATTTAGGTCTCTAAGGCAACGGCTTGTGAACCCATTCTACCAAAAAGGGAGGTGAAAACATAGGTCTCTGATATATTTCTAAGAAAAGATTCAACAAACATTTCCATATCCCATATTTCCTTTGGTCGCATTTTCTGGAACACCAGTGATTCTAATATTGTTCCGGGGGGACCTGGATTCCACGTCATCACATTTTGCATCTAATGTTGCAACTTCCTTTGGCAAAGCCATGGTGGTTGATCTAACCATGGTCAGATCATCCTCCAGAGTAGATATGTACATTTCTTCTACATTGATTCAATTGCTTGCTTTGTCGAGTTTAAAATCCTGTCGCTGTATAGTCATCTAGTTTGGATCCACTTCAGTTCCCTTAAACAGCAGGTGAGTTTGTTTGGGGGGTTTGACTGCATGTGGGAGGTGGCGTGGTTATGGGGTTTCAAGGGGAGAGGGGGCAGGCCAGCACTACTCCTTTTTGTACTCTTCAACCACTGATTATGAATTGATTTTGGTGGAACTAGCTGGGTCTGGGCACATGAGGGTTGTATGGGGGGCCTACTCCCCGACTCAAAAAAACTGCAAACAAATAAGCAAAAACACACATGTGATCAGAGGAGCCTGTTCTGTTCCACTATCACATTCCGGAGTTGATACACCGTCTGCATTCCATCAGCACAGGACATTGCTTATGGCTAAGAACTTAATCGCTATGCAGCCCTTGTAAAGACTGAAGGGGGGGTTTCTGTACCCCTGCCCTCTATATGGCAGAGCAGAACCACAGAGCACCACAGCCAAGAGCCAAGAGTCTCTATATGGTAACGAAGTTTGAGCAATCAAGGCTTAAGTTCTCAGGAGGTGAAGCAGGCTGGTTCTCAAGTACAGTGTAGTCCCCACGCCCCCACAAAGGAATGTCCACACACTATGTTAGGTGATAACACAGTTCTTTATATAAATAAGGTTCAGAATATATACAAAATCAATAACACACTTTGTACTCTGGCAATACTAAAATGATAAATATGTACAATGTCTATGTGGTACCACAGTTAACTCTTGACTCCTTTAAAATGCACCAACTGCTGACAGTTTCCAATGGCATACAAATCAATTAGTAAAGTGAATCAACAAAAGACATGGAAAGAAAGACAAGTTGGGTTAAATAAATGGCAGAATACTTTGTCCCTACCCAAGAAACAGTTCTGTGTGAGGATCCCCCCACCTGGGCAACCAGTAAATAAAGGTTCTAATGCCCCAATGTACCTGGTTTAGCAGAGTTCTTCGATGGTTCGTCCACGGATCCCTCTTGAGTGGACTCCCTTTAAAGCAGGAGCCACGGGTCATCGAGATTCCTATGAGGAAATGTGAACACTGTTGTCGAGGGAGCAGCTTCGACCTTCACGATGCTCGTCGACGATCGGTCGTGGACGTCCTGTGAAGATGGGGCGTACGGTGCACCTCGATGACAAGAGTTTGTTGCCCCAAAGCAGATCGATGAAGAACGTAGGCCCAGCAAGGGCATCGGGTCGTCAGTTTCGGCGTCGCGGATCGGGACTCGACCACGGCTGGCTTTCGGATCTTCGTCAGCGTCTTTGCTGGACTTTGGGTGGCAGGAAACCCACTGGCGGATTCTCCTTGGTCGTCAACGACCTTGACTTTCTCCGGCGGGACAAAGCAGTCGACAGTGATGGCAAGGGAGTGCTTGATTTCAAATGTTCTTAGGCAATGGAGCATTGCAGCTCTGGTCGACGAGGTTACATCGGTCCTCCGAACCTCGGTCGACGGTGATGGTCGTCGACAGCCTCGATGTCCTGGTGCTTTACTTTAGTGTTTCACGGCGAACCTCATCTCCTGTCGACAGCCATTTAGGAATGACTTCCAGGGCGCCTTGATGAAGATCAGCTTCTGCACAATGCTCCCTCGTAGCTCGGGGAGAGGTCTGCTAAACAGGTCCTCTCGTGGATCACTCCTTGACAGACACAGCAGCTTTCAGATTGGCAAAGGACAGCAGCAGCAATTCTTCTTCTTCCAGCTGGCTTCAAGGATAAGCAGCTTCAAGTTTTGACTTCAGCTTCTGAACGATTCTGGTAAGTGAGAGGTCCTCAGATATACTGTTCTGTCTCTCATTCACACTGCTGAGCCAAGCTCAGGCAGCCAATCATTCGGGAGGGCATTCAGCAGGCTAGCAGCCAATCAGGCTCACAGTGCATTCAGGCCATTCTTCTCCATCCAGACACTCACAACAAGGAATGTGGATTGGGACAAGTACCCAGCCTTTCAGCACACCACACTGCATTTGTACCAGTTTCAGGCAGGGCTGTCTCAGTCATTGTGTCACACACCAGAAACCAGACACCCATAACATGAAATGTATATTAGTCACACACTCCATTCACCCAGGACCCACCCCAAGGATGTACCCACAACATACAGTCACTGGGAAGGCTCCAGCCAGTCTGGCCGGGACTTCCCCACAGTACCATATATTGAACTTTCACCCAACAGCCAGTCAAGGGAAGGAACAGAGTCAGGGCTTCCCAGGACGTTGGGAAAATAAGGTAACAGGCAATAGAAAGTAAGAGGCCACAGGGGCCATCTTGTCGCCTATCAGGAATCAACTGATTCCAATGGCAGGGCCTGGGTATCCCAAAATGGAGGATATTCAGAGCACCTGTCAAATTCAGCATGGAGCTGCCACCAGCCCATACCCTGCTCTGTGGACCACACACAGGTGCCCAAAAACAAGCACTGGGGGTACGGGGTTGTACCCCAACCATGGGTGCCATAAGGGTATCCCAAGGGTCTGTTCACCACAACCAAATAGAGGAAGAGCTGCACTGCCAGGAGTCCCACATGGACTCCTGCGCAGAAAACAACCCAGAGCACACACGATAAGGGAGTACAGGACAAGGACATGGAGGCCCTGTCAGACCAATGCATTTCCAGCATCACACCCATCTTGCTGGCTGCTCAGCCGCGCCCCCCTCATCTCATCTCCCCATTTTTGGAAGAAAGAGGAGGTGCAATGTCACCTGAGCTCTCACACCCACTTACAAACTTGCCAACATGACCCCTTACAATTTGTAGGTGCTTATCCAGTCCTGTTTTTTTCTTTGCATCTGGGAGTTGTAGTCCTCGTTTTACCCGACACAGGTAGTATAGCTCAGTGGCAGAATCCTGGGTCCACGCTCAGAAACCTCTTCGGTACTAAGCATGTTAGAAATAACCAATTATGATTGGAAAAGTGTAACTACAAGTCCCAGAATGCAAAGAGAAAAAACGGGACTGGATAAGCACCTACAGATTGGAATGGGTTATGTTGGCAAGTATGACTTCAACCAGTGACTGAAGTGAAGAGTCTATTTCCACCTGTAAAGTTCCATCTGCTTAATTGTGATAAATATATAGAAAGAACGTAAGGCCAGCGCCCGCCGGCCCGATCGTGTTCGAACAGGATGTCTGGACCGGTGCTGCTGGTGTGGGGTCTGTCCAAACCCCTGCTCTGTGGCAGAGAACGTATGGAGTTGGGACTGTGAATCTGGAGTCTCTGGACACTGTCGTCCCACATCATAAGCCCTCCCTCCCCCAGAGGTTGCTGTGACGTGGCCCTGCCTCTTTTAGTGCCGTGTACACTGCTTTTCTATTTGTGTGGTGTAGTCATTGCAGGGTCATATTTTTCACATTAGCAATGATGCTAGGGGATACTATTAAGAATGGGATACCAGCCGCACAAATCATGTGATGCTTACGGGCTGCTAATGAGAGCCCCCTCCAGCCACCCCCAAAGCAGCAGGAAGCAAGTTCGCCGATAATTAAGATCTACGAGCAGGAATATTTCCTCCGATATTTTTTTGGTTTCTCAATTGTGTGTCGTCGTCACTAACCACCCGCCAGGAGTGCAGCAAGCGTGGAAACTAGGGGAAAAAAACGATTATTCCACACCAATGTCTAAAGAGTCCATTATGAACATTTAAAAGAAGATAGATGAATATACGCAAGTAAACAATAAACATTCATTTACAAGCGCAAGTTTTAGAAGACACGGAGAACTGCGCATAATTTAATTTAGGGCCATTAAGCATCTGAAGAAACACTGCAGCGCACTGTGAAATGGGAAAGTGACTCTCCTCGATTGTGGACTGTATTTTTAAAATCTCTAGTCTTCTTAAATTGTGATTAGTGCCCCCATGCCACCGGAACATTTCACTGGGGCACAGCTGATGTTGCGGCACATGTACAGGCATATGTTATGCACAACACCACGACAACGAAAAAACAGACATAATCTCACCCAACACCAAATGGCACCTACCAACCAAAAAACACACCTACGCTCAGTGACTGGTTTCTCCCAACATCAAATGGTGCCTACCAACCTAAAAACACACCTACGCTCAGTGACTGGTTTCTCCCAACATCAAATGGCGCCTACCAAGCGAAAAACACACCTACGCTCAGTGACTGGTTTCTCCCAACACCAAATGGCGCCTACCAAGCGAAAAACACACCTACGCTCAGTGACTGGTTTCTCCCAACACCAAATGGCGCCTACCAAGCGAAAAACACACCTACGCTCAGTGACTGGTTTCTCCCAACACCAAATGGCGCCTACCAAGCGAAAAACACACCTACGCTCAGTGACTGGTTTCTCCCAACACCAAATGGCGCCTACCAAGCCAAAAACACACCTACGCTCAGTGACTGGTTTCTCCCAACATCAAATGGCCTACCAACCGAAAAACACACCTACGCTCAGTGACTGGTTTCTCCTAACACCAAATGGTGCCTACCAACCTAAAAACACACCTACGCTCAGTGACTGGTTTCTCAGAACTGAAGCTGCCAACAGCACATCACTGCTCTCTTGCTCTTCCTTCCCGCTCAGTACTCCTAACATACCCCACCACCCTCCCAGTACTCAAAGTGTGCGAAAAGAAGTAGTGGAACTATGTTCCCTACTGGCCAGCCCCGAATACCCACAAACCCCATTGCCATGCCCCGTCCCACGCGCAATACAAACCCCCAAACAAATGCACCCAAAGTTCAAGGGAACGTTCAGTGCAGAGCACTGAAGTGTAAGTTTCAACTTCTGCCTACACTTTAATTTTCAAGCAAAACCATTTTTTACAAAATAAAAGTATTATAAACGTAATTTTAAAAAGTAGAGGAGCACCTTCCCGACCGCTCCTGCCCACTTTGAACACTGCACCCTCCTTGCTTTACAGATCCACCAGAGCGCCAAGAAACCACACAGGTGGCAACAGTGTGCGGCATACAAACCTTTAACATAACATAAAATTATGTGTGGCCCAAGTTGTTTTCTTGGTGATTAATGCCTGTGCCCAGAAGCCCTGGACGATGAGGATCCAGTGCACCTTCGAGGATATGCTATGATAGGTTATTTATAACGCCCTTAATACCCAGAGGTTTCTAAGCGCGGACCTGGGTATCGAACCTATGTTACTGCGTGTCGTCTTGCTTCCAAGGTGAGCACGTTGCCCCTGAGCTATCCTCCCGAGATGGACAGGTCATGAGAGGGAGATTCCCGCTCGTGTAAACACTAAGGTACTAAAGCAACAGGTACTCATTAGTAATAGCTTGTATTACTCAAGTTGATATCACAATCGCTACCAGTCTATTCTGCCTCTAGGGGATGACAATGGCCCCCAAAGTGGCACAGGTGCTCCGTAATGACGTAATCAAAGCCCCACCTGCCCCTTCATATTGCCTCATCTCCTGCTGTGGTGAGGACTTCCGGAAATATCTATTGATGAGATTGCCAAAACCATGTAGGCCCATCACCTGCAGCAGCCTCATTCCAGATGATTTCACCAGGTGAGAAGTTCCTTTCTGGGTTCTAGCCATTGGGATCCTCATCCTCAGTGATCTCTTTGCCTACCTGCTGAGGGACTAAGCATTGTTGTGGTGGCCAAGATTAAGTTTTCTTCTGCATCCTGTTTAACGGTGATGTTTCTTATATCCATATTTTTACATATCTAAGTGTATGTTTATTTGTGTATATATATATATATATATATATATATATAGAGAGAGAGTGAATACAGGGCCTATAATGAGCCATTTGTTTTATGATATTGTATTGTTTATGTGTGATTTGTTGTTTGTCCGAGTCCAATAACTTGCTTTTGCTAAGGGGGACCGGGGAGACGCAAGTGTTATTGCTTCCCCCAACATGGACAAACAAACACAAAACAAGTGGGAAAAAAGAACAAGCGCAAACAAATACCTAACAGAAAATACACCTTGGGCCACACTTGTGTGTTGACCCAGCAACTAACAGGTGTCTAAAATTCATAATACTACATGTATAAAAAAATAAAAACCAAGCCACAAAATTAGCAAGATGTCAGACGTCAAATACCAACTCGAATTTCGGATATACCAGGACAAAATTGTTTCCAAGGGCCAAGCCTTCCTCAGGGCAAATAGAAGAGTCGATACACAATAGGGCGGGAACTGGACTCCAACCAGAAATGCAAAGAAACTTTGCACTGGTTTAAAAAACCCACTAACGTAGTGACAATCAAAATCACATCTGGGTTAATGTGAACATACCTATTTACATGTCATGATTCCTGCCCCTCATGTCCCCAGCCCTCCAAGATGTCAGGCTGGAGCCAGGCCACGATCACCTACATGGCCCTCAAGGGCCTCTCCATCCCTCCAAAGATCCACTTGGAGTCAGACTTGGCGCTTGTGGCACCAGACTCACTCACTCTCATAGGATAACATTGGGGATTGGACTTGTAGTGCATTGATGGGGACAAGATGGATGCCCCCACATATTTCGGTTCCCAGAACTGCATGTGCGGTCTAGTCTTTTGGGTGTGGTTCAGCCTAGAGACACCTGGGATACCCAGAGACTATTTAAGCCACACCCAGGCTGAGAAACATGCTTTGCGATTTCTGCAACTGCAGCGTGACACTCACCGTGTTCGGATCGGTCTCCAGTAGGCCTGCATCTTTCTTCTGCGCTCAGCTCCTGCAAGAACAAGAACACCATTAGGAACAGCCTTACCTTGCGGCGCTTCTGCCCATCATTCATCGCTCCTTCTTTTCTGCGGGCATCTTCGGCGGTGTCATTCCCATCCCAGCACGCTGCTTCCTAAGGAAAAGTGAAAAGAACAGAAAAAAGGCATTAGTAAGCATTCTGCAAATCTTCGCTTATTTTTAAATACTGTACAAGCTTCAAACGCTTACCTGAATCCCAGCCGCTCTGGGGGAACTCTGTCTCCGGAACTTCTCATCCATCTGCAGAAGGGAAAAGACACTCCAGGTTAGCGTGGAAACATCTAGAGGCGCTGCATACCGCGCTTACTCACCGCATTTATTCTTCATAACCGGCATCCACGCTGAAAACATTGCGGCACCTAAAAGACACAGAAAAATAACTCAGTTCAATGCAAATATGAAAGGGGTGCATCACGCATCGCCCTCTCACTCACCTTCAGCGCTACTCATCTCAGGAGCACGCCGCCATCCCCGGACACCAGCCATCATCTAAGGAAGGAAAGGAATGAAGTTAGAGAGCTGTTCAAAAGACTCATTATACTTACCTGTCGGACTCTTGCCAGTGAAGTAACTAGGCAGCAACGAGCCTGCATCAATCAATGCGCCCCTGCGCTGAAAGCAGGACGGAGAGAGCACACTATCCAAGAAAACAAGGTGAGCTGTGGATCAAAGGGAAGGGTTGGACCCCGGGGAAGAAGGGGTTCAAACACACAGAGACAATAGGGAATTAAACTCTACCAATCCTGTGTTTCAGGCCCAGTCTCCAGTCGAATAGTCTCCAGGGAAGGGTTAGAGGTCGTAAGAGGTCAGAACAGGCTGTGTGACGTCCCCGTGGATACCAGGTGAGCGTTACACATGTTTTTTCTTTTTTTCTAGAAAATATTGGAAGAATAACAGAACAGCCATGTATCTTGAGCGAGGCCTGGGTTCCTAGCTCTATTAATGGAGTGATCTACGAAAAATTAAAACAAAGATTCTCACAAACAAGTCCCCAACTAGTCTATCAACAATACAGACACGAACACAAATGAAAACATTATAAATTAGTGAAAGCATAATGGGAAGCAAACTCCAATGCCAAATAAACAGGTATGGGTACTTAAGCGTAATGGAACAAATCCAGAGAAAGTTGTGCCAGTCACGGATACTGCAGCGATGATGGTTTGTTGTACGTTGTGATCCTGATGACGCTTTCATCCACACGCCAGTGCAGACGCACTCGGCCACTATCTGAAATACACATATAAAGGACGGTGAAGTGAGCAGGCATCAAATCACCAGACCGCGTGTAAAGCCCGGATCACATAAAGGCATCCACATTCTGCCCGGGACAAAAAGTCCTTACCTTGAGTGTGCTGTCGGCTTCCCAGAGGTGACGAGGGAGGATGCAGAGAGGCCGTGAGACAGAGAATGCCCTGAAGCTGAATTCTGGGAAAAGTAGTCAGAGTACAAAATCCTCCATAAGTGTTAGAAAGAGAAAGGCCCTAATACCAAACCATTGCATGCTGGAAACTGGAGTGAATTTACCAAATAATTACTTTCATAACAAGAAACTCTATTCTAACATCACTAATAGCGAAATTCCATTTTGACAACCTAAATAAAATAACTTGTGAAACGAAATGTGTATATATTCATTTATATTATATACAGGGAAGAACAATGTCCTTTTGATCACAAAACAACGTAAAATAGATAAGAAATCAGATTTCAAAGGAAGCAGTGAGCTTCTTACAATGGGGTGAGTTTCAGTGACATTCTGACCAGAGTGCAGAGGGCAGTAAATGGAACAGTCACCGGGGACAATAAATGGGTGGACAAACATACATTAAGGACAATCACCATTACGACATTTTTAAGTGCAGGTAGGTGGTACGGCCAGCTGTGTTAGGGATGAAGTGCTAGAGCAGAGGCACAGAAAGTGAGGGACAGAGGCATGTTAGTGGCAAGGGAAATGGGTTAGCTTGAAGGCAGATGAGAGGTAGGTAAAGGGGGTAACTCGGATGCAAAGAGGTAGGCTTTCAGTTTGGTTTTGAACAAATCAGTGTGGACTGTTTATAAGATGTCCGGGGGAAGAGAATTCCATGTACGTGGAGCAAGCAGACAGAAAGAGCGGAAGCAAGAGGAAGCACAGGGAGGGCGAGGTGCCACAACGGTAGTCAAGGAGACAGAGTGGAGATTACTAGAAGGCTTATAGAGTTGGACAGAGGAGGATAGTTACAGTGGTGCCTTACCGTGAATAGATTTGTGAACCAGGAGAAGACATTTAAATCTGGCCCTGTTTTGCATCGTCAGAAATCCAGAATGGTCTGGTGACGGTAAGAGGAAGTAGGTGTGAAGTGAGGGAGTTAAAGAGAGTCCTGGTTGTGCAGTTAAGTTAATGATCTTGTCAAGAGGGCAACCAGTCTAGTTGGGGAGATCATAGAGGATGGTGGCACAGTAGTCCAGTTTAGAGAAGACAAGAGTGGTTAAGAGATGGTTGGCAGTGTTGAAAGTAAGGAAGTGCATGGTGATTTTCCTAATTTTTAGGAGGTTGAGGCGAGCTGCTGTTCCAGTTTTGGAGATGAAAGTAGAGAAGTTGTGAGAAGGGTCATATATGATGCTGAGATTTGAGTGTGATCCACACGAGTGGGTACAAGAAATTATAATAGTTTTGTGAGTGTCTATCACTGGTGCTCACAATCTGCAAGGGCACCCTGGCACTGAGAGGGATGAGCAAGTGGAGACAGGATTACACAGAGGTCAAGTCCTAAAACAAGTGGGGGGGCTCATTAGCATACCAATTGAATGTGGTGTCACCAGAAATTAGCATATCAAGGCACCCTCTGAAAAAAGTGTGGGGACTTCTGAAAAAGGTGAGGGGACTCTGTCCACCTGCGTGTACCCTTGACCTGAGCCCTGGGATTACCAGATAAAATGCACAGAAATAACAAAGAAAATAGACCCTGAGATGAGTCCAAGGTGGAAAGGTTCTATAACTAGTGAACTTAACGACAAGTGCAAACGGAACAGAAGAGGTTCGGGAAAGGTAATTTGCTGAATGGAGAAAGAGTACAAATGGAGGGAAGCTGACGGGGGAGTGACTACCCAGTGATTAACACACACATGCACACAATGTGCTATCTCTCACTGGTCCAGCTGAATTAGCACCAGAGCCATTACCAGGCTGCTGAGCGTCCACAATGGTGGCAGCAATGCTCTACAGAGGGCCACATAATCACAGCTAAGGTTCTGCTAGGCCGCCAATGAGCTGCCAGAGGGAGGAGCAGGCCACATGCTCCAGGTGACCAGACAAGTTTGGGAGCCAATTATGTGGCTTGCGTTCTAGTCAGCCCCAGCCCAGGATCACCAAAATCCAGTGCCCTGCTCTACCGTATGATGCCGTATGGTGGAAGCAGCCATGTAACATCCATGTATGTCTCTGGGTGGAGGTAAATCAGTAAACCCCCACCAGAAAACTAGTAGTTTGGCGGTCCGGAAACATGCCAGTAAACAGCTTGACCGGCAAGTTAATTCTGGACCGCCAAACTTATAATGAGGGCAAAAGACTTAAAACTTTTCGTAAGGAGCCAGAGGAGAGGTCTGAGAACTTTGATTGGGAGATCCAAATACCCTTGGTCGAGCGGAACATTAGCTGGAAGCCTATGGGTTTGGCTGATTCTTATGTGTTTTTCTAAAGTTTTAGGGCCAGAAAGTGGATAGGTTTTTTTTGACTGAGGACTATTTTTGGTTTTGACAAACAAAGAGCACCCCAAGTTTTAGTTTATAGGCAGGGGAATCCCTCTTAGTAAAAGGAACATTTTCCTATTTTTAGTTAAAAACACATCCTTGAATGATTTCCTTGAGTCTGTCTCCTTTTTCTGGTCTGCCACATACTCCTTACTATGTTATGTTACATTGTAATAACTTATAGAGCGCGCGGTCACCCGGAAGTATCATGGCTCTTTGAGAGAGGAGAAGTAGGTCACTAAGTAAAGTCCTAAAATAAGTGGGTTTTCACAAGCCATCTGAAGGCTAGATAGTTGGATGTTTTCTTAATGAAAAGCGGGAGCTCGTTCCATAGAGTTGCTGCAGGAATGGAAAATGCCCGGCCACCAACCCGAGACCGTTTGTATCTTGGCACAACCAGTTGTTCGGCAGTGGCAGAGCGAAGACTACGCGTAGGGTAGTAGCGGGCGAAATTGGCTTGAAGATATTCAGCGCCCTGATTATGAACGGCGTGATGAACTATACATAATACCTTAAATTTGACCCGCTGAGCCACAGGAAGCCAGTGGAGATTCTGAAGCACGGGGGAGATGTGTCCACCAAAGGACATGCCAGTTGGCACCCGAACGGCTAGGTTCTGAAGCCGCTGAAACCGTTTGATCAAGGCCTTAGGTTGGGCCGGATACAAAGAGCTGCAATAGTCAAGCAGTGATATAACCATGGCTGCTACTACCGGAGGACGCAGTGGGGCAGGGATCAAAGGCAGCACCTTCCTCAGAATTTTCAACTGGAGATGACCAGTCTGGCACACCGCAGTGACCTGTTTGTCCATGGAGAGTGATGCCGAAAGCACAACACCCTGATTTTTTACTTTGCTAACCGGGACAGGAAGAGGGCCTAGAGATGAGGGCCAGAAGGAAGACACCCAGAGTGTAGGATCAGGGGGATAGCCCACCACCATCACCTCAGTTTTTTCTCCATTTAATTTGAACCAATTGTAGTTCATCCACTCTCCAACGGCTGCCAGACACTTCCACAGGCACGACGACACATCAGCCGGATCCAGGTCTAATCGGATCAGAATCTGAGTGACGTGTGCGTACGAGTAGCATCTGACGCCGAAGGAGCAGATAAGACATACAAGGGCCCAAATATAGATGTTAAACATAATAGGAGATAGGGAGGAGCCTTGCGGCACTCCACAGCTGAGGTGACAAGGAATAGAGAGAAAAGGAGGAATGGAGAGCGTCCGAGTGCGATCCGCCAGGAATGATGTGAACCAGGCTAGTACTTGCCCTGATATACCAAACTGGGCAAGACGGGATAACAGAATGGAGTGGTCGACCGTGTCAAACTTTGCTGAAAGATCTAATAATATCAGACTTATAATGAAGGCGAAAGAATTAAAACTATCCTCCTCCATGGTGACCTTGGGATATTCCTAAAAATCCTACTTCCTGGCCAATCATTCACCATTTACCAGATGAGCGATGCTGGGTCAGCCCTGGTACCAGTGTCCCAGAGGTGGATCTTTACCCCCTTTTTTTAATCTGCACATGGAGCCATAGGTGGTGAGGGGGTCTACACGCTGGAAGGTGCATCAGCACACGAATGACATCCCGCTCTATCTGGGGATATTGTCTTCTCAGCATGCTGAACTGTTGGCAGGCTTGCATAGGATGGGCTCACTACATCTCTTGGCCCCTCTGATAAGCCTTTAGGGTATTTTCTGGACTCTCCCATGGTTCAAAGCCCAAGGTTTGCCAAGTCCTGTAACTTCCAGCTCTACGCCCATTTGGCCATCAAGCCCTACAATGTGCCAGCCGCGCTCTGATCCAGGCCCTTGGCACCTCTTCGTTGGACTCAGGAAATGCCATTGTGGTTAAGGGAGCGGCTACCAATCATGCTCTCCTAAAAGCCACCTAGCAAGCTCATGTCCAATGGGCAGCCGTTGCGGCAGAAGTCTGAGGATATCACGCCACTGCTGCTGGAGCACCTTCACCGGCTGCCACTTGAGCAGCGCATGCAGTATACACGCGGCTGCCTGACTCACAAGGCAGTGCATCTGGGCCTACCTTCCTATGTAGCACAGGAGCTTTGGATTTCCAAAGGTGTTCATGGACTTCCGAGTCTCATGTTTTTCACTTTGAAGTTCCCAGCTGCGAGTTATCACCAGATATATGGCCTTCCCTCCTAGTTCTGTGACTCCTTGGAATGGGCTTCCACCTGGGCTGTGGTCCATGTCCAATTACATGATCTTAAGGGAATAATTATATTTATTTATTTATTTATTTATATATATAGCACACCTAACCCTCAGGTAACTGGGTGCGTTTCGTCGGATTACACAATGAGTTACATAACAGTAAAGATACATATATAAATTAGAAATGCAGTATGCTATGGACCTCAGTGTTTAGGGTTGCCTAATAACTTAGGGGTGGCTGGGTTCTTGCAGAGGTTTCTTTTTATTAGATTCATATTTTTATTTTAATGAACTTGTGTACTATACTTTTCGGCTTTATACAAATACAACTAACACAAATACATTTGTGTATGGGCTGCAACTCTTATGTTTTAAAAACAAACCCATGCACCCCCTTCACTTCTCTCACCCCAAGTATCTTGCTGACACCCGAGTGTCACTTAAGCCATTCGCATACGTAGATCACTCCATCCCCGCTGGCCCTCGAAAGCAGATCAAGGGGGCCTCCCTCACCCGCTTCCTCGAAATAGTAAATGCCCCACTCATATAAGGCATTTTCCCAAGCACCCTAAAAACAGGACATAGCCCCCCTCTCTAAAATCCCACCTTGATCCCAGATGATCCTGTGAACTACCAAAATGATTACTAGTCTCTCATCCATCGGAACGATCATTGAGAAGGCAGATGCCAACTCCATGATCGGTTTAACCAGCGCGGCTGCTCGCAATTACCAATCTGGGTCCAGATCCCTACACAGAAATAGCCACCAATCCAGATCATGGATGACACGCTTCAAATTAGGGACGGATGGAACTCATTCCTCCTGGCCCTCCCTAAACTCTCTGCAGCATTCAAAATGGCCGACCAACTCTCACTGACCAGCCCGCCCACAAAGAGAATGGACTTCTCTGGCACAGTTTTTCTCTTATCTTTAGGACAGAGACAACGCTGTCTAAATGGGCAACTTCAGGTCAGACTCCTCCCCCGTCACCTCAATACTCTCCCCAGTGATCTTTAATCTACACATGAAGCCGTTGGGATCACTTCTCAATGACCCTATCATCTCAATATGCACACAATACCCAATTATACCTAAAGGTGAGTGGTATGCACACAATACCCAATTATACCTAAATGTCAGTGGTACCCAGAACATATCACAGCTCACAAATTGCCTCACCTCCATCCAAGCCTGGATGACAAGCACATACCGGAAGCTCAGTCACACAAACACTCTCACATCACTGCCAAATCACTCAGGTTCACTATAGACAGCACTATCCTTCTGACAACATATAAACAAAAAGGCCCAAACTGCCTGCTACTAGCTATCCCTCCTCTGGAAAATGAAGCCCCTCCTTCCACCCAATGACTTCAGAACCACAGGCCAGGCCCTAGTGCCCTCCCACAACAATGGGGAGGAAGCACCCTCTTCACAGGTGTTCTGCTGAGGCACGTGGCCCCACTTGGGGCTGCCCAACACACTGCCGCATGACTCATAATGGCAAAATCAACCACGTTTCCCATCCCAAGATAGGCCCACGGCCAGTGTACTCTTTAAGACCATCTGCATTACCTATAATGCAACCACCTCTCGCACACCTGCCTATCTAGCTGCAAAACCCAATACCGCGGGTGGGTGGTGCTCCTCCGGGAGTGTGGCCTTCGCTAGGCTCAAGACGAAACTGGCGTGCAAGAAACAAAAATGGAAACAGGCCTTCCGTTGCTATGCCTCTGACTACTGGAACAACATCCCGGTGGCAATTCTGGAAGGTACCACAACGCTCTTGCAGTTCAGGAACGAACTGCAGAACTTAGTGTTCACTTAATACCTAGGTGGCACCTGGGCTCCCTGGGTTCCTACATCACAGCTCATCATTATGGCCGGAACATCCTATGCCACACATTGTAACCCTCCCTCCTTACCTAATATGTCACCCTCAACAACATATACAGAGCTCTATTGCTTTTTAGTTAGGTTTATGCTGTATAAAAACAAAATAGAAATAGAGAATATTAATACCGGAGTAAGACAAACTCTGGTTTTCATCCTATGGTTTATAGCAGGAACGTTATTTAGGGGTCACCGAGAGTCGCACTTGCAACCCCTTAGATCTCCCTTGCTTCCCCTGGGGTCTCCTGTGCTACCCCTAAAAAAAAGGTGTTTTGTTAAAAAAAATGTTTTATTTACAAATGGAAGCTCCTTGGCAGTTGCCAGCGCCATGTGCCTCTTTGTTTCTGGAGTGGCTGGCTTTCTTGTAAAGGCCTCTTAAAAAAACAGGGGGTTCCACAAGTGTAACACTTTCAGTAGTGACCCTAAATAAGAAAGAATAGAAATAACAAATAATTTGACTTACTGGAATTCTAAACAATAATTGCTAGACTCATTAAAGGTTTATTTCAGGCACACTTCAGGGGTGAGTCCCTGATTTAGTCTGTTCTTAAACACCTCAAATTCACAATGCAGGCAAAATCCTCCAAAAAGCATTTACAGTAGTGAAGTGGGAAAAGTGAACAAAAGGCTCCCACCAATCCCCTCTCAACCCTGGCCTAGAGGATCACGGCCCAGACACCCGCCACGAGAGGAGTTCGCCCATCTCCCAGACGACCAAATACCCTGGTACAAGAACATACGGATGTGCCCACTCGCGTGCCCACCCGCCTGCCCACCAGCCTGCCCTGCACATGCCGACACCTGCGGCATGGATGAACTCGACTAAACCATCCAGCACCAAATCAACACATCGTTAGAGATGCCATGACGGCCTAGCCAACGGTCAGCACACCCGTGCAAACATACACACCGGACACTCCCACACCAATCCACACAAAGAACATACTCAGTGCTATGACGTAGGCGACGGACACACCCACGGACGTGCATCTTTATTATTTTCCACATAGGCTTCTCAAAATGCAGAAACGCAAGACGCATAATGAACTCATCTAAAACGGCTTGCTCACGCTTCTTCTAAACCCTTGTACCATAATGAGAAATATAACGAAGACACGATACTGGGGATAGAGCAATATGATACCATAACCTAAAACGCTCTGTATCAAACGGTTCCACCTATGCACCAGGCCCAAGTAGGCCGCAAGCAAAAGCTTCCATGAAAATTGAATGAGCAAGAGCTCGGTTGCTGACCCTGCAGAATGAGCCCGGCGAAAGCAGACAGTCAAGGGCACAACGTTGCAAACTCTCGAAGCGCAAGCTGACGCCAAGGTCGCACCTGCAAGATAAGCCAGGCACACAGTGAGAAATGCAATATTAATTGTGCAGAATTCTGCCTCAAACACGGTCCCACCTCACGTGACCAAGCCAAACCTGACAGGATGCCAAGCCCAGGAGGAAGAAGGCGCCTGGATCCCCCGTCTCAAGACACAGGCAGATACAATTAAGCGACTCAATGGACATCTGCGGCGGTGGGAGTAGTCGGCCTTCCTGCTTATGAATAAATCCTCACATTCTCTGCACATACCCATAGTGAAACATTGTTGCAAATGACAGGTGCACCGCGAGCTGGGAACAGCGATGGTCCCAGACTGGGGGGCTCGCGGGAGAACCAATCAGAACATGGGGCCCTTATCACTGATGCCATTAACATTAACCAATCCTCAGGGGTCTTCATGTAACAATTTTTATGTATCAAACTGAAGGGACAACCCAAGTATACCACCTGACTGACCCTTAACCAATAATGACGTTCTCTATACGTATGCTATGCTAACCCTACCACTCAGGGAACCAATCCAGAGTGGCGATAGGTTTTTTGCTAACTTTCTCAGGTGACGCAAGTAGCGCGTCATACTAAGGTAAAAAGGGCCTGCGAGCCCCACGATGTAGAGAGAGAGTGTCAGGACGGACGCGTACGATCCTTGACCCATCCCTGCCGTTTTGTTTAATAAACAGCAGAATCACCTTGCTTCTTGCGTGTGTCTCATACTCTCTCTCTTTTGGGATATACGGGAGGAGTTGGGGCCTCCCTGCCCGGAGGTCCGCGGACGGCCCAGCCGACCCCGGGAGAATTCCCCCCCGACAAGTTCAGACGAGGGGAGGTGGCGAGCCGCTTGGAGGGGTGCACGCAGTCGAGCGACCCCGCATCGAGAGAACTTGGTGAGTATGCCACGCCCAACAAGCAATGTGAAATTGTGAGGGAGGGGGGAGGAATTGAATGCGGGAGGTATTGCACAGGTGCGCGGCGAAGGTTTGATAATTTAGTGTTGGCAATGAAATGAATGGTAGCCGGACGAGTGCGAGAGCAGTCCGCTACGTTACGGGAGAGAAGAGGGCGGAGCACGAAAACATCACGTGCGGCCGCTCGTAGACACTGATTGGCCTAGGTCGCGACCATGTGTAGGGGTGTGTGTGTGCGAGGTTTCCTACGATTTGGCATTTATTGATCAATGAGTAGATGAGGATCCCTATTGTTCGAGCAGGAAACTCGATAGATAGATGACGTTTCCCTGTAGGCGGTAGCTAGCTAGTTGCCCAATACGGAAGATAATTGGCTGGTTAAGCCCTCCAGTCGAGGGGCGTATCACACGCGAGGCGACGCAGCGTGCGCAGTCCGATTATATTATTGACTACCTTGTTCCAGGAGTAACAGGAAGACAGCTGTGGGGTTAACGGGGGTAGATTGCAAGTGTATTTTGGACTTAAAGAATATATGAAGAACTTACCAGTAGTTCGAAGAGATCGGTGACGTCACCAGTAGGGCTTTCATAGGACATCTCGAGAACCAGGCATCTTTATTTTTGAGTGGCGGGGAGGAGAGCTATATTAAGGGCGTGGAAACAGAGGTACACGGTAATGAGTTGATCGGTGAAGGCGAAAAGGGGGACGTGGCTGAGCACAGAGAACGCCGGCCACGGCAAGTGTAGAAGAGGGAGGAGGGGCAAGTGAAAATAGGACGGCAGTATAAGAACGTCACAAGGGGCACGCAGCCGCAGGGGGCTACGTGTGCCCCGGCCGCAGGGGGCCGTAAGGGTGTTGTATAAAGGAAGAAACGAAAGAAAAGAATATACAGATGTAAATACTATATTTTACTAATTTTTCCTTAGCGGACTATCGCAAGTCCCCAAACTTACGGGGCCAGGTAAAGATATAAGGCTGTATATTGTAAACTGCTGGTGAGATAACCGCTACCAAATAGGGGAAGGGTAACAAGTGGAGCGCTACTATGTCATACGGGACTGGATCTGGGGGGTGGGGGAACACCCTCACTACCCCGCTGCAACACATATGTAAAACACTATCACCCCGTAGGGAGAAATTGATCAAGTACAGCATAGAATGGACACAGGGGACGGACAACAGAATGACGACACCATGGCCGCCTAATGGTAGCTTTGATCCATATACCCAACACTCACTATTAAACCATCTGCATAATACATACAAGGGGAAGAAGTTGGCACACCATGTGGAGGTGTTCAACTTATGGAGGATGTTCCAAGGGTCCCGACCAGGACCAAACGGAATGTTCATTGTAGGAGAAAAAACGGGAAATAAGGAGATTAAGGAGGAGGGAGAGAATGGGGAAAAGGAGAGTGAAGGGACACAGAACACCGGGAAAGGACAAAAGGGAGGAGAAAAGAGTGACAACTCAACCGAAAATGAAATAAAAAAGGAACAGAGCGACGATATACCTCTAGCGAAGGTAGTGAAAACAGAGGGAGGGGGGTTGTATCCTTTAAGAGAACTAGGAGAAATAGCAAGAGAACAATTAAGAGCGGCTGAGGGGTACTCGAACCCGGCATACAGCCCGCCTCCATATACAGCTACAGGTGGCCACACGGGAGGGGAGCGGACTAGTACAATGGGACAAGCTCATAGGAAGATGCTAGCAGAGGTGGGGAGGGCTGAAGAAGAGCAGACTACGGACGTAGGAAATGATGAGTGGGTAGCTGCGCAGATACTATGGGCCTCATTACGACCCAGGCGGTAAGTTACCGCCTGGGCCGTGACTTTACCACCATGGCGTTTACGCCATGGTGGTTGGCGGACTTACCGCCCCATTCCGACCTAGGCGGGGCGGTAAGTCCCCAATCCCCATTTACCCTTCCCCATTCCCATTTTTGCCCCATAGGGCATAATGGGAGTGGGGAAGGCGTTAATTAACTCCATGGTCCCTTAGCGCCATGGATTTTAACACCTGCTAAAAGCAGGTGTTAAAAGCACCATGGCGCTAGGGGACCTCGTAATTGGCGGTAAGGGGTCGGCGCAGCTAACGCTGGCGTTAACCCCTTACCGCCAGGGTCGTAATGAGGCCCTATTAAAATTACGAGGTTCATTAACAGGAGAAGAGAAGGAGGTGGTAAGGAAAATGGACGAGGATAATACCAGGGGGAGTGAAATAGAGGGGGAAGGAAAAGGGGATGAGATGTTAAGACAAAAGGAAGAGACTTTGGAGGAACGATTAGCAGAATTGAGGGATGAGCAGAATGCACTGATAAAGCAGCTCGAGAAGGGGGAAAGAGAGAGAGCACGGGAAAGGAAAGAAGGTAAGAATGAGTTGGAAAAAATGAGAGAACGAACTGAGGAGCAAAGGAGGGAAGCCGAAAGGTTAAAGGCAGCAGCAGAAAGGGTATCAAGAGACGCACTGCGCGACAGGAAAAAAGAGGAAGAGGAGAAAGAAAAAGAAATGGCAATATGGAAGAAGAGATTGCTGTCAGAAATGACAAGGAAATACGAAGAAGGGAGGGTGATAGAGAGTATATTAGAAAGGGAGAGGGAGAGATGGGAAAGGAAGAAAGAAGATGAAAAGATATTGGAAAAAATGAGTTGTGAAGTAATGGAAGAATTAAAAAAGAAAAGAGAGGAAATTGGTAGAGAAATAGCGGAGAGAAATGAAGGGGGAAAAGAAGATAGGAGGGGGAAGAGTGAAGTAAGGAGGCATGTATATAGAGATACAGAAGTAGCAACAACATCGGCACAAAGGGGAGCGAGTAGTAAAGAAGAAAAGGGAGGAACGGACCTAATAGACTTAAGAACAGTAATGATTGGGGGGAAAAAGACAGTTTGGGGGTTACCATTTATGAGTGACTTTTGTAGTGAGGAAGAAGAAGGAATGGAGAAGGAAGGAAGAAATAGTGAAAGGGAAAGCCTAGATAAACTATACACCACCCGGACAAATAGAGACTCACCATGGATCTGCAGGAGAAAGGAAGAACTGCAGAGAAGTGAGGAGAAGAAGCATGGAATAGCGGAAAGGCAGACACGTGAAGCTACGCCGTCACCATCCCGCCCTGCATGCTCCACCACCTCACGCTCATTACGTGCAACATGCCCATCTAAACTAGCGCCCTTCACAAGCGAACTGACACCCTATGCAGGAAGGCTTAGAGACCTCCCTGGACGCAGGCAGGGACAACTAATACACACGCCCACCATAAATAAAGAAAACGATGAAAGAAGGGGAAGTGGTGGAGGTGAAAGGGTGAAGAGCAGGAGAAATATGGACGAAACTGACGATGTAGAAGAGACGGAAGAAGAAGAGGGGTGTGAGGACTCGATTTTGTGGAACCCAGGGGGTAAAACGGGACACAACTTAATGCCTCTTCTAGAGAGGGGAGGGGTTAGACCACAATACGTGCCTTGGAAGCATATAGACAAGGAAAATATAAGGTGCAGACTCCCATCATTAAGCGGAGGTGCGGGTAAATGGATATATGAAATGGAAAAACACACAGCAGGACAGAAGTTGGCAGTGGGAGATGTAAAGGGCCTTCTAATATCAATATTAGGGGATGCTGCGGATGACATCTGGAAGAGAGCGGGCTTCCCCGGGGTCACAATAACAAACACATCGCACGATGGGGCACCATTCGCAAACTGCAGACATGCGTTATGGCAGGCACTGAGGGTGCAGTATCCAGACACATCAGACATAGGAGCAATTACCTCGCGCAAGATGCGTGAGAATGAAGATCCTGTTGATTATATCCAGGAAATTCAAGAGAAGTGGCGTATGGAAACTAGAGAACAATGGGACAAAACACCAGCAATATTCTATCATATACTAGTACAGGGGCTCCCAGAACCAGTCCAGAAACAAATAAAGAAAGTAGTGGGGATGGAAGCAAAAGCATGGCCAGAAATACAACTGACTATAGTACATCATTGCAGGACATGGCAAGAAAAAATGAAAAAAAAGGAAGAAGATAGGAAAGCGGAAGAGGCTAAACTAGTACAGAAGAAACTCACTAAATACACGATGGAAGGCGCACTAATAACTACACCTGCCACCATAAATCAAAGCCCCACACAAGTAGTGGCTGCACAAGACCCCTCCCAAATACAATCATCGCAGACTGTAACACAACAGATGCCGCCACTCCAACCATACACGACTAACATGGGAGGAGGATACTCAATGCCAGGAGCTGGGTATTATAATTACAACCGGGGAAGGGGAGGAATAATGAGAGGGAGAGGATACGGATATAACACACAACAACAGGTGGGGGGACTTAGAAATTCCTACCCCACCGGGCACCCAGTATACCAGGACAACACAGGAAGCTTTCCATGGCAGAACAGGGAACCACTGGTGTGTTGGATTTGTGGATTGGTAGGACACATGTCACGTACGTGTAGAGTGAGACCAGGCACACCGTTGTGGAGTGAACAGGGAGAACAAGAGCTCACACAGGAACAACAGGGCCTCCAGCAACAGCAGACATTGCAACAGGGAAATGGACAGCAACAAATAGTAACACCACAACAGCCACGGACATACCCACCGCCTCAACAACAGGTAGCGATTACACAACAACCCCAAGCACAGCAAGTACAGCCACTTGCACAAGTCCAAGACCATAACATAACCTCAACCAATACCCAACTACAGCAAACACAACTGGGTAGGGTGACAGTGCTGGGACACAACCCTTACACGGGAAGTGGTCAATCATTATACCCCCAATAGGACAGCCCACAGACGACCTTGGTGTGT
This sequence comes from Ambystoma mexicanum, assembly GCF_040938575.1. Taxonomy (NCBI): domain Eukaryota; kingdom Metazoa; phylum Chordata; class Amphibia; order Caudata; family Ambystomatidae; genus Ambystoma; species Ambystoma mexicanum. Next base: position 159,591,799 of record NC_090940.1, read on the forward strand.
CCCATCCTGTCGGTAACACCTAATAGTGCGGAGGAACCACGCATAGAGGTAACGATAGGTGACAAAAAATTATCATTCCTTGTTGACACCGGGGCGACCCGGTCTTGCATAAGGGAAGGTAAATTTAAGATGTCAGGTGAAGCCATGAACACCCAAGGATTCTCTGGGGCTAGGGGGTTGGTTCCCTTTACTGATAACATTCCCTTATCAATAGGGGATTATGACATGTCAGTCCCACTTTTATATTCTAGGGCATCACCAGTAAATATAATGGGGAGAGACATAATGAGCAGGTTGAATATGACGATCTCCTTTACGGAGGACGGCATAATTTGCTCCACTCCAGGAAATAACATGCTCACTGCACGACAGATTATGCAGGCATACTGTGGACAGACAGTGATTAGGGCTGAGCCAGTAGATGGTGAACTATTCCAGTACGGGACGGACATGGCATTTGCATGGATGCCAGGGATAGAGGGCAAGATCTGGAGGAGGCCAGCAGCCTACTTGTTTAGACCAGAAACACCAGCCAACGAACCAGAAGGAAAGGTGATTTCAGTGGACATAGAGAGCATTATAGCAACCGCTGATTACACTGCAGTGCATGCCCAAGACAGAGAAGGAAGAGCATGGAGGGCAGTAATAGCACTGGCAGAGGGATGTAGACTCACCCAGGTGTCAGATGAGGAGCTCTTCTCAGGAGAAAAGGAAGAAGGTGAAATGGTATTTATGATGAGTGTGGAAATATGGCTAAGGGTGACGTACAAACAAGTGGCACAGAAAATTGCAATGGCACTTGAGGCACCCACGTCCACCCCAGTTCCCTTTTTTGAGGAAGATATGGAAAAAGTACCCGCATCATTATGGACTACTAGCCCCTATGACGTGGGGTGCATAAAAAGTATAGGGGGAGTAAGAATAAAGTTGAAAAAGGGTGCAATACTCCCCAGAGTGAAACAGTACCCACTATCAAAACAGGGAGATGAGGGCATATATGAAACAATAACGGCCCTTATAAATAATGGCATATTGGTCCCATCAGAATCTCCATGCAACACAGCTGTATACCCAGTGCGCAAGGCTAAAGGGGGATCTTGGCGCTTCATACAGGACCTCAGGCCTTTGAACAACATAGTGGAAGCAGAATACCCCATAGCAGCAAACCCGGCTACAATATTGTGCGGCATTCCAGCAGAAGCATCACGGTTTACAGTGATCGACCTTAAAAATGCCTTTTTCTCAATACCATTGCACCCAGACTCACAAGATCTAACAAGCTTCACTTACAGAAACACAAAGTGGAAACACACCAGACTGCCACAAGGGTACTGCGAGTCACCCTCAATATTCAACAGAGTAATACAGATGGATTTGGGTAACATTGAAGTAGAAAGCACAGTGTTACAGTATGTTGACGACATAATAATTTGCAGCACAAACGAAAAAAGATGCAGAGAGGACTCATTAAAGATGCTGACAATATTGGCTGAAAAAGGTTACAAGGTAGACAAGGAGAAGTTACAATACTGTCAGGAACAAGTACTTTATATTGGACAGCTCATATCCCAATATGGAAGACAGATTGCACCACAAAGAGCACAGGCCATTTCAAAAACGCCATTACCACAAACAGTGAGAGAATTACAGCAGTTCCTGGGCCTGTGCAAATACTGCAGAGCATGGGTATTTGATTACAGCTCATACATAGGACCCCTACTTGAGGGGTTAAAGGAAGCTAATAAAGGGGAGAAAAAGTTGGGGTGGCCAATGGAAATGAAAGAAGCTTTTGATGAACTGAAAGATGCAATATCAACAGCTCCAGTACTGGCCACCCAGGATTATGAACGACCATTTTTTATATTTTCACACTGCGACTCAACAGTAATGAAAGCAGTGTTGGCTCAAAAAACAAGCATGGGCTACAAACCAGTAGCGTTTTACAGCGGCCACTTGGATCCTGTGATGCTAGGTCATTTCCCTTGCGAACAAGGTCTCGCCACAGCTGCCTTTGCGGTAGAGAAAGCATCAGCAATCACCATGGGGTGCCCGACCACACTATTTGTGGAACATGCACTATTTGCGATATTGAACAAGCCTAAATCCACGCTAACAACGCAGAGGGCGTCAGGTTATGAAATAATATTATCTAGAGCTGAACTATCAATTGTTAGATGCAGCACGGTCAACCCTGCAAGGTTTATAGCAGAAGCAATTGAGGAAGGAGACTATGTACACGATTGTACAAAGATTACTGAAATATATTCATGCAGTAGAAGGGTTGAAGAGAATGCACTGGACGGAGGTGAGCTCTTGTTCATTGATGGGTCATCAACAATTGACCAAAGTGACGGGATTAGGAGAACTGGGGCAGCAGTGGTAAAAATGACGGAGGTACCGGTGTGTGTGGCGATTAAATGCGTACAATTACCACAGCATTACTCCGCCCAAGCAGCGGAATTAGTTGCACTGATCTTGGCGTTGAAGGAAAGCTTTGACAAACGAGTGACCATTTATTCCGACAGTGCATATGTCACATCTACTGTCCACTCAGGGTTGTCCAAGTGGAGGAGAAGAGGGTTTAGGAGAGCTGACGGCACCCCAGTACAACATGCCCTCCTATTGGCTGAACGAATTGAAGTAATAAATGACCCCCAAGAATTAGCCTTGGTCAAATGCACCGCACACACTAATGGTGAAGACCATATTTCAAAAGGGAATGCAGCAGCAGACGCACACGCGAAGTATGCTGCATATTTTGGCGAGATATATAACCCCCCGAAGTCAGAGAGAGGGAGAGGGAGGGGAATAGCTAAGGAGATGTTAATAAGAGAAGGGTACACCCATCTCCCAGCCACACAGATAATGGAGCTACAAGCGGCTGCACCAATGGCAGAAAAAGAAATATGGGTAAAAAGAGGATGTACAATGTCGCCAACTGACGCACTATGGCGCCAGGGTAGCACTGGAAAGATGGTAATGCCACTGGCACTATTGAACACCGCCCTGAGCCAGCTACACCACCCAGCCCACACAGGCAAGGAGGTCATCGCAGCACGAATTAGGGAAGATTGGGTCTGCCCCGAGTTAAATTCCCACGTGTCAAATTTTATCAGCAATTGTCTCACATGTCAGCAGTTCACGGCCGGTCACACGCTGAAGGTGATAAAAGGTACTATACCCCGGCCAGAGGGACCTTTCCGACACATCCATATTGACTATGTTGATATGATCAACGTATGTCAAGGAAATAGGTATATGATTGTAGTTGTGTGCCCATTCTCGAGGTGGATTGAGGCAGGGCCCTGCTCACACCCAGATGCATTCCGAGCAGCCAAATTCCTAGTGAGGGAGGTCTTCCCCAGGTGGGGGGTGTGCGAAATACTGCGGTCAGACAATGGGCCGCATTTCGCCAATGAAATGTTCCAGCATATCACATCCTTACTGAACATCAAGCATAAATTTGCATGTGCATATCACCCGCAGGCCAACGGTATATGCGAACGCCTGAATGGCCTATTAAAAGAGGCAATTGCAAAAATACAGCAAACAACAAAGAAGAGTTGGCTGTATTGCCTTCCGCTAGCCCTATTTGAGCTAAGGAATAGACCAGGCTCCGACCACCACCTCACCCCTCATGAGGTGGTGACCGGACGCCAAATGCGCCTTCCTCTGACGCCAACATCAAGAGCATTCACCGACCATGAGAGTACTGCAAATGTCCTTGGTGATGAAATGTACCAATATGTGTCTTCTTTGATTACTAGTGTAGTGTTTGTGTCTCAACAGCTCGAGCGCACACGGGGCGGGTCTAAGAGTGATCAACAAGAAGACGCGGATGAAGAATTGAAAAAGGGAAAACTGTGCAAAATTGCCAAAGGGGACCACGTACTACTCCGCAATTTCAACAGAAAGTGGAACAGCCCACGCTTCACTGGCCCCCACCTGGTAGAGGAAGTATCAACGAGAGCAGTAAAGCTACAGGACAAACGTGCCTGGAATCACCTACACGACGTAAAGATCTGCAAACGCCAGACCCGCCCCAGCGCCACCGACAGGGCCATTGGAAGAACAGCAACAGCGTCGCCAACGGAGGAAGGGACTTCTACCGCAACTAACGGCCAAAGTGTCCCCATACCCTGCCACCCCCCTGATTCCCCAGAGACAACTACTGAAATAGAAAGGGGTAATTACCATACCGCCCACCCCATGGTCACACGATCAAAGAGTAAAGAAACCTCTACCAATTGAACCCCAACCCTCTGCCCATCGACCCCCTACCCACTGCAGTAATAACCCAACTGAAGGACATTGTTTTGCACATACACATGTAAACACTTGAATGTTCTCTTTTTTTTTTCTCTTGCACATGCAGGTATGGCGTATTATTGTACTGCTAAGAAAACAGATAACTAACAAAGTTCACTGCCCAGGAGTAGATGATACCCTCAGACAATAACTACCCCGAAGAATTATCGCACCAATTTGTCTATTACATAAAAAGGCCAAAGTACCTGAAAAGGAGGAGGGTACGTGTCTACTACACAGCACTTCTCTTGGCCATAGAACAATCAATGCCCCACCTCCACCCATACTTGCCTGTCCTAAGAGATAGATCGCTTAGACTGGCGTGGGAACAGCTCTTCGCCTGGGCACTGAACGACTACTTGATAGGGAGAGCTTGAAAACAACACCTAACACTAATAACAAGCATTTTAAGAATTTTCAGGCGGGCAACTTTAACGTCGCAAGAATTAGCTGCCGGACCGCAGCAAGGTAAGAGTAAAATGCCGGTGAGACTAGCCTCTGTAATAAAGATGATAGGGATTTTGATGATCACCGGGTTTGTGGCTGCCTCTGTATGGCGGAACAGCTATGCTATAAATATTTTTGCTGTACCCAAATCTAACATACCCCCAGCTGCAACAGGTGTTACGTCAGGTGGTACTAGCAAAATTGCACACAAGGGAAATAGAGTTAAACGCAGCACATACTCAGACAAAAAAGATATTGACAACTACATACAAAATTCAGCACACGTCTCAAACAACATGTGGTACCAACACATGACTCAAATAGGTAAACAAACAACAGAAGACAGCTGCTACGTCTGCTCATTGATCCCATATGCCATGAGTGCCTCCCGAACTTTCGTTGCCACGGAAATAGATGAAAAAACAGTACGGTGTATAATATACCTGGCACTGTTCCAAACCAAAGGGAGATTTCAAGGGAACACGGTGCACCTGGTATGGAAAACACGAGACACGAGACACGTACCCGTACGAAAATAACTTCCTTAAGAGTTATTTGGGTTACCACAAGGCCAGTTTACATGCTGAAGCATTCAAATACATAACAAGTGGCCCTGAAAAAGGAGAAACGAAGAAAGTTACATTACAGTGCCTACCATGTGATTGGTACGCCACTGAAGTTCCTGGTAAAAAAGGATGTTGGGAAAGACCGTTGATAATAATAACAGGAAAGGTGTACCTGGGCGACAAATGGGACACAGGAGTGGTTGGCAGCAACATGGTAATGAGAGAAGATACTACAACTATTGCTGAACACAACAACAGATGTTGGATGACTTGGGTCAAGTACGTACCCATACTAACGTGGATAGAGAAGGATGAAGACCCAATAACAATACTGCCGATGACTGCACCTAAGGTATGCTACCAACACAAAGGAGAAGTGGACGTAGGATACAACACCAACTGTGCAAGCGTGACAGAGCTACCTGAGGGGGGAGCAGGAACAGCAGTAGTAATGGACCATTACTGGGCCTGTGGAGACAAGGCATACCACACACTGCCCCCTCTGTGGAATGGTATATGCACAATAGTACACGTTAATGTACCAACACTAGTGGTGCCCCAGAAACATGTGAACGTGGCGAACTTCCCAAAAATGGATGAAGGAAACAAAAGGAAGAAGAGATCTGCACGGCTTCAGAAGGGGCCAGAGAACCGAAACAACGGCAACAACACTGTCCTGAATAGAAAGAAAAGACAAGGAGAGCCTCTGACAGGAAATTACCTGTGGGGAAGGTCGGAAACAGCACTCACTTCAATTCCGCCAGAACACAGATTATTCAGCAGAGCAGCAATGTTCTTCTCCTCAATAATACATCCTGGACTACAGGCCTACGCAAATGCAAAATGGCTCCAGATAACTAGATGGAAACTAATGATGACAATTAACTCTACAGTAAATGGATTCAACGCAATAAAAGAGGAACTGCGAGCAGTGAGGATGGTAGCACTACAGAACAGATATGTACTGGACCTCCTCACAGCAATGGAAGGAGGAGTTTGCGCAAAGATAGGACAATCATGCTGCACATTCATTCCTGCTAACGATGCTGACAATGGTACACTGACAGAAGCAGTATCACAATTGGCCCAGATGCACTCCAAAATGATGGATGAAAATAAGGGTGTAAAAAAGGATGAGAGCTGGTTTTCGACGCTATGGTCATGGATGCCATCTTGGCTGTCAGATGGACTGAAGATCATAGTTGGATGCATTATTCTGGCTGGAGCTGCACTTATCATAATAAGATTTTGGAAGGCCCGGAAGGCACGCACCACAGACGAGATGATCGAAATGGTCGGTATGCACCCCTTGATGCCAGCAGACGACGGCCAACACACAGGCACAATAATAAAAGAGAGAGAGAGGTTGCGCAACCAGATCATCACTAACCACCTGGACCCACCATCTGTGAAGCTCGAAAACCCAGGAAACCCAAGGAGCTACATAGGGAAATGGGTATACTGCACACCTGGAGGAACCTGTGTATATATGTACTGGTCATTTGAAGACCATGTTAATCACTATGGACATCTGGGAGGAGTAACTAAAATATGGAGAGTGAGAGGAGATAAGGAAAAGGATATGTTTGTGGTCGACAAGTCGACCAGAGGGGGGACTGAAGTGGGAAAAGTGAACAAAAGGCTCCCACCAATCCCCTCTCAACCCTGGCCTGGAGGATCACGGCCCAGACACCCGTCACGAGAGGAGTTCGCCCATCTCCCAGACGACCAAATACCCTGGTACAAGAACATACGGATGTGCCCACTCGCGTGCCCACCCGCCTGCCCACCAGCCTGCCCTGCACATGCCGACACCTGCGGCATGGATGAACTCGACTAAACCATCCAGCACCAAATCAACACATCGTTAGAGATGCCATGACGACCTAGCCAACGGTCAGCACACCCGTGCAAACATACACACCGGACACTCCCACACCAATCCACACGAAGAACATACTCAGTGCTATGACGTAGGCGACGGACACACCCACGGACGTGCATCTTTATTATTTTCCACATAGGCTTCTCAAAATGCAGAAACGCAAGACGCATAATGAACTCATCTAAAACGGCTTGCTCACGCTTCTTCTAAACCCTTGTACCATAATGAGAAATATAACGAAGACACGATACTGGGGATAGAGCAATATGATACCATAACCTAAAACGCTCTGTATCAAACGGTTCCACCTATGCACCAGGCCCAAGTAGGCCGCAAGCAAAAGCTTCCATGAACATTGAATGAGCAAGAGCTCGGTTGCTGACCCTGCAGAATGAGCCCGGCGAAAGCAGACAGTCAAGGGCACAACGTTGCAAACTCTCGAAGCGCAAGCCGACGCCAAGGTCGCACCTGCAAGATAAGCCAGGCACACCGTGAGAAATGCAATATTAATTGTGCAGAATTCTGCCTCAAACACGGTCCCACCTCACGTGACCAAGCCAAACCTGACAGGATGCCAAGCCCAGGAGGAAGAAGGCGCCTGGATCCCCCGTCTCAAGACACAGGCAGATACAATTAAGCGACTCAATGGACATCTGCGGCGGTGGGAGTAGTCGGCCTTCCTGCTTATGAATAAATCCTCACATTGTCTGCACATACCCATAGTGAAACATTGTTGCAAATGACAGGTGCACCGCGAGCTGGGAACAGCGATGGTCCCAGACTGGGGGGCTCGCGGGAGAACCAATCAGAACATGGGGCCCTTATCACTGATGCCATTAACATTAACCAATCCTCAGGGGTCTTCATGTAACAATTTTTATGTATCAAACTGAAGGGACAACCCAAGTATACCACCTGACTGACCCTTAACCAATAACGACGTTCTCTATACGTATGCTATAATAACCCTACCACTCAGGGAACCAATCCAGAGTGGCGATAGGTTTTTTGCTAACTTTCTCAGGTGACGCAAGTAGCGCGTCATACTAAGGTAAAAAGGGCCTGCGAGCCCCACGATGTAGAGAGAGAGTGTCAGGACGGACGCGTACGATCCTTGACCCATCCCTGCCGTTTTGTTTAATAAACAGCAGAATCACCTTGCTTCTTGCGTGTGTCTCATACTCTATCTCTTTTGGGATATACGGGAGGAGTTGGGGCCTCCCTGCCCGGAGGTCCGCGGACGGCCCAGCCGACCCCGGGAGAATTCCCCCCCGACAGTAGAATAAGCATCCATTTCGGTCTATGTATTTTGCTTTTCTCAAGGTGCAGTTATAGCATGTTTCTTTTCTGGCGATTCATATGGTGATCCATTCTTGTATGAAATGTATATCACGTTACAGTGATATTCTAATCATATTTTTCATAGAGTACTTAGAAAAATGCTATGTGATGCCACTTCCTGTTTTGTCAAGGGATAAACGGTCGTGTTCCATCGCTTCCCATGATGTAACTTCGGGGTAGGGTCAAATGACATCACATCCTCTGATTTCATCAGAGGTCAAGCGTCATGTGATGTCACTTCCGCTACCCCAGGCATTTTGGTGAAATGACGTCCCTGTTATAAGGTGAGTGTCATTCAGGTGGGAGCTATTAGCAGCCATTACCGAAAGCACCCAAAGATGATCCAGTTATCCAACCAGGATTCAAATGTGTCAATACCCGTTGAGGGTACTTATCCCACTGAAATGTTTAAGCTTTAGCATACCCCAGCATACCCCAGCAGCCGGCGAGGGGTCGGGCTCAGACAGCCGGCACCAGAAAAGGTACTGAGCGGGCCAGCGGGGCACAACTGGAGGAGAGCACTAAACCCAGGGACCTTCTGCTTGGTGCAGCCAAGCAAGACGAAGGATTGGAGCAAATACCAAGCAATAGTCCCTGGAAGGCCCTCTTGTCCCTGAATGGCTGAGATAATCGGAATGTGTCATAATGGAGTTTGCGTGACACTTCAAAATAAAGTTCATTTCTTGCATTTTAGCTGAGCCTTTGTCAGATCAGCCATCTGTGGAAATGCTTATTTTACAAGACCCAGAATTAACTCTCCATTGTATGTGAATAGCCCCAGGCAGGAAATACTGCCACATGTTGAACTGTTGTAGACTAAATCGCCCAGACCAACTCCAGTTGTTATGCACTTTATTCACTAAATGTCCAAATGTTGGTTGAAGTTCAGAAAACTACAACTCAGGTGAAAGCCTGGGTACTTTGGGTTGCCCTGTCCTCTATGCCTATTTGTGTAGCCAATCTAAGACCCAGAATAAACCCCAGAACCTCTAAAGCTATGCTGCAAGACCAACCTGGGAACTAAGAAAAGGAGACATCACATCACGAGAGCCCTGAGCAACATCACACCAGCTGCAGGTGGCACAGCCCATCCCAGCCAGAAGCCACACAGGACAGAGAACACCTTCATGAAGCATCACAAAATGTTGCGCAATGAGCTAAGCGCTCGCCCCTGAAATTTGTACGCAACCTGATGTTGCAGGTTCGAATCCCGACAGGGTCAACTCAGCCTTTCATCCTTCTGAGGTCGTTAAATCGAGTACCACTCTGTGGGATAATATTGTCTTCTGTTATTTCAGCGCTCTGAGACCTATGGGTGTGTAGCGCTGTATAATAAATAAATAAAGTATTATTATTATTATTATTATTATTAGTCCGTTTTGGAGGTGCCCGCTATAAGGACACCCTTTTGAATCAAAGGGCATCATGATCCAAGGATCTAAGTTACTACATTCTTTGCACTCAAATTTGAGAAATATTTTCAGTCCCTATGGGCCTCATTATGAGTTGGGTTGTGCGGTAAAAATCGGCAGTAATGTGGCAATAATACTGCTATTACTGCCTAACCGCACACACCAACTACGACTTAGGTGGTAAGGTGGAGGAAAAACCTCCAGCAAGAAGCTGGAGCTAATTCCTCTGCATTACTACCCCAAAACGGCCAAATCGGTGGTAATACTCCAAGCGGAATTACCGCCAGTGGTAATACTGCAGAAATCCCCCATGGAGTCCAAGTAATGGGGACTAACACTGCCTAAAACCACTTGGAATCCAGCGGTAATTCCACCGGACTAAGTGGTGGTACCAGTAATACCGTTTGGTGGTATCACAGCAGATTTACTGCCAAGATACCACCACGCTTGTAATGAGGCTGTAATATGCTTCCACTTTTTCCTTTGATATTGTTTTATTCTTATTTACTTGTTCGTAGTGTTTTCTTCAGTCCTTGTTGCAAAAATCATAGGCTCTGACTTGTGGCTCGTGGGCTGCATGTTGGTGTAGCCCTTCACATCCTAGTTTCTCAGTTTGTCTGGAGAACCCATGCTGTTCCTGGAACTAGGACATCCAGTAAGGTCCACGTTTAATCCTTAAAAGTCCAGGAGAATGGATCCTGCAGAACATACGAGTCCCGGTCATCAAATTCACAATGGGGCTGAAATTAATGTGTTTCTTGTACAGTTGGATTATGCGGGGCGCATTGGGGTGGCACCGTGAATGGCAGCCGACCTTCCATACTTCAGGCACTCTCGCTATCTATCAAATGCCATAACCTGGGCATTTGTCCAATAGCTATGCCGTTGTATCCAACATTACCCATTTTGTCAGCCCCTTTCGTTTCCCCTCCAGTAAGGTGCTGCATGAGACATTTCCTTTGATTTGGCATAACAAGGCCGCAGATTTATTTTTACATATACATAACCACTGTAAACAGGTATTAAAAATTAGTTCCAAAAGGTGTGGCGACTGCTCCTCGTCCTGCTTCCCCCTTTACCTCCATATTGTTTGCAGGCACAACTCCCCCAAGGCCTTCGAGTCTGAGAAATCGCCTGCCCCTGCAGGTCTTTGCGGACTGGGGGAGCGCCGTTTGTTGGGGGGAAGTTGAGCCCCAATTGCTACCGCCAGACACCCCCGCCGTTTAGGCTCCCAGGAGGCGCTGTCTAGAATGGGCGAAGCCCCTTCCGGTTTAGCAATGGCTCATTCGGAGTCTTTGTCTTATCATAGGTTGCCACAACCCGCCTGTCCATCCTGCGACAACGACGTCCAGGCTCTGTCATAACTGTAGGGTGGGAGGGTGGGAAAACGAAGTCCTCCACTTTTGGCGGGCGCCCAGCTGCTGGAAGAGCTGCAAGTGCCCCTGCACCGGGCGCCCGCCGCTTTTATGTCCCAAGCCCCGCCTCCTTCCTTTGTTGCCCTTCGCGGGCTTTCCCGGGCTCTTGTCGCCCTCTCCTCTGGCTCCTTTGCCGCCCTCTCCCCTGCCCCTGGGGGGGAGGGGCGAGAGAGCGTCCAGGAGGAAGGCCCCTGCCCCGGTTATCGGGGTGCCTCCTCCACTTGCTGCGCTTCTCCGTTCGTCACCTTCATAACCTGGGCATTTGTCCAATAGCTATGCCGTTGTATCCAACATTACCCATTTTGTCAGCCCCTTTCGTTTCCCCTCCAGTAAGGTGCTGCATGAGACATTTTCCTTTGATTTGGCATAACAAGGCCGCAGATTTATTTTTACATATACATAACCACTGTAAACAGGTATTAAAAATTAGTTCCAAAAGGTGTGGCGACTGCTCCTCGTCCTGCTTCCCCCTTTACCTCCATATTGTTTGCAGGCACAACTCCCCCAAGGCCTTCGAGTCTGAGAAATCGCCTGCCCCTGCAGGTCTTTGCGGACTGGGGGAGCGCCGTTTGTGGGGGGGAAGTTGAGCCCCAATTGCTACCGCCAGACACCCCCGCCGTTTAGGCTCCCAGGAGGCGCTGTCTAGAATGGGCAAAGCCCCTTCCGGTTTAGCAATGGCTCATTCGGAGTCTTTGTCTTATCATGGGTTGCCACAACCCGCCACGCCAAAGGTGGGTTAACGCCCACCGTGGCTCCCCCTTTTCCTATTTTGTAGTTCTAGCAGTTCTGAGTACACCTTGCTGCCCGGTGCAACTCCGTCTATCCTCCTTTGACCAGGGATTTCACCTTTGCCCGTTGTGCCTGATCTAGGGATACTTCAGTCCCCTCCCTCTTTCCGTCATACCTTGACCTGCTCTTGCACAACCGGCTCCCGGTTTGACCACCGCTTTGAGGCCAACTGCCTCCCCTTTCCTCAAACCATCCCTTGGTAGCCCCAACTCTCTCAACCCTCCGTGCCTGCTATCCCCCTGCCCCTGCAGGTGATTCTGGGCTGAGAGAGAGCCATTTGTTTGAAGAAGCGGAGCCCTCGTTGCCACCACCAGACGCCCCTGCCGTTTTAGGCTCCCAAGAGGCTCTGGCCCGACTCCGTTTCTTGCATAGTCCAACCACCTCCTTTGTAGACACCGCTCTCTCAACCCTCCATGCCTGATACCCACCTGCCCCTGCAGGTGTTTTGGACTGAGAGAGCGCAATTTTCTCGAGGAAGCGGAGCCCTCGCTGCCCCCACCAGACGCCCCTGCCGTTTTAGGCTCCCAAGACGCCCCGGTCCGACTCCGTTCCTTGCCCAATCGTCTCCTTCGTGGACACAATTCCCTGCACCCTCCGTGCCTGATACCACCTTGCCCCCGCAGATGTTTTTGAGCTGAGAGAACACCATTTGTTCGAGGAAGCGGAGCCCTCGTTGCCACACCAGACACCCCTGCCTGTATTTGAACAGAAAACAATTTGTTATCCACCCAATGCAGACATGAGGCCTACTGTGGACACTTGTAGGCTGTGTCCCAAAAGCATTGCCTCGTGGATAGGCACCTTCCCTCATACATAAATGCCTTTGTCAGCTGAGTGAATAATTGACCACCCTGTCATCTCAGGGAAATCTTGGTTGGTGCAATCGCTACCTGTCCGTACGGATCATCTCCCCCAAGGAATGCCTCCCGGAAAACCCTTTCGAGTGGCTCCTGAAAACCAACCAGCCTATTATCCCTCGACCTTCCTCATAACTACTAAGTACTCCCATATCTAAACAACTTCAGGCCATGCTACAGCCTTCTGCCGAATTGCATTCTGGTATTTGTAGTCTCGTTATCCAGAAGTGGGGCTTATTTGTATCCATACAACCTATACTATTAGCCATAGTTTTATTATCCACCCGCCATGTTTCCGCTAATCTTCCAGTAATTGTGCCTCTTAAAAGAATGTTAGGTCCCGTGGCACGCTATCCTGCCCTAAAGATGTAGAAACCCACTTTAAGAAACCTTTACTCGATCCAGATGCACCCTAACATTTTTCTTGGATGTTGCATAAAATCCAGACGCGCGAGTTCCGCACGTTGCTGTGCTATGGCAAGTGTACTTAACTATTCACCTCCCGCGGGAGGGACCAGTGACTCACTACGCGCAGCAGTGCCCCCCCCCACGCAACAGTACCCGGGGCTGTCCCCCCAATTGCCTGGCCATATGCCCCCCTGCCGTAAAGCCAAGCTGATCAACCCAGGAGATATACCCGCACCCATCTCTCAAACCCAACAGTTGTGGGCTGTGTATACGCCTAAGGGATACGCCAGGCACAATCCCTTGGCCATGCACCCTTCTTGCACCTGCTACCATCGATGGCTAGTAAATACCCCAATATTCCATGGCCTTGTGCGTACACCTGTTACCAACAATGTACAGTAATACCCCGGGCAACCATATCCCGTGGCCATGCACTTACACCATGTTTGCACCTACTAACATCAATGGTCAGAAAATCCCTATTCGTAGCAAGTATTCCCTATTATTCGTGTGGACATTACTGGAAACCAACTCTGATTACTTTTGTTTTTTGGAAAAACCAATCCCATGCCTGTGTAATGAAAGAAAATGTCTTCACTGCAAAGCCGCCATTTTTCCATTTCCAAAACAATAGAGAGCACCTTGACCAATGCGTAGCAGCTGCATGCAATCCGCCTTACTTAGAAATGCACATGGCAAATGCCTAAACGCATTCTGGGGCTTAGTCTTGCAGGTATACAGGGCACTAAACCCCGGCCAGGGGCATGACTGCGTCTGGCATAAATTAATTTACCGAATAAAAGCCAATCCGATACCAATCCTGTGCCCAACTACCATTCCCATAATGCACCAAAATGGGCTCAAAACCTTAAACGCGACCCCTAAACACGGCCACTGACCCCATTACAACACTGAAATCTCTTCACTGGCTCCCAGTGGCTGCGAGGATTAAGTTCAAAACCCTCTGCATTGTCCACAAGGCCTTCTGGGGCCTGGGGCCTAAATACCTTCAACTCTCTCTTCCTAAATATCTTCCTTCACGAGCCCTTCGCTCATCCTTCTCCAACTCCCTTATGGTCAGCCGCTTCTCGAAGCAACGAGCTGGGGGTAGATCTCTCTCCGCAGCAGGGGCCTCCCTCTGGAACAGCCTTCCTGCCTCCCTGAAACTTGAGGAGAACCATCTCCGGTTCCGGAAGCACCTCAAAACCTTCCTCTTCGCTTCTGCCTTCTCTCTCCCTCTCCCCTGCTAAACCTGCTTAACTCCCCACTGAATTCTGCACTAAACCTGCATCTGGGCCACTCTCAGCGACCTCGGTCCAGGGCCCAGCCACTCTCCACTTGCACTGCCTCCCTGGCTCCCCCTGCACTGTGGGACTGTCACTGCATCCCTACAGCCCCCTTCCCAGCACTTGCTCTGCACTTACCTCGCACTTGCCACGAGCTGGCCCTTTTATTTATTATTTATTATTTATTTATTCTTACGCTACTTACCTTGTACCGCACTTCCCCCCCACCCCCTCCCCCTGCACTTTCTCCTTTTCCCCTTACCTCTGCACTTGCGCGATCTGAATGACGCCTGGCCTAGTAGGATCGTTTGTCTGTCTTCCCCTTGTTTCCCTCCCTCCCTGCCTCGTCGCGCCTTGAAACACTTGTGTATAGGCGCGTTACAAATACCATATCATATCATATCATATCATATCATATCATTTCATTTCAGCCCGCAAGTATTGCCGCAGTTCTTTAAAGCTGTGCCCGTACCTGGATCTCACTTGTAAAGGCACAACATTGCCACACCAACCTAAGGGGTTATCCGTTCCTTATGCAATCACGGCCTCCAACCATACCAGCGAACACCGCGCTTACACCATACTGTGCATTGCCCATTGACCCTAAGCGAACCCTCGTAAGTGAAAAGCTCGCCCTGTTTCATCCCAAATGCACATCACACCTGCTTATACCGCTGTAAGTAGCGAACTGACCAGTTATATTACAACCCCAATATCTTTGTTGATCCCCTGAGCTACAGAAACATGGGGGGAGAGGCCACCCCTAAGCGCCAAACCGCGCCTTAAAAACACTAGCGTACCGGTGCGTTACAACTGGCCTATCATAAAAATTCCCCCGCACTTTGCTATTACGTCCCTGCTATACTTCTTAGCCCACATTTGTGCCCATGTCGCACCATCATGCAACTCAATCCTACCATCTTGCCTCGTGGTGCTCCGACACCCGACACCTAGAGTCCAGCCATAATGCTTAATAACAACATTTTGTCCCCGCTGCCTCGTGATGCACCCCCTAACGTTGGAAAGAGGCATGCCATAATCCTTGCAGCGCAACTGGGTGCTACCTGCCTCGTGGTGCTCCCACACATAATGTACGGCGTCATTCAATACTGTTTATAGTGCCCTTGTGTAGTCCCTGCCCAGAGGCCTCACCCATCCCTTGGGAAGAGTCGTATCTGCTTGTCCCGCCATTGCAAACGTCAGATCTTTCCTTTTCGTACCGACAGTTAAATAGTTCCCAAGGAGGCGTTTGACAGTAACCTGTGTCGTAAATTGTGCAATTTAAAGACTACCGAACAGTAACTGGTCAAAACTGCTAGGCGCACAGTGAAGTAACACGCCATAGTAGCTTCTACGCATTGTCACTTTCGTGACGCCCCTCCCGTGCCTGTAATACTAAACCAGTTGACCACAACTACTACTGCCCGCACAACCGCAATGGAAGAATTCATGCCCGCCTTTCTAGAACCTCTTAATAATTGTGTATGAACTATGTTAGGTTACTCATACCGTGTTTAATACCCAGGGGCTTCTATGCGCGGAACGAACCTGGAGTGCTTTGTACCGTCATGCTCCCCAGGTGAGCACGTTACCCCTTGAGCTATCCTCTTCCTTATAAAGTAAGAATGCCGCCTTAAAACCCAATTGCCCCGAACCACCGCCGGTTTAGGATAACATTTTCTTATCCATTAGGCCACCGGGACCACTCATGTGTGACAACCCACCCAGTGCTGTGTTAACAGAAACCACCCGCCTGATCTGCGTGTTGCGGACAACCTCCGCTCGCAACTCCAACCTTCCTAAAATATGTCACCTGGGTGGGCATTAGATCAGTACCCACGTCCGACCCCTAAGGTGCCCTATGTAATTTACTCCGCAAGTTCTGCTGCAGCGCTTATTAATGTGCGAAATCGGACCACTACTCCCACTATTATTCCTTAGTTGTATACTCCCACTTAGTTCCATAACGATTGCCCTGAAGCAGCTTCGCCCGACTGAGCTGTTGGACTGGACACCCTGCATCAAAAGCACCTAAAACCTTAAACCCCTGCGGCAATTCCCATAAGATCGACCGCCAACCAGCTCCCTTATTGTCGTTTAATACGAGCGCGCACCCCGAGGGGACAGACACCCCGGAGTGACGTAGACCCAGCGCGGAGATGTCATGACCCAAAACCAAGCCCGAGTAACATTTAGGTTTGCTGTGTTGCAGCACAAAAAATCAATCGGGCTCGCCGCCACACGACCCCACTAGGACCCACCTAATCAAGAGGCCATCCAAACCGCTGACGCTGCCCTGGAAACATAACAACGGGTAACTCGAGTAATGAGGGCAGCCTGCTTCTGCTCTATGTGCCCGCAAAGAAAACAATAATTTGGCACGTATATAGCGCTACGAACCCTCAGGTATCTGAGCGCTTCTTATTATTACCCATGGTGTGTGGCGCTCATTTATCGACCTCGGAAGGATGAAAGGCTGAGTTTGGCCCCGCCGGGATCCGAACCTGCGTTAGCAGACTCTGCACCGATGTCAAAGCGAGCGTTCTACTCGCTGTGCCACTTGAAACAGATACTTTACGACGCGTTTCTTCTCGAGTGTATGTTCCCATTGCCAAACGTTTCTAAAATTCCAGCCCTTTTCCTCTGAACACAGGAACACTTTTTCGATCTATCTCAGTAGCCCAGGGGTTATGAACTGAGAAGACATTTGTCACGGAATTAACCCCATATGCGCCCGCCGCCGCTTCAAAAGCGAAATTATTTTTCACAATACTTTCTGAATTTGGAGGTTCCACTCGAGGTACGGATCGAACCGGCAACCTCTTAAGTGCAAGTCAGAACATCTACTGACTGTGCCACAGCCTGGCTAAGCGCTAAAACTTAAACCCCTGCAGCAACCCACCTAACCTCGATCGCCGACCCGTTCCCTTACTCTCCTATTAATACGGAGAGCGCACCCAGCTACTTCTGAAGCGACAACAGCGCATATATGGCGCTATATCCACCCCGCTCCTTACCCGACGCATACTCCTAGCTGGAACACCATCCACTCCTTCACTGGAAATCTCCTTGCTGGAACACCATTCCACTCCTTCACTGGAAATCGCCCCAACATCGCCACTCTTCGTCTTTCTGGGTCGAAAAAAGGCACTCCTGCAGCCACAGCATCGCGGGATCACAGACTCACAAACAGCAACCGAAAACGAAGTCCTCCACTTTTGGCGGGCGCCCAGCTGCTGGAAGAGCTGCAAGTGCCCCTGCACCGGGCGCCCGCCGCTTTTATGTCCCAAGCCCCGCCTCCTTCCTTTGTTGCCCTTCGCGGGCTTTCCCGGGCTCTTGTCGCCCTCTCCTCTGGCTCCTTTGCCGCCCTCTCCCCTGCCCCTGGGGGGGAGGGGCGAGAGAGCGTCCAGGAGGAAGGCCCCTGCCCCGGTTATCGGGGTGCCTCCTCCACTTGCTGCGCTTCTCCGTTCGTCACCTTCAGAAAGAAGGACCGAACCTGCTTGCCAAGGACACCCGTCATATCAACATTCCGGGTTATCCGTGACCATTCCCACGATGGGTAGGCAAGGCACGTCTTCCGTGCTAGGATCTTGCTGTAAACTGTCACGTGACTTGCGTGTTACCGCGTACGTAAATACCGGAAGTAAAGCATCGGAAAGCACCGATGGCGGATGCCATAACCATGCCTCACCTCACCCGCACAATACTGAATGCCGAGAGTGGGCAATGCGGGGTGCGGTATTTACCACATAATCACGACTAGCATCATCGGGAAAAATAATACGTGAAACACCACAATAAATTCCGGCCATGAAAAAGCAGGCAGGTATGAAGGGCAGGTGTAGCTAAACCAATCACAGGGGTGCATATAATCCGAGCTCCCAAGACAAGAAGCCTTCACCAGACCCCTACCAAAGCAACATGGTGCCTTGTGGGTCACTGCTAATGTGCCAAGAGGAGCTGTACCTGCTATTTGGTGGCCGGAGGAATGCAACTATCATTCAGCACTCATGCAGCAATCTTGCAGCAGAGGAGCCAACGAAGACACCGGTGGAGGGTGAGGCCCCCAATACCCATGATCAGGATAAGCCCATGGGTACTAACAGAACCACAAACCCTGTGGGCTTATCGGCCTGATGCATACCTGCCTACATTTGAAAATCAAAATTCCTGAGATTTAGGCCCCGCCCACAGCCACACAAGACTCCGCCCATTTGCACACAGCTCCGCCCACACACCCCGCCCACCCGTCAAAAGGTAAACTCAGTTGTTGTAGACAAGTGCCTAAGGGGGCCTGCCTGCATTGTATTCTACACATAAGCATTTCTCTTTACAACCTTGGAGTTTAGTGAAGTTTGTTTACATTTTCAATGAACATGAGGTGTTTAAAGGGCTGCAAATTTGAAACCTTGCACACCGCTACCTCTGGCAATACAATATAATCTCCTTTTAAAAAAACATGCACGTTAAAAACACACATACAAGAAATACTGTATTTTCACAGTTTTAAACAGTAAGCAAAATGAAGGCGGCCCGCCGCCGAAATAATGCTGCTTTCAATCCAATGACATGGATTGAAACTTTCAATCCACGTCATTCCATGGAAAGCACTATTATTACGGCGGTCGCTTGAGGGAAAGGAAGGAAAAAGTAAAAAAGTAGCAGAATTGATCCTCGCTACACAGGCAGTGAGTTGTCACGGGGGTTACTGGTCACGGCACGGCACACGGAAGGCAGGCAGTTTCCGGGTCCCGCCCACTTCTCCACCCGATTGGCTACCGGTGGCAGCCAATCAGGTGGAGAATATGACGGGACCGGAAGGAATATGAACATTTCTGAGATTCGAGGGACTTTTCCGGAGACCCGGAGAAATGCTCAAAATTCCGGAGTCTCCGGAAAAATTCCAGAGGTTAGGCAGGTATGGCCTGATGGAGCACCCATAATCCATGTCCTCCAGCTCATTCAGGATGACACTGAGAGCCAGATTGGCATATAAACAGCCCCCCTTAAACCTCCTGCCAACTGATGTCATAGGCCGTACTGCATTTCCTGGCTGCCGACAGCTATGCACACTATCGGCATGCCGCATGGCATGGCACGGCCCACATTTTCAAGAATGCTGATGCAGGTGTTGGATGCCATGCTACACCATCCAGCGGCACACATTTCCCTACCAACAACCCATGAGGGCATAAATGCTATGAAAGGACGCTTCTTTGATATCGCCCCATTTCCAACTATAATGGGTGACTTGGACTGCATACATGTGCCACTTTTGTCCCCCTCCATGCGACAGAGATAGTGTACAGGAACACGAAGCAGCATACACTGAGCACGCAAATGGCATGTGACACCGATATGACCATCACACACTGCTGTGCGAGATTTCCTTGCTCTGCACATGGCCCAGTGGTTCTGCAGAAGAGTATCGTCCCTGCGTACATGGCCACACACAGGGAACTAATGAGAGGGCTCCAAGGTAAGCACAACATATGTATTGTGTCTCACTCCAAAAGGTGGTGTGTTCATAGAGGGCCTAAAGCAGCAATGCACAGCCACAAATGTACAACCACGTCATCTTTCACATCCCACACCCATGCTCCATTACCTAAGTCATGCTTACACAACATCCGTCTATGTGGCTGGTTAAACAAACAGAATGCATGCATTGAGTAAAGTCTCCCCACATCCTTACAAGTGATGCCAGCTACCCACTCCTGCCATGGCTACAGTCCCCATAACAAAAACCCAGAGAAGCCGGCAGAGAGGCGCTATAAGAAGCCCACATCCGAGCACAGGTGTATGCCATCAACAAGGCTGGCCACTTCATCATAGCATGCTGCAGGCTCCACAACCTGTGTTTGCAGTGTATTCTGTCAACACCCCAGAATATTATCATTCCACAAGAGAAAGATGATGATGAAGAGGAAGAGGAAGCCCCAGCCATGCAACCAGTTTGGGGTGTGTGAGAAGACAGATCACAAGTCAGCCTTTATTGGCCTCACTTTTCGGAGTGTATGTGTGGGCGGCCACTGATCAAACAGGAACAGTGCTGTGCATGAATTGTGCACTGTTAGGCAATGTGAACAGGTATGTTGCAATACTGTCACAGCTACACTTGCAACCTGATGTGATCCCTGACTTAAGCCTGAAATAATGACTAAACACAAACGGAGTTTGAATCTTAACACTCAATGGGCGCACTCTGATTTCAACCACTTCCATTCCCTTCCCCAACACACCCCTCAACCTCACCCTCTCTCCAACACACCCCTCAACCTCACACCTGCCATACATAATCCTGACACAGTTGAACAACAATCAACCTTCTTTATTTGCACCTGGGTTCCTTCCTCTTGCCACCTTGGGGTGGTTGTCTTGTGGGCTTGCAGGGTGGCCTGCAGGGGACAGATTCATCCGCGTGTTGATGGAGGTGGGTGGCGTTGGGTTGGTGCTGGCCAAGGGTTGCAATTGGACTAGCGTCACCTCCACATGCTCCAAAAGGCCAGATATCAGTGCCCGGTGGGCAGCTTTGGGACTCTACCCCATGCATGGGCTCTGGGCGGTGATAGCACTCATCATGCTGTCCAGATGTGGCACGTGCTGTCTTTTCTTGTTCGCATGCCACGGTATGGGTTTTCGGTTGTCCTGTACGACGTGAAGGTGTTCATTGGACAAGTCCACCTGCAGCTGTACTCTGAATCCCTCCAATCTCACACAAACGTTGGATGACTGCCTGGTGTTGTCCTGTGGCTTGAGCAAGAAAACACAAGGGGGGTGGTCCTGGCTGAAACAGTCAAAGCTGATTGCAAGTTATTGAAATGCAAATAAAATTTGTTATGTATCTAATCCTTTGTTATGGTACTTATTCGTATAAATCCAAAGGAAAGATGGAGAGGTACCAGGGAGAAAGAGTGTATACCACAAAACACTTAATTGATATATGACTGGGAGTCTTTATTATTTTTTTCCTCCTCAGTCAAATGTTCATTATTAAACAAACAAAGGTCGCATAGACCTGTAAATGATACAACCATTGCATTAAATTGCATTATACAAAATATTCATTATTTCACATATTCAGACATGTAAACAGCAAAAACACATTGATGCATAGATCAATAGAGCATTTTTTGTTGCTCTAACACAAAACCTTGGATAGGTCTAACAAAAGCCAGGCTGGAGGGTGACCAAAGTAGATCGACGTCACTGACATAAATCAAAACCAATTGGAAAACAGGGACCTGTTAACCCCAAAGGGGGAAGTGTCCCAGGACGTTTCGGCTAGACAGTGGATCACAGCCTTCTTCATGTCCTCAACATATGTAATCCATTCCTGGACAATATAATGCTTTGGCACAGATATATTGACGACATCATCTTCATCTGGAAAGGAGAGAATAACACCCTTACAGAGTTCTTTGGATGGATTAATAATGTCACGGAAGAAATCAAATTTACCATCTCCAGCAGTAATACTAGCATCAACTTTCTGGACCTTACCATCAGACCTAAAAATAATATTTTGGAATGCACCATGTTCAAGAAGGAAACAGATCGCAACACAGTGCTCCATTATAAAAGCAACCACCCGCGCAACCTGAGAAACAACTTGCCCTATGGCCAGTTTCTTAGAGTACGCAGAAACTGCACCGATACAGAAGAGTTTAAAATAAACGCAGCAGCCCTTGAAACTAAATTGAAAGCTCGAGGATACCCCAAAAAACTCCTCAGAGATACTCAAAAGAGAGCCAGATTCACACCGAGAGAAGTACTCCTCACACCTAAAATCCAGGACACCCAACAAGACATCATGGCATGTGTCACCACTTTTGGCCCCAGTACTACAAAACTTAGAGGAGCCATTAGAAAATTCTGGCCACTTATACAACTTAGTCTACCCCAGGAACCGCTGCCTAGAATGGCACTCAAAAGATCTAAAAATTTGAGAGACATGCTCACGCATGCCAGATTAACTAAAACAAGCACCAGATCTACTCTATGGAACTTGAGAGAGATCAATGGCCACCATCCATGTGGGAACTGCACTGTGTGCAAACAGACGAAGAAAATGAACTCCTTCATGATTGGCAACAAGGAATGGAAACTCAAGCATTTTTCTAACTGTAAGACCTGCAATGTAATCCACATCATAGAATGCCCTTGCAAATTACGGTATGTGGGCCAAACATCGAGACCGGTACAAAAAAGAATTGGGGAGCACCGCTCGAGAATTCGTTGTAAAACTGTAGCGGCCCCACTAGTTCCACACTTTCTTGAAATGCAACACGGCCCAGATAGCTTCTTTTGGTGGGTAGCGGATAAAGTGAACAACACCAGCAACATTACCAACTCTTTGAATTTCAAAGAAAGCTGGTGGATGTATAAACTTCAATCCATTTCTTCAGGACTCAATGAAATAGAACCCCATCGCCAATTCTAATACGTGTTCTTGGCGACATGAGGGTCCAGTTGGGTATTTTCCTTTTTTTCCCTCGTGTTCTGCCCTTCCGCGATTTTGCGAGCACTCGGGTCCTGGGACACTATTTCCCTCGCGCATGCGCAGGCAACCAGCGTCTGCCGCGGTTGCGCAGAAAACCAGTGTCTGACACTCCTAGATATGTGTCGTGCTTTCCATGCGCATGCGTAGGCAACTAGCGTTTGCCACGCATGCGCAGGAAACCAGTATCGGGTATTTCAGGGCATGCGCCGTACAGCACGGTGCACACAGCTTCACTCTGTGTTCCACCGAGCTGACGATTGTACGCGGACGCCGGAGCCCACCCGATTCAGGTACTTTAAGTTCCCTCCCTTGTGTCATTGCACCCATCCAGGCGAACAGCGCTCTCCCTCTTACTCACGGGAGGCATAGTCCCTGATCACTGCAGTTGCAATCCATGTGGCAAACCTATACTGACCACGGTCTTCTCTCCTCTTTACAGCCTTTAGCTGTCTCTGCTCACCGTTGTTCTCCAGTTTCCCAAGTCGACAATTTGGGCACCTCGCCAGTTGTATTGCTTGGTTGCCGAGACCATCACCTAGCTAACTCCAGGTAATTTTCCTGTTACACCTCCCATTTACCAACATCCGTGCCCCTATTTATAACACAGGGGTCCCACTGATGCAAGAGCCCCAATTTCTCTTACATTTGTTTTCCAGCTCCTCCATGTTAGAAGCAGCTTCTACATTTTCCACCAGAGTTATCCATTGGAATTTGCAATTTTAGCCATCAGGCCACTACCCAGGACTCCGTCCTGGCTAAGGTCAGTACTTGACTAACAATATGAGTCTACCAGAGCTCTCCGGTTTTAATCAGTGTGTCCTTTTTGTACGAATTTTATTATATTCTGTATGTGGAGTTCTTTTGTATACCATGTCCTGACATGACATTAGGTGCGCTAACCACAGCACCTCTTCCTCTTCCACAGGGGTTTCCAAATCCTTGGCTCCATGAAGAAGGCTGTGATCCACTGTCTAGCCGAAACGTCCTGGGACACTTTCCCCTTTGGGGTTAACAGGTCCCTGTTTTCCAATTGGTTTTGATTTATGTCAGTGACGTCGATCTACTTTGGTCACCCTCCAGCCTGGCTTTTGTTAGACCTATCCAAGGTTTTGTGTTAGAGCAACAAAAAATGCTCTATTGATCTATGCATCAATGTGTTTTTGCTGTTTACATGTCTGAATATGTGAAATAATGAATATTTTGTATAATGCAATTTAATGCAATGGTTGTATCATTTACAGGTCTATGCGACCTTTGTTTGTTTAATAATGAACATTTGACTGAGGAGGAAAAAAATAATAAAGACTCCCAGTCATATATCAATTAAGTGTTTTGTGGTATACACTCTTTCTCCCTGGTACCTCTCCATCTTTCCTTTGGATTTATACGAATAAGTACCATAACAAAGGATTAGATACATAACACATTTTATGTGCATTTCAATAACTTGCAATCAGCTTTGACTGTTTCAGCCAGGACCACCCCCCTTGTGTTTTCTTGCTAATGACAGCCCTTAGTCCTGTGCGTAGTTTGGGCTTTCCCTCCCGTATATTCTGTCCTGTGGCTTGAGGGCTCGAGCTGCAAAGTGGCAGAGGGTGCGGGGGGACGTGAGCAGATAAGGTTACAGGAGCCGCTTGTTTCCCAATATTGCCCGGCCCATGTGAATCAAGTGACCACACTCCAGTGACACCCTAGTCATCATTGGAGTTGTCTGTGCCCACTCCGGTAGGTGTGCACAGCGGAGTGTCCATGTCATCCTCTCCCTTGTCATCCCCATTGTCCACTACCAACACTTATGAGTGCTTATAATGATAATAATAATAATGATAATGATGTGTTATTTATATAGCGCCTTAATCCAAAGCGCTTATGAGTGAAAAGACATGTTGGCCAACCTCTACAGGCACAGTCTCGAAGGCACGGTTCCCGCTGTGCTAAATTCTCTGCTGGAGGGCCCTGATGTGGCTTGGTTGGGGTCTTGTCCTTTGCCGGTGTTGCCTCTGCGGTGTTGCTTCTATGGCAGGAATTTCCGCAGACTCCCGGGAGAACGTACTCCTGTTTTGCTGTTGGTGTGGTGCTGGTGAAGGCAGGGGCAGAGGTGTTACTCTGTGCCACCTGATCCAATGATGCCACTGAAGTCCACCACAGTGGCTGCTCGTGCCTCCCAGGGTTGTAAACATGGGTCTGACATGGTACCCCCCCCCACCATGCCAGGCCCTCTTACAGGTGGTCCAAGATGATAACGCACTGCTTAAGGTCATCCCACCTCTTCTTGACATACTTGTGTTACGCGGATGTGGGGGCACAGCCTGGACATTGTCCCACACACGGCCCCAAAGTGCTACACGTTTGGCATCAGCTGTTTTCACCATCAAGTGGCCCACCAGCCTGGGTGCCCCCTTGGCTACCCCATCCCCAAAGACTGAGCTCCTGCTCCGAGACGTTTGGCTTCCTCTGCCTGCCGTCTCCCCCCTTCCCTTGCACAGACACTGGTTCTTTTATGCAAATGCAGAATTTACATTTCCGGTGTCTCTATTACCGGATACAGAACTGCACTTTGGGTTATTTTGGGTGCGGTGTCAGACAATTACTGCATCTGATCAATATCGTCACTGCATGCATGGCGGTAAAGGTGTAATCTGGGCCTCCATTTACCGCTTCCGGTATACTGAAAGCTGCCTTCAACCAATAGCAAGCTCAGTCAGGGTGAACCAGTTATCACTACCCTAGAACTGGGC
The DNA here is from genome assembly GCF_040938575.1 of Ambystoma mexicanum. Classification (NCBI taxonomy): domain Eukaryota; kingdom Metazoa; phylum Chordata; class Amphibia; order Caudata; family Ambystomatidae; genus Ambystoma; species Ambystoma mexicanum. The sequence continues at coordinate 159,617,754 of NC_090940.1, forward strand.
ATTCCTAGATATTTGGTTCACAGGTGCCCTGTGGGCCACGGTCGGGGGCCTAGCCCCGCGGTGCTTAACGTTGGCATACAGCCTCGTCCCCTATGCCCCCTCTGCCTTCACCCTCAATGCTGAAGCTATGCAACTAACCAGCATCACATTATATTGTTTCCTTCCCTCTGCTTCTCACCCACTCCCGGGACTTTTGGCAAGGCTCCACCCTGCACTCTTGACAATGGTGCGACGCTCTGTACACGCAACCAGCCTAACAGGGTAATTCATAGAATTTCGCACAAAAGTGGCGCACGCGGCTGGTGCACCGTGTCCCCGTGCGATACACTACGCCAGCCGCATGCGATAAAATCCATTTCATCGCACAGCGTATTCATGGATTTCAGCCTCCAAAACCAGCCGTGGCGCAGAGTGGCGCAGCGACCCTGCAGCAGCGCCAGTTACGCCCCCAAGAACGCCCTCGCGCAAGGAAAAGCCATCAAAATTCCCAATTCATCGCAAAGGGCTGCGCTAACCCTGGACCAGTTCACAGGGCTGCCAAACAGCAAACGCCAAGCGGGGAACGTGCATTTCAGTGGTTCGCGGGAAGTTTCACACGCGATTGTCCTGGGTACGTGTACATCAGGGGTGCGCGTGAAGTAACACACGCGATTCCATCAGGGCACGTGTATTCCAGGGGTGCGCAGGAAGTATCACACGCGAAATCAGCAGGGTACGTGTGTTTCAGGGGTGCGCGGGAAGTATCACACGCGATTCCATCAGGGTACGTGTATTTCAGGGGTGCGCGGGAAGTATCACACGCGATTCCATCATGGCATGTGTATTTCAGGGGTGCGCGGGGAGCACTACACGTGAATTGGCTGTGTGGGTCCTCCCAGGTGTTCCCTCTACACCCTCCACGGCCCCTGCAGCCAGCCCACACCACAGGGGACTATCCTGCACCCCTGCTCATGTCCCGCAGGCAGCCCATCCACCATGGCCATGCCCCCCAGCCAAGCCACATGTCACCTTGCACTACTGATCAACAACGCATTTCTCCCAGCACCCTCACCCCCCAGCACTGTGGGGCACCTGCCAGCAGGCTCCCACACATGTCCAACTCATGTCCCCCTGAACCCCCACCCCCCAGCACTGTGGGGCACCCTCCACCAGGCCCCCACTCCTTTCTACCACCCCCTCAACCCCCAGCAGTGCGATTCACCTGTGTACGTGTATATCAGGGTTGCGCGTGTAGTCTGACACGCAAATTCATCAGGATACGTGTATTATGGGTCCGCGTGAACTTCCACACGCGATATCAGCAGGGTACGTGTATTACGGTGTTCGCGGGAAGTTCCACACGCGATTGCCCTGGGTACGTGTATTTCGGGGTGCGCGGGAAGTTCCACACGCGATTTCAGCAGGGTACGTGTATTCCAAGGTGCGCGGGAAGTACGACACGCGATTGCCCTCGGCACGTGTATTTCGGGGTGCGCGGGAAGTTCCACACGCGAATTTAGCAGGGTACGTCTATTCCAAGGTGCGCGGGAAGTTCCACACGCGATTGCCCTGGGCACATGTATTTCGGGGTGCGTGGGAAGTTCCACACGCGATTGTCCGTGGTGCGTGTATTTCGGGTTGAGCGTGAAGTTTCACACGCGGTTTCAGCAGGGTACGTGTATTCCAAGGTGCAAGGGAAATTCCACACGCGAATCCAGCAGCCTACGTGTATTCCGGGGGTGCCGGGCAGTCCTACACGTGAATCGGCCGTGTGGGTCCTCCCAGCTGTTCACTCGACACCCTCCACGGCCCCTGCAGGCGGCCCACACCACAGGGGACTACTCTGCACATGTCCCTCAGGCAGCCCATCCACCATGCCCATGCCCCCCAGCCAACCCCCATGTCACCTTGCACTACTGCCCACCAACGCATGTCCCCCTGCACCCCCACCCCCCAGCATCCAGGGGCACCCTCCACCAGGCCCCCACTCATGTCCCCCTGCACCCCCACCCCTCAGCACTGTGGGGCACCCTCCACCAGGCCCCCACTCATGTCCCCCTGCACCCCCATCCCCCAGCACTGTGGGGCACCCTCCACCAGGCCCCCACTCATGTCCAACTCATGTCCCCCAGCACCCCCACCCCCCAGCACTGTGGGCCACCCTCCACCAGGCCCCCACTCATGTCTCCCAGCACCCCCACCCCCCAGCACTGTGGGGCACCCTCCACCAGGCCCCCACACATGTCTCCCAACACCCCCACCCCCCAGCACTGTGGGCACCCTCCACCAGGCCCCCACTCATGTCCAACACATGTCCCCCTGCACCCCCACCCCCCAGCACTGTGGGGCACCCTCCACCAGGCCCCCACTCATGTTCCCCTGCACCCCCACCCCCAGCACTGTGGGGCACCCTCCACCAGGCCCCCACTCATGTCCAACTCATGTCTCCTAGCACCCCCACTCTCCAGCACTGTGGGGCACCCTCCACCAGGCCCCCACTCATGTCCAACTCATGTCCCCCTGCACCCCAACCCCCCAGCACTGTGTGGCACCCTCCACCAGGCCCCCACTCATGTCCAACTCATGTCCCCCTACACCCCCACCCCCCAGCACTGTGGGGCACCCTCCACCAGGCCCCCACTCATGTCCAACTCATGTCCCCCTGCACCCCCACCCCCCAGCACTGTGGGCCACCCTCCACCAGGCCCCCACTCATGTCCCCCTGCACCCCCACCCCCCAGCACTGTGGGGCACCCTCCACCAGGCCCCCACTCATGTCCCCCTGAACCCCCACCCCCCAGCACTGTGGGCAACCATCCACCAGGCCCCCACTCATGTCACCCTCCACCCCCACCCCCCAGCACTGTGGGGCACCCTCCACCAGGCCCCCAGTCATGTCCCCCTGAACCCCCACCCCCCAGCACTGTGGCCACCCTCCACCAGGCCCCCACTCATGTCCCCCTGCACCCCCACCCCCCAGCACTGTGGGGCACCCTCCACCAGGCCCCCACTCATGTCCCCCTGCACCCCACCCCCCAGCACTGTGGGGCAACCTCCACCAGGCCCCCACTCATGTCCAACTCATGTCCCCTGCACCCCCACCCCCCAGCACTGTGGGGCACCCTCCACCAGGCCCCACCTCATGTCCAACTCATCTCCCCCTGCACCCCCACCACCCAGCACTGTGGGGCACCCTCCACCAGGCCCCCACACATGTCCAACACATGTCCCCCTGCACCCCCACCCCCCAGCACTGTGGGCCACCCTCCACCAGGCCCCCACTCATGTCCAACTCATGTCCCCCTGCACCCCCACCCCCCAGCACTGTGGGGCACCCTCCACCATGCCCCCACTCATGTCCCTCTGCACCCCCACCCCCCCAGCACTGTGGGGCACCCTCCACCAGGCCCCCACTCATGTCCCCCTGCACCCCCACCCCCCACCAGTCAGGGGCACCTGCCAGCAGGCCCCCACACATGTCCCCCAGCCAACATGTCATCACAATCTAGATCCCTGGGCCTTATGGGCAGCCTCCAAATGCCAAACACCCACCCGAGTATTGCATCCACCCACTTAGAAATGGCAATTACATGATGCAACCCCAATGGCAAGTTTGTAAATGAACACATGTCCCTCACATACACACAATGGATGTCAGTGAATGTCAAAACCCATATCATGATATGCATGAAACCAATGAGATGATACTACACATTGAAGTTTGAAGAAAAAATATGTATTAAAAGCAACATAAATTGAATCAAAAATAAACAAATGAAAGTGGGAATTAAAAAAAAGAAAGCAGCATGTCCGTAAAATAATGTAAAACCACAAATCATAATCCAAAGGAAAGGTGTCCAAAGTCACAGTTCACAAAAGTGAATCCAATGGAATATTAAAATCGAAAACCATTGCTCCATGGGTGAATTATAAAAAACAAATAGAAAATCCAACAGTCAACTATATACAGATAAACAATCCAGGGTCCATGATCCCAACAGAAGAAATGAAACCTATCTAATAACACTACCTAATAAAAAAAACTATATACAAAAATTTGGCCCATTGTCCAAAAGGTCCAAAAAAAATGCAAAACCAAAGGAAACCTAACACTAACTACAGAACTATTTACAAGGGCAGCAGGTCAGTCCGACGGCTCACTTTGGGATGTTCCGGGCAAGGGCATCATCTAACTCCTGCTCAATGTCCCAGAGGCGGTCCTCCTCCATGGCCCCGAGGGTCCGCAGGGCCGTCGACATGTTCACCTCCAACTCCCTGCGGATTGCCTCGAGGCACTCGGCCGCCTCTGACCATCGTGAGCCATGCCTCTTCCGCCCGCTGCCGCTCCGCATCTATGGCGTGGCCCAACCGCTGCCACACAGAAGACACTTCCCGTCCTGGGTCCTCCTGCCCTCCGGCCGATGCCTGCCCCGCCGATGTCGAAGGCCCCGAGCCATCATGGCTCCCACCTCGTTGCTGCTGCTGCTGTGCGCGTGCCCTGGCTCCTGCTGCCTGCACATCCTCCACCAGCTGGGGTGCAGTCGTTGATGTGGCCACCCCTGCTGGACGTCCGACTCCCGACTGTGGCAGGGATGCCTCCTCCACCAGCCTGGCCGCACCGTCAGAGGGAGCTCCACAGGGCACCCAGGTGACTGATGGGTGGGAAGATGGCACAGAAGACGACTGGTGCATAGGGGGTTCAGTTGAGGAGGGGGTCTGAGTAAGCCCCATCAAACGGAGGAATCCGGCCTGGGTGACCTGTCCCAGTAGGCCGACGCGGTCAACGAGCCATTCGAGATGACGTGCAGTCTCCGCATGGCCCGTTGACGCAACGCCACACCAGTCAGGACATGCTCAACCCGGACCCGGATAGCCACGTCCGCAGGCAGAGGAAGGCCAGTTGTTGTGAGCTCATCCCCTGCCTGAAAACGGGTCTGGACGTAGGCATCCCTGCTGGTGCAAGATGATGCAGTGACAGGATCAGGGACAGGATTGCACACAGGCACCTCCGCGGCGGCCTGTGCTGCCTCTTGGTCCTGCACTGCACCACTAGCACCAGTGGAATCCCCACCTCCAGACCCCGTCTCTGTTGCTTGCACGGCCTCCTCCTCCACCAAACCCCCCACCAACCTGGATGACTATGTGCCATCTTCCCCCGTTGGGCCCTGTGGGGTCCCAGCTGCCCCTTCTGCTGCCGAGGAGTCCAACTCCGACCTCTGCCTCTTGGACCTCCCCCCGGCAGCTGCGGCCTGGGACGCGGCACCGGACTCCTCACTCCCCGACGAGATCACAACCTGGGAGGGGAGCCGGGCCTTGCGTCTCCGGCTGGCGGTGCGATCCCCGCCGCTGTGCGCCACAGCACCTTCTCCGCGCTCTTCATCAGTTGACGCTGCAGACAGGGAGAAATAAAACACAGGCATCAGGGCACTGTACAATGGACACATACACACATGACAGTTGTACATGAGTGGCATTGGCAAACCTCAGACATGGCATCACAATCGCCAACACACATGTCATTTCAACTTGCACACATGAGCCATATCACAGCCATATCGCAACTGCCAGCACCATCCATACACATACAACAGCATGAGCAGGCAAAGGTGAGCCAGACATCACATGCAACACAGGGAGTGCACTACACATGTACACACACCACCACACTTGCATGCATGTGTACACCTCTGCCAACTGTCGCAGTGTTCAGATCGGCATCCATGTCACATCTGCCAATCAGGCTTCTACATCCCGCTGTCACATGCATCCATGTTGCATCACTGTTGCACCCTTGTCAAATACACACACATGCACATGTACACAGTGCTGATACATGCAGCTGAAAACAACATCCATGTGTGACATCACGAACATGCCTACTTACATACACATTCATCCAAACATGTGTGCCCACACAACTGCATTTGGCATGCAAGCCTACACACACAAGCACCATCCATGTCTCACACATGACAGCCCTCGCATGTGTAAGCCTCACGGCCCTGTACACCCCCACTCATACTTGGCCCCATACAAACACATGTGCAACCTGCACACTATTGGCACATCACCACACGCACAGCTTACAATCATGATGCATGTACACTTACCGCTCGACTCCAGACGGGTCTGACACTCAAGGACCTGGACGTGGCGCGCTGGGGATATGCGTTCCAGGACCCTCATCTGATCGTCTGACAAGTGGCCCCGGCGCCCCTTAGCATCCGCTGCCTTCAAGAGGCGCTGGGCCTTGTTGAGGGTCCTGGACCTGAAGTCCTCCCAGTGCTTCTTGACATGATGGAATAGTCGGACTGCCACCCCCTCTGCGTTGATGGCAGTCACGATGTCCGTCCAGATCCGAGTCCGTCCTTCCTTGTCGGCGCACAAACTTCCGAAGAGGGCATCATACTGCCCCAGGACTTGCTCCACCAGGACACCAACTTCGGTGGCAGTGAAGCTGGTGCTCCTCTGCCTCTCTGGCCGGGGGTTGTCAGTGGTGCCAGATGTTGCAGTGCCCGACATGACAACCCCAGAGGCAGGAGTGGGTGGGCAACTGGGTCCTGGGGCTGGGCTGTGAAGCGATGGAATCCCAGTCGGGAGTCTTCGGTTCCAGCAGGGGTGGTCACAGCAACAGCACCCCTGGCTGATGTGCAGGCAGCAAATGGCAGGGCACGTGGGCAGCAGGCAATCAGGCAGCAGCAGATGGCAGGTGGGAGCGTGCTCGGGGCTCTGGGGGGCAGTAATTCGGCCTTCTGGGCAGGAGCGTGGTCTTCCGTGTGCTTACGCGTGGCCAGCTTGATACGGAGTGATTTGGCACGTGAAAATCCAGCACGTCTGCATGTAATTCGAGGAAAGGGCCTTAGAGCATAAGCGCGTCAGCACACATACGCAAATTCATTGGCCCAAAGGCCACCAGCGCGTATGCGCGTCTGTGACGTACGTGCGCGGGCGTTTCCCTGTACACGGGTGCATGTTACACGTCCAATGACTGCACGTCAGAGTGTCAGCTCGTGTAATTGGAGGATGGGGCCTTAGCGCGTACACGCGGAAGTGACGCTGGACGTGTGGGCATGTTTAAAAGGTACATGTAGAACGCCATTTCCTTGTACGTGCTTTTCGTGGAGAGCGAGTGGGTGAAATCTGTACTTCTTGTCGGTTCACACGCGATTTACTTCACAGCGCTCCAAGTTCGTACTCCCTGTTACCTCTGACAGCCTTTTGTCTTCTTGTCTTTTTCCTGGGCCTGTTTCCTCAAACAGCGTTCACTTCTCCCGTTGTCCTGTCTCCTCAGAAGGCGTACAATTCTTCTTTTGGCGGGGGTGTTGCCAATTTTTCACGCGATTTTTCCTGGCAGATGGTGAGTCGCGCACGTATTTGACATCTGTGCTTGCCCCGTGTGTTGCCTACCCCTTCAGAAGTCAGTCTAGGCTGCGTGTGACACGCATACGTTCATTTTTGTGTTTCTGGGTGCCACAGCGTAGTGCAGGTTTTTTTTTCCACGCACGTGGTCTAGGAGGGGTTGCGTGCACATTATCTCTCTTTTTCGGGGTGCCTGTGCGTTGCGTGACCCGTCATCTTCCCCCAGGGGTCACATACAGCCTTGCTAGAGCACTAGGGTACGAATTCCATCTAGTACCCTACCCCTTTGACCCCCAATTGCCCAGGACAATAGTTTACTGCAACTCCCATACGCACAACAACATCAGTGCCATGGTTGGGAGGCGAGCACGCGGTAAGGGTGGCAAAGGTGGGCGAGCCACAAGAGGTGGCCGTGGTGGATACGGTAGGGGACGTGGCCAGGACTTGCAGGGTGCCCCTAGCCCCCCATGTGTGGGTGACCAGTCAGGGACACCCATGCCCCCCCCCCTGGTTGAGGGTAACGTGGCTGACACCATCCCTGCTCAGCCCTTGTTGGACCAGCCCATTGTGGCACCAGACCTGGCACTGGGTGACTCCATGGCTGACTTCCAGGTCAGCAGGTCTAGGCCAAGTGTGGCGGTGCACGTTGGTGTCACCAGCCCACGTGGATCAGGGGCAGCTATGTCATCTGCTGCCCCGAGTAGGCAGGGTGGGGAGGCTGCAGGGGCAGCTGCGGCTCCATCCACCCCAGCTCTGAGTGTCCCAGCCAGGACAGTGTCGGTCCTAGTCCATCCTGCTGACGTTCCCCCTGACTACATCACACTTCAGCTAATGCCTGCACCAAGTCCCATGGTGAGTGTTCATTCCCACACTCCTAGACCACAGTCCACCGGGGCTCCTGCCCCTAGTGTCCAGAGCGGCGTAGGACACTCAGTATCACCACCACCTTCCAAGCGGAAGAGGAAGAGTGCTGGTCCAGTACAGGCTGATGCCCCAGACACGGCTACACAATCCGGCCCACCAAGGAAGCCCAGCTTCAATCAGGTCGAACTTGATGCACTTGTGGAGTATGTGTCCGCACATGACAGCGAAATGGTGATTACTGCAGGATGCAAGACCACACCTGCACAATGTCAGGCACACTGGCAGACCATTGCGGAACTCATAAGTGCCCTTGGATTCGTGAGGCGCACAGCTAATGATTGCTACAAGCGCTGGAATGACCTTAAGCGCAGGGCAAAGAAAAAGCTGGCCTCAAGTCATGCCGCAACTCTAGTGACTGGAGGTGGGTCTCCAGCAGAGGACATAGAACTCACTCCACATGAGTATGTTGCTGGGACCTACGTCACGGAGGAACAGATCCAAGGCGTCGGAGACCTGCCAGATTACGAGGCATTGTCCGGTGAGTGCACATGCATGTGTGTGTCATCCATGTACATGGTGTGTGTGTGAGTGCTTCTGATTGAGTGCCAGGTGAGGGGGTGTGTGCCTGAGTGGTTTTGGTCACCCATGTGCTTCATCCAATACATTCTGCGTACCAGGATTTGGGTGTTGCAGTATCCCTTCTGGCAACAGTAGACATTCAGCCCAACCTCACGCCAGTTGCCCTTGAATTGTCATCTTACCACAACATAGTTGCATGTTATTCTGTGTTCATTCAGGCTGATTGTCTGCATTCCACCACTTTCACTAGGCATTTCTCAGTCCTATTGTCACATGTGTGACATGGCAAGGGTACATGCCATCTGTGTGGTGGCATGTGTCATCGATGTGTATTGGACATGCCAATCACAGGCCAATGTGTGATGGCACTGCTAGGCAGCATGCAGCAAATTTGTTGGTCTTCCATCTTGGTGTCATCAATGTGTGCCATTTGCCTCCCCTTCATTCGCAGTGACAGTGCATGCATGGGAGGGTTATAGTCATGTGGTACATGTGTCAATGAAGTACTGTTTCTGTTGCTTCTCAGCCCTAATTGTGTAATTGTGTTCCATGTTGCTAATGTCTGTTCCCATTTCTTTTCTTTCATGTCTTTGCAGGGGATGACGCACTTGATACTGCTGGGGTGGTGGAGATGGTGCAGACCTAGGAGGGGACTCAGCCCCGACCGGGCACCAGTGAGGGACGTGGTGTGGTGGTGGGTGAGAACCCACACTTGCTGCAGGCTGTCATCTCAAGGGGTGTCTCTGGGTGCACCTCCCCCGAGCTCTATTCAGGTGTCGATTCGGATGATGAGACCTGTGTGCCGTCGCAGGTAACTGTTTCTGGGAGGGATTTTGTACTGTCCAACCCACCTGCCCAGGGGTAGAACCCTCAATGGGGATGTCAGTGTTGGTAGGTCCGCCTTTGGTGGTTACGGATGCAGGGTCACACTCTGCTACATCTGATCCTGTTCCTGGGCCAGCAGATCAGAGGGGGAATGCAGTCCTGCAGCCTCAGGCAGTGCCGGCACAGCAAGGCGCAGTTCGCCTTGCCCCAGACAGGTGTGGTGCCCGCCGACGCGGTGGCCGTACGCCACCTGGCAATACCGCATGGGAGCAATCCATATACGGTATGGCAAACCAACAGGCAGCATCAACTGAGATGATGGCTCAGGCCATGGATAGGGTGGCCACTTCCATTGTCCCTCAAGAAAGGCTAATTGAACAACTACAGCAGGCAACAGACTCCATTAGCCAGTCACACAGGGAGGACATGTTGGCGTCCAACAGGGACAGGCGGGCGGCACTGGAGACTCTGCGGGAAGCCATTTCTATTGAGTCCCAGGGCCACAGGGAAGCCCTGAGGGTGGAACTCCGTCAGCTCAGGGCAACTCTGGTTGAGCTTGAGGTTTCAGCTAACACGAGGACAGAACAGCAGCTGGAGCGGCTCACACGTACGCTCTCAGCTGAGATGCAGGCAACTAGGGCGGAGGTCCGGGCATCCCGTGAGTTGTTGCATGGGGACCTATGCACAATTATTCTCCAGAACCAGACCTTCCACACCCGCATGCTTGCTGCCATGGAGGACCAGACTAGGGCTTTGCGTGGGCTGCCTCCCATAGTGCCACCACCTCCTGATGCAGCTGCAGAGGGCGAGGAGAGCGACAGCAGCGATTCTCCCACAATATGGTAGCCGTGCAGGCCATGAGCCCATGGAGGTGTTTTTTTTCCGCAAGATCCACACAGGTGGGTTTTGGTGTGCACCCTGTCCTCGGACCTCCTGGGTGGCCTCCCCCACCCCCCCAGGCCCATTCATGGCCATTTTTGATTATTATTATTATTTTTTTTTGATTTTTGAATCTTGATTTTTTTGACAGTATGTTGCCTTGTGTGGCTCCCGTGGTCATACGCTGTATTGTGGCTGGGCACATGCAGGCTTGTCCTGAATTTGGGTCAGATGCTTGGGTTTGTGTGACACACACACCCCTCCTGCTTCCCGTTTCGATGGGCTTGCAAAGGGTGTGCCCAAGTGACATTGACTTACACGGTGACGTTGGACTCCCATATGATGTGTGGGCAGTCTGTAGTCATGCAGTCAATACTGTGTATACATTCCTAGTGCATATTGTGGTTGTATTGTACACTGCATGTTGAATTGATATGTGCCTCTGCATCCATCCCATCCTCCTAATTTGCAGGTCCATTTCTCATGTCTTCACAAGGCGGTCTACTTTGGAACTGGTGTCCATATTGTAAGCAGTGCACCTACACTCTTGCGTGGCGCTAACACTGTATAGTTGGAAGTGTTCGAAGTGCTGGCATTATCAGGTAGTGAGGCTATCAATTTTTTAAGTCCGTACTGTCATGTTTATGGTAGGTTGGAGGTTGTGCAGGTGATTGGTATTATTGGTAAGTATTTGGTAATGTGTGTTGTTGGTCCTGCATTACTGTGAGCATTTCATGTGTGGCCAGTTTCCATTAGGGACACTGTAGTTGGTGACACTTGGGGCATGTTGTGGGGATTAATTTGTTTGCTCTCACATTGCATGACATGCCATGGTGTGTTGTGTGGCCGTGCCGGGGAGGGGTTAGGTGACATGGCACTGTTCTCATGTTGTATTTTGCAAGTGGGTATTCATTTTTGCTGCATGGAAGTGTGTCTTTTGATGACACGGCATTGGTGGTGTTTGTGTAGGTAGGGATGCACACATTGTGACACTTCCAGATGAACAATCTCAGGCTGCTATGGTTCTGACAGTTGATTGTCCCTTAATTCATCAGAATTGTCAGATTGAGTCATCATTGATTGTCAGATGGTATGTGCCAGGGCTGTGTGCACTCCACAGGGGTGTGCTTTCTATGTGAAGTAATTAGCCACCAGCTGCATACGGGCTGCCTCACCCCGTGCCCTTTCCCCTCCCATGCGCAGTGGGCGTGCATGTGGTTGGGGATGTAGGGGCACCACCATGTCCACAGCCAGGCCCCGGCGTGTTGCAGCATTGTGCAGGACACATGCTGCCACTATGATCCTGCACACTACTGGGGGAGCGTATAACAGCTGCCCACCAGAACGGTCAAGGGAGCGAAAGCGTGACTTGAGCACTCCGAATGTGCGCTCCACTATGCCCCGTGTTGCAATATGGGCTGTGTTGTATCTTACCTCGGGAGGCATGATGGGGTTCCGAATTGGCGTCATCATGTGTGTGCTCAGAGGGTAGGCACTGTCCCCTGGGGAGGTGGTGATGGGGATAATTAGTCGGGTATTGGCATTACTCTGTATCTGTCATGCATGCGTGTGCTGTGGCATTTCTACTCACCAAGCAGCCATGCATCGCCATGCCGCCCAGCTTCCATGTCCCGGTTTAGGGTTGACATCCTGTAAATGAAGCTGTCGTGGGTGGACCCTGGATAGTTGGCATATACTGAGGTGATGATTCCCTTGGCATCACATACTACCTGGACGTTGAAGGAATGCCAGTGCTTGCGGTTTCTATAGATGTGCTCAGATGCCCTGGGGGGACGTAGAGCCACCTGGGTGCAATCAATGGCACCTAGCACTTTGGGGAATTGTGCCACCCTGTAGAAATCCTGGCTGACAGCCTGCCTTTCTGCAGGTGTTCTGGGCAGGTATATGTGCCTGCGGACTGATGGGCGTGCAGTGATGATGGCCAACACCTGGTGTAGGCACCGTGACTGCGTGGCCTGTGACACCCCCCCCCACTATGGCACTTGTCCGCTGAAATGATCCGGTAGCCAAGAAGTGCAGTACATTGAGGACCTTCTCCAGGGGGCTGAGTGCTTGGGAGCACAGGGTGGGTGATGTGAGGTCATCCTCCCACTCACTGACCAGGTCGAGTATTATGTGTGGTGGAAACCTGTACCTCCCATACACCTGGTCATCAGGCATACCTAATAGGCTGGTTCTGGGTGTGAAGATTCTGGCCCTGACTATCCTTCTCCTCCTCCTGCGGTATCCCACGGCCACTGCTGCTAGGACGGTATATTCATCCTGGCGTCTGAGCTGGTTTGTTGTTTGCGCACTCTTTTATGCTGCGCGGGACGTGCGCCTGCTTCATGCTGGCGTACGTGTTTCAGGATTGGACCTTTTATTTTTTGGCACGTTGTAGGCGACCGTGTAAATCTTCCCGCCCACCCCAGGAATACACGTAACACGCTCTCCCAGGCCCAGTCATGAGTAAATATTCCCGGCCACCCCTGGAATACACGTACCCCACTCTCACAGGCCCAGTCGCGTGTGGAACTTCCCGCGCACACCGAAATACACGTACCCTGCTGGTATCGCGTGTGGAAGTTCACGTGGAACCATAATACACGTACCCTGATGGAATCGCGTGTGAGACTACCCGCGCACCCCTGGAATACACGTACCCAGGCAAATCACACGGCTGGGGGGTGGGGGTGCAGGGAGACAGGAGTGGGGGCCTGGTGGAGGGTGCCCCTGGATGCAGGGGGGTGGGGGAGCAGGGGGACAGGAGTGGTGGCCTGGTGGAGGGTGCCCTACAGTGCTGGGGGGCAGGGGTGCAGGGGGACATGAGTGGGGGCCTGGTGGAGGGTGCCCCTGGATGCAAGGGGGTGGGGTGCAGGGGGACAGGAGTGGGGGCCTGGTGGAGGGTGCCCTATAGTGCTGGGGGTGGGGCTGCAGGGGGACATGAGTGGGGGCCTGGTGGAGGGTGCCCCTGGATGCAGGGGGGTGGGGGTGCAGGGAGACAGGAGTGGGGGCCTGGTGGAGGGTGCCCCTGGATGCAGGGGGGGTGGGGGTGCTGGGAGACATGAGTGGGGGCCTGGTGGAGGGTGCCCCTGGATGCTGGGGGGTGGTGGTGCTGGGAGACATGCGTTGGTGGGCAGTAGTGCAAGGTGACATGTGGGTTGGCTGGGGGGCATGGCCATGGTGGATGGGCTGCCTGCGGGACATGTTGCAGGGGTACAGGGTAGTCCCCTGTGGTGTGGGCCACCTGCAGGGGCCGTAGAGGGAACAGCTGGGAGGACCCACACAGCCAATTCACGTGTGGGACTCCCCAGCACCCCCGAAATACACGTAGGCTGCTGGATTCACGTGTGGAAATTGCCGCGCACCCGGAGTACACGTACCCTGCTGAAAGTGTGTGTGGAACTTCACGCGCACACCGAAATACACGTACCCTGCAAATTCGCGTGTGAAACTTCCCACGCACCCCGGAATACACGTGCCCAGGCCAATCGCGTGTGGAACTTCCCGCGAACCCCGTAATACAAGCACACGCTATTTTTCACACAGCGGGTGTCCGTGTTTGTCGGTACCCCTTTGCACCTCATTTGTCCTAGAGGGCCACTGTATGGATCATTCATCATAGCTGTATATGGGTGCTTTTTGTTAGCGCACATTTTGGCGCACATTTATTTCAGGCACAGGGACGCTACCGCCTGCTTTCTTGTGGCGTACTTGTTTGGCCCTGTGCGCGTCTTTGCCCGTGCGCTGGTTTGCCCTATTCGATTCCATGAATACGAGTTGTAGGCGAGCGTGTGGGCGTTCCGCGCACTTGCCTCCTGTACTTCCCCCGTGACGCCCATATTTTCACGCGTTGTTCCCCATTCCGAGTGTTACGCCCCGTGTTCCGCCTACTTTTGTAATGTGCGCCGCGCTATGTGCGATTTCGCAGCGGCAGTGGCGCACGCCGTTGGATGACCTGTGTGCCGGCGTGCGCCGCGCACTTTTTCAGCGCACATCCAATATTTTTCTCGCGCACGGACTTCCATGAATCGATGTGCGCTGGTTTCCCTGCGATTTTCGCAGTTGCACTGAGATTTTCGCACTTTTACTGCGAATCGCACGTTTTGGCACCTCTGCGCGGGAATTTTCAGCGCACATTAATTCCATGAATCGGCTTGTGAATGTCTCCTTCCTTCCCTCTGCTTCTCTTCCACCTCAGTGCTTTGAAGCGGAATGGGCAATAGTCTAAAGTCCTATACAAGCAACCAAAAAAAAAAGAATCCAGGACACATCCAAAAAAGGAAGTTAGGCCCGTGGGAGTGCTGGCTGGCTGGGTGGAGAGAGCTCCATGCAACCGGCACCCCATAGCTTCAAATTCCAGCAGAGCGGACTCAGCATCTCATGCTTCTGGAAAGGAATAAAGAAGTACAGTTAGGGTGGGTGCTCTGCCTTTCATCAGGGGATCCAAGCATTCCTATCTGCTGCTGCTGTCTTCCCATTGCCCCCCATGAGTGATTCTCCTGTTACTAGAACGCCCTGTGCTGCCGGTCACCATGTCCATGTGTTCTCTTGCAAGTCGGGCTCAGCATGGACTCTCTATGACGTCACGCTTCTTCGTGGCACTTAAAAAAATAACTAGAATAAAAACAGATTACAAAAAATGTTTGTCTAAAAAAATTATTTTAAGACGTTTCACTGTCTGCTTTAGAACGAATCGTTATTCTTGTTATTAAGAGTGCGCGAGCTCTGTTATGCCTTTGCTCAGTAGAAAAGATGTTTCTTATGACTGCAAACATGTGCTCCAGAGTCTTCCAATGGAGACAAGGATCTATAAACTGATACTAAATATATATATAAAACAGTCAAATCGTTCCATGTCATGTCCAAGGTGTGTCTTGTATGCCTCATCAATTGCATTCTTTATTTTACAGCTAATACGGCTGTTCTCCACATAGGGGCGCTGTTGAACTTCATATAAAAACAGCGCGACCTTTCCATTAAAAAGGATAGCACATGAGACTGAAGAAACGCACCTGCTTCGTGAGATGTGAAACTTGACTTCTGCTCTCCAATACCACGCGTTATAAGTTATACGTGCTCTTGCCCCCAATGCGTGTACATTCAGGAATTTCATCCATTCCTAGTTTGCCTCAGGGCCCTATGTTCGCTTTATAAATATTGAAAAAGACACCTAAGATCGGCCCCCGCCAGCCAACCTAAGTATAACTGTTGTGGAGGTGAAGACCTCCACAACACAGGATTTCTAAGAATCCACTAGACCATAAACCACTTTCCAGCTTTGCTTGATGAAATTCAGGCGGGCCCTGGACACTACAGCTCGTGTGCCACCGCTACCACAGTGTATGTCCTTGACTTCCTGAAGTATACCGGAGCCAGGCAGGTTTCACAAACTTTTGTTGATTCTTCAAGTATCTGAAGAACAAGTATTTCTAGTTGGGGTTTCTCCCTTTACACAACTCAAATGGCGATACTCCAGTCGTGGTGTGCCACCACCCTGCTCATCACAGCAACCGCCCAATCTTCACCATTCACCCATGCCCACCTAATGCAGTCTTGAAGCACTTTATTGAAGTGTTCCGCCACCCCATTCGTTTCAGGATGATAAATCGCGGTCACTTTATGTTGCATACCATTTCTCATTAAATAATCACTCATTTCTTTAGATTTTGAACGCCTTTGTCAGTCAACAGTTCCACCGGGTACCCTTCTCTCCTAAACACATCTTCCATGAAAGTGATAACATCTCTAGTAGCAATAGACCAGAGTCTCCTATTAGAGTCTCCTCGATGCTTTCCTCTTCACCTCCTCCTTCCCCTCATCCCTCCTCTGCTAATCTCACAGTCAGTGCGATTGGTGGCCAGGGCCCTTATGTATCCCTTGGGGGACCTGCCCCCCCATTCCCAATCATCCCAGCCTCTGCATACCTCTCAGAACTTGCCCGGCACCCACCGGCCTAAATCCTGTAGGCTTGCACTGTCTACCCAATTCGGCTCCACGCCGCATAGCACTTACCATACTACGCACTTCATCTACTGTTCACATACGAGTACGGACATTCCAGCACTTACCCCCAAACCCCAGTTCCTCTTCTCGCTGCACTTACATGTTCTGAATACTCACAAGGCATATTAGGTCCGTCTTTTATCTTCCACTGTAATCATTGTCTTCAATCCCATGTTCCCTCCTGTTGCCCTGTGGGCGCTTTGAAACAGAATTGACTTACTGTATAAGCACCTAACAAATGCACAATAAATAAAGTAAATAAATAAATAGACTTTGTGATCTTACCTCTACCCATTTGGATAATATTTCGATCAACACAATGCAATATTTGTCCACACCTTTGCCATGAATGGGTCCAACAGTATCCATGCCTACTCTTTCCCACGGCATTCGTGGGAACTCTAACAAGTGACATGGGACTTTCTCTTGGTAGAAGATTATTTTCACTTAAACAGCATGGTATACAGTGCCTTACTGTCCTTTCTACCGCTAAATCACAACCCGGCCACCAAGTTCAGCTCTCAATGCTTGTGTGGTTTTCGGGATACCCTGGTGTCCCTCATGAGCTGTTTCAATTATCTGTTTTCCTGCACACGATGATTAGAATGTGTACGTCGATGATGCATCTATGTATTTTATTGTATTGTATTTTGATGCATTATACTCTATTTTACTTATTTGTTCTTATTTTTCACTTTGTTATATTATTTTGTTTTCGATTATTGTCCGTTTCTTTTTATGTGTGAATTACTGGTATCGGACTAAAACACATTAAAGTATAAATAAATAAATTATCCAGTTCCTCATGTCAGTGGGTGGAATTACTTTATCTCCCTGCATGACATAACCTCTTTCCACATGCATTGCCTCACTCACTTTACAAAGTCCTTCTAAATTGGTTCCACCAACTATCTGTTTCTCCACTTCTTCACCTCTCTCCAAAATATCTTTCACTTTCTTAAGAATGCTATCTCCTTCCAAACTCCTTTCCCACTCGTCACTCATTATCATCTTGGGCTCAACATACAACACACAATCATCCTCCTCCATGCACTCATGTTCATCTTCTCCATTCACTCCAATGCAAGACAGAACAACAGTCCACTGGTATATTCTTCTTACCTGGTACATATTCTACATCAAGTCGATATTCTTGCAGTTCAATAACCCATATCCTTATACGCGAGGATACACCATCCAGACCTTTCTTCGGTAATGTCTCTCTCAAAGGCTTGTGATCAGTTGGTATGACGAATTCAGTTCCCCATAGATAGCTTCTAAATTTCACAATTTCCCACTTGGCAGCAAGAAGTTCTTTTTCAATGGTAGAGTAATTTACTTATGCGCCTCTTAACAAACGTGATACAAAAGCAATGACAAACTGCATGTTGTCTTCAATCGGCGTGAATATAGCACCTAGTCCCGTGTTGCTGGCATCCGTTGTAATTATCGATTTTCTAGTTAGTTTGACGTCTTTAAGAGAAGGCGCGCATTCTCATGCAGCTTTGATAGCAACACATTCTTGGGCACACTGCGAGCTCCATGTGAACTGAGAGTTGTTTTTATGAAGCATCCTCATATTTACTGTCATACTAGCAAAGTTGGGAATACATCTCGAATAATACTCTGCCATGACTAAGAATGTATGCACTGAATCTTTATTCTTCAGTTCAACAGCATTCTTTATGTTGTTGGCAAGCTTCTTCTTTACATTAACTCCATCGGCCGACACAGTGTGTCCTACATACTCAATCTTTGATTCATTTTGCATTTTTCCTTACTGAGTGTTAGGCCTCTTTTGATCAGCATTTTCATCACCTTTTCGTACCTCTGATTTTGCATTTTTTGGTCTGGTCCAAATATCAAGATGTCATCTTGAAAACATATCACCCCCTCTGCATCCTTAAAGATATAATGCATGATCCTTTGAAACACTGGGCTGGCTGAGACAAGGCCTAAAGGCATTCTCACAAATTGAAATAATCCTTCTGGTGTCACAAATGCCGTAAGCTGTTTTGATTCATGGTGTAACTTGACTTGATGGTAGGCCACCGTTGGATCCAATGACTAAATTAGGTTTGCGCCATTCATGGTTGATAAGGTTTCCAAGGTGTTGGGAACAGGGTGGTAGTCCGGTATCACACACTTATTGAGTGCACTGAGGTCTACTCATAATCTCAATTTTCCATTTAGTTTGGTAAGAACCACAAGAGGTGAAACCCATCTTGATGACTCAATTCTTTCTATAATTCCATTTTCTTCAACTTCTTTAATGGTTTACTTCTTCTCATAGAGCCAAAGGGATTGTCCTTACTTTTTGAATAACTGGTTCAGCATCTGGCACAAGATGTATCTTTCTTATTTTTTTATTAAACTGTTTTATTGGTTTAACAAAGCATAGAAAGGCAGCCACACAGTGGCTACAGCAACATAAACCTTTAACATTATTAAACAGTCCTATACATGGTCAATGAGTCTCATCTTCCTATACATCATAACAAAAATAAAACCATTACTCCGTTTCACTCAATTCATTTTTTATCTTCAAAACAAGTTCGATCATCATCAATACCGCAATCACTATGCTGGTTCGTTCTCCTATGAGCAGCCAAGCCCACCATTCATTTGGACCCAGAGTAGTTTGCTCTATACCACAGTCAGACAAAAAAAGGTTTCAGGTGTCATTTAGAGAATCACAAACAGGTCAGGGAGGGAGTACTGAGTGCCACTCTCCGCATAGACCACCTTTGGGAAAAGAGAGTGCTAATCAACCTGCAAATATGATTGACATGGCTGAACAGGATATGGGCTACAACCTGAATTTTTTGGGAAGCCCGCAGGGGTGTGAAGGGCGCTGGTGTTTGACACTGCAGGAGAGGAAATGAGTGAAGCCTGTGTATTGGAGTGCTGCTGTTACGCCCCCTGTGTCTTTAACCTGAAGCCCAGACCTGCAGCGGTGAAACCCGCAGAGGAGGGAAGGGCGCTGGTGTTTGACACTGCAGGAGAGGAAATGAGTGAAGCCTGTGTATTGGAGTGCTGCTGTTACGCCCCCTGTGTCTTTAACCTGAAGCCCAGACCTGCAGCGGTGAAACCCGCAGAGGAGGGAAGGGCGCTGGTGTTTGGCGCAGCAGGAGAGAAAACGAGTGAAGCCCATGTATTTTATTTATATATTTCTAATGCGCCTGCAGCCCGCAGGCATCGGGGCACACCAAAAACACAAAAGACAACAAAAGGACGGGACAGTGAAACATCAGACACAATCAGGGATGACTAAAAGGCATATTATCCCTTATCCAGGGCAAATTACCTGAACAAATGTGTTTTCAGATTTTTCCAAAAAAGATTCAGGTTAGACATGGCGCTTGTAGTTGGTGGTAGGGCATTCCAAAGGGATGACTCAGTGACTGAGAAAGATCTTCCAAGACCCCTGGATTGAGTATATCTCGGTGCCTGCAGCTGAGGCAGAGTTGAAGAATGCAGAGTTCTGGTAGGGTGGTACAAAGGTACCAAGGCTTTAAGATATTGAGGAGCGTTGCCATAAAGGCAATGGTGCACCAAGGTCCCCATTTTTAAATGTATTTGATCCGGCACAGGGAGCCAGTGCAGATATCTCCTGAGTTTCGTGATATGAGATCTTCTGGGGACTTTCAGGGCCACGCAGACCGCATCGTTCTGAATAGTTCAACAAGCCTGGATGTTGGACTTAGAGGCTCCACATAGCAGGGCATTACAATAGTCCAATCGGGTTAAAATGTATTAGAGTGCTGCAGTCACGCCCCCTGTGTATTTATCTTGAAGCCCAGACCTGGTGCAGTGAAGCCTGCAGCGGTGTGAAGGGTGCAGGTGTTTTGCGCCGCAAGGTGTTCAGCATCGCTGGAGGTGAGCCTCGAACACAATTGCTGCTGTCCGTCACAGTGCCTGATGAGCCAGTTTTATTTTTCTTGCCTCTCCCACGCTTTGTTGGTTTTGAACGAGCTTGAACCTGTTGGGATTATCAGATAACAGCCCACGTCCATTGCTCACTGCCCATTGCCTATTGCGCATCGGCATCTATTCCAGCAAGTGCTGCGCTAGATAATTGGGGCTTTTGTGTAGGCTGTCACTCACACCACTTTTCTTTCGTTACACAGCAATGAGGCATTGTTAAGTGATATTGTTAAGTGGCAGATGGCTACAATGTATAAGTGGTTTGCATCGGCTCTCAGTTCTTAGTGGCTCCCAGCACCATACACCTTGCAAAGAAAGCATAAGGCACAGTAGATACACTCCCTGAGCATGGTAGAGGCGCTGAAGTGTTGAGGTGAATCGATCAAAGACTAGTGGATTGTTTCGGGTGGATCATCGAGGGTATGATCAGTCGATTGGGCACCTATATCTTTGTGCCCTAAGAAGTTTATAACACAGACTGTTCCACGGATTGTACCACCGAAGTTATTATCTATTTAAACCTGACTTGATCTATTAACCCTGATCAATGCCCTGTGAGGAGCCCAGAATGAGATGCGGACACAGAGGAGACCTGTTTGTAGCTACAAACATTTTATTAAAACAAATGGGGGTTGGAAAATGCCTCATTATCCCTAATCTACTTCAACCAAAACTAATGGGTCTGTCCACTGTCAAGATTTCCAAACAACAGTACATCCTGTGTCTGTAATCCTTTTTTGGTCCTCACACTCCAAATTAACTCCAAGGTGTAAAGGGTATTGTCTCTTGATTTCTCAAAGTGCTCAGATGATCAAGTCCAACACAAACGTTCAAATCCAACAAAAAGGTTTCCAAATGGACAATGTTCACAGTTCCAGGTAATAGCTTCCTTCCCCATACTCCTTGTACCAAAGCAACAAGTTCAAAAAGAATAATCAGGTTTCCAAGAGGATTACTCTCACCCCTTGGTGTATTCACATCTTTTGGGGAAATAGCTCCCTTACCCAAGCTTCCTCTTCAAAATTCTAAGGGCATCTTTCTTCCTAAAGACTCTCTTTTCCTTTGTACACATTTATAACAGTTCACATGCTCAAGGGCATGGCCTTCTTTAAACAGTTCACACAATAGTTCATACTCTCAAGGGCATGATCCTTCCTTGAGACACACTGCAATCTGTACCCTTATTTGTCTTCTCCTCGTATACTCTCCTGCCAGGACTTTGTAGTTCTAACAGTTAACTTAACTTCACCTGGTATACTTTTCTGCCAGGACTTTGTTGCACACAACACTTTCTCTTTAAGGTAGGGGTTTAACAGGGCATCCCTAACTGGTTCTACAAACACTTTCACTTCTTTAATGGCTTTATTTCTGGTCTCTTGCTGTGTTTTTATGAAGCAACACACTCGGTAGAGACACCCGGTAACCCATTTGTGTTCTTTGGATTTATAGTTATTTCCTGGCTTTCGCTTGCTTTGGTTTCTTTCACTTTGTGTTATTTCTGCAAAGCAGCATACGCTCGTCGATAACCCACTTGTATTCCCTGGGTTTACGGGTTTCCTCCAGCATTCCTCGCTTACTTCTGCGCAGCGTAATGGCTCTGCATGTGTCCCGTTAAGCACTGTACTTTCAGTGTGCCTTCTTTTTTGGTGCGCGGTTCCTGTTGCTCCCTCCCCTCGAGGGGTGAACCATCTGCACCTCGGCTTCTTCTTCCTGGATCTGGGTTTGCCGTCACATCGCCTCCCGTGGCGTGTTTCCCTTCAACGTGGTGTTCGGCTGTGGTGCGGGTCGTGAGGCAGCTCTCTTCTTTCCTTTTCCTCATCAGCTATATCCAGCTCGTCCTGATTATACCTTTTCCAACAACTAGACCACTGCGTTGGTTGCCCAGTGCTACTGATCTTCATTACTCTGCTGTTCTTTCTCATGTCATTGGTTATGGGACCACATCTTGAATGGGGTTGAGGAAATGGATTCTGAGCTTCATTGGGATCGATCCTCACTGCTTCCTGCCTCTTCCTTGGTCCAGTTAATATATTATCCCTAATGGGAGTTTGGGGAATAACCAAAGTAGAGCTATAAAGAGGTTGGGGAAGAGTGTGAAAATATGCCATTAGGGCATGGGGAATAGAGGAAACATCCCTAAAAGGAATGGGGGATATGTAGTTTCCTCCAACAATGCCCTGTCATCTCCCCGAGGTGTACCGTGTACCTCTCCCAGGTGGTCCTCCCTCAAATAGCCACCCACAGGGTCAGGATCAGGTATCAACTGCCTTCTGCATGCCATATAGGGGGAGGCTTCCTTAGGGAAAGAAGGGATGATAGCTAGATGCATCACAGCCCATATTCGTATCTACACATCTGGGCTCTCTCGGAGCAAGGGGAGGGAGACAGACTAATGCTGCCCTTCGAGCGATTGTGTGTGCCTTGCTCTTGGTGCCCTGTGACTTTTCAGTACTTTGGCACTTGTGGAGAGGCCCTCTTCATCTGTTTTTTTATTTGTGTATGTGATGTATTGTGTATAATTTCTTTCGAGGAGCTTTTATCTTTTTGATAAAAAAATGCCATTACCACCGCATTTCCCACTCTGTCCAATCTCGAGTTGGGCAGAAAGTGGGAGTTTTACCTCTAGCTTTTTGCTGGAGCTATAAAGCTCCCTTTTCCATCCATTCTCAGCGCTATTAGCGTGGCGCTAATTGCACCGGCCCTAATAGCTATGAGAAAACCCCATTGGGTCCAATAGACTCAAAGGGAATGGGGAATTACCTCCCCACCACAACTCGGGATCCGGTGCAAATTGCACCGGACCGAGTTGCGATAACGCTACTAGCGTTGGGCGGCATTCCAGCACAATTACCTGCCGGGATACCACCGAACTTGTGATAGAGCCCTATATATCCTAGGCTCTGTTTGTTAACATCTGAGTATGGCTAAAAGGAAGGGCGAATACCAGCATCTCACCCAGCACCAGCCCCAAGAAGGTATTTAAAATTGTCGAGCCAATTAAAGAGGTGAACGTTCTGATTTCTGAAACAAAGGATTTGTTACATGATATTGATGGGAGCAAGAAGAGCATAAAGGGAATTAAATTGAACATCTTGAAATCCAATTGCATGACCAATAATCTATTAGATGGCATAGGACCTGCACGGGTGGCCAGGGTAGGGATGGTTGCGTAGGGGCCCTTAAAGGCAATCAGATGCACAGGAATTATATGATATGATATGATAGGCTATTATTAACGCTCTTAATACCCAGAGGTTTCTAAGCGTGGACGCGTGGATCGAACCTATGTTGCTCTGTTCTGGAGGAGAGGAATACACTGACGGGCCCATAGGTCAGCGCTCACCCTCTAGAAGACAAGATAGCTGCACCATGTGAGGACAGGGGGTGCAGGATTCACTAACTCCAACACAATTCAATAATGAGGACTCAGTAAATTGGCAAAGGGAAGTCTTCTGTTTAATGACAAGTACATCAAACAGAGAAACAAATGGAAATCAGCAGCATTGCTATCACCTGTCTCGCTCCAACTTCCTCGAACTTCAGTCGAACAGTCATTGTCATAGGAAAAACTCGTCATCACTGACGTCTAATTCTATAAAAAATCATCATGCCATATAATTGGTTAGGAAAGGTAACTTAAGTATAGGTGTTATATCTGTATATGGTAATAGGGCATGCGGATTGGATAACTCTGATCGGGTGGGCATCTACGGCGATCCCTCTTCATCACGCGTGATAGAGGTCACTACAACTAAGACATCTCATTGGTTCTATTATCTATAGGACTCCAGATAACTTGGTCCATTGTGATATGCCAGGTTACACTGTGAAAACATAAAAATTGATGTGAGGCTGGGAAGCCCAAAGGAAACACACCAACACAGGTTACAAAGGACATACAAGTGCTTTATTTAAAAGCTACAACAGTTACGAAAAAGTCAATTGACAAACGGATAGCTATTCGGCTCTCAGAGTAACGTAACGAACTTCAACGAAGGTTCGATGCATTAGTAGAGACACCGTACATTGGAATACTTGGGCTTTTATATTCTTTATCCAGCCCTGGCCAACCCCCTTGCGAGTTAACCATTCTTGGGACCAGGCTTAGGGTTCCTTGCCAGGTCAATCCCATAATGTATGCATTTTGATCAGTTCCGCTGATACAGTTGTTCATTTACACATAGGTCAGGGATAGGACAAAGTCTTAGTTCGCGACCCCAACAAATGGCCTGCAGGCATATTACTTATTCATGTGTGCGGAGGTCACAACGGCCAGAATCTCACTCAGAATGTCATTCGGCCTCCATTTTGATGTTCAGGGTGACTTCCACATTACAAGAGAACCTAAAATGGCTGCTAAATCCAAGATGGCGACTTACCCAATTTCTTCGTTAAGGTCAAGACCTTGCCGCGGAGTCTATTTACATGATATTTTAGACAACTTGGCGTAGACCAACACACATTCAAATACTGCGATAGGAGGCATAATATCATTTCAATTCCAACAGACCCTCCTTTTGGCCTATGCCAAGTGCTAATATCATTTCTAATACTTTTGCAAATAACTCCATGCGTTGTCATCCATACATCCCGAATCATTGTATGTAATATCCATAGCCATTAGGTCGTTCATCAGAACCTCTTGTAACACGAACTCTTTAGATGCTGTATCTGGGGCATATATTCTACGCCCTATTGTGCTCACTGCTTGGGCACAACATCCCCCTAGCATTCCACATATACTCAGAAGACATTGGAAACAGCAACAAAGGAATAGCAGGATCCCCAAAATAACTAGAATAACAGAAAGCACCTTCCAACCCCAAGATTGTAAAGAATCCCAGAACCATGTGCTAAGATTCTAATCTCGTACAGGGATACGTACTTCAGAACTAAGAGTATGCAAGTTCTGTATTGCTTTAAAAATTGTCGGCGAGGAATCTGGTACGAAAACTCAGCAAGCGGACCCCACTAATTTGCATACTCCACCTCCTTCTGCCAGAATGACATCTAATGCCATCCGATTTTGGAGTGCTACCAATCTTATTGCTTTTTGTTCTAAGGTCATATTGTAGAGTATGTGAGTGGTCCGGTTGATCGTTCTCTCCAGTACCCTTGCTAATCCCCTAATGTTCTCAGAGTTTGTTATTTGTCCCCAAAAGGGCACAACTGATTTCGCTATATCTCCCAATACTTGCCCAGGGGTATCTCCGTTCTTGACCCGCCGTGGGCGAGCCTTAGAAACCTCCAATGTACTAGCTATAAATACCCCGGGTAACAGTATTCCTAAATAACAGGTTCCCTGCCAATCCTTGGGCACCATGGAAATGCTAAACTACCACAAACAAAATAAACAGGCCCCCCTACATACAGAGGCCTGTTTTCTCCAGTCAAATTTACAATGTTCTTACAACCTTCAAAATCTCCCATTGGCCGAGTGCCATTTCTTTGTACACAAAAGGGGACCGAGTCAGGGCTATGATTTATAGAGTAAGAAGGAGGTACGGCGTCCTTATTGCCTATCGGAGCCATTTTAAATGAAATCAGAGTTTGAAAAGGAAGAGATAATTTATCAGACGGCCTAATAGAAGCGACATTGGGTTTACTTCTATTTGCAAAAAGCGAAAATCCCAGGGGAGTTAATTCACGTTTCTCGAAATCATTCAAATTAGTTCCATTAAAGTTCCCTGAGATGCTATCATTCCGAACGGCCAAAGAATAGTGCTCTAAGAGAGGCATAGCAAGCAGTAGTTAAAGGTAAAGGATGAATATACCATCCCAGTCCCTTGTTCCCATGTTGCGGTAAATGAGTACAAATCCAACGGTTACTCTTATTAAAAATGGCATGAGTTGCATTCATTACTATCATTAGAGTGTTATTATGATACTTTTGTCTATGTTGGGAGTCTCTAGGGGACAGAGTGGGAAGGTGTACAGAGAGAGTCAAAGCAGTTGGTACAATCTCGGTTGATAGTAAAGGTTTTAGAGGATAGATTTCTTCAAAGTACCAAAGTCCTACAGCAGTAGTTGCAAAAATAACAATTATCATTATCAAAACACAGCAGTACGTTTTTGGGGCCCAGGCGCATTGTTCATTGTCCAAGTTGGTCACCCCCTTATTCACAAGTCCAGTGCGGGGAGCAGCAGTGGTGGTGGCAGGCATTGTAGTTCCTCAATCGACGACCCCAATGTTCGTTGCTGGCGACGGTCGCGCGATTTCTTAGTCCTTCCCAACCCCAGCCAGCAGAATCCCTTTTGTCCAACAGAAACTTTCTTATACAAAAGAAAACTTCCAATCACTTCCCATTTCCAGATGCATGAAAAACCTGTGCCGTAGTTCTATTTTCTTCGTCGAAGGTTGTACCTGGTGGTACCCAAGATTGTTTGGTCCGAAAATAAAGTGTCGTCACTTCCTGAGGGAAGCGACGTGTCGGAGGCGACGGAAGTCGCAGAACTTGAAACAGTATTTTCCGGAAGTGATTTTTCAAGAGAGTGCGGAGACGAAATGGACTGGTCCCCAAGCTCCTCGGGCTCAGAGAAATTCTCTGACGCACTCACAGCGCTGTTTGCTACTCCAGGATCAGAGACTGTAGCATCAGCGAGGGGTTCTGCTTCTTCTGTAACGTGTGGTGTCGGGTGAGGAAGTTTCTTGACATGCGTCGCGTGGATCCAGTGCTTCTGTCCGGGTGACCAACAGCACCTGGTAGGGTCCCCGCCAGCGAGGCACGAGACAGGAAGACCTTTCGTAGGCCTTCACTAGGACCCAACTTCCAGGCTGTATATCGTGTCCTGGGCCCGTGAACCGTACAGGTAAAGCTGAGTGCACCTGGTGATAAATGAAATACAGGTTTTTAGTTAACTGGTTACAGTAGTCTACAAGCAATACATTTTCCACCTCTCTCAGGGCTTTAGGTTTTGGGAGACCCCAAATGTTAGCAGGTCTCCCCATCACTACCTCAAATGGAGAAAGCCCAGTCTTAGTTTGAGGTGTGGTACGCATAGCCAATAATACAATAGGTAAGGCATCTGGCCATTTCAGTTTGGTATCGGCACATGTTTTTGCAAGCTTATTCTTTAAGATACCATTGTGTCTTTCCACCAACCCAGCACTCTGAGGATGTCTAGCTGAGTGAAAGCGTTTCTTAATACGTAAGGCTGTGCATATCTGCAAAATTACTGCTGCAACAAAATGAGGACCATTATCCGACCAAATTACCCTTGGGAGCCCAAATCGAGGAAAGAATTCTTTTACCATAATCTTTGCAGTGGTCATGGCGGTGGCATCTTTAACGGGGAAAGCCTCGACCCATTTACTGAAGGCACAAATAATTACAAGAACATATTTCAAATTGTTACACCGTTCCATCTCAATAAAATCAAAGTGAATGACCTCGAAGGGAACAGAAGGGGGCCCAAAGCTTCCCCTTGGAGTTACTGTCCCCTTGCCCACATTGTGCTGTAAGCAGATCATACAATTTCGGACATGATGTCTGGCAGTCTCCGGAATCTTGTTATTCACCCAAACTTGTTCTAACATTTTCGTGATCTGCTGAGCACACACATGTGTAGTACCATGTGCCATTGTAACCATTGCCAGTACGTATGAATCAGGGAGCAACCATTTTCCTTCAGATGTATCCACCCAACACCCATCATCATCTAGTTTCCCCATTCCTTCAGCCCACCTTTTAGATTCTTCTACTGTGGCATCAGTTTGAATATCTCGCACAGACCCAATACCTTCATCCATTATATAAGCATCTCTTATTTCCCTCAAAGCATACATGTCCGTGCTAAGGTCTGTGGCCGTTTGTCTGGCTATCAGGTCCGCAAAAGCGTTCCCTTTCCCCACATCATCTATGACCTTACGATGTGCTGCACATTTCATGATCGCTAACTGTTTAGGGAGTGAGAGTGCCGAGAGTAATTGCACTATCAAGGGGCCATGCTGGATCTTGGTCCCATGTGAGGTCAGGAACCCTCTTTCCGACCAGAGCCTTCCAAAGTTGTGAGCCACCCCAAAGGCATACTGGCTATCAGTATATATATTTACTATACGCCCTTGGGAGAGTTCACAAGCTCGGGTCAATGCTATAATCTCTGCGGCCTGCGCGGAGTTATGCGAAATTCTCTTAGTTTCAACAACTTTACTCAATGTAGTAACTGCATAAGCAGTTGTAGATGTACCATCTGAAAGTTTGAAGCAGGAGCAATCACAAAACAGCTCCCCTTCTGCATTGTCCAAAGGAGTATCTATAAGATCTATCCTGCCCTTCGTTTCTTGTTCAGAGGTATACAGGCAGTCATGCAATTCTTCATCACCGCAAACAGTGTTTTGCGGGAAAGGTAAAAGTTCAGCCGGATTAAGAACACAACACCTCTTAATTTGAATGTGAGGGGCAAACAGAATTAATTCATACCTTGTTAACCGCGCAGAGGTGAGGTGTTGCGTTTGGGTTTTATTCAATAGGATATCTACAGGGTGAGGTACCATCAAAATCAAATCATGGCCTAGGACCATTCCCTCACTCTGTTTTACAGACGCGGCAGCAGCAGCAACAGCTCGCAAACATCTTGGCAAAGCGCATGCGACAGGATCAAGGGCGGAGGAGTAGTAGCCACACAGCCTATTCTTTCCTCCGTGTTCCTGTGTTAACACAGCCAAAGCACATCCATCACATTCATGCACAAACAACACAAAGGCCTTGTCATAATTTGGAGTACCCAGAACCGGTGCAGAGCATAACGCAGTTTTGAGAAGCTCAAATGATCGTTAATGTTCCGATTTCCATGGCAGTGGCAGAGAAATGCCCTTCTTCGTCAAAGCCAACATCGGTTTTATCACTAGCGAAAAGTTCGGGATCCACAACCTACAGTAAGAAGTCATACCTATTAAGGCTCTGACTTCCTTCTGTGTATTTGGAACAGACATGCCAGAAATGTGTTTTATTCTTTCAGGTGTCAATCTTCTCCCCTCCTTTGACAGGAGGTAGCCTAAATAGGCGACCTCCTGACAACAATATTGAAATTTTTTGAGCGAAGCTTTATGACCATTTTTAGCTAAATGAACAAGCAACAGTACAGTGCCTTCTTTACAAGCACTCTCAGAGTCTGCAGCCAAAAGCAAATCATCAACATATTGAAGCAGCGTACAAGTAGGTGGCAATTCAAGGGTGTCGAGCTGCTCTTTCAAAGCTCTACTATAAATGCTTGGACTTTCAGTATACCCTTGAGGTGCCCTGGTAAATGTAAATGAGCGTCCCCCCAAGGTGAACGCAAACAAATATCTACTTTCCTTATGTATAGGAAAGCGTTTTTTAAATCCACAACGCTGAAGTGCGTAGCCGTAGCAGGGATCATTGTCAATATCGTCGTCACGTCAGGCACAATTGGAAATTGTGGGGCGACAACTCTGTTAATAGCACGAAGATCAATTATGAACCGGTATGGAATTGCATTGTCGCCTTTCTTATATACAGGCAAGATCGGACTGTTACACAGACTACCTGTAATCTCCTCGATCACCCCACGATGCACAAAATCGGAGATAATGCATTTCAAAGCACGCTCGCTCTCAACTGATATTTTATACTGTGAAATGCGTGGTAGTTTCACTCCATGTTTCAAAACTATTTTAACGGGCTCAATCTGTAATACCCCGACATCATTGTCGTCAACCGCCCATAAACATTCCGGGACAATGCTAAACTCAGGAGGTAAAGGTCGAATCAGGAACTGAGAATTAGGAAGTTGCTGTGGTGAAACGGTCAGCCGTACTCCATCAGAAGAACAATGAATTACTGCGTTCAATTTCTTTAACAAATTCAACCCCAGCAAATTCTCTCCACAGTTCGAAGTGAGAAGAAAAGGGCAATGGTCCGTAAAGGGACCCAAAGAAACAGACACCGGTGAAGAAACCGGACAGACAATTACAGAAACATTTGTTTGCCCTGACAGTTGAATGTTTGGAACCCGGGAATGATCAATGGAGCACTTCTGTGCTCCAGTGTCTATCAAAAACTGGTGTTTCCTATTCCCTACTAATAATTCAACGTAGGGGCCTTTCTGATTAACGGGAATAGGTGAAGTTTCCGAACCCTGCTTCGGGCAATCCTAATGAAATAGAGCCTCGTCAGAAGGAAGCTCTTCAGAAAGGTAGGCAGCAGAAGGGTGATCAAATATGATCCTCGAGTCCACACTCAAGGTCTGATTTTCCCGTGAAAAAAGGTTGCTGAGGATCTTGTAAAAACTGACCTCTATCAGGGCCCCCTGCTCCAGGGTGGCCCCTAGGTCGTCTACCCATGCTCCCAAACGCACTGTTTGACCTTTGTCGAAGGACGGGGCACTGTGCTCGCCAATGACCTTCCTGGCGGCAATAAGCACATTGATTAATATTCACAGGACCCAAAGGAGCATTTCCTTTTGGGACATACTGACCTCTGGTCTGTGTCGTGCCTCCTCTGGGGTTTCTAACAATTTGTTGTAATAATACTTTGGTTTTCAAATCTCCTTTCCTCTTTTCAATTTTGTCCTTCTCATTATTAACACGGTTCTCATAATACTGAGCCATGTGCAAAACCTCAGATTGAGATGTTGCCTGCCAGGCGCTCTCAGAGGACATAATCTGTGACTGGATGTCAGGCAACAATCCACGTACAAATTTGTCCACAAACAACCTTTTTCCCAGACTCTGTACCCAAATCCTGTCCACTGAAGTCAGAAAATACCTGCTCGAATCGGTTAAAGAATTCGGTGGCGCCTTCAGTTTTTCCTTGAACACAGGCCGTAAGCTTGTCCCAAATGATTCTTTTCTCTGGAATTATAGTTTTTAATTTCGCGACAATTCTATCAGGCAAAGTAAGTATTACCTGTGGTGGTTTCTCACCTGCTGGTCTTTCCCCATCAATCCTAATCATATTAGCCCACGTATCTCCCAACCCTGGCACATCGTCTACTGTCCAAACCTGTTTCCATACCTCTACGGGTAGGAGTACAGGAAATAGCAAGTCAATATCACTCAAGGTGAACACAGAGGACTGCAAGACGGACTCTATTTCTTTGTAAAACCCCGTCGGGTTTTTCCTGATATCGGGAACTGATTGTCTAATAGTGTTCACTTCCTGTCGTGAAAACGGGACGTGAACGAATTGTGATACATAATGTGCAGGGATATCCACAGCGGGGGCACCAGTCCCAGCGTCGGCGGGGATCTCAACTTTTGGGACAAAGGTCGGAGGAACCTCTCTCATAGGCAACTGAGATATAGGTACCTCTGGCCGCTTACTAAGCAACAGAGCCAGGTCAAGCGCTAAGGCAGCCGAAGGAGTGTCGGGCGAAAAAGCCCTTTTACAAATCCCCAACAATTCTATGGGGCAACTAACCTTCCTTCTTACACATTCTTCTTGCAGGTACTGTACCATTACCTGAATTACCTTTCTTTGCATATCTACTGTATACTGACTATACGTGTCATATACTTCATCTGGCGGAATCGATGAATCCGAGATCCATCGGATCGCATCTTTGGTACAAATTCGTACTTCCTCAGGTGCCGATCTACGACATGGAAGGAACCGTTTCTGTACATACACACTATCGTCTTCGTCATCCTCATCTCGTGACTTTTCAAAGTCTTTCCTATATTCAAACAATTTTTCAACATGCCCATATACTTTCTGCTCTGTGTCCCTCGAAAGTGCCAAAGCATTCAGATCTCTCACTCCTTGTGGAAGATCCGAATTTTGTAATCTACCCCACATCATACATAAATGAGTCCCCAAACCTTCGATAAAGACATTTTTCTCGGGAAAACTATTCAAATTAGATAATGTGGAAAAAACATTAACTTGATCACCTTTCTCCATACAGTGCTTAGCCCATGCAAACAATTCCTGTTTCTTATCTGCAGAAACAGTATTACGAGTGACGATCTTTGATCCTGCACCTGGATCAACTTCAGTCAATACGGGGCCACTCGAGAGCGAAGGTGCAGGTAAATTTAATAAAGGTGCAACTATCGGTGCAGAAGGAAGGGGCGGTGCGATAGGTGGAGGAACAACAACTAGAGGACTAGGAACGATAGGTTGTACAGGGGGGAACAGGAATAACAGCAGGAACAACAGCAGGAATGGGCAGAGCGCCCAAAATAGGAACATACGGAGGTGGCGCAGAGGCACCAGGCCTGCGTTCGTTTAACAATTTCTCAATAAATTCTTCGGAAACATGGAAATCTTTAGAGGGGTACATTTTCTGGATTCCAAGTGAAAAAGCCCTATCCATATTTTTTAACTGATTCTGAATGTTTTTCTTTATCATACAACAACGCTTTTTCGGTGTTTGTTTTATGACGGCGTGCATGTTTGTCCCTACATTTAAGCTGCTGTAACGCTTCCTTTTTCCAATTCTGTAAAACATCAAAGGCTGCAGGTCTAGCCTTCTTTTTTAGCAAGACTGATTCTAGGTATTCAATACGGGGGATCTCAAAACTGCCGTTGATTGGCCACTGAAATTCGGAGGCATGTCTGGTCTGTCTGTGCCAAATATCATTAAATACTATACTACCAATGCCATACTTACAGTACATAGTACATGCTGGCGACCCCTCCTGTGGTGCCGGGTGGCTAAATTCCAAAGATTGTCGATCGCTGCGGAACAGAGCCCTAAAGCAGCTAGACAATTTCCCAGGCATTTCACAAAAAATTGGTGTTACCTGGTCAATAATTGTGTCTGCAGATACAATACGCCAAATTCAAATTGTCAGGGTTAAATTAAGAGCCGGGTCACGACTACACCTGACCAAACCTAAGGAGGACTGTACGGTTTATCAAAGAACTTACCTAACGAATTTTACCTTGTGTTTGGTGGTTTCAACAAATCTGGCCACCTCAAAAAAATGGACCCTCGTCAAGATGCCGTGTCAGACCACACGACTATCGTCCAAGGATCGGATCGTGCAGCGCTGCCGAGGTATCGCGTCTCGTTCAGTCGGGCCCGCAGAATCACACCGTCCGATCCCGGTTCGATAGTCTGCGTCAACCTTCAATGATGCGGCATCAATCTTGAGGGTACCTATTCTGGCGCCAACTGTGAAAACATAAAAATTGATATGAGGCTGGGAAGCCCAAAGGAAACACACCAACACAGGTTACAAAGGACATACAAGTGCTTTATTTAAAAGCTACAACAGTTACCAAAAAGTCAATTGACAAACGGATAGCTATTCGGCTCTCAGAGTAACGTAACAAACTTCAACGAAGGTTCGATGCATTAGTAGAGAGACCGTACATTGGAATACTTGGGCTTTTATATTCTTTCCCCAGCCCTGGCCAACCCCCTCGCGGGTTAACCATTCTTGGGACCAGGCCTAGGGTTCCTTGCCAGGTCAATCCCATAATGTATGCATTTTGATCAGTTCCGCTGATACAGTTGTTCATTTACACATAGGTCAGTGATAGGACGAAGTCTTAGTTCGCGACCCCGACAAGTGGCCTGCAGGCATATTACTTATTCATGTGTGCGGAGGTCGCAACGGCCAGAATCTCACTCAGAATGTCATTCGGCCTCCATTTTGATGTTCAGGGTGACTTCCACATTACAAGAGAACCTAAAATGGCGGCTAAATCCAAGATGGCGACTTACACAATTCTTTCGTTAAGGTCAAGACCTTGCCGCGGAGTCTATTTACATGATATTTTAGACAATTTGGCATAGGCCAACACACATTCAAATACTGCGATAGGAGGCATAATATCATTTCAATTCCAACAACACCACTAGACATACATTTCCACTTTTAATTAGCAGCATACAAAATGGACACCCCTGTGCCTGGTGTCCCAAGTTTCACCCTAACACCCTTCCATCAATCAGTGTTTTAGGGCGATGTATCAATTAGTTGGCTAAGGATGGCCTCGAAACTGTAGTCTATTATCGGGAAAAGTTATGGCATCCTCAGGTCCTGGATGACATCAGGCGGTGGCACTTCTTCTCGCCTGGCTGGTCACGTGTTAGTTCACCATGAATCTGCTTCAGTTTCCAGCTTTTAGTGCATTTAATTCTTTTTCAGCCTCGCCACCTGCATGGGCTCCCTTACCTTGACCTTCATGAGGCAGGCTGGTATGCTCTGAAGTTTGAGTCTTGTTAGCTGATGCTCTCCTCCCTTTCTCTGGTTGTTATGAATCGCCGCCGCATTCCCCGTTTTCAAGCATCTCCAGTTTGGCAACGCTGGAGGTTACCATGGAGATGTGGTTTCTCTGCTGCCGCTGCCCGTGTTCCGGGTAGTCACATGACACGGCGATTACGTGCAATATGCGTAAGATAACGCCTCCTCCTTTAAATACGATTGCGAAAGGTTTAACGCTGCTTCTAATTAGCGTTCGTCTTACCATTACTTTGATCCAGAATTCTTCCATTTTTTGAACTCGGAACGTTTCTCGACCTGTCTATCGGATTACCCTTGGATACCAAGTTGGACCGTGGCTAGCCGTTCCTTCGGCTTGCTGCATTTGCAGCGGCTCCTCGGCAGTAGTTCCGGCTGCTTGCCGAGCCTCCACGCTGCCCCAGTTCCTTTCAGCCAGCCAACCTGCCAGCACGCTGCACCTTGCAGCGGCTTCCTTAGTAGCGATTCTGTCTACCTGCTGAGCCTCCACACTACCTTTGTTCCCTAAGGTAAGCCTGCCTGCCTACCCATCTCTCCGGCTTTTAAGTCTCTGTGCTACTCAACTAACTCTTACCGAATCACTGTGTTTGGAAGTTATCAGAACTACCCGAGGAATCATCGTGTGAACTACTGTGTTTGGGACACTTTTCTCCAGCAAACGTGCACTTTCCGAACGCTTTCCTGTAGTGCACCATCCCGGATCTAGTTTGCAACCCTC
Source organism: Ambystoma mexicanum (assembly GCF_040938575.1). Taxonomy (NCBI): domain Eukaryota; kingdom Metazoa; phylum Chordata; class Amphibia; order Caudata; family Ambystomatidae; genus Ambystoma; species Ambystoma mexicanum. Next base: position 159,653,048 of record NC_090940.1, read on the forward strand.
GTTCGTTCGGGCTAGACTTCCTATACTAACCTTCCTGTTTGTTATTTTTTCCTCCCGTTGATTAGTACATTCCTCCCTAAAAACACCTATTGGGTAAGCCTGGGGTTGTTGGTGTTTGTTTTCTTGGAAATCAATAAGTTATCATTCTTACCTATCTTTTATTTGTTTCCAGTATTCTTGATCCCAGTATACCACCTGTAGTTTCCTATAGTTTCCTTAGAGCCCTATCAAAACCTTACTTCAGGTACTATTGTTGATCTGATCTCGAATTTATGCAGTGTTGTCCAAATTCAGCAACGTATAATAGTGCTTTTGTTTATTTCCTACAGCCTGGGTTTGGCGGTGTGGTTCTCCCCGCTCTTTTGGGTAATTGATTCCTCTGACTGTTGTTGTTATACAGCAAAGGGGTATGTTGCCTTAAAGAGGTCTTCGAGTTGAGGAGGTCTGGCTCTGGATCGTACCATTGTACATTCCAGCTTAGAGTGAAAACTTACCGAAGCTGCTCCCTCTTCAATTATCCCAAGGTTGAGCAATGCCCCGACCAGTCCTGCAACTGGTGAGTAACAGAATTAGAAGCTGAATATCATGGAACCTGCTCAGTCCATGGCAGAAGCTATGGAGCCGGTCAACCCCATGGCAGAAATTTTACACCATCTCGCAGAATTGCGAATGGAAATGTCTACCATGAAAGTTGAATTCCAGCAGCAAATTAACGAGATCCAAACAGCTATATCCGTTCATCCTAGGCAGGAGGAAGGAGCTGGAGCTTCCTCCTCCAGTGCGGGTTTTCCTACACCCGCTCAGGAGTCCCCTTCCATTGTGCTTTCAGCCCAATTCCCACTGGCTCCTCCTGAACGGTTTATGGGGGATCTGAAACATTACCGGACCTTCATTAATCAGTGTAAATTACACTTCTTGTGTCGTCCTACCACATTTCCTACATCCACCCCTGAGGCGGCCTTCATCCTATCGCATTTGGGAGGTAAGGCCGCCTCCTGGGCAAATCCATTGCTGGAATCTAACAGCCATGTTCTTTACAATTGTGATGCCCTCCTGACCACTATGAGTCGGGTTTTTGACACCCATTACACCTCACAAGCTTCCGATCTCGAACTGCTCAAATTGAGACACCTTTGCTTGCCTATTTAGCGCATTTTAACCAACTGGCAGCAGAAACAGATTGGCCCGAAGAAAATAAATCTGCGGTTTTCTATCAGGGTCTCTCCGACGAGCTAAAGGATACGTTATCTACTGTACCTGTGGTGCCCAGTGCCTTTAATGAACTATTAGACATGGTTCTTCAAATAGACGCAAGAAGGGCTGAACGCAAAGGAGTAAAACGACCCAGTATTCCTCTTTCTGTCCCAGACATCCCTACGGCTGGGATTCTCACCCCAGAACCTATACAGATCGGAGCTGTGCGAGGGTCGCTGACTCCAGCACAGCGTGTATACTGCCGTACTCACAATTTATGTATGTACTGCGGATCCTCAGAACACTTGTTGCCAGAATGTCCTAAAAAACCAAAGAAGAATGCGGGAAACGCCAAATCCCGACAGTAAGAGGGGTTCATACGTCAGGAAAGTCGGTTTTGGACTCCATCTGTTCATCCCAAACCCAGACTGCATTGATCAAGCTACCAGTTACCTTCACAGGTGCCTTGAAATCACCTGTTCCCATTTCAGTCGTCATTGATTCCGGAGCCACCGGGAATTATATCGATCAAGGTTTTGCCGCCTCTGCTGATATAGCATTGACAAAGAAACCTCACCCGGAAAACGTGAGTGCAGTCGATGGATCAGCACTTGTTTCAGGATTGGTTGTTCAACAGACAATACCTATTACCATGACCACAGCCGAAGGCCATACTGAAGATATATGGTTTGACGTCATCCAAGCCCCTGCCTACAAAGTTATCCTGGGCATACCATGACTTAAACTACATAATCCGTTAATAGATAGGTCCTTAGGCTTGGTTCAGTTTCCATCTGTTTTTTTTAACGGCACTTGTTTCTCTTCATTAGGTACTGTTGATGACAATCCAAGCCGGGTATTGTCGGGATTATCTGCTCATATAGGGGCAATTACCAAAACATCTATCCCTCCTGTCCCTATCGAATACACGCAGTTTCTCGATGTGTTCCACAAGGGCAAGGCTGAGACCTTGCCTCCACATCGTGTTCATGACTGCCCAATTGATCTGGTACCAGGGGCCAAGATTTCTTCGGGACGTGTTTATTCATTGTCTATTGAAGAGGATCAGGTACTGAAGGAGTATTTGGACAAAGCTCTTGCTACTGGGTTCATCCGTCCCTCCAAGACCCCAGCAGCATCCCCCTTGTTTTTTGTTCCTAAAAAAGAAGGGGACCTACGCCCCTGCATTGACTATAGAGCATTGAATGAGGTAACAGTAAAAAATCAATATCCATTACCACTGATTTCCACTCTTATCGATCAATTGGGCAATTCCTGTGTGTTTCCCAAATTGGACCTTCGAGGGGCTTATAACCTTGTCCGTATTAAGAAAGGTGAGGAGTGGAAGACTGCCTTTTTGGCCTACTTCAGTATCTAGTGATGCCTTTTGGTCTCTGTAATGCCCCTGCCACTTTTCAGGCGTTTATGAATGACGTGTTTCATGACATCCAAGACCGTTTCGTTGTAGTTTATCTCGACGACATACTCATTTATTCTGCCTCAATGACGGAGCATGTTCAACACGTTTCAATTGTCCTACAGAGACTAAGAGAAAATCACCTATATGCCAAGGCCGAAAAGTGTGTCTTTCACTCTTCAGAGGTGGAGTTCTTGGGCTTTAATATCACCAACCAAGGCATCAAGATGAGCCAGTCCAAGGTCAAAGCGGTCTTAGAATGGCCTATCCCGAAGACAGTTAAAGAACTGCAATCATTCCTTGGCTTTGCCAATTTTTATCAGCGTTTTATTCATTCATTCTCAGCTATTTCAGCTCCACTTTCAACATTGACCAGTTCAAAGGTCCGTTTTACCTGGAACAATGATGGTCAGTCAGTCTTTGACACCCTGAAGGAGGCCTTCACCTCTGCTCCGCTGTTACAACATCCTAATCAGGACATACCTTTCTTTGTTGAAGCAGATGCCTCAGGGTACGCTATAGGCGCTATACTATCACAACCCTGTTCACTAACAGGGGAAATACATCCGGTTGCTTTCTTTTCCAGAAAACTAACGACTTATGAAAGGAATTATCCAATCACGGAACGAGAACTGCTCGCCATTAAAGAAGCCTTCATGGAATGGCGGCACCATCTTTTGGGTGCCAGACATGTGGTTACTGTCTATTCAGACCACAGGAGTTTGCTGGCATTTAAGACCATGAAGTGTCTCACTGCCCGACAAGCTTGTTGGCACTTGTTCTTCTCGCAATTCCAGTTCATTATCACTTATCGACCAGCACGCCTGCATGTTCCTGCGGATGCCTTGTCAAGAAAGTCGACCGATGATAAAACCATTTCCAAAAATACGGTGTCCTTATTGGGGAAAAAGGTGATACGTGGGTGCACTGTCCAATCCACTCTACGTTCCATCATTGAGAATTGGGTGGTCTTCAACCCATCCGAAATAACATTGCTTAACCTAGACATTCAAGGGGGTCTTCCGTTCATTCAAGGACGTGTTTACATACCTCCTGGCCCGGCCAGGGTTCACACTTTGTGCTGGCCGCATGACTCTGTAGTGGAAGCACATCCCGGTCATCAAAAAATGGTAGCGGACCACCAAGCCCTCCGCCGGTGGGCTTGGTGGTCATCAATGTCCATAGACGTCATGGATTACATTTCTACCTGCGCCATTTGTGCTCAGTGCAAAACTTCTAGAACCAAACCCATGGGTCTTCTACAGCCGTTACCAGTACCTTACAAACCATGGCAAATTATATATATGGATTTGTGGTGGAACTTCCAACAGTTAAAGGAATGAACACTATCCTAGTAGTAATTGACTACTTTACCAAGTATGCAGACTTCATCCCTTGTGCTAGTCTACCTAATGCCCCAACTCTGGCTGAGTTGGTGCGTTTGCACATATTTCAGCATTTTGGTTTGCCTTCTATTATTGTATCTGACAGAGGGACGCAGTTCACCTCGCGATTTTGGAGAGCTCTTACTTCATCTCTCCTTATAGATGACCGGTACTCCTCTGCCTTCCATCCTCAAACAGATGGGCAAACAGAACGCCTCAATGCTACAATGGAGCAACATCTGAGGTGTCTTTGTCTTCAGTTTCAGTTCTCTTGGCTGTCAACCTTACCTCTGGCTCAGTTTGCATATAACAATTCATTACATACCGCTACAGGGGTGTCTCCTTTCTTTGCTCTGTATGGGTTCCATCCACGTTCCTTACCTTTGGACCCTTCGTTACCCATGGACAACCCTGCGGCTTTGACTAGCATTAGAGATATGGATCAGCTACATCGAGATGTTCGGTTGCACTTGCTACGATCCTAGGTTAGTGCTAAAAAGTCCGCTGATGCACACCGAAACCCCGCTCCGGTTTATACCCCGGGCATGAAGGTGTGGTTGTCAACTCGAAACTTGAAGATCCCAGGAAAGAAATCTCTGTTGCCTAAATATGTTGTCCCATATGAAATCACGGCGGTCATCAACCCGGTGGCGGTACGGTTGTCCCTGCCATCCGCATGGTGGATCCATCCAGTGTTTCATGTGGCATTGGTTAAACCCTGCCTCCCGGCTACTCGTCTGTCTCGCCGCCCGGCACCCATTCTGGTTGACGGACAAGAGGAATTTGAGGTTTCTGCCATTCTTGATGTCAAGGCATCCAGAGGTTCCCTTTACTATTTGGTGGATTGGAAGGGATATGGTCAGGAGAACCGCACATGGGAACCCTTGTCTAATATTCACTCTCCTGCTTTGTTACGTGCCTTCCATGCTGCCAGGGGGTTGCCGTGGCCTTTGCGGGTGGATACTGTTATGAATCGCCGCCGCATTCCCCGTTTTCAAGCATCTCCAGTTTGGCAACGGTGGAGGTTACCATGGAGACGTGGTTTCTCTGCTGCCGCTGCCCGTGTTCCGGGTAGTCACATGACACGGCGATTACGTGCAATACGCGTAAGATAACGCCTCCTCCTTTAAATACGATTGCCAAAGGTTTAACGCTGCCTCTAATTAGCGTTCGTCTTACCATTACTTTGATCCAGAATTCTTCAATTTTTTTGAACTCGGAACGTTTCTCGACCTGTCTATCGGATTACCCTTGGATACCAAGTTGGACCGTGGCTAGCCGTTCCTTCGGCTTGCCGCATTTGCAGCGGCTCCTCGGCAGTAGTTCCGGCTGCTTGCCGAGCCTCCACGCTGCCCCAGTTCCTTTCAGCCAGCCAACCTGCCAGCACGCTGCACCTTGCAGCGGCTTCCGTAGTAGCGATTCTGTCTACCTGCTGAGCCTCCACACTACCTTTGTTCCCTAAGGTAAGCCTGCCTGCCTACCCATCTGTCCGGCTGTTAAGTCTCTGTGCTACTCAACTAACTCTTACCGAATCACTGTGTTTGGAAGTTATCAGAACTACCCTAGGAATCATCGTGTGAACTACTGTGTTTGGGACACTTTTCTCCAGCAACCGTGCACTTTCCGAACGCTGTCCTGTAGTGCACCATCCCGGATCTAGTTTGCGACCCACGTTCGTTCGGGCTAGACTTCCTATACTAACCTTCCTGTTTGTTATTTTTTCCTCCCGTTGATTAGTACATTCCTCCCTAAAAACACCTATTGGGTAAGCCTGGGGTTGTTGGTGTTTGTTTTCTTGGAAATCAATAAGTTATCATTCTTACCTATATTTTCTTTGTTTCCAGTATTCTTGATCCCAGTATACCACCTGTAGTTTCCTGTAGTTTCCTTAGAGCCCTATCAAAACCTTTCTTCAGGTACTATTGTTGATCTGATCTTGAATTTATGCAGTGATGTCCAAATTCAGCAACGTATAATAGTGCTTTTGTTTATTTCCTACAGCCTGGGTTTGGCGGTGTGGTTCTCCCCGCTCTTTTGGGTAATTGATTCCTCTGACTGTTGTTTTTATACAGCAAAGGGGTATTTTGCCATAAAGAGGTCCTCGAGTTGAGGAGGTCTGGCTCTGGATCGTACCATTGTACATTCCAGTTTAGACTGAAAACTTATCGGAGCTGCTCCCTCTTCAGTTATCCCAAGGTTGAGCAACGCCCCGACCAGTCCTGCAACTGGTGAGTAACACTGGTTGACCTCAATCTCCTAGGCATTAGCTGCTCTTTGTTGAGTTTCGATTCCGCTCCTTCTCTTGCCTTTGGCTGGGTTCCGAAACTTGGCCTGTAAGGCCTCTGGCCGCCTGGGTACATTTCTGCTTTTACAAAATGGAGTTGCACTTGTATAATGTGCCTTATTGAGGTAGATATATGGTTGGCGCTTGCTGCTCTATCTTCTACCAAGCATTGCAATCAGTATTGATTTCTTAGCATCTTGCGTTTCAAGCCTATTTACACACGTTTAACAGGTCGGTTGCTTCCGCTTTTGTTCATTCACGAGTCTGTTCAGGCCCTTGTGTCATTTCCACTGGCCTTCCATTAAGGCTTTTGGGGTCTTGTCGTGGACCGTATGTAGGTACTCCTCATTCCGTATCAGTGGCTGGTATGGCTGTCTGATAGGGTACCGTGCTGCCAGGGTTGTCTGGTTATGGATGCTTCAACAGGTATGGATCTTCTGATGTTTACTGGCAGGGTCCCAGTGCAGCTCTTTGTAGGTTAATTTGCTCTTCATACGTCTCATACCTTGGCGAGTACGCTCCCGATACCGCGAAATGAGGGGAAGGGGTGCAGGCCATGTCTGGGACTTCCTCTACACTCCCCCCTCTGGTCGGTTCATCGACCACTTCTGCAACCTCCTTTGCATTTATTTCTTTTGGTTCTTCGGTGTCATGTTCATCGTCTTCAGGGTTTGTACATGATGGTGTGAATGTGTGAGCCTTTGGAGTCCATATTTTTATCACTCCCTTCAAACTCCCTGCTGTTTTCACATGTTCGTCTTTGTTCCATGTCATTAGCTGACATTGTCCATTTGGGCTGCAGTAGATCCATTTTCCTTCATACCTTCTTCGTTACTTAGGGTATGCGAACCTTGTTCCTTCTGGCGCAAATTTGCTGGCTTTCACAAAGTCTCTTATTTCTTCATCAGTCAGGTCTCTGGGCTTCCACCATGGCTCGACATCAACCATTATTTTCATCCCTATGGCTTTCTTCACAGTTTTCTGGCACTGTGTAATGATTATCTTGATAGCACAGAATCCTAGCAATACCATTGCTAGTAGAGCTCCCAGAAACTTGAATATATCTGCCATCCATTGTGGGACCCACTAGAATAGGGCTCCAAACCAGCTGTCATCGTCCACTTTATCACTTTCATCGATCATCTGGTTTTTCAGGTTTGTCAACATGCTTATGGCCTCTGTTAGGGTTCCGTTTTCTTCATCGTGTGATGGTACAAATGAGCAACATGATTCTCCGATTTTTGCACAAACACCTCCATCCATTGCAGTGATCATGTCAAGCACATATCTGTTTTGGAGGGTCATCAGTCTGATTGCTCTCAGCTCTTCTTTGATTGTGTTGAATCCTTTTATTGTGGTGTTGATGATCTGCAATAACTCCCATCTGGTTATCTGTGGCCATTTAGCATTCACTCCAACTTGGATGTAGCGCAGGAGTAGTATTGTGAATACTGTTGAGGTGAGGCTGAACAGCCTGTGTTCGTATGGGATTCCATGGAATGCCTCTTCTGATTTGGGAGAAAAGTAATTTTCCCTCTTCATCCTGGATACCAGTTCCACAGATCTCCTTCTTCTTAGATGAGCATCTGCGTTTGGGAAACTGTCCAACTTCAGGTCATTCTTAGGGATCACTAGCGCGGGAACGTAAACGTTCACTAGTGTGCATATCCCAAGCCAGTTTTTCAGCAGTCTTATGTATGCCTTGGATCCACACGCCGAGTAATGGTGCATGATAACTGTGGTACCTTGTGTCATTCCTGGGGCTTGAAAGATTCTTCCGCAGTTTACATTCTCTCCCATCTTCCTTGTGCCATTACTTCTGAAGCATAGTTTCAGGCTTTCCAGTGGTACTATTTGCAGGGGTACTCCTTTATCTTCAACCCATGTTAGCAGTTTTACCAACCTTGGCCACAGAGGTTTGCATAACCTCTGCGAATTCTCTATTACTTCTTTGCAGGCTCCAAGGACCATCCACGCTCGGCAGATAACTACTCCTTTTTCCCATCCATTTGGGGAAACCACTGTTCCCCAGATCTGCATTTGGCCTCTGTCCTTCCAGATTTGTGCCTCTTCTGTGAATGTTCAGTCTCGGGTTTGCACCCATCATGTCCCTGATCCTTTGACGTCAGGATTCTCGTATCGGATCACGTGATTCCTGGTGTGCGCCCCGTTTCTTGTTCTAATGTCCTGGACGTAGCCATCTTCGTCAGGATAGTCCTTTTCGGTGGCCCATATCAGTGAAGCATCTCTTCCCATAAATTGTCATCTGGTGTTGCACATTGCTACGTGTGACATACAGTGTGCTGTAGGGACATCAATTTCTACAGCCACAAAGATCTTGGATTTTCCCATGCTGTATGGTAGGAGAGAACAGACAAAGCATTCACCTTCTGACTGCCTTCGTCCTACTTCCTTCATGTGCTGGTACCATATGCTGTTTCCGAGATGGGCTGTGCTTTCTGGGTGTCTCGGTGGGGCAAGCTGCCTCGACTGCATCGCTGTGGTAGGAGAAGGTTTTGTGTTTCCTTTCCTTCCCTTTTGTATTTTGTCATAGACTTCCTCTAACTGCCATTGGCTCCCCAGCCTCCCAACGCGTGGTCGTGTTGTAGGCCTGAGGCTTGTTCCTTGCATTGGAGCAGGTGTGCTTGCTGTTATAGTCACTATAGTGCTGCCTTTCAGCTCCTCGTGCAGTTTCTTTGCTCTGACTATGAACGGGAACAAATAGTCTATTAGCATTTGTGTTTTCTCTGTGAATTCCTTCGTGGCTACTTCTGTTCTCTTGAGGGATTTTGTTATGCCCTCTCTCTCTAACGTTTCACTTGGCTCCTCGTGGGTACTTCCACTGTTTTCTGGAAATTATTGTTTGGCAGGCAGTCTCCCCTTCTCTGCTGCCTTCGTTGGAGGCCCTGTAGCCATTGCACTTGCCATTGTCTGTGTGCATCCTGTGTGTGGGTGCGTGCACTGGTCAGTGCAGCGTTTTCATTCATTACGTGCTGACCCTGTCTCCAGCTTTTCTCTTCATTTGTTAACTCAAATGTGTCTAAATCATTGCTCATTACATTTAAATTTAGTTTGTTATTTTTATCATCAGGTTTTCTTGGGACTGGAATGACTATATAGGGTCTGGGTGCTTTCATAGGCCCCAGATGTTCATTATCTTCGTGCACCAATAAAGAAAGCAGTTTTGATTGTTAATGACAGAAAAACAATAATAATAACTATACAGATGCACATAATCGTTCAGAACGACAATTTGCAGTATTTTCTTAAAGGGAAGTTGGGGAGCCATTCTGTTGGGGGCAAAACCAAGTTACTGTTCTGGGCCCCCATTTCGAATGAGTTCATAGTCAGTTATTTAGTCCTTCTCTTGCTCTGGTCTCGTAATTCAAGAGTTCATTACTATTAAAGTGACGAGTGCTTCTCCAAATGTCCCCCCTCATGTGAGTGACGACGGTAGTCTCTGGGTACTCAGTACAGTTTTTGTGCTAGACTATAGAAAAGGGTTAGGCTAGCAATTTTGGTACATTACATTCATTATGCATCACTATAATAGGTGAGGTCCCAGGGCTCTCCTTGAATTTGCTTTGGTCCTGAGGACATGCTGGAATTTGCTCAATTCGAAGGAATGAAGAGATGGAACTGCTAAAAATCACACAAAAATAAAATGTTGTAAAAATAAAAACAAAAATAAAAATAAAAGTGAACATATGAAAAAATAGGAAAAAATGTGAAAAATGAAGAAAAAGGAAAATAAGATGGTGAAGTTCTTGTGTCCGCTCCTTTCGCTCGGTCTCTCGGCGACAAGTTGAAGAACAGTGTCTCTCTCCTCGATCTGCTCTGCGGCGGAAAGTTTGAAGAACTGTGTCTTTGTCTCCTTGATTTGCCCCAGGCGGAAAGTCTCACTGGAATCTCCTCAGGAATTCTCACTGGAAGGTGGACAGCTCCAATTGGAGCATTATACCATGGAGAAGTGTGCCCATGTGTGGGGCGTTGGCCGGATCTCTAAGGAAGGTGATGACGTCAACATCTGCAGGCCTTCCTACCATTTCTGGATAGTCTGTGACTAATCTAAACAGGACGTTCTGTGCCATCCGGGTGTCATGAGTGATAGGGACATTTGCCCTGTTTGGCTGTGTCCTGATCACAAGCTTTTCTTTTGATTTGCACAGTCTTTGCACCTTCCCGTTGCGTGGATTACCACCAAATGATTTAATTTAGTCCACAGCTGACTCAGTTGAGCTAGGTTTCTTGGATCTCTGATATAAGTGCGTGTATCAGTTGTTCTCCCGATTATTTGGAAGAACAAATTAAACGTGAGCTCATCAATGTCTATTGGCGGTGGAAGCATTTGTGTCCTTCTCACTATGCTCTGGTAACTCAGCAAAGACCTCTGCAATGACGGTCAGCAGCTGCCTGATTACTTTTTTGTTAGCTGAATCTTGAATAAAGTCTGTGACACTGGCTCCTCTCCCTATGAGTGATGGGTAGGATAACACCACAAGTTGGAAATAGGTTAGCACATCCCACTTGAGACTTCTGCTGGAATGTACCATGAATTCTGTGAATAAAGTTTCGATACAGGTTGCTTCAGGATATTTTGTTACACTCTCAGGCAATGTCTTATTTGCAGTCTATCAGAGTCTTGATTCTTTGTACTACTTGGGCATGACATGCTTTCACAAGTTCATTTTATCAATGTTGTTGTGGCTTTGGATGTGCTTCTCTTTACCCTGCAACTGGGATGTACAGAGTGTTCGTTATATCCTTATCCCCCTTTACTTGGGGAACCTGTCCAGTTTCATGCCACAACTTACATCCGGGTTCTTTGTCTTGGTTTTCCTGCTCATGCGTCCTTCTTCCTCGCCGTGGATCTTGTCTGTACATGCTGAGGTTCTTCCCCGACGTCTGTGGTTTCTTCGCAGTTGGATGCAGCAGGAGGGCTCTCCTCTATATACGGTTTAATGTAATTTATGAAGATCCATGCCCTTCTGCGGCAGAGGGGGTGCAGTCCTCTACGATGAACAGGCCATTAAACCTTGGCTCGTCCCACCTCTTCCTGGTAAAGTTCTTCACAAGCACACGGTCACCAGGGAAGACGAGGGGCGCATGCATACCTTGCTCAGTTTCTGCTTCATCACTTGCTGCTGTGTTTCGTGCTGCGCCGTCCCCTCTTCGCCGTCGCTGCAGCTGGCCTGTAATGACAGAGGCACTGGATGTCATACAGCTCAGGTAGTCCTGCATCTCTGTTCCTAGAACCTCCCTAGTCTGCTGGGCATCACATCTAGCTCTATCTCGTGGGGTAAGAGGGGTCCTCATCCTTCTGCCTGTAACTATCTTGTGCGGCGTGAGATGATGGTCGGAGCCGGGTTGGTTCGGAAGCGCATACAATGCCAATGGGAGACAGTGCAGCCATCCCTTCTTTAATGTGAGCTTCAACTTGGCTATCCTCTCCTTAAGCAAGCCGTTGATCCGTTCACATATCCCATTCCCCTCAGGATGATACGCTGAAGAGAACTTGTGCTTTATACCAAGCAACAAGCTAATCTGTTTGAAAACTGAATTTACAAAGTGTGCCCCGTTATCTGATCTCATTACTTCGCACACCCCCCATCTAGGGAACACTTCCCTCACTAGGAACTTGGCAGCACAGGTAGCGTCTGGGTGTGTACAGGGACCTGCTTCTATCCATTTAGAGAATGGACACACCACCACAATTAAATACCTGTACCCGTTGCACACTTGAATCATGTCGACGTAGTCGATATGCAAGTGCTAGAATGGCCCATTCGGTCTGAGGATGATCCCTCTCACTACTTTCACCACCTCCACGTCCATGATTGTTTCATTCTTGGATGCCATGCCATTGGCTTCCGTGTCTGCTTCATGATTTCCACGTGACACGAAATCCGTCCCCTTGGTATGAGCGGCGCATTTCACGACCGCTATGCCCACTGGGAGCTGTAGTGCTTTTATCAGCCTGTCCAATAAGGCTGCATGTTGCACTGGCGTGCGTCTGCTCGGAGGTAGCCCCTCCTTTTCCAGCGTGCTAGACCTGCATGTACTGTGGACGTCACATAGGCTCAGTTACTGTACACAGTTACTTCCTTGTCTGCATGATTCTCAATGGCGAGTATCAGTGCCAGCAGTTCTGCAGCTTGTGCAGAATAGTGAGAGGGTATTTGTGCACTGACAAGTACTCAAAACTCTCCATTCGCTAGGTGTTTTACCTTTGTCCGTCTTCTTGGTCGATTCTCAAAGAACCGTCAATGAACATTATTTCTCCACTTGCCAGGGCATTTTCCTTTATCCTGGGGATTTCATCATAGAATTCCTCATAAATAATACAGCGAGAAAGTACAATATCCGCAAACACCAGAGCAAAATAATCAAGGAATTGGCGGACGATACCATGATCACACTGAAACCAGCGGACAAAGGAGGAGCGCTAGTTATTATGGATACCTCTTTTTACAATTCTCAATGCTTAAGGGTACTGGATGACAGAGATACCTACATCCCAATCGATGAGAATCCTACTGTCAGAATCGCAACAATGATTGACGACATTTTAGAGAAAGCAGCAGAGAACGGCTGGATAACAGAAAAAACTAGACGCTTCCTACATAAATCAGATCCAATAATATCTGTATTTTATGGACTTCCAAACATTCACAAACAACTACCTGAACCACCTTTAAGACCAATTGTTGCAGGAACTGACAGCCTATTCCATCCACTGGCTATCTATGTTGATCGGATACTCCAACCTATAGTACAAAAGAAAAGCACTTACTTACGAGATACAACCCACTTCTTGAACAACATACAGAATCTACAGGATTTACAACAGACAGACTGACTAGTTACGTTCGACGTACAAAGTCTCTATGCCTCTATTCCCCATGACAAAGTACTGGAAGCACTAGAATGGGCACTATTACAAGAACAAGAGTGCAAAGCAGACAAAACATTCATACTGGAACTAGCCACCATCATTTTGCAGAATAATTTCTTTAGATTTAATCAACAATTTTACTTACAGGCATCCGGCACCTCAATGGGTTCAGCAATGGCACCAGAATATGCCAATTTATGTATGCATCACTTGGAAACACAGAAAATATTATGCCATCCAGTCTGGGGAGCAAACTGATCTGCTGGCTGAGATATATTAACGATGTGTTCGTTATTTGGAGAGGCAAAAAAGAACCACTCGAAACATTCCTAACATACATCAACACAGTGAATGATAGAATAAAGTTCATGATGGAAATAGGAAATCCAAAAATCCACTACCTTGATGTCGAACTGGAACTTAAAGATGGAGAAATCATCACCAACCTCTTCACAAAACCAACCGATGTGAACAACAGCTTACATTATTTGAGCCACCACCCAAGACATCTAAAAACAATCTACCATATAGTCAGTTTCTCAGGGCTAAAAGAATCACGTCTGTTGAATCTACACTCACTATTGAAATGGAAAAAATGACTAATAAATATCTTGAGAGAGGCTATCCTGAAAATATTATCACAGCTGCCAAGGAAAGATCAAACTTGAAATCAAGAGAAGAACCTCTACAGAAAAAACCACAAGACAAGGAGATACCATTCCTTTATACTCTCAAATATTCAAGTCAAAGTCATCATATCACTCGCTTGACAAGAAGGAACTGGAGGATTATCCAGATGGATCCCCAACTACAGAAACTCTTCCCTGAACCACCGTTAATTGCCTACAAGAGAGGGAGAAATTTTCAGGACCAATTAGTCAGAGCAGGGTGTATTCAGGAACAAAAACAACAAACACTACGCACCAGAAAACTCAGAACCTTTGCTTGTCTACATTGTGGGAATTGCAATAACATCACCAAAGGGGACTATATAAGACACCTAAGAACAGGCGCCAAAATCAAATTAAAATATTTTGCCACCTGCGACTCCAAATCAGTTGTCTACGCACTGAGTTGCCCTTGTGGGATCTACTATGTGGGTCAGACAAAAAGGAAAAAAAGGAAAGAGAGGTGCAATGAGCACAAAAGTAACATCAGGACTAAGAATGAGAGATCATCTGTGGCTCAATATTTTACTGAAAACAGACACACAGTGGCACAACTATGTTTTCAGATACTAGAAGTTGTCTCAAAAGCACCAAGAGGTGGCAACCATGCTAAAAGATTGGATCAGCGCGAACTATACTGGATCGACAAACTTGACAGTATGAATCCTTATGGAATGAACGAAGATTTCCACTTAGGGGCTTTCTTATAAACTCCTGGCTAAGACATTCTTTTCACAGAATCCACCACACCACAGATATTGATCTATAACAAAATGGGGGAGTTTACCCTTTTCAGCTAAGGTGGAATTATCTCATTTACAATGACTGCGAGCATATGGTCATCTTAGGTACTAACTGTCCCTAAATTGAAATGTATGTATAGACTCAACCAATGATTTAATCCATTGTAAAAGATTGTGAACATAGGTGCCCTTAGGTTGATCTAAGTACAAATATACATGGAGGATGTGTCATCCCCCCTTCCTTTTAGCCATTGAGTTATAGGGACTCACCCCAGGCCATAGGTAAACTTTTCCAACCAGATTCCATAGAATATAGGTGGATACTGTAATGTTAACCTACCCCCTGGATTCCTTACAAATTATGCGGACACTGGTCTCTGCCTATCCATAAGGATGTTGTAACGCTCACCTGATTCTCGCAGAGGCGCCGGTCTTGACTGGGCAACTACCGTATCTTCAAAGGTGATGTGTAGCACCCGGTTGGCTCTTTGGGCTGGACCTCTGTGCACTGTATGCCTGACTTCAAGAGTGAGATGTCTGCAGATAGAAAATATGGGATTAATGAACTGGGGTTATTGGGGTGTCCCTATCTCTTCCTTTTTTGCTCTCCTGTAGACCCCCAAAGGTTAACGCTCTCACCTTAGGTAAGTGAATGCCGAGCTCTCCATCTGCCTCGGGGCAGGGTGCTGTAACCAGTTTCTTCACTGGGTAGGTAGCGCAGGCCTCTTGACTTCAGAGGACTGCTGTCCGTCGTTTACTGCACGAACGGTAAGTTTCGAGTAATTCTATTGTCTTTAAAGTCTTTAGTAATGATGTCTCTTGTTTTGCAGGGTTCCGGCGATGGCGGATGACGGGCTGAAGTGAGTTGAAGATGGAGTCCGTGTGATGAATAGAAGCGCCTGGAAGCACGTAAGTAAGCGCTTGTTGCCTGCTTCACGATGCGCTCTAACTGTCTTTTATTTTGCAGGTACGAGTTCGGAGCGGCTGCAGGGTGCCGGAATACCCACTGGGTTAGATGTGGAAAAGAGTAATGGCACGTGAGTATTAAAGTTCCCCAATGTCTTTAAACGCACCTTGTTTTGTCTTTCAGATGCGGGATGCAGCGCCGAAGGCCTCCGGAGCGTGCGAAGAGTTGGTAAGCTTTTGTCTTTCAGATGCCGGAATGCAGTGTGAAGACCTCCGGAGCGCACGAAGAGTAGGTAAGCCTTTGTCTTTCAGATGCCGGAATGCTAACCTGTTCTTTCTTGTCTTTATAGGTGTTGCTGAAGACTGGATTCAGGATGGTAAGCCTTTTTTCCTTAGGCCCAGGATCCGATGCAGAAGACACGATGAGCGTTCTGCTGCAGAGGATGCAGAATAACGCAAAGCAAGATTCATCCACCGGGTGTGGTTTAAATAGCCTCCTGTAGTGCATAGGTGTCTCCTTCCACAGCCACGCCTAGGTAAGAAAAGAGTTCCTGCCTTCCAGAAGAGTTCCAGTGTTCTGAATCTAGGGAGTGGCTCCTGCCCCACCCAACAGGAAAAGTAGTTCCAAACAGAAGAGGATCAGAGGCTCAACTGGCAGGCAAGTAAGCAGCATGGTCTGCTGCAGGTAAGTCCACCCAAGCATTATGAGCCCGGCGCTTCCAGCGCTGGGACTGGGCATATTTATGAGCCTGGTGCCACTGGCGCCAGGACTGGGTCCAAAAGGTCCCAATTGGGACTGGTTGGCACTCGGAACCTGGGTTATGGATCTGCTTCCAAGGGAGTTGGGAAAACCCTGACCTTTTGGAAGCAGAGATCATGACAGTACCCCCCCTCAAGGCCCCTCCCAAACCGGGCTTCTCCGGGGGTTTTGGCTTGTCAGGAAATGTTCGGTGAAATCTTTTGATTAGGCGAGGAGCGTGGACATATTCAGCAGGTTCCCAGGATCTCTCTTGGGGGCGGTAGCCTTTCCAGTCAATTAGGTAAAATAGTTTAGATTTGGAGATCTTGGAGTCCAGAATGCTTTTGACTTCAAACTCGAGTTCTCCATCAACTAGGATGGGTTTTGGAGATTTAGTTAGTCGGGTTTGAGGTTGCACAGGTTTTAATAGAGAGACGTGGAAGACCGGATGTATCTTCATGTGCGGGGGCAAGTCCAACTTGACCGCTACTGGGTTTACTATGGTAGTGATGGAATAGGGACCAAGGTATCTTGGGTTGAATGTGCGTGGCCCTTTTAGAGGTAGATATTTGGTGGGTAACCAGACTTGGTCCCCTACTTGATATTGAGGGGCTTCCTTCCGATGTTGATCTGCTCCTTTCTTGTATTGTTCTTTAGCCCTTTGAAGGTGAGAAACAGCTTCCTTAAAGGCTTGGGTGATTGTAGAATGCAGGTAGTCTACTGCTGGTGTTTCAAGATCTTGGAGGGGATCCAACTCCGAGGTTCGAGGGTGACTGCCGTACAAAAGAAAAAACTGTGTTTTCCCAGTTCCCGAATGGACAGAGTTATTGTAGGCATATTCGGCTATCCAAAGGATGTCTTTCCAAGTTTTTTCAGTTTGTTGCAGCATGCAGCGTAAATACTGTTCCAGAGTTTGATTGGTCCTCTCGGTTTGTCCGTCGGTCTGAGGGTGGTGACTGGTCGATAGTCTCACATCAATTTGAGCCGACCGACAGCAACTTCGCCAAAAATGAGAAATAAATTGACTACCTTTATCCGAAATTAGAACCGAAGGAAAACCGTGTAGTCGGACGATGTTTTCGAGAAATTCTCGGGCCAGAGTTGCTGCTGTTGGCAAGCCTTTGAGCGGAATGAAATGCGCCATCTTGGAGAATAAGTCCACGATTACTAGAATCGTATTGTATCCGGAGCATGGAGGTAGATCGGTGATGAAGTCCATAGAAAGCGTATGCCAAGGGCGAGGTGGGATGTCAATAGGGCGTAAGAGGCCTGCTGGTCTTTCCTTTTGACTCTTGTTTTGGGCGCATACTCCACAGGACAGTATAAAGTCTCTGATATCTTTTTTCCAAGACGGCCACCAGAAGTAGCGCTTGATCTTTTCTGAGGTCTTGGCCATACCGGGATGACCTTCCATTAAAGAATCGTGATAACAAGAGATTACTTTTTTCTGTAAATCTGTGCTGGGTAGGTATAATCGTTCTTGGAAATACAATAGGTTGTCCTTTACTGCAAAGTCCTTTCCCTGCAGATGCCAATTCTGTATGTCTGCTGGAGTTACAAGTTGCCTGGCTTTATCCTTAACTTCTTCTATGGATTCTGTGGCGATTACACCCAGAATTCTTTGTTCGGGAATGATTGGTACAGGTTTAGGGTTGATCAAGTGTTCTTCCACTCCCATCCGAGAAAGGGCATCAGCTTTACCGTTCTTTGTACCAGGTCGACAGGTAATTATGAAGTCAAACTCGGCAAAGAATAATGCCCAACGGAGTTGTCTAGAGGATTGGGCTTTTGCGGTTTTCAAATATTGCAGGTTTCGGTGATCCGTAATCACAGTAACAGTGTGTCGGGCCCCCAGCAGATAATGCCGCCAAGCCTTAAAGGCAGACTTGATAGCCAGAAGTTCCTTGTCAGTAATCGTGTAATTGATTTCAGGAGGCGAGAATTTGCAGGACCAAAATGCCACGGGATGCAACTGATTGGTTACCGGGTCCTTTTGTGATAGAACTGCCCCCATGGCAAGGCTTGAAGCATCAGTTTCCACGATGTAGGGGAGTTCGGGGCGAGGGTGTTTTAAGATTGGTGCAGAGATAAATTTAGTCTTCAAATCCTGGAAAGCTTGTTCCGCCTCGGTAGACCATTCAAAACGTTTGTTTTTCTTTAACAAGGCAGTGATGGGCTGGACTATTTGAGAGAATTCGGGGATAAACCTGCGGTAAAAGTTAGCGAAGCCTAACATGCTTTGCACACCTTTTACGGAGGATGGTGATGGCCATTTGAGAACTGCATCGACCTTCTTTGAATCCATACGTACTCCGCCAGGTGATAATATGAATCCCAAGAATTCAACTTCAGTCACGTTTAAAACACATTTTTCCAACTTAGCGAAAAGTTTGTGTTGACGCAATCTTTCGAGGACCATTTTCACGTGTTTCCGATGTTCAGATTCCGATGAAGAATAAATGAGGATGTCGTCAATGTAAACAACAACACACACATCTATGAGCTCTCTGAGGACATCATTCATAAAATATTGAAAGGCGGCCGGGGCATTGCAAAGTCCGAAGGGCATGACCTGATATTCAAATAGCCCATACTTGGTGCGGAAGGCCGTCTTCCATTCATCGCCCTCTTTTACTCGTACCAAGTGGTAAGCTCCTCTAAGATCCAGCTTTGTATATATGCATGCTTTTCTGACTTGGTCCAGGAGTTCGGGGATCAAAGGTAACGGATATCTATTCTTAACGGTGATCTGGTTCAGGGAGCGATAATCGATACAAGTTCTAAGGTCTCCTTCCTTTTTTGGAACGAAGAACAAAGCTGAAGAAGCAGGGGACTTGGAAGGACGAATAAACCCATTCGCCAGGTATTGATCCAGGTATTGTCGAAGGTGAAGGTTCTCAGGCTCGGTGAGGGCATACATTCTACTACAAGGAGGAGTAGATCCAGGTATCAGGTCTATCTGGCAGTCATAAGACCTATGAGGAGGTAGAGAGTTAGCCTGATCCTTCCGGAAAACATCTTGGTATTCTAGGTATTCGGGAGGTAACTGGGGAGTCTCTGAAGAAATTGCTGCCAGTGCAACACCAGGTGGAGGGTGACAAGTAGAGACACATTCAGGAAACTGGACCGTTCTTGCTCGCCAATCGATCAGAGGATTGTGTTTCTCTAACCAAGGTATTCCTAGAATAATCTGAAACTGAGGGGCCTTGATCACATCGAACACGATCTTCTCATGGTGTCCATCTTGACTTACTAGCGTCACCTCTTGAGTGGTATGCGTTACTGGCCCGGAGGCTATCTCCGTACCATCCACTGTAGTAATGACATCCTTTACAGCCTTGGGACAAAGAGTTAGATTCATCCTCAAAACCATTTCATGATCCACATAATTGCTGATGGCACCGCTGTCGACGTAAGCTTCAATTGCATGCAATCGATCCGGATTATCAGGGCTAATGAGGACCATAGGTATCACGAAATGCGAGGTCACGGAACTGGTTTTCACGCTCGGCAAGAGGACCTCTATTCTTGTCGGGCGAGGTCGTTTCCCTGCTCAGAGTTTGTAACTTTGGTAACTGCAGCTCCTACTGCCTTCTTGGCAGGTTTCACCGGACAGTCTCAAAGAAAGTGCCCTGAGTTTCCGCAATATAGGCATAATTGCAACTGTTTTCTCCTTTCCCGCTCCTTTTGTGTTAGAGGACCTTTCAGACCCCCTATTTGCATGGGTTCCCCAGAGTCTACTCCTTTGGAAGGAGTTGGCGACTTGGAAAATACTCGAGCATCAAACTTGGAACGGTCGGCCTTCCTGTTCTGCAGTCTATGATCTATTTGAACGACCAAGTCTATATAATCCGAACAGTCTTGTGGGGGATTCACTACTTGGGCTAAAACGTCTTTGAGCTCTCCACGTAGACCTCTATAAAACAGCGTAATCCTTTTGTCCTCAGGCCATTGAGTTTCCACTATTAGTCTATTGAAAGATGAAATATAAGCCAAAAGGTCTTGATTACCCTGTCGCAACGAAAGAAGCTCATTGTCCAAGGCCTGCCCCTGTGAATGTCTTGCGAACAGTTTTTCCATACTAAGCTGAAAGGCTTGAAAATCATGGAGAACCGGATCATCTTGATTAACTAGAGGGATCGACCAGTCTGCCGCATTGCCACTAAGGTACGAAAGTACAAAAGCTACTTTAGCTTGATCAGTTGGAAAGGCTGCTGGCCGGCATAAGAAGTGCAACCGGCACTGATTGATAAATACTGCAAACCTCTTTGGGTCACCAGAAAATCGTTCGGGCGGAGCCAGAGGTACATTCCCAGGTAGGTTGATCTGCACTGGATTCATAGAGGATGTTGAAGGAAGATTTGCCCCTGATGCGGGTAACGGGGTCTGTCCGGCTTGTGACTGTAGCAATTGTCTAGCAAGACCGTCTGTTCTCTCCTTGGAAATAATTAGTTCCCTTCTTAGAGCATTCGTTTCCTGGCGAGCTGCATGCACTTCTGCCCTTAGTTCCCCAAGTACCCGGGCTAGGTGGTCAGTATCCGAGGTTTCCATAGCGCCTGGGCGAGAGTTTTGCGGTAGGTTTTGCGTTCTGTAACGCTCACCTGATTCTCGCAGAGGCGCTGGTCTTGACTGGGCAACTACCGTATCTTCAAAGGTGATGTGTAGCACCCGGTTGGCTCTTTGGGCTGGACCTCTGTGCACTGTATGCCTGACTTCAAGAGTGAGATGTCTGCAGATAGAAAATATGGGATTAATGAACTGGGGTTATTGGGGTGTCCCTATCTCTTCCTTTTTTGCTCTCCTGTAGACCCCCAAAGGTTAACGCTCTCACCTTAGGTAAGTGAATGCCGAGCTCTCCATCTGCCTCGGGGCAGGGTGCTGTAACCAGTTTCTTCACTGGGTAGGTAGCGCAGGCCTCTTGACTTCAGAGGACTGCTGTCCGTCGTTTACTGCACGAACGGTAAGTTTCGAGTAATTCTATTGTCTTTAAAGTCTTTAGTAATGATGTCTCTTGTTTTGCAGGGTTCCGGCGATGGCGGATGACGTGCTGAAGTGAGTTGAAGATGGAGTCCGTGTGATGAATAGAAGCGCCTGGAAGCACGTAAGTAAGAGCTTGTTGCCTGCTTCACGATGCGCTCTAACTGTCTTTTTATTTTGCAGGTACGAGTTCGGAGCGGCTGCAGGGTGCCGGAATACCCACTGGGGTTGATGTGGAAAGGAGTAATGGCATGTGAGTATTAAAGTTCCCCAATGTCTTTAAACGCACCTTGTTTTGTCTTTCAGATGCAGGATGCAGCGCCGAAGGCCTCCGGAGCGTGCGAAGAGTCGGTAAGCTTTTGTCTTTCAGATGCCGGAATGCAGTGTGAAGACCTCCGGAGCGCACGAAGAGTAGGTAAGCCTTTGTCTTTCAGATGCCGGAATGCTAACCTGTTCTTTCTTGTCTTTATAGGTGTTGCTGAAGACTGGATTCAGGATGGTAAGCCTTTTTCCTTAGGCCCAGGATCCGATGCAGAAGACACGATGAGCGTTCTGCTGCAGAGGATGCAGAATAACGCAAAGCAAGATTCATCCACCGGGTGTGGTTTAAATAGCCTCCTGTAGTGCTTAGGTGTTTCCTTCCACAGCCACGCCTAGGTAAGAAAAGAGTTCCTGCTTTCCAGAAGAGTTCCAGTGTTCTGAATCTAGGGAGTGGCTCCTGCCCCACCCAACAGGAAAAGTAGTTCCAAACAGTAGAGGATCAGAGGCTCAGCTGGCAGGCAAGTAAGCAGCATGGTCTGCTGCAGGTAAGTCCACCCAAGCATTATGAGCCTGGCGCTTCCAGCGCTGGGACTGGGCATATTTATGAGCCTGGTGCCACTGGCGCCAGGACTGGGTCCAAAAGGTCCCAATTGGGACTGGTTGGCACTCGGAACCTGGGTTATGGATCTGCTTCCAAGGGAGTTGGGAAAACCCTGACCTTTTGGAAGCAGAGATCATGACAGATGTCTGACTAGCCACCCTACAATTTATTCCATTTTTCCGACAGCATTATCTTTGATATCTTTGATAATATCTTTGATATTATCTTTGATATCTCAGTGGATCCCCTTTGAACATCCCTATGCTTTTTACTTTTAATTTAAATTTAATTATATGCGCATCACTCACGCGCGACTACGATAGGTCACGTCATCACGTAGTGACGTCACATGTTTACATGTGACGTCACGACGTCCATGACGTCACCGCGCTCGTGATGCGGGTCACCATTTTAGCACTTGCGTTGCGAGCGGCTGCCAAAGCTCCAAAATCGCTCGAACTGATGATATTGATGGGCCCACCGTCCCTTCTGCTCTAAGTGACTCCGCTGAGGTAAGATTATACAGCTAGCCAGATTATTACAAATGACTGGCCATTTTATCAGTCCATTAACTGATGATAAACTATTTTTAAAAATTACTTTGTTTCCTCTACCCATTAGGAGACTCTACCAAGTGTGACCTGCCCATAGCTACCCTGAATTTCTAACTGATCCATGGGACTCATTTTATGGCAGGTAAGCTGCCACCTTCAACAAAAAAAGTTTTCTTTTGAACATAATTGAAGCACTAGTCTATTATTATTACCAAGACAACTAGAAACCACTTGGTATCTTTCTTTACTTCCTTATAGTACATGGCGATATCCTTTTGAATCAGTGGTAACCCACGCCATTCAAGTCTTCCTACAGGAATCCAATATAGACAGCGGACTAAGGTACTTCTTAACCCTGCTCCTATTCCCTAGAGTACCCATAGAGCAAATTGTTCAAATACGTATTGTCCTCACACTAAGCAGATTCACTTCTTGAATTTTAGGTGACTCACCTACATAGACATACCAATGGTAGTGATTTTGAATCATCGCTATAATCATTGGATTAGAGACAAACTTGGGACACCTTTGCGAGGTAGGAAGCTCCATAATATATGGGAGACTCACTTATAAAGAAACAGCTATGAAATGTTAGTAAGTTAGACTCTGAACACTTTGATCTTTCTTATAGATATCTTGAAAACTCAACTCTGAAGCTTAGAAAATGAAGAAGGTCTATGAAGATTAAAATACTAACTGTAATATCCACTCCCGATGAAGGGAACTTTCTCGAAACACGTTGAGAATGTTATGTATCACTACCTGTGAAAAACAACAGAGACTGTTACATTTTTACATTATTTTTATGTATAATTCAATGCTTGAGAAAAATTGATGCATGTGACTCTGTGAAATTTTATAGCAACAGAGTACCGCTTGTGAATAAACAAATCACTGTTTTTCTGAAAGTATAGTGAAAATTGTTCTTTTATATACATTGGTAAACAACAACTGGTTGTACAAAATATCACCTTAAATCCTCCCTTTAGAGATTCTTAAACACACATTGCTTTAGCAAAATAATTAATCAGAGAATTACTAGTTGAAAACTTTTTCTTAATATGTTGATTTATATTGGAATACATAACCATCTCTAGAAAATTATACCTATTGACTGTCTATTGACAGTACTTTGGGTGTGCAGGGGACACGAGGGGTCCACAATCTGTGGATACCCTTCCTCCATTCATTTTCTTAAACCCACAACCCAGTGTCAGGGTTGTGTCTCTCTCCTGGAGAGCTCGGCATTCACTTACCTAAGGTGAGAGCGTTAACCTTTGGGGGTCTACAGGAGAGCAAAAAAGGGAAGAGATAGGGACACCCCAATAACCCCAGTTCATTAATCCCATATTTTCTGTCTGCAGACATCTAACTCTTGAAGTCAGGCATACAATGCACAGAGGTCCAGCCCAAAGAGCCAACCGGGTGCTACACATCACCTTTGAAGATACGGTAGTCGCCCAGTCAAGACCGGCGCCTCTGCGAGAATCAGGTGAGCGTTACACTAACAGGGAACCTAGGGTGAATGTCGTCATAGGGGGTAAAGAATATTCCTTCTTAGTTGACACGGGTGCAACACGCTTGTGCATAGGAGAGGGCAAATTTTCCTTTTCCGGCGAGGCTATAGATACTCAGAGTTTCACTGGAGCTCATAGTAGAGTTCCCTTTACAGACGCACTCCCAGTCTCAGTGGGAGAGCGCGAAATGAATGTACCCCTATTATATTCACGTCAGACCCCAGTAAATATTCTGGCCCAAGACCTGATGACTAAATTTTTTACCATCTTGTTTACCGAGAATGGTATAGTGTGCTCCACCCCAGGAATGCATTATTCAAACGTGTGCGAAATGATCAGAGCATACTCAGGATGTATTGCCATGTCAGCTGTACCGTTAGTGCCAGAAGTCTTTGCATATGCCGTGCGGGTGCTTATGATGGGATTGCCAGGCCTCGCAGATAGAACTATGAGGACACCTGATGAGTTTCTGTTCAGGCCAAGAATACCCATGTACGAAGAGGAGGGACAAGTATTTCCCTTAATGATACAATCTGCCGCAGTGCGAGGAAAAGTGGTATTGGTCGAAGGATAGGATGACGAAGCAGACAATGGTGTGCGATTATCGCCATCGAGGAAGGGTATCGAGTGACTGACGTCACCGATGACGATCTGTTCGAAGAGCACCCTGACCTAGAGGAGACAAGAGTGGAAGTAAGTCTCACGTTTTGGGTCAAAATGATCAAACGGGAAGTGCCACAGAGAATGATGTTGGCGCTGGTACATCCAGAATACTTTGATGATGACATGGCCCAAGTGCCTGCCGCAGTATGGACTACAGGGCCCTATGACGTAGGTCTCCTGAAGGGGGCAGGTGAAGTGAAAATTAAACTGAAACCAGGAGCAATTTTACCACCAGCGCGACAATATCCCATGTCCAGAGAGGCAGATGAAGGGATCGCGAAGACAATTTCCGCCATGATGGAGCAGGGCATCCTAGTGACGTCAGAATCACCTTGCAATACGGTGATTTACCCTGTCAAAAAATCAAAGGGAGGGGCCTGGCATTTAATCCAAGATTTACGAGCATTAAACGATATAGTTGAAGCCGAGTTCCCTCTAGTCCCTAATCCATCCACAATACTGTGTAACATACCCACTAAGGCAAAATATTTGATGGTGATCGATTTGAAAAACGCATTTTTCTCAATTCCACTGCACCGTGACTCTCGGGACCTGACGTCATTCACTTTCAGACCGATGCATCTGAAAAGCATGAGGTTGCCACAGGGGTATTGCAAGTCCCCGTCTATTTTCAACAGAGTCCTGCAAATGGACCTAAGCAATATTGCGGTGGACAGTGTTGTTTTGCAGTACGTAGATGACATTCTGATCTGCAGCACCACAGAAGAGCACTGCAGACGCGACTCTGTCCAGCTATTGACTATACTGGCTGAAAAGGGATACAAGGTTGATAAGGAAAAGTTGCAGTACTTTCAACAGGAGGTATTGTACATAGGGCAACTAATCTCTAATGAGGGAAAAAAGGTAACCTCAGAAAGGGCTGAAGCTATCATGAACACGGCTAAGCCACGCACGATAAAACAAATGCAGAGTTTCTTAGGCCTGTGCAATTATGTCAGAGCATGGGTCTTTGACTACAGCTCGTATACCAAGCCCTTGCTTCAGGCTTTGAAGAAAGCCCAGGCAACAAAAGGAGAAATTCTCGGGATTCCTAATTATGCAGAGGAATTCTACCTGTTCTCACATACCGATGGTAATTTTATGACAACAGTGCTCGCACAGCGAACCTCGCTGGGGTACAAGCCCTAGCATATTACAGCAGGAGTCTGGACCCGGTTATAAAGGGCCACTTCTCATGCGAACAAAATCTAGCTGCTACCACATTCGCTATCAAAAAGGCGTCATCCTTTGTTGAACATTCGCTGTTCGCCATACTAGAGAAGCCAAAGGGCACACTGACATCTCAGAGAGCATCTGCCTATGAGATGATTATCTCCAACCCATCGATCAAAATAGTTTGATGTAAAACGGTGAACCCTGCTACATTCATAGCTGAGCCAGTCGCAGAAGGAGAACCTATACATGACTGTGCGAATTAAGAGGAATTCGGAAGAGACGAACACATATGCACACTGAAAAATTCAGGATTGGAACTGTTTACTAGTTTTTAGGTAAGTAATGAGGTGCAGAGGAGAGGACTGGGACGCCAGGACTGGGTCCAAAAGGTCCCAATTGGGACTGGTTGGCCCTCGGAACCTGGGTTATGGATCTGCTTCCAAGGGAGTTGGGAAAACCCTGACCTTTTGGAAGCAGAGATCATGACAGTTAGGGTCTGGTGTCACTGATAGGATAGAGCACATCAGAGTCCCCCGTGAGCTGTCCTATTTCATATATAAGTTCGGCCAACTGTATACTTGTTGATTTTCCCCAGCCCCAGGGTTAACTCCCCCTCCGGAGCTAGTGCCCTGTGACATTTGCGGTGGTGCCTGCTGGGATTGTCCCTGTGGCAAGTTCCCCATGTTCGGTGGTTGAACCACTTGCTGTGCACCTTGCTGCATGCCTGACGCCTGCTGCTGCATGGTGTAGTTTTGTGCACCGCCCTGTTGCGGGATGGCAGGCTGATTCACCATAGCACGAAAAAACCCCGGAAGGGGAAAGAAGTTCACATGGAAAAGTACTATATTAATCAGAGTACTCAATTGTAAAAACTAGAGGCAAAGAAGAGGAGGAAGCTCAGACATAGATATTCACATTTTAATTTTTAATTTATTATCATAGTAAAATCGCATGATATATAAACATCTAAACATCAATGAAAAGGAAGAATTAATTTATGTATAAAATTGTTGTCAAATCTCATGCCTCGAAATATTCAGACACAATTAAACTACCACAATTCATAACCTTGTATTGATCGAGGTAAAAACATCACTGTCTCATTTATAAGTTGCATTCAAAGGATAGAATTGCTGTAAACCCAATTAATAATTGAGTGCTGATTGCAAACGAATGCTAACCAGGAAATAAAGTGCTGGATGCAAAAAAAGTGCTAAGTGCCAAACTACCACAATTCATAACCTTGTATTGATCGAGGTAAAAACATCGCTGTCTCATTTATAAGTTGCATTCAAAAGATAGAATTGCTATAAACCCAATTAATAATTGAGTGCTGATTGCAAACGAATGCTAACCAGGAAATAAAGTGCTGGATGCAGAAAAAGTGCTACGTGCCTACTGTACATACTGTGCATAGATGATCTTGAAATATCAAAACAGTTTCGGCGAATTCAGCCTATCTGGTTCAATTAAACGAACCAGTAGTCGCCTTCTTCAGGGCGCACTATGTATTAAAGATATAAACCTAGAACATACTAATGCATGAGTATCGATATATCATTCAGTAGTTCTCGTAGATAAAATCTTTGTGTGATTCATAAGGGCTTGATTGTGAATCTGGAGTCTGTTTTGAAGACGTAGACCCTTGATAAAACACATTAAGACAAACAGAATGAGAAAAAACAAAAAAACTTGGTGGTTAAAAACCGAAAATGAATGAGTGAGCCTCCT
Source organism: Ambystoma mexicanum (assembly GCF_040938575.1). Taxonomy (NCBI): domain Eukaryota; kingdom Metazoa; phylum Chordata; class Amphibia; order Caudata; family Ambystomatidae; genus Ambystoma; species Ambystoma mexicanum. Next base: position 159,680,759 of record NC_090940.1, read on the forward strand.
AATATTCAATGCCTCATAACCAAACGAATAGAGCCTAGGGACATATGTTATATATATATTCACCTAAGTTGGTCCAAGATGGTGGTGCCGCAAAATAATTTTGATTCGATCCGCCACCCAAGCTGGACTGATGATGCAAATTAATTCACATCTAAAAAGACAAACCAAACAGAAGCTAAAAGAGATATCCCAAGATTAACTCTAACTTCCATGGCCAAAGCACAGTATCCCCTATCGCCGCCAGAAGTAAATCAGAGTTCTGCCTCTTCCAATTACTAACCTTAAAATGATTTGAACTCTTGATCGAAGCCGTAAGGGACCCAGTTCTGGAAAAAAGGATCAGGAATGTTCCCACTGGGCTGTCCGGAATATTCCAAAATCGGTGTAAGCTCAAGCCGGGAGAAGAGGCTAACGGTTTCGGGACCGTAAAAGAAATAGCCGTGGGTGCAAACCCTAAAGGAAAGATATAAGACCAGTTTGCGTTTTGGTGATTGCAAAAAGAGCTTTAAAGGCAGCGTTTGCAAGAAGCCTGAAAGGATAAAAGACAAGCTGCATCGAAGTTCAGTATAGTACGACCCGATGGGTAAACTTCAATCTTTGCCTATCCTTGACCTAAAACTAGACGTAGCTCTTACAGGTCTATATAAAAGATGAATTGCTCACCCGGAGTACGCCTTTACTCTCGCCTCTGTAGACGGCCGCTGGAATCTCGCGCCGTCCAATATGGTACCCGCGACTGTGTTTATAAACACGCGCGATGCTAGAAAAAGAAGTAGGACTGTGTGCGTAACCCAAATCCCGGAAAGATAGAAAAAGGACTAAGTATAGGCACACGTAATGCTGGGACTAGTAACAGAGAAAAGACTGCATGAGGGCCCCTAGTACCAGGCGAAACTGAAACTAAAAAAGGACTGTAAACAGCCTCGCAGCAAGAGTAGGGCTCTAATGAGAATTATTTAGTCCATTATATTTTGTATTGCATATTTTAAGGTATACAGTGGAGCCATTCTTCTTGGCGATTTAAACCTGTCTCGTAGCTATTGGTATGATACATCCACCATTGTTCTCTTTGAGACAGGCGAGCTGCTATATTATTGGCATCAGTGCCATAGACTTTTTCCAAAACACACCATTTCAAACTAGTCAGATCATGATTATTATCGACAAAGTGTGACACTAGCGGAGCTGATGCGATTTTATTGCGAATTTTTGACTTATGTTCACCAATTCTGATTTTGATGGGCCTAGATGTTCTGCCGATGTACGTAAGAGCGCAAGGACAGATAATGACATAAATCACATTTTTGGTATTACAAGTGGTGTGATGGTGGAGATTCCAATTTTTGCCATTAATCCCTACAACGGTACCAGTAATTGTGGAAGTGCATTGATTGCAAAAGCCACATGGGAAATGGCCTTGAATAGGTTTTCCGCCCCAAAGGCCTGGCACCGTATTTGGTTTGGGTCCAGTGCTCGACCTGTCGGCTTTAGTGAGCCAACTTTTGAGGTTCTTGCCTCTCTTAAATGCAAAAATGGGTTTTGCAAGTCCTGGATTATTTAATTGGAGAAGGTGCCAATGTTTCATAATACTTTGTTTGATCTTGTGATGAAAGGTATTAAAAGTCATGGCGCAGACAAGCCGTTCCTTAGTGATGTCTTCCCGACAGTGTTTTTCAAGGAGGATATCTCGGTGTTGAGATCTGGCTCTTTTTCGTGCTTGACGAAGTAAATATTTTGGGTAGCCGCGTTGGTGCAGTCTATCTTCGATAATATTAGCCTGGATCTTATAGTCTTCCACTTTAGTACAATTTCGTCTAGCCCTGAGGAATTGACTATATGGGATACTCTTGCGTAATGATTCAGGGTGGAAGCTGTCGAATCTTAAAATAGTATTCCGATCGGTTTCTTTTCTATACAGATCAACAGCAATAAAACCCTCTAGGTTCTTGACTAGCAAGTCCAAGAATGGTAAAGATGTACTGTTGGCTGACATAGTGAATTTGAGGTTCGTGTCCATCGTATTGAGCCATGGAAGAAATAAAAGATGATCTGCTTTTGTTTTGTCCCAGATTATAATAATGTCATCAATATAACGTTTATACAATTTGATGGCATCTCTATAAGGGTTAGTCTCTGACAGGATACATCTATTTTCAAAATTCCACATAAAAAGTGTGGCATAGTTGGGAGCAAAAGCTGCCCCCATCGCTGTTCCCTTCACTTGTAGATAGTAAGAAGATTTAAAACGAAAGTAATTACGTGAAAGGGCTATCTCAAGTAAATCTATTAGTATTTCAGTAGGAACTACTTGAGTGCCTGGTCGTAGATCCAAGAAGTCTTTCATTACTTTTAAAGATTCCATTTGGGGTATATTGGAATATAAAGACTCCACATCTAAAGTCATAAGTATGTCGGAATCGTGATTGAACGGGAAACCCTCAAGATGTTTAATAGCGTCCGTAGTGTCGGCCAGGTATGTTTCAGTAGAGGCCGCCAAAGGCTTAAGAAAATAATCTAAGAATTGGCCAATGGGTTCTAATATAGAGCCACATAATGACACAATAGGGCGTCCTGGTGGGTTAAGAAGGTCCTTGTGTATTTTGGGAAGTACATAGATAAGTGGAGTCCTGGTTCCTTTGGTCGTAAGGAAACGAAATTCCTTATCATTAATTGCTCCAATTTCTAATGCTTGTTGGGCAATAGCTGTAATTTGGGCTCTAATGCTCTCTGTTGGATCACTTGAAAGTTTCCTGTATATAGCTGGATTGTCCAGCTGGCGCAGAATTTCATTGTCATATTGGATGGAATCCATGACAACAATTCCGCCGCCTTTATCTGCCTGTTAGATAATTATCGAGGTGTCTGACTTGAGTTCTTGGAGGCTGGCCCAATCTTGTCTGCCAAAATTGAAACAAGAACTCCTGATATGATTGTTAGATATGTCATAGCAGGAGTTAAAATCTTTCAGAACCGCCTTTTCAAATACCGCGGTCTCATCAGAGACCATTTGTAAAGTCGGGGTAAAAGTCGATTTACATTTCAGAGTAGTGTGGGTGCTATCAACATCATTGTCATGGGCCTGGTTCCCATAAAAATCACGTAATCGTATTTTCCGAAATAAACCGCGTAGTTCGATCTCTACCTCCATTTTGGAGGGGTTTCTCATAGGAACAAAAGAGAACCCCTTCTCCAAAATTCGAGTCTCATGTTCACTAAGTTGTCTCTTAGAAATATTGTATACTGCCGATGGTGGGACTACCTGCGGTATGACCTTCTCCTGGTTTCGAAATAATTTTGTAACGGGGGAGCCCCTTGTTCCGGAGGCGGAAAAGGGAGGTTGGGAGGAGGAAACGGAGTATGTGGGCCTTGAGGAACAAAATTAGCTGAACGAGTATAGTTTTGATAGTGCCAATAGGAGCGTCCACGGCCTCGATTATAACCTCTGTTCGAGTTCCTGCCATTGTCCCTATTGCCTCGGGAATTTCTAGTGGGATATGATCCACTGCCATCGGATGATGTATCCGAAAAGGTGACTTTCTTTTGAGCAGGGATAATGCCCTGTAGAGGGTTGTAGGGATCCCGCCAATGTCCTGGGCCCTGATAATCTGAGGACAGATAAGGATAAGCTGCCTCCTTGGAGAAGGCTTTAATATCCTTTTTTAATTTATCCATCTTTTTATTAGTAGTGATTTTGACAAAATCCTTGGTATGTTTTTCTATGAGCTCTAATTTTTCTTTAATGTTAATGATGGTGGTATCCAGGGCAAATGCTGTCTCTGCCTTGTCTATTTCATCCCCAATGATGGCACTTTGCCTAAGGGCGGTATTGATTGTCAACAACATCCAATCCCGGCTACATTTAGTTGCGACTCCTGAAAACGATGTTTTGTATTCTTCGTCGTCTATAAATAAGCATGGCTCATTTCTAACTAAAAGACCCTGAGGGATGATGTTCTTTTTTAAATATTCTGTCAATAGATGACTGTGCATCTCTGTTCGAAATTTTTTCTTTTTCAATTTAATGATGCTGTCACTAGTGATCGAGGAGCCATCATTGGGGCCCATAATCCCCTCCATGTTGTCAAAAAATGATGGAACATTAATGGCATCTGCCAATTGTTCTTCACTAAATGAGACCACATCAGTGGCTGCCATCTTAATTAAGAGAGGGTTATTATTTCTAGGAAGCAAAAGAACTACAGAGCGGAGGAAGGGACACTGTATCAAGCCATATAGGGAAGAATTCCCAAAATGTTGTCTCAAATTTGAATTGACCTATTTTTGTCAACCCATGCAACACACGGTTGCACCAATAGTGTATCACAACGGATGGGTAACCCCTAAACCATGGAACTGGGAAACAACAAAATAGCACGAAAAAACCCCGGAAGGGGAAAGAAGTTCACATGGAAAAGTACTATATTAATCAGAGTACTCAATTGTAAAAACTAGAGGCAAAGAAGAGGAGGAAGCTCAGACATAGATATTCACATTTTAATTTTTAATTTATTATCATAGTAAAATCGCATGATATATAAACATCTAAACATCAATGAAAAGGAAGAATTAATTTATGTATAAAATTGTTGTCAAATCTCATGCCTCGAAATATTCAGACACAATTAAACTACCACAATTCATAACCTTGTATTGATCGAGGTAAAAACATCACTGTCTCATTTATAAGTTGCATTCAAAGGATAGAATTGCTGTAAACCCAATTAATAATTGAGTGCTGATTGCAAACGAATGCTAACCAGGAAATAAAGTGCTGGATGCAAAAAAAGTGCTAAGTGCCAAACTACCACAATTCATAACCTTGTATTGATCGAGGTAAAAACATCGCTGTCTCATTTATAAGTTGCATTCAAAAGATAGAATTGCTATAAACCCAATTAATAATTGAGTGCTGATTGCAAACGAATGCTAACCAGGAAATAAAGTGCTGGATGCAGAAAAAGTGCTACGTGCCTACTGTACATACTGTGCATAGATGATCTTGAAATATCAAAACAGTTTCGGCGAATTCAGCCTATCTGGTTCAATTAAACGAACCAGTAGTCGCCTTCTTCAGGGCGCACTATGTATTAAAGATATAAACCTAGAACATACTAATGCATGAGTATCGATATATCATTCAGTAGTTCTCGTAGATAAAATCTTTGTGTGATTCATAAGGGCTTGATTGTGAATCTGGAGTCTGTTTTGAAGACGTAGACCCTTGATAAAACACATTAAGACAAACAGAATGAGAAAAAACAAAAAAACTTGGTGGTTAAAAACCGAAAATGAATGAGTGAGCCTCCTAATATTCAATGCCTCATAACCAAACGAATAGAGCCTAGGGACATATGTTATATATATATTCACCTAAGTTGGTCCAAGATGGTGGTGCCGCAAAATAATTTTGATTCGATCCGCCACCCAAGCTGGTTAATCTTGGGATATCTCTTTTAGCTTCTGTTTGGTTTGTCTTTTTAGATGTGAATTAATTTGCATCATCAGTCCAGCTTGGGTGGCGGATCGAATCAAAATTATTTTGCGGCACCACCATCTTGGACCAACTTAGGTGAATATATATATAACATATGTCCCTAGGCTCTATTCGTTTGGTTATGAGGCATTGAATATTAGGAGGCTCACTCATTCATTTTCGGTTTTTAACCACCAAGTTTTTTTGTTTTTTCTCATTCTGTTTGTCTTAATGTGTTTTATCAAGGGTCTACGTCTTCAAAACAGACTCCAGATTCACAATCAAGCCCTTATGAATCACACAAAGATTTTATCTACGAGAACTACTGAATGATATATCGATACTCATGCATTAGTATGTTCTAGGTTTATATCTTTAATACATAGTGCGCCCTGAAGAAGGCGACTACTGGTTCGTTTAATTGAACCAGATAGGCTGAATTCGCCGAAACTGTTTTGATATTTCAAGATCATCTATGCACAGTATGTACAGTAGGCACGTAGCACTTTTTCTGCATCCAGCACTTTATTTCCTGGTTAGCATTCGTTTGCAATCAGCACTCAATTATTAATTGGGTTTATAGCAATTCTATCTTTTGAATGCAACTTATAAATGAGACAGCGATGTTTTTACCTCGATCAATACAAGGTTATGAATTGTGGTAGTTTGGCACTTAGCACTTTTTTTGCATCCAGCACTTTATTTCCTGGTTAGCATTCGTTTGCAATCAGCACTCAATTATTAATTGGGTTTACAGCAATTCTATCCTTTGAATGCAACTTATAAATGAGACAGTGATGTTTTTACCTCGATCAATACAAGGTTATGAATTGTGGTAGTTTAATTGTGTCTGAATATTTCGAGGCATGAGATTTGACAACAATTTTATACATAAATTAATTCTTCCTTTTCATTGATGTTTAGATGTTTATATATCATGCGATTTTACTATGATAATAAATTAAAAATTAAAATGTGAATATCTATGTCTGAGCTTCCTCCTCTTCTTTGCCTCTAGTTTTTACAATTGAGTACTCTGATTAATATAGTACTTTTCCATGTGAACTTCTTTCCCCTTCCGGGGTTTTTTCGTGCTATTTTGTTGTTTCCCAGTTCCATGGTTTAGGGGTTACCCATCCGTTGTGATACACAAGGCTGATTCACCATGCCTGCCCCCATCCCTTGGCTATTTTGCCACATGCTTTGGCTTCTGCACATGCGCGCCACGTGTCCCGTCATTCCACACAGCCAACACACTGGCGGTGGTCGGGCCATCTGTCCATCTGGGGTAGCTGGACTGCCCATCTGTGCATTCTGAAAGCCACCTTGAATATTCTGAAAACCTCCTTGGTTACCTTGAAACCCTCCTTGATTACTCTGCCATCCTCTTCCTCCAAAACCCCTTCCTCTTGGGTAAAATCCTGCGTTACCCTGATTATTTTGCGATGGGTTGGTCGCTTGTTGTGCGCATGGTTCGGCTGGGCTGGTGAGCATGGCTCCCTCGAGAGCATACTTTGAGAGCTTCTTTTTCACCAGCTTCGCCTCCTCGCCCTTACGAGTTGCCTCCTTTTTCCGATTCCTTTCCTGCAACAATCTACAGTAATGTGCAATTGTCAACTATATTACGGGCCATGGTTTTGCTTCTACTCCTATCAATTTTTTTAGCTGCTTCTGCACCAGTTCAGGCAACCCCTGGCATAATATGTGGTACAATACAGGGATAGATTTCATCCAAGACTCATGTGTTTTGAGCACCCACGCGTCTCAAAAATTCTGGATATAAATCAACAGATCCTCTGACTCTTTCATTTTCCGAGTCATTATAGCCCCCATATCAGAAGTGTCTGGATATAGCATTCGCAGTGCTTTCCACACTGCTGCCCTACAGTTATTAAATGGCGTTCCGCCATGGGAGGTGTTAGTTAGGGTTACCGTAGGATAGCCTGCCCGTTTCCATACATCATCTGCTCTTTCACCAAGTATGGCAATTAGGAGGCCCTTAATGTCCCCTATAGCTAAGGTGACACCCCCCGTCATCATTTTCTCTAACTCATGTATCCACTTTCTGGCTCCCGATGTCAGCATTGGAAGCTTATTTTTAAGGTTCTCTCGGTCCATGTGTGGCCATGGAAAATGTTGTGGTTTTACCCCCCCCTTTCCCTAGCAACGGGAATTGGAATGCACAGTCCTCATTCTCTTTCCCCATAGCTCTCTGGTTTATCGCCGGGGTGGCATTCCCGCCTTGCTGTCTACCTGGCAATGCCCTTAATCTGTCTGTATAGGCTGGTGCTGACGCCCCCCTCTGACCGTGGGATGTTTCTTCATGTAGGCTGGATTGTCCAGCAGACTTTGGTGTCCTCGTTACGGACCCACTAACGTCTGACCATCGTACCCCTCAGTCCCCTGGGAGCCGTTTTTCGCACCGTCTCCCTTATTCATGTGCCACATCCTCCATTTCCCCACCAGAGTCAGATTCTCATTACTCCCAGTTTACACAACTCTTTGCATCTTCTTCGTTCTGCCCAATCTCCAGCCTGTCTAGGGACAGTCCCCTGCTCCCACTACTTCAGGTGACATATAGCTGATTGCTCTCTAAGTGCTCATCTTCCCTTCCCCCTTGGGAAATTAGTTCCAGCCCCATTTCGTCATAGATTTTATCAATCGCTTCCCCGAGGCTTCTGGTGTCCAAGTCATCTTCAATATTTGTCCCACTTGTACCTGGTACCGCATCGCTTGCAGGAAAGAATTCTTCTACGTCTTCCCATTCTACTGTAGGATTGGGTTTAATCACTTCCCGCTCCAAATATTCAAGATCTCATGCCCTCTGACTGTGCTTACGTTCCATTTCCTCAGCTATTTCTTTTCGCTTCTTTGCTTCTTCTCTAGCCTTATCTACTTCCCTCATCCATTCATTTCTATGTTCCTTTGCACTTCTACTTTCCTCTTCTTCCCGCTTTTTTACTTTCCTTTCGTGCACTCTCCTTTCTTCCTCTAACCTTAACATGTTGTGCCTGCACTTTTCATAGGCTGCGTACTGTGTGCGACTGAGCGGTATTCCTTGCTCTTCGCGATATAGTTGTTCTCGCCTTAGCCTATCTTCCTTTCTTGTCCTTTCATCCCTTCCTTCCATCCCTTTCTCTCTCTCTCTCCTTTGTGTCTCATCAGAACTCTCCCTTGGCCTGAAATCATCACTTCCTTTTCCATCCAACTTCAGTAATATCTGACCTCCCATCCATTCGTCTTTTGCGAATGCTGTCTCATCACCTCTACCTTAATTTCCTTTACATTTATTTCCCTCTTTCTCCTTATCTGGAGGTGCACAACTCTGTGCCCAATCTTTCCCTTCATCTTCGCATCTCTCTTTGTCCCTTAAGACCACGGAGGCGATATTGTTTTCCTGTTCTTTTTCCTTATTATCGTCACTACTGTATGTAGGAGACTCATATGCGGGGTTGCTATACCCCATGGCTGCCTTAAGTTCTCTTAGTGGGTAAAGCCCCTCTGTTTTACTCCCTTCAATGACTGGCTCAGGCGGGGCTTGTGGCGCGGTAGGCGTCCCACCCCCTCCGTACATACATTTAGTATCCAGTCTGTGGGTGGTTCTTCCACCTTCGTTTCTTCAAACATCTTGCACAATTCTAGAACAGCGAGACGTTTCTCTAGCTTCTTGCCTGTGTATGTGGCATGCAGGAAAGTCGTCATAAGCTGTAAAATGGCTTTAGAGAGTGACCCGTTCTGGGGCCAAGGCATAAACATCTTATTGGCAGTACCCTTAACCCACTCCGTGCTGTATTTCTTTAGTTTTGCTGCGTGCTTGGGCAGTTGCATGCACAAATGCGCAAGCAGGGTAACTTCCTCCATTTTTAATTTTGTCACTAACAGTATTTATACAGTTCTTTAACCTTCCAATACTATGAGCGAGCACCATATATGCAAGCTCCAATCCAATCTTTTCCCGCCAAAATGTATACCAACAATTTACTCAAAACCCATCAATTCAATGGCGATTCCCTCTTAGTTACAGAATCGCGTACAGCCAAAATGCATTTCAAACAATCATTAATACAATTATTTTACATTTGACATACAACAAGACACATATGACAGACACTCGACAGACTAGACGAACACCAGCTGGACACACGTATACCTGCCTTCTAATCAATACCCCGACATGGGGTGTAAACAAACCCCTTTAATGCCATCTTTAAATGTCACCGTAGCCTAATCGTCCCCCCACTGTGGGCCCTGAGTTCATGTTTCTTCTGACCGCTGTTTTAAAGTGCAGGAATAAGGCAAATCTTTACGTTTTTATCTCAGGTGCCTCCCTGGTAATCCTTACGTTTTTATCTCAGGTGCCCCCCTGATAATCCTTACGTTTTTATCTCAGGGCCCCCCTGGTAATCCTTACGTTTTATCTCGGGTGTCCCCCCGGTATCCATACGTTTTTATCTCGGGTGTCCCCCCCGGTATCCACTCTTTATTTCTTATGCTCGAGTCATTAACCCCCTATACATATACAGTCTTCTCTACTTCCAACTACTTTATTTTTCTCCGCCACCCTCTGTTACCTTTCCCTTATTTACTCTAATGCCTACAAGACATTTTCCAAAGTAACGAGTTTACTGTTTCACTCACCGATCGCATCTTTTCCTCTCTGGAACTTCGGGATCACCGCCCCTTCCTCTTCCAGCTTTTAAGGTTTTCTGGTTGGCTGCCCGTGGGAATGAGAAGGGTTATGCTTGGAAAGGCGGGTTCCTTCAGACCCACTGCAGATTTTTGAAATTTTACTCTATCATTGTCCACGGGGAGCTTCTCAGTCTACTCAGCCGGAATGGCGAAAGGACTCATGATCTTGCAAAGGCCCGCAGTTACTTTGTTCTGTCGGTCTAAGGTGTCTCAGTATTATTTAATCAATAATTAATGGCCAAAACCATCCCCACACTACCAAGTGTTCTGGAGGAGAGGAATTCACTGACGGGCCCATAGGTCAGCGCTCACCCTCTAGAACTTGTAAAACAAGATAGCTGCACCATGTGAGGACAGGGGGTGCAGGATTCACTTACTCCAACACAACTCAATAATGAGGACTCAGTAAATTGGCAAAGGGAAGTCTGTTTAATGACAAGTACATCAAACAGAGAAACCAATGGAAATCAGCAGCATTGCGATCACCTGTCTCGCTCCGACTTCCTCGAACTTCAGTCGAACAGTCATTGTTATAGGCAAAACTCATCATCACTGACGTCTAATTCTATAAAAAATCATCATGCCATATAATTGGTTAGGAAAGGTAACTTAAGTATAGGTGTTATATCTGTATATGATAATAGGGCATGCGGATGGATTGGATAACTTATCGGGTGGACGTCTACGCCCATCCCTCTACATCACACGTGATAGATGTCACTACAACTACGACGTCTCATTAGTTCTACTATCTATAGGACTCCAGATAACTTGGTCTATTGTGATTGGCCAGGTTACACCCCTAGACATACATTTCCACTTTTAATTAGCAGCATGCAGATTGGACACCCCTGTGCCTGGTGTCCAAAGTTTCACCCTGCCTCCCTTCCATCAATCAGTGTTTTAGGGCGATGTGTCAATTAGTTGCCTAAGGATGGCCTCGAAACTGTAGTCTCTTATCGGGAAAAGCTATGGCATCCTCGGGTCCTGGATGACATCAGGCGGTGGTACTTCTTCGCGCCTGGCTGGTCACGTGTTCGTTCACCATGGATCTGCTTCAGTTTCCAGCTTTTAGTGCATTTAATTCTGTTTCAGCCTCCCCACCTGCATGGGCCCCCCTTATCTTGACCTTCATGAGGCAGGCTGGTATGCTCTGAAGTTTGAGTCTTGTTAGCTGACGCTCTACTCCCTTTCTCTGGTTGACCTCGATTTCCTAGGCATGAGCCGCTCTTTGTTGAGTTTCGATTCCGCTCCTTCTCTTGCCTTTGGCTGGGTTACAAAACTTGGCCTCTAAGGCCTCTAGCCGCTTGGGTACATTTCTACTTTTACAAAATGGAGTCGCACTTGTATAATGTGCCTTATTGAGTAGATATATGGTTGGCGCTTGCCGCTCTATCTTCTACCAAGCATTGCAAGCAGTATCAATTTCTTAGCATCTTGCGTTTCAAGGCTATTTACACACGTTTAACAGGTCGGTTGCTTCCATCTTGTCTCATAGCACCATTTCCTTATGTTTTAACATTGTCTCTTCTCTGTGTCCATTACATTTATTTTCTGGTGTGCTTGTCTTCGATAGCCGCTTTTGTTCATTCACGAGTCTGTTCAGGTCCTTGTGTCATTTCCACTGGCCTTCCTTTAAGGCTTTTGGGGTCTCTTCATGGACTGTATGTAGGTACTCCTCATTCCGTATCAGCGGCTGGTATGGCTGTCTGATAGGGTACCGTGCTGCCCAGGGTTGTCTGGTTATGGGCGCTTCAACAGGTATGGATCTTCTGATGTATACTGGGCAGGGTCCCAGTGCAGCTCTTTGTAGGTTCATTTGCTCTTCATACATCACATACCTTGGCAAGTACGCGCCTGATACCTCGAAATGAGGGGAAGGGGTGCAGGCCATGTCTGGGACCTCCTCTACAGCTCTGTGTCATCTTGCTTCCAAGGCGAGTACATTGCCCCCGAGCTATCCTCCTGAGAATGGGAAGGGGGCACCAATGACCACTTGGAGGCTTTTAAAGTCAGAAGAATTAAAGGACTGCAGGGTGGTAGAAGTTATAGTCTCCGAATTAACACCAGGCCGTCTCGTGGTGATGCATAATGCCCCTATTTTAACTCGGGGGTGCTATGAGTCGAATAATTCACTAGTCACTAAGTGTAATCCCTGGATCCAGTTTGTGAAGGGGTGTACCTCGATTATTAGAGATGACATAGATTCCTGTGAGAGAAAGGCCATGCCAGGTTGCAAGGGTGACTACCTCCAAATCCTTTAGAAGGATCCAAGATTGGCTCAAGGGCTTCTCGCTATAGATTATAGAGCCACCCCCACCTTTAGAGGTTCCAGGATGTCCCTTAGACACTACATTGGCACAACGACTGGAGATCAATTCGACAATCCTATAACTAATGGTGGTATGGTAAATTATCGGGATGAGGTGGAGGAAGAGGATGATGGTATTGAAGGGGTGGAATTACAGCCACTGACTGAGGAGGTCTCCCCACTCAGAGGTAGCGATATAGTAAAAAATGATCTCCTGGAACATAGCTGGGGTGGGAAAGCATTTGGTGGACACAAATTTCATCCAAGGCTATAGCTTGATTTGCTTTTAAGAAACTTGGGCAGTGAACCCGGTTCATTTGCAGGGTTATCCCACCTTCTGTACCCCGGCTTCAAAAGTGTAAGAGGGAGACCAAGTGGGGGCCTACTGTGAGAAACCTGAGGGTATTCTCCCTAGACAGCCTCGAGACTTCCTTATTCAGGTGGCCTGGGAAGGGCTGATGCCCTCAGACCCCAAGCGCAGGTGCGGACGGAAGAGAGGGTCACCCGGATAGGGGAATCCGAGGTTGTGCTCGGCGAAAGACCCCAGGTGAGGTGCAGTATTTACAGAGGAAGAGGAAAACAAGACATCTGAAGCCTTTGTAGGCTATACGACATCTACCTCCCTTCCTCCCAGTGAATCTTTTGGGCCCAGATCCAATGACCCCTCAGTGTATAACCAACCAACTAAGATCACAAATCTCACTAATCTTAAACACCCAAACTGCGAGAATCCTCCCTTTTCTGTTATTCACCAATCTCACCTTTCTTGTGTTATTAACCCCCCTAGGACAAAGAGTATAATTTCCCATGACAACCCTCCTCCTTCAGATGCGAACACTTTCGCACAGCACGAAAGATGAACAGACCCGTTAGGGCCCGTTACCTGACATGTCCCAAACCGAAGGTCAGGAAAAGGCAGGCAATTGACCAGAACCGCCCACGCCTGACAGCCCTTTCCCTTCCCCACAGGGATAAAAGGTGGAGCACGAAAGCACAATACGAGCAAGGCTGACAGCACATCAAGGGAGCTAACTCAGCACAGCAGTTCAAGAGGAGGAGAAAGATGGTGCATACCAAGAGGGCGACAAGGAGAGAATCGACCTTGCCCTTTCCGACCAAGGCCTGTGAGACCTCTGCAGAAGGAATCATAAGAATGCGAACAATAGCCAGAGTATGTTGCAGCAGATATATAATATGGTACAGAAGACCCTCCTCCGCTGAACACCAAGCCGGGGAGAAGCGCTCGTCTCTGTAGTACCAACCTTGACTAAGAGGAAAAAGAAAGCCAAGCGTTTCATCACAGTCAGTGAGTCGAGGGGAGAGTCGATCAATGTTCCCTCTAAGCTGTGCGCATGCACACTTGCCCACCAGCTCCCATCTGAGTGCCGCTCAAAAGAATTTGAGCAGCGCACGCAGACAATTCCCATCTTCTCAAGAATGAATAAGGCACAAGCCACAGCAGTTAACTGGCATTTACTTTCTCTCCAAATAAAACTAAATCATACAACTTGATATTCTGGTCTAGTCTATTTAAATTACACTACTATGAAAGTGTGCCTTAAAAACCCAAAAACCTTAAACAGAGCAAGAGGTTAAAAACCAATATGAGAAAGTGGCTCCATGAACAGAAGATACAACTCTGATATGCCCACATACATCAATCAAATAACCTTTCCTCCCCACCCATGACTTCTGTACTACACTCTACCATACTTGTACCTTATGTCTCCAACTTCCGCCTCAGTCCACATTTAGATATTACAGGACAATCTTGACTCTGCCTGTGTTGGCTCTGGGAAAGGTTAGCAGGCTACATCCTCCCTACATCCTACATCCTGGTACCTACATCCATTTGTATTATGTGTGTTGTAATATGAATAGCATTCAAGCACCCGAATGTGTGTTACTCATGGTGCCTTACCAAGAGCGCCATCCACACTATGTAGCCCAACTGTGAGCTGAAACATCTGATATGGACTGTAAGTAAGCAGACTAATTGAATGTGTAACCTCACCCCATGCTTCCTATTCTTTGTACCTATGCCATACAATCACTTTGTAATGGTAGCCTTGCAAGTTAATGCATTATTCAGATCAAATATTAATTTGCCCTCTAAGGATTTTGAGAAATTAAATGTCTAACTCAGTGTCTCCGACTTTAGCATTGGTAGCATTGTCCTATAAGTGGAGAACAACATTGCAATATCATTTACTTGGCTTGCCAGGGGTAATGGGCAAGGACTATGCCTGGAATTACTTGTACATTGTATTGGGTCAATGGATATTCAGACAGCTAGAATGCTTTTCACACAATCTGCATCCTTTCCATGTTTTCAGAGTTCCATTGGGCATATACCATAACAGATTACACTGAAACTCTCTGCTATAAAGAACAAGGGCTTCACTGAGCATTTGTATAATCCTACCAAATAATATTATGGTGGGGTATGGTGCAAACAATCTTGTATGCACTGCCAAAATAATTGCATACATGCAGATTCATGTCATTTTCTTAAAGTGCCTATACAATCACAGAGAAGCGTTAAATATGTTTTGCTTGGAAAGCATTGGGGGTATACAAATATCCCAGTGAGTGTTTTACTGCTGCAATCCCTCACTTTTTACAGAGCCCGGTCGACTAGTATTGGAGGCTAGCACAGGAGCGGGGGAAGGGTATTGGGAAAGGGCACAGGAGAACACCACCAAACGAAATGACTGTTTCCGCCACTTGGTCTGCCGGAATTACTGGTAGATTCCAAGTGGCGGAAACACTGGTAAATACCAATTCCATGGAGTCGCATATGACTCCATGGGGGGATTTTGCTGGTATTACCAGCAACGGTATTACTGTGCTGGTAATACCAGCAGTCGTTTGCTGGTAGGGGTTGGATTTACCTACAGCTAAGAGTTGGAGGTAAATCCTCCATCTCTACCGGAAATGTTGTAGTTGGCCGATCCAGTTTAAGTGCTGGTAAACATTATTACTGACCCTTTTACCATGTACCGGCCAACTCATAATGAGGCCCTATGTGTGGCTACGTTTGTGAGTACGTGGAAGTGCAACGAATAAGCTTATGCCTTGTATGCAAATTGGAAGAAGAATCTTTAGTTCATTTTATGCTGTTTTGCATTTGTTACAAGAACCTCAGATCTAGATATTTGAAACCATTGACCTGGCAGACAGGAAGAAGGCCAAACAACAATATGGCCAAAGAACAAGCGAAAATCTGTTGGCACAGACATTTTAGGGCACTAAGAATGTTTAGTAGCCATACTCTGGAATTGTGAATGTGCAAATTAAAAAGAATGCAAAAATTGTAAAAATATATCTGCTGCCACCAGCCTGTCTTTAGACACATATACAAGTAAACCAACATCCCCAAGTGTAAAAGACTCAGGTGATATATAAGTATCCCCATTGCACTGCATGATAAGACGTTCGGTGCAATGTTAAGTCACAGAATGCAAAGTACTGACAGTATGAAGGACTGGTCCGTTTCCCCATAGCAAATGAGCAAAAGGCAAGGAAAGTAACACTGAAGGCTTTAGTCCCCTTCAAAAAGTGAGATAGGTTCCAAAACACAGCACAAAGAAAGGGGTCCATCAAAACTATGTAGGGAAAGTTGCAAAAATAAATCTTTGCTAATAGTAACCAATCAGAATTCTTAAAACGTGATTTGATCTGCTGTTGAAAGCTTGCATTCTAATCTTTCTGCTGGTAACCTCCACTTCCTTGTCCTGATCTACACCCAATTCTCTTAAAAAACAAAAACAATATATATATATATATATATATATATATATATATATATATATATATATATATACACACACACACACAACTGCTAGTGCCGTCCAGTGGATGTTACTCCCAGACAGAGCCTTCGCTACCTTGGAAATATGAAGGGGATCTCCTTTTTTTGTGCTCACTTTTTCACCTCAAGTTCCCTTGGCGGCCATGTTGAGTGAGTTTTGTTTTCATTAGGGAAAGCACATCCTTGTGGCAAATGCCTTTTCCTGACTGAAAACAGAGGAGAGCATCAAGTCAGAGAGCTAAACGTGATAAACTATGGGTTGCGGCAACATACCCGTGCCAAATCTCTGGTTAAGGCCTTTCTGGCAGGCCTATTAGCTGGGGCTGACATGCAATTGCCAGCCAGTGCAGCCAGGCTGCCCATGCACGTCACTTAAGAAATGCAACAATCCAACGCGCATGTTCCATAGCCGTATCTATCCATTTAGACCAAATTTGTTGCAAAATATGAGTTGTGCTGGTTGGTGCTTGACCCCCACCCCAAAAGTGACTCTCTTGTGACTCAGGCTTTCACACGCTAGTATAGTTTCCTTCTCTGTGCCTCTCAGGCCATAGTCTTTTCATACCATTCAAGTTTAAAGTTCTCGTTGGCTTTTCCAAAAGACAAGGGGTTTCCTGACCCTCCTAATAACAATTAATACAAGCAACGTAGTTCTTGCTACACATCTGCAACATGACTGTGCAAGTCCGTCCACTCGGGTACACCTCCTTGAAGTGTTAGTCCTTCTTTCATATAATTGGTAGCGATCCCTCAGAGGCTTGGGATCTCAATTTGACCCCCTTGGAATGCCCATCTTTCTGTCTGACATGTGGTAACCTCTCGTGGGATAGGATTCTTGCTTTCACCTCCTTGGAGTGCTTCTCTTTCATTTAAGCATACGATAACCTCTCGTTGGTTGGTGATTCTCAGTGCGACCCCCTTGTTGGGTCTTGCATCCTTTCTGACTCTCGATACTTTCCAATAGCTTAATATATTCAGTTCCCCTTTTTTGGGGTGTCCCCATTAGTTTCATCTCTTCGCTAGGCCCTCCTGCCCCACAGATTTTATATCCCTTTTGGCATTCTCCTTCTCTGCCAGGGTGCCACCGAATTTAACCGCCTCTCTCCATTTTCTGCCTGACACTCATAAACCTGTTGTTCCGTGTTCTTCTTGCTTGACAGGGTCGGTTTCTCCCGGTCTGGTTGAACCTCACTCCTTTGCGAGTTTGCTTCTCCTTCTGGTGAGTGCCTCCCTCCAGACATGTTACTCTTCTGCTCTGGCAGCGGGTTGGTCTCTGTCTTGCAGAGACCTCAGAGGTTGGGCAAATGGAGCACTCCTGGGCCTATGAGCGTTTCGCTGGCTCCCCGCCCACCATGTAGACGTCATGGTCCTGCTTCCAGGGTATGTCAGCTCTGCGCAGCCACAGCAACATCTCCTCTCCGTGGCTCCCCACCAGCTGTATGGAGGCAAGAAGTTGACGCCTTCTGCGTCAGCTACTCCTCTCCTTCAGGTATGGATCTCTGTGCTTTCATGCCTCTCCCTGTAAGAAGAGACACAATATGATTGGTTCCATGATTCAGGCCTCCAGGAGGGATCAGCAACAAAACTCAGCAGTTTTAAAGGGCTCTTTTCCCCAATATTATCAATGTGTATGTATGCAAAAACCCAGGGTGGTACGATTCTTTGTTTAGATCTTCTCACTTGGGAGTCCTTGTCCCCGGGGGGGGGGGCACCCCAGTGAGATCCCACTTGGCCAACCCCCTGGGAGGGTTTTTCCTCACAGGCTCACCTCCCTAGTCTTAAAAGGGGTGATCCCCCTTGGGAAGAAGTGTCAAATTCCCTGTATTCATCACAGTACTTTAAGGAATCTGAGGGCATCCTCACTTCTTTCCCCAATATATACTCCCCCAGGTTGCAAGGGAAAGGCTGTCGCTTTCATACCCAGACCCTGGGGATGGATTCGCCAGGGAGGACTACCTGGGTGAAAGAGACTTGGGGAGTGGTGACAAGACATCCTTGGGTGGGACACGGTTTTCCCCATTCGCCTGAAACACCAACAAGCTGCAGAGTCGTTGTAGCAGAACCTGATCGTGGGGGGAGCATTTGAGAGGTTTCTGGTAGCAGAGCTGGTCTGCATACCTCCTGGAGTCAGAGCGACTCGCTCTCCATATAGCAGAGGTTGCGGAGACAGTGAAGGAGAGGCACGCCGAACCGGGAGAAGCGACTGCCACAGCGAGACAGCCGTCCCAAAGAAGTGCACCTGGTGACAGCATACCCGGTGAGTCAGAGAAGCCTGAGTGACTCTGGGACGCTGAGATGTAGGCCGTGTGGTTGCTGCAGGTCGGGTTGCTCGCGAGAGAGCAAGAGACCATTTGGCCGGTCTGAATGTCGGTCAAGTGTGAGCTCAGTCAAATTACTGAATGCTTTTGATAATCATGATGGTATGAAACTGCTAAGAAACCCGAGTGAAAGGTTTTGTGAATACCGATCTGTAAAGAGATCTAAGAAAGGCTAACCTGGAGCCGAACGAAACCCCAGGGTGAATTACATGAAAGTGTGAGTTTAAGCAAGCTTTGGCAAGTGCCAATTGGTGGTTGTATGCCTTGCCAAGTGTTACGCAAGGACAATCATTATCCTGTCCCAAGAGGATGAAAGCATTGGCAAGTGTCAATAGAGTGCCAGTAGTGATGAGGTCCAGAGAGGGCCAGGGAAAACTATAAAATATGAACTTATGAATCCGCCAGTGTTCCAGTTTACAAGTTCCCAGCAGAAGAGCAAACTGGGCATTTTATGTTGGTTTCGACAAAGTGATTGATCTGAATGAAAGCAAGAAAATAAGCACTGGTTGAATACCAATACGACTGAAAGCAAGTACTGGCAAGAAAATAAGAACTTTTTGAATACCAAGTTGAATGAAAGCAAGTATTTTTGAAAACTGATCTGAATGAAAGCAGTTTTGTGAATTCCTACACTATAAAGGAACTGTGTAAATATTGAGAGCAAGCATTGGCAAGGGCCGTAGAAAGATATGAACGTGCAGCAAGTGAATAGTGTCAATACCAGCAATGTTAAAGCATCATGAAGATGAGAAATGGGAATAAACCAAGTACCGCCGTAGAGCTGAAACAGTGGCAACATGTATATAAGGAAGAAGCGGCAAGACAGGTGTGTCAGTTGCGTGACCTGTAATTAGATTTCGCACACAGACAGACTTTTGCTTTGTACTTTGTGACACAGACTATCCTTCGTTTATTCAGGTGGGGAAATCCCACCGTAGCACAGGGCAAGTTAGGCCTTTTCCAACCTGCGTTTTGTTGAATGAAGGTTTATAGCCCAGACCTTCAATTCAGTTGTCTGTGTCTATTTCATGATGCCTTCACAGTACCCAGAACCGGGTATATAAATAAAGGAGATGGGAGTTCTTTCTGTGAGTGGTGTGGTGGGACCTTGGAAAAAAAGGTGCCTCTCTGCTCCTCCCCTCTGGCCTATCCGCAGGCCACATTTTTGCTCTCTTTTCGAAAACCTCTTACATCCCATTTCCTTCGCTCATTTTAATGTGAAATTTGTGAAATGAGACCATTGAAGGAGGAACAAAGCCATTCCGGTATTCCAAACCTCCACCTAGAAACAATTTAGTTTGTGAGGTTCTATGAGGTGCTATGTAAGCATGCCGAATAACTCACTAATGTACATCTAATAGTGACAAACAACCACGAAGAACTGCCACGGCCCCTGCACATCCAGGCAGCAATTTTCAGGGAAGATTCTGACCTGCCAAACCCAAAATCTGCCACATCTCCCTCCTTAACACCAAATACACCTACAATGGTTCCCTTTTTACAGAGAGACATTCCCAGTCAGAAGAAGTACAACCAATAGGGACCCTTGACACAAACTCTCTCCACATTTCCAAACTTTCAATTATAGCTATGCTGTCATAGAAATGCAGGTGCTATGATATGATAGGTTATTTATAACGTGATTAATACTCAGAGATTTCTAAGCGCAGACCTATACCCAGAGGTTTCTAAACGCAGACCCGGGTATTGAACCTGTGTTGCTCCATATCGGATTGCTTCCAAGGCCCCTGAGCTATCCTCCCGAGACAGGATATAAAAACATTGGGCTGCGATCTGACCCCAACCCTTGAGTCTCTCCGTCACCTACTGGAGATTTGCCGATTTCTTCAAACCTGTTACTCCTCATTGTCAATTTGGTTGCATAGCCCATGCATGCTCGCTGTTACTTGTTATGCATGTGTTTTGTTACTTACATATAGTTATACTCGCTGTATCCGACGTATCAACTGCTGATCTAGTGTCTCTCTCTCTCTCGCCATATATGTTTTCTATGAGTATCACATTGTCAGAGGCTCGTTTGCAAATGCCACCCCAGCCGTTGCTGACAACTGTACAACCAGAGGAAAGATAAAAACGGATATCTTGAGGGGAGAGTGGATGTGTTTTCTTTGCAAAAGCAGCTATTCAAAAAAGGGAATTATTTAATTGTACTAACATTGTAAATTGGCTTTCTAAAAACAGTTTACAATGTTAATTTCTCAGAATCACTTCAGGTACATATTTCAGTCATAAAAAGAATGTTACAATTGCCTTATTGAGCAAAGCACGTTATCAAAACCTAGAATACCACTAAACATTATTTTCTGATGGAAGGTTATCATTCGAAGATTCACTGTCTGGTACCTGCCTATTGTAAACTTTCAAAATACCGATCTGAGAAAGGGGTAGAGAACAAACAGAGCCAATGAGGGTTCCAGCTTGCTTTGCATAAAATCAAAAAGCATTGTTGGATCATTTGAATGACCCCAGATCTTTATATTTGACAAATATGCCTATAATAAAAGGGTGCTATGCTTGAATCACTAAACACATAATGGACACTGGGATTCGTGCTCATTTCATTTAGCAGAATACTTACACTTGCATTAAAGGGTTTGCAGCATTAAACTATATAAACTGATTTGGAGCACCTCAATCTTGGCAAATGAGAATAGAATGGATGTGAAATCAATCAATCCTTTGGGGTCCAAGTGGCATCTGGATATCATATTTCCTTTCCCCTTGCAAAGTCTTATCTGGATCTCAGGGTAAAGGTAGTTCTGCGCATGCTCAGGGTCCATGCACTGGCATCCAAAGAGAATTGCATATGGAGGAGATTATGTAAACGCTCTGCTTTTTAACATTAACTTTGTTCCACCAGCAAATTGCACATTGCCAATTGACATATGTCACAAACGGGTCTTTTGGAACCAAGACGTACGCCAAGACCAAATGCTTATGGTTCAACAATGTTATTAGGGACTGTGGACAGGGGTGGGCCGACTTAAATATAAACATGGTCTTTCACCAAAGAAATAACAAAATATAGGATGCCTCCTTGCACAAATGTCTCTTGCGACGGCTTTCCCAGTCTCAGAATGAGTGGTCAAGCGTTCAAGTCTCAGCTGTCACTGTTCCAAAGTCTCAGAGGAGTTACCTTACTCCTCTATCGAGTATGCAGCAAACCCTCCTTCTGCTCCTCTGAGCCTAGTTGAAGGATTTCCGAGTCCCCGTACCCCAAGACTAAACAAACCCTTCTTCTGCTCCTCTGAGCCTAGTTGAAGGATTTCCGAGTCCCCGTACCCCAAGACTAAACAAACCCTTCTTCTGCTCCTCTGAGCCTAGTTGAAGGATTTCCGAGTCCCCGTACCCCAAGACTTAACAAACCCTCCTTCTGCTCCTCTGAGCCTAGTTGAAGGATTTCCAAGTCCCCGTACCCGAAGACTAAACAAACCCTTCTTATGCTCCTCCGAGCCTAGGGCCGGGCTGTCTGGGGTTCCTTACCTTCAAGACTAAACCAGTCCTTCATGTTCTGCAGGACCTTCTGTTTTTATTTTTTTTAGACATAGCACTGAGGCAGTCAGGAGAGAGACAGAAGGACCAATTCCTACTGGCCTTCCTTCCCATCTCAGTTCTTCCCACCTGCTCTCTGAACTGTCACTAGGCTCCCCGACCCCGATGGAACCTACTCCCGCCTTGTTAAACATACCTGGGGCCTGACCTGGCCCTCTGGAACCTCCTACTTCTGGCTGACTAGCCTACTTCTGGCCCCTTGACTCTCTTTTTAATATCCTCATGAAATGTTCTCATTCTAAACTCCCCACTCTGGAGGTTTCTCTGTCTCTCCACCCTCACAGGTTCTTCTCCCTCCCCACCCTAGGGAGCAATCACTCTCTCCCACCCTGGGCACCTTCTTCTCATTCCCCACTCTGGGGTATTCTCAGGCTCTCCACCCTCACAGGTTCTTCTCCCTCCCCACCCTAGGGAGTAATCTCTCTCCCCCCACCCTGGGGATCTTCTTCTCATTCCCCACTCTGGGGTATTCTCAGGCTCTCCATCTTCACAGGTACTTCTTCCTCCCCACCCTAGGGGGTAATCACTCTCCCCCCACCCTGGGGATCTTCTTCTCATTCTCCTCTCAGGGATATTCTCAGGCTCTCCCCACTTTGGGCCTCTTCTCACTTCTGTCAAGCATGCTCCACTTACTGCCTGTTCAAGAGGGCATGTACCCGCATCAGTGTTCCCACGCCGGTGGACAGTAACAGGTTTGCAGCCCTCGCAGCTCCCATAGCAGGTCATGAATAGACTGCAACAAATGCACCTTCCGCACACAGCACGCTATGTTCCTTCCAGTGGTCACATGATGCATCAACAATCACGTGACACGCCATAATGCATGCCAGGAAGTGTTTCAACACCAGGGTATTTAAATGCCTCCCGTTTCCTCACCCCCTTCTAATCACACTTCTACACTCTATCCGCATCACCACATCTCACAGGTAATTAGCTATGGATACTGTAAGTTCTTTGTTGGTGCTGATGGTCCTTTTCTTTCCTCACAGCTCTGCTGTGTACCTGGCGGTGGCTTCTTCCTCCTTACCTTTTGCCCTATTGATTGGCCAGGAATTCTTGTATTCCTTTTTCTGGCTGATCCATAGAGAAGAAGGACATTTAGTACACCTAGGACACCAGCCACGACAACTCCCCACCCTGGGGTGTTCTCAGGCTCACCCTACTCCGGGGCTCTTCTTACTCTCACTTCCCACTCTATGGGGCTCTCAGGATCTCCCCACTCCACTCCTAGTTTTATTTCCATCATCTTTTGCACTGTCCTTACTATCGGCTTCAATTCCACTCCTGGTTTTGGTTCCTAATTTTCTCTGCTAATAGTACCGACTTTGACTTCGACTCCAATGCTGATTTTTATTCCTCCCTCTTTCCTCTGTTACTACCAATGACTTCCACTCCACTTCTAGTTTTACTCCCTCTTTGCCTTCTTTCTGTCCCCTTTTACTCTCACAACTTTCTTGTCTTGTTTGGAGACCACACCTCTCTACCCTGCTGCCACTTTCCCAGCTCCCCTCTCCAGCACACTCCTATCTTCAGTTGACAAAGTCTCTGCGCACTTCTCTTCTACAGTAATCTTCTCTCTCCAGTCTTCTCCAAACATGAGCCGTCTGCTCCTGTCAGCCACCAGACTGCACTGTGCTGCTTGGTTTATATAGCCAAATTCACCCTCCCCCTGAGTGGAATTGAGGCTGACAGTCTGCAGCTGTGTGCCAAATGTGTAAAAGGATTAGGATTGGCTAGACTCTCACTTCCTGATAGTCATATTGAATCTGAGAGGGTTGGGCTGACTCCTTGGTAGCCATTTTGAACTTCTGCACGCATGGAGAAGCTGAACTAGCTCCTTGAGTGAAGGATATCCTGCTGCACTGCTGTTGGGTCTGTTAGGGGGTGTCTAGGTGTGTTTAGGTTCCCCCAGGGTCTCCCTGCCTTGAAGGGTTTTACTATGGCCTCCCTGCACTTGAAGGGATAATTTAATTTCCCTCATCCGTTCTGGATTTTCTAATGGGGAAAGAAGGGCTTTGTGGGAGATGCAGTCCATCTGAGGGTAGTTTGCCTCAATAGGGTCACTATTTGGGTTCTGTGACAGGTGTTATGATGTCTTCCCTGCCTTAAGTGACGGACTGAGTATTCTGCCATGTTTACTCTTTCCCCAGCCCCTAATTCTGTTTCCCGGATCCGGTCCGGGTTTTGTTTCTGTTTCTGAGGGGCATTGTGTGTCACACTCACCTGTGTCTCTGCAGGAGCGATGGACGAGCCTCCCTTCACCCCGAGTCTTCACTTCCCCTGTTTCACCCGGAGGAATACCTTTATCTTTAGTAGGGTGTGCAGTCCATCCTGCATTTGCAGGGGCGCAATTCACTCATGTGATTGGTGCCAAAGTCTGGAGGCTGGGTCCAGATGCCAAACGCTGTTTTATGCCTTCACAGCAAGGCCGAGAGTTCAAGGTGCCAGTTTCTTCACTGGCTAGAAAGTCCTTCCCACAAGTGAACGTTGTGCAGAGAATGTTGAGTGTCCAAAATTGTCTGTATTGTCTTCGTTTGGCGATATTCTTGTGGGTGAGTAGCGCTGCGTGTAGAAGCTAGCTGCTGGTAGGTTTGCGCAGTGCCTTCAATTCGAGCATGCCTGGTAATGTCTCTCCCTTTCCCTTACAGGAGAAATTATGTGGTATTAGCGCCTCGAGTCCGGGTTCAGCGCTACTGGAGACTTGGTGGTTAGGTAAGTTTGCACGCAGGCTTTTGGTAATTATGCACAGTGAAATAAGTGTCCGTGTTATTGGAGTGAGCGCAATGAATAATGTCTCTTCTTTCCTACAGGGGTTTGTGTGCTCGTGCAACTAACCTGGATTCCAGCGTCGCGGGAAGATTCGGTGAGTATGCGCAGCGTTACTGATGTGCGCATGTTAACTCTGTTCTTCTTTGTTCTTACAGGTGCCGGTGTAGAAGTTCCCTCTTGACTAGAGATAGCTGCGGCGTGGAGTAAGAACCAGGTAAGCTGAAGCTGAATGATCCAGAGCGGGTAAGCAGAAGTAGGATGATCCAGAGCAGGTAAGCAGAAGCAGGATGATCCGGAGCAGGTAAGCAGAAGCAGGATGATCCAGAGCACGGCAAGTGTGTTGCTGATACAGCTCACAGTAAGCAACACGAAGCACTGGAAGAATCTTGGGTGTGGCTTATATAGCCAGCCACACCAAAACAATAGAGAGCTCATGAGTTATCATGCACTTCCTGTTTGGCATCAGCAAGTGGTAACCAGGAAGTTATTACAAACACTAGGAAGGAATGAAAGGAGGGATTTGTTATGGGTTCTTTGTGTGCCTATGCCAGGCCTGCCAAGCCTCCACCCAGCTTGCCCCAACTACCTACCTGATACCCATGACAGTCTTTCCCCTCAAGACCCCTCCCAGTGGTGTGTATGAGGGCTTTGGTTTCTCAGGATGGTCCCGATGGAATTTCCGCACCAATCGTGGGGCATGCATGTGCGTGCTGGGTTCCCATGATCTTTCCTGGGGTCCGTACCCCTTCCAGTCAATCAAATAATACAGGGTCTTTCGTACTTGTTTGGAACCTAATTTGTTATTTACTTCATATTCTGGTGCTTTTTCACCCACTTTTATGGGTGTGGGAGGTGTGGAAGTTCGGGTTCCTGGGTGTGCTGGTTTTAATAGTGACACGTGAAATACGGGATGTATACGCATATGTTGAGGTAACGCCAGTCTCATGGCTGCTGGATTAATTAATTACTTTTTCTATTGTGTATGGGCCGATATATCTAGGCTGAAATTTCTTGGGACCCTTTAAAGCAATGTGTCTAGTTGCCGGCCAGACCGAGTCTCCCACTTGATAATCTGGGGCTTTTCGTCGATGGTGATCAGCGTTTCTTTTCTGTGTTTCTTTGGCTTGCTATAGGTTCCTGCTGGCTGCTTTCATGATGCTGGCATGTAGATTCTTTACTGCGGGCATTTCAATCTTTTCTGGCGGATCGTAGACCGACGTTCTGGGGTTTCGACCATATATAGTAAAGAAGGGTGTTGCTTGGGTTGATGAATGTGTTGAGTTGTTGTAGGCATACTCTGCCATCCATAGAATTTCTGTCCAGCTTTGGCATGTTTGGTGTAATAGATAGCACAAATACTGTTCCATGGTCTGGTTCGTGCGCTCGGTTTGGCCGTCTGTTTGAGGGTGGTGAGTAGAAGACAGGTGGACTTCTACTCTTGCCAAGGCACAACATTTTTTCCAAAAACGAGATAAAAATTGGCTGCCTCTGTCAGAAATGATTATGGTAGGGAATCCATGTAACTTAACGATTCGGTCTAGGAAAACCTGCGCCAGGGTCTGAGCTGAGGGAATACCCTTTAGAGCTATGAAATGGGCCATTTTGGAGAAGAGGTCCACTACTACGAGGATGGTATTATAAACTGAGTTAGGAGGTAGATCAGTGACAAAGTCCATTCATACTGTATGCCAGGGTGTTGGCAGAATGGTGATTGGCTGAAGGAGGCCAGCTGGTTTTTGCCTGGATGTTTTGTATTGTGCACACACCTCACAGGTGCCCATGTAAGTGGCAATATCTTCTTGCCAAGTTGGCCACCAATAAGATTGCTTACTTTCTTCATGGTTTTGGCTATAACCGGATGGGCTTCTAACAGTGAGTCATGGTAGCCTAATATGATTGCTTGTTGCAGATCTTTAGTTGGAACGTACAGGCGTTTTTGGTAGTATGGTAGTTTGTCTTGAATGGTGAACTGATCTTCCTTTGTGTCCCAAGCCAGTAGGTCTTCTTCAGACATATTTTCTTTTATTGTTTCCTGCAGAGTATTTAACGGAGATGGGCCGATGCAGAAGCTGAGAATTTTATGGCTGGGTATGATCTCCACCGGGTTAGGGGCATTGTAGACTTCCTCTCCTGTGCAAATGCGGGATAACGCATCCGCTTTCCCGTTCTAAACTCCTTGGCGGTAGGTGATTACAAAGTCGTATTCCATTAAGGATAGGATCCAACAGAGATGCCTAGAAGACTGAGCTTTTGCTGAGCGTAAGTATTGCAAGTTCTGATGATCCGTTAATATTGGGATGGTGTGTTTTGCTCCTAGTAAGTAATGTCTCCTTTCACACAGTGTGCTTTTGATTGCTAGGAGTTCTTTCTCAGAAATTGCATAGTTTAATTCTGCTGGGGAAAATGTCCTTGACCAAAAGGCAATGGGGTGAAGGCATCCGGTTTCAGGATTTTGTTGGGACAATACGGCCCCCATGGCAATGCTTGAAGCGTCCGTTTCCACGATGTACGGTAAATCGGGCTGTGGGTGTTGCAGAATTGGGGCGGAGGTGAATTCTTCCTTGAGAGCTCGGAAAGCTTCTTCCACCACTGGTGTCTATTCGAACTTTCAGTGTTTGCGCAGCAAGGATGTTATTGGATGTACAATATGTGAGAATCCTGGTATGAAGCGTTGATAAAAGTTTGCAAACCCTAGGAAACTCTGTACTCCCTTTACAGACGTGGGTGAGGACCAAGTGAGGATTGCCTCTACTTTTCTTTTGTCCATCTTGACCCCCTGCGGTGTCAGTACATATCCCAGAAACTCCACTTCGGTGACGTGGAAGGAGCATTTTTCTAGCTTTGCATACAGTTGGTCTTCATGCATCTCGCACGTGGGTTACGTGCTCTTGGGGAGTGGTGGAGTAGATCAGAATGTCATCAATGTAGACGACTGCGCAGACATCGAGGAGTTCCCGTAACACATCATTCATAAAATGCTGGAACGCAGCCGGGGCATTGTAAAGCCCAAAGTGCATGACCTGGTATTCGTACAAGCCATAGCGGGTACGGAATGCAGTCTTCCACTCGTCCCCTTTCTTCATGCGTTCCAGGTGATATGTGCTACGTAAGTCTAGCTTGGTGAAAATGTTCACTTGTCTCGTCTCACCTGGTCTATGAGTACTGGTATTGGAGGTAACGGGTACTTATTTTTTATGGTGACTTGATTTAGGGCCTAGTAATCAATACACGTTCTTAAGTCCCCCTCTTTCTTCGGTACAAAGAAGAGTGGGGAGGCGGCTGGTGACTTAGATGGTCTAATGAAGCCATTGGCCAGGTATCGATCCAAGTAGGTCCATAGATGAGTGTTTTCTTCCTCGGTTAATTCATAAATGCGGCTGCATGGTACTTGTGCCCCTGATTGCAGGTCCATCTGGCAGTCGTAAACTCGATGTGGTGGTAGTGTATTAGCTTGCTCCTTCGCGAACACATCCTAGAACTCCTGGTATTCCTCTGGTAAAGTGCCCACCAAGCCTAAACCTGCTATCTTTTCCTGTGAAGCTAATAATGTGCTTCCTTTGATCCCTTTGATGTCGTAACAAGAGGCGCATTCTGTGGAAAAGAGTAAGGTTCGAGCTCGCCAATCTATCTTTGGGTTGTGCGTCTCTAGCCATGGTATCCCAAGAATCAGCTGGAATTGGGGTGCAGCGAGAAGGTCGAATCTAATACTTTCTCTGTGGCCATCTTGGCAGATTAAGGTGATGGTGGAAGTACACTGTGTTACTGCTCCCGAAAGGAGTTGTGTGCCATCCACAGCTGTCCCGCCTTCTGCGGTGTCCTTACGGTGGAATGCTAATCCCAAGGTCTTTGCAGTGTTTATGTCCAGGTAGTTCCCAGTAGCCCCACTGTCTATGAAAGCCTTGAGGGCATGCATTCGGGTGGGCTGTGAAGGGTCCACCAAAACCACAGGAATACTGAAATGTGAGATCTGAGTGCTCCGTTCCTGGCTTGACAGACTGACCTCTACATCTGCCAGGGAATTGGAGTTTTCCACTATCACACCTGTGTCTTCCCCTATGTTATCTAGTACCCCCATTGTCTTCCATGGGGGTTTAATCGTGCAGTTCCAGAGGAAGTGACCAGATTGGCCGCAATATAAGCAAAGTTTTTCCTGACGCCTCCGTTCTCTCTCCGTCTTGGTGAGTGGTCCCCTGAGAACACCCAATTGCATGGGCTCGGAGTGTATTTCTGAGGCCTGTCGATGGGACGCTTCCTTTGGTCGGACATACACTGGTCTATGCTCTGATCTGGTTCGTCAGCCTTGCGATCCTGTAACCGGTGGGTGAGTTGCATAGTTAGGTTGATGTATTCACTGCAATCTTCGGGAGGATTAACTACTTGCACCAAGACATCTTTAAATTCTCCTCTCAGTCCTTGATAAAATTACATTATTCGTTTCTCCTCTGGCCAACCTGATTCAGCTATTAAGCGATTGAATGTGGTGACATATGAGATAAGATCCTGACCACCCTGTCACAGAGAGAGTAGCTCATCGTCCAGGGCCTGACCTCGAGTCCGATGGGCAAATAGATTTTCCAGTTCACGCTGAAAACCTGGATAATTTCTCAGTAAAGGGTCATCCCTAAGCACTAACGGGACAGACAGGTCCGCCGCGTGGCCTCCTAAATAGGAGAGGACAAAAGCTACTTTAGCTTGGTCATTAAGAAAGGTGTCTGGTTTGCATATGAAATGTTGCAGGCATTGATTCATGAACGCTCCAAATTTCTTGGGATCCCCAGTGAAGCGTTCCAGGGGTGCTAAAGGGATGTTGCCTGGAAGCAATACCTGAACGGGTGTGGCTACGGGTGCCACGGTAGGCTGCCCCTGTGGAACTCCACCTGGTAGGGTTCTAGACCAGCTTGGGTCTGTAGGAGCTGACTTGCCAAATGGTCCGTTTTTGTCCCTATTGACTACCAGTTCGTGCCTTAAGGCATTTGTCTCTGAGCGTGCTGCATGCACCTCGGCCCGTAGTTCACCTAACAATAGGGAAAGCTGGTCTACCTTGGAGGTTTCCATCACTCGGGCACAGGTATTGAGGATGACTTTGTGTTCTGTCACACTCACCTGTGTCTCTGCAGGAGCGATATACGAGCCTCCCTTGACCCAGAGTCTTCACTTTCCCTGTTTCCCCTGGAAGAATAGCTTGATCTTTAGTAGGGTGTGCACTCCATCCTGCGATTCACTCATGTGATTGGTGCCAATGTCTGTAGGCTGAGTCCAGATGCCAAACGTTGTTTTATGCCTTCACAGCAAGGCCGAGAGTTCAAGGCGCCAGTTTCTTCACTGGCTAGAAAGTCCTTCCCACAAGTGAATGTTGCACGGAGAATGTTGAGTGTCCAAAATTGTCAGTATTGTCTTTGTTTGCCGGTATTTTTGTGGGTGTGTAGCTCTGCGTGTAGAAACTAGCTGCTGGTAGGTTTGCGCAGCGCCTTCAATTCGAGCGCGCCTGGTAATGTCTCTCCCTTTCCCTTACAGGAGAAATTATGTGGTATTAGCGCCTCGAGTCCGGGTTCAGCGCTACTGGAGACTTGGTGATTAGGTAAGTTTGCACGGAAGCTTTTGGTAAGTATGCACCGCGTAGAGAAAGAAAGCACAGTGAAATAAGTGTCCGCGTTATTGGAGTGAGTGCAATGAATAATGTCTCTTCTTTCTTACAGGGGTTTGTGCGCTCGTGCAACTAACCTGGATTCCAGCTACGCAGGAAGATTCGGTGAGTATTCGCAGCGTTACTGATGTGCGCGTGTTAACGCTGTTCTTCCTTGTTCTTAAAGGTGCCGGTGTAGAAGTCCCCTCTTGACTGGAGATAGCTGCGGCGTGGAGTAAGAACCAGGTAAGCTGAAGCTGAATGATCCAGAGCGGGTAAGCAGAAGTAGGATGATCCAGAGCAGGTAAGCAGAAGCAGGATGATCCGGAGCAGGTAAGCAGAAGCAGGATGATCCGGAGAAGCTAAGCAGAAACAGGATGGTCCAGAGCACGACAAGTGTGTTGCTGATACAGCTCACAGTAAGCAACACGAAGCACTTGAAGAATCTTGGGTGTGGCTTATATAGCTAGCCACACCCAAACACTAGAGAGCTAATGAGTTATCAAGCACTTCCTGTTTGGCAACAGGAAGTGGTAACCAGGAAGTTACAACAAACACTAGGAAGAAATGAAAGGAGGGATTTGTTATGGGTTCTTTGTGTGCCTATGCCAGGCCTGCCAAGCCTCCACCCAGCTTGCCCCAACTACCTGCCTGATACCCATGACATTGTGGGAAATGTATTTTTGCATTACCAATCTGTCTAGGCACCCAGCTCCCTGAGTCTTCTGGCTCATGGTCTCCACAAGCTCACTGACCGGGCAGCTAGTTCGGTGTGGGCATGCTCACTGCGGGGTGCGAGGCCAACCTCTAACGCTGCGGGTTGGACCTGCGCTTTAAAAAAAGAAGAAAGACAACATATACCAAAATCCTCATGTTAATATGGACACTGTGGGAACTAGTGCTGTCTTCTTATTTTTCTGAATATTTTTATTTTTTTAACATACACCACTCTTTTAATGTTATGATATATTCACATTTTATAAGGCTTAACTGAGTGTTTTCCAGCATAATCAAGATTATACCATTGGAGAAAATTGTGAAGTTATGTTTAATGATTTCTTATTTGCCGGTTTTGTAAGGTAAAGCCATGTAGCCCCTGAATCAAACTTCTAAAAATAAAAAACGTGATTATTTGCTTTAACTATTTTCTCAGACACAAAAAATTGCATACACCGAAGAGTACATACCACCTCTCATAGGATTTGTCAAATATTCTAATGTTACAAACTCCTACACATAATAACAAATCCCAATTGTTATCTCAATTTCATTTATTTAACACATTTATTCATACGTAGGAAAAACGTTCATAAAATATTTTTTTCAGTCAATAGCTCCAGTGTAGAGGAGGAGCCAAGTATCCCCACTCCAACTGCCCCGCCTACATTACCTGAAAAGTATGAACCAAAGTATGTGACGTATACTGAACAATTAAACCAGCAAATAGAAGAGCGTGGACTCTGTGCAGTACCCATACAAATACCTATACCTAAGAGAATATGGGAGGTAAAGTACCCATTGAGGAAACCATACCTGCATACAAGACAATATGATGGCCATTTGAACGAGATTCCTGAAGAAGCAGAGAAACTAAATGGAAAAGATGAATTTTGACATCATACAAAGTGAATCAACACACATATAGAACAATAACCAGACCAGAGAGGCAGACGATTTATAAAAACAAAGAAGTAGCAAGGATAAGTGACATCTTGGGATCAAGATGAAGAGACTTATGCCACAAACCTGATGAAGACACTTAGTTAGTTTAAACATGTACAGATGCAATGAAATGCAAGCAGCAAAGCAATCATGAAGCTAGTCACATGCTTTGAATAGATTAGACCGCGGCAAGCGCTAACATATATATACATATATACCTCTATAGAAACATATGGACAAGTAAAGGATGGATGTTTCCACTACGCATATGAGCAGTACTGAACAAATCAAGAAGGCCTAATTTCAGTATCATAGTTAAGAAAAGCAATTGAATTAAACAGATTAAAATTTCAGCTAAGGAGTTGACTGAGCCAAGAACGCCATGGTCTTGTCAAAATGGAATTGGCTGACATTGGATACAATTAACGTGAAAGAACAGAAGCTCCTGTTCAGAGAGGTCAAGCAAAAACAAAAGACGTCAGAGGACTATTGAAGAATAAAATCAAATACATGAAAAGGCTCAATTCCATGGTGTCAGTCACATGATAGAAGGAAGTTGGACAAACGAGATGATCACACCTACTCACGGAGGCCGGCTGGTGCCAGTATGCCTTAAAAATTCTCAGAGAACAGTACAAACCCAAGGCCAACTTCAAAGCACTAATTGACATTGGACCATTGAGGTGAAGATGTATGATAAGCTAACTGGTGGGAAGTCGGTGCTAAGACCAGCTCACCCGCACCTGGTTGTTCAGTCTGCATGCTGCCAACATAGGTGGAAAAGTACTGACTGGGGTTAGAAGCCAACCAATTGTAGGGGACCACGTAATTGGGGGTCATATAGCTTGTGTAGCCAATGGGACGTTGTACATTTGGTTACGTTCATAGTGGCCATTTTAAAGAGAGGGCTTAGTTGCTCCACCTGATGTTAACTATCCAATTACCTCTCTCTGTTACCCTATACAGATATGGAGCCTTTGCTTAGTTATTCACTTAGAACCAATCCCACCTCCCATTAGGTTTTTGTAGTTTGCCACATAGTATGACGTTGGTAATTACACAGGTCAAAATGTCAATGATGACCACTTATGGGTATAAGGGCCCAGTTTTTGTTATGAAGTAAGTAGAGTCAGAGTATCGAGCGATTGCTGATGTTCGTTGTACTCCCTGTTTTAGATACTTGACATTAAAACAGATGAAGTTTTGCTAAGCTATTTGTGCCGTCTTGATTAGTGATGTATGAATAAAATCTGCATCCCCATCCATCTCCAGGGTATTGCTACACTTTTGAAAGGGCTGTCTGAGGAACACGCAGCTCACTTGGTAGCAGAGATAGGATGGTTTGATAAGATAACCATCGGCCGTCGACATAAGTAACTTTAGAGTCTCTGCAATATTGCACGACCTTTGCCATTCGGCTGACAGAACGTGAAGCTCCCCGTAGAAGTGGATAGATAACTCCTTGCAAGGGACAGTTTGATGGGACCCCGATTTTCAGATAGAAACCCCTCCCACATCTACGTGAAGCAGATCGATAAGCGGATCGAAGAGGCGGTAACGAAGGCGGTGATCCTGAGAGTCCGAAGAAGAAAAATATGCGAACGGTGAGTAAATAGACCAAAGAGTGTGGCAAAGGGATGCATGTATAGTGAATAACAGAGAGTAACGGAGGGAGGTGGGATAAAATATAATGCAAGCGTATGAGTGTAATATATATGTATATTGGAAACAAGATATTGACTTGAGTGTGGCCGAGAAATATATAAAGAAGAATAGTCGTGAGTGAGGCCACTATAAGAGAATACAGCCTGTTCTTAGACTTTAAAGAGTGCTAGCAGAGACCTTTATCTAGAGTCCCAAAAATCAATGACGTAGGAGACGGGATCGATTAAAGACGATCCAGAAAGAGATAGGTTTAAGTTCCAATCAGAGCAATTTTAGAGAGCAAGACAAGTCTTAAGAAGAAGATTGTGAACAGTACATGTGGCCGGTCAAGTTTGTCTGTTTGTTTTATGTGATTGAAAGGTGTGATGACGTCAGAGTTGAAAGAAAACATTTTATGTAATAGAGAAGTGTGAAGTTGAGACACAAAAGTTGATTGTTTTAAAATTAAACTTGGATGGTTGTTTTTTAGAAAGATTAAAGTTAAAAATTGTGTTTTGACGGGATTTTACTTGCGACAATTGGTGCTCACTCATAAGTGTATTTTAATTGAGACGTAATTTGGAAACTGTAATCCAAGCATAAACGAGTGTAGCAAAGTGAAAAGTGAAGGTTAAAAAATGGAAGAAGTGACTCTATTAGTGCATCTTTACAAACAGCTACCGAAGCACGAGCTTAAACTTAAACAATACAGTGCAGAGTGGGTTAAAGGAACCGCAGACAAAATGTTCATGCCATGACCACAAGGCGGATCATTAACAAAGACAGTTCTGCGCCATATGACGACATATTTGCATGCAGCATACACAGGAAAAAAGTTCGAAAAGCGCCTAGCGAGTCTAAAGTCCGCCCCGTCTGAAATAAAAGACGAAACTAAGAATGACGAAGGGTTATATCCATTAAGGGAACTTAAAGCATATAGCAATCCGTCATATGAGTCACCTACGCAAAGTAGTGACAAGGGCCCAGATAAAGATACTGAGAAAGATAAAACCTCCAAAGTCCCGAGGGACAAGGAGAGACGCGATAAGGAGAGAAGAGATCGAGCAAGCACATCTCTAGATATAAGGAGAGAAATAAAGAGATGGAAAGGAGACAAGGATAAAACTGATGAGATAGCGCGCTTACAAAACAAATGGATGGGAAGTCAGATTTTACTTAAACTCGATGGTAAAGGCATCGAGGATGTAAGACAAAGGGGAGATTAAGATGAACAAGACAGAAAAGGCAAAGAAAGGGGGGAACGATTGAAAGATGAGGGAGCGAAAAGAAAAAACAGACAAAGACGAGAACAGTTAAATCAAGATGAGCAAGCTAAAAAACAAGAGAGAGCAGAAGAGCAAAGAAAACGTAACAATAGTCAAAGAACAGCTGATGAACAGGAAAGACTAGGAAGGAAAAGAATAGAAGATGAACAGGAAAGGATAAGAGAGAAAAGAATACAGAGGCAAAGGGATGAGGGCATACGAATGGCATATGAACGAAGGGATATCAAAAGGAAAGAGGAAGACAGAGTAAGAGAGGAAGCAAGAAAGCGCAGAGAAGTCGATGACAATATGGAACGCACAAGAAGGCAGAGAGCACACAATCTCGATTATTTGGAAAGGGAAGTAAGAAATCCCAATCCACATGTAGCCTGGGAAGATAAAGAGGAATTTTTTCCTGAATCCGAGTCATTACCAGGTACGTCTAGTGTAAATCTAGACGACGAGTTTGAGTCTTGGGGAAAGGATCAACAAAGTATACCACGAAATGCAAGCCCAGAAAGAATCACAACGGAAGGGAAAAAATGATCGTCTTGCGAGCACTCAGTTGTACAACACGGAGGAAGCCTCCTGTAGTGCGAGACACAAGGAGCTGTCTTTGGAC
The DNA here is from genome assembly GCF_040938575.1 of Ambystoma mexicanum. Lineage (NCBI taxonomy): Eukaryota > Metazoa > Chordata > Amphibia > Caudata > Ambystomatidae > Ambystoma > Ambystoma mexicanum. The sequence continues at coordinate 159,716,522 of NC_090940.1, forward strand.
AGACTAACATTAAATAGAGATGATGGGAGAAGTTGCATGAGTTGGGCACAAGAGGTATCAGACGAAGAAAGGGAAACCTTCCAGAGGGAAGAGAGGAGTGATGTATGTGATCCAGAGGGATATTCACCTATGGATAAGGGAATAAGATGGTCAGATTAAAAAATACCTATGTCTAAGGCACCAGAGCCACTGACACAGTCAGACCGGCATAAAGGGCATCCCCACGGTCAGAGGTGGGAGTGCCCGCCATATGTAAGCAGGTTAAGATCATTGACAGGTAGACAGCGATGAGGGAATATTACCTCAGCGGTAGATAGACAAATGATGACAGATGAGAATGAGTTTGGGGTGTCACAATTCCCCTTCTTTGAAAAGGGAGGGGCCAGACTGCCCTTCATACCATGGCCCCAAATGGACAGAGATAATTTAAAGTGCAAACTCTCGAGTTTAACTTCCGGCACTGGAAAATGGATACATGATTTAGAAAAAATGACGGGAGGGACAACATTAGCGATAGGGGATATTTAAGGTCTTCTGATCGCCATACTTGGTGAGAGAGCTGATGACCTATGAACAAGGGCAGGTTACCCTGGTGTGACTGCAGTCAACACTGAGCATGGTGGAGCGCCATTTAATAACTGCAGAGCAGCAATTTGGAAAGCGCTACGAGTACTATGTCCGGATATGTCCGATATGGGAGCAATAATGACAAAAAAGATGAAGGAAGGAGATGATCTGTTAGTTTACATTAAAAATTTCAAAGACGCCTGGATGCTTGAGACTCGTGAGACTTGGGGGAAATCTATACCTGTATTTTATCATTTATTATGCCAAGGGCTGCCAGAGCAAGTACAGAAGCAGCTCAAGAAATTAGTGGGTATAGAAGCTAAACTGTGGTCAGAAATCCAGTTAACTGTTGACTCCTGCAGGAAAAGAATCGCAAAAAAGACGACACGCAAAAAGGCGAGGAAGTAAAATTGGTTCCGAAAAAACTGCCCAAATACGCCATTGAAGGGGCAATGTTAACTAGCTTAGGCGGATCAAATTCGCAGCAGGCAGTGAACATCACACAAGTAAATAACCAAAGGCAGTTTGATCAGACAAATAGTGGATATGCTTCACGAGTAAGGGGCTATCGAGGAAGAGGTTGGCAAGGTAATTAAGGGAATTGGCAGAATAATCAGGGAGGTTTTGAGAATATACAAAACGGTAATCAGAATATGCAATATGGGCAGATGGGGAGACCACCGCCTATATTTTGGGCATGTGGAATAACAGGGCACATGGCTCGTATGTGCAGAAGCTGAGGGATGGGGCAGAATGATCAGTTTTCAAGACAGAGAATGCTAAATCCACCTGCATATTCGCAGCAGAGCGGAAATGGATTTGCACAAAATCAAACAGTGCAGCAGCAAGCGCCGAGAGTGCAGCAAGGCTTGCAATCACAACAAATAACAGGTTACCAACCACAATGACAATCGCAGCAATCTCCTATGCAACTTCAGCAGAACACAAACACAGAGCCACCAATGACTCGTAGAATAGGTGTCGTCACTGTTGATGGAGGAAATCCATTCATGAGTGATGGAGTGAGACTGTACCCGCAATAGGACAGCTCACTGGGAGACCTGATGTGTTCAGTCCTATCTATAATGCCGAATCCTCATGAGGAACTGAGGATAGACGTAAATATAGGCGGCAAAGCTTTTTTTTCGTTCTTACTGGACACGGGTGCAACACGCTCGTGTATACGTGAGGGCACATTTTTAATGTCTGGCAATGCGATGAATACTCAAAGCTTTACAGGAGCAACAAGTCGAGTTTCTTTCACAGAAGATTTACCAGTCTCCATAGGAGAATGCAATATGAAGGTGCCACTGCTTTATTCGAGGCAAACACCTGTCAACATATTAGGACGGGATTTGATGACAAAATTGAATATGACCATTTCATTTACAGACAAAGGTATACTATGCTCAACACCGGTAATACATTATTTAAACGTGTGCGAAATGATCATTGCATTCGCAGGGCAGATAGCTCCTAGGACGATACCGCTTGAACCCGAGGTGTTCCTCCATTATGGGATATGTATTCTGTTAACATGGCTACCAGGTCTAGCAGGCAGAACCATGAAGATACCAGATGAGTTTCTATTTAGGCCTCAGATACTAATGGATGAAGAGGAGGGGCAAATGTTTCCCTTAGACATAGAAGTAGCTATAGTCTGAGGAAATATGGCTTTACTTGATGCAAATGATGATAAGGGTAGAGAACAGATCACAATAATTGCAATCGAAGAAGGCTGAAGAGTGATAGATGTCACTGATGAGGAATTGTTCGGAGATTATCTATCTGATGATTTTGTGATATTTGATATTTGAAATGTGCATTACTTATTGGGTAAAGGCGATCAAGAGAGAAGTTCTGCAGAGAATGATGCTAGCACAGAAGCGTCCTAAATATTTTGATGACAATACGGTGAAAGTGCCAGTTTCATTATGGACCACTGGCCCTGTATGACGTAGGCTTACTGAAAGGGGTTGGGCAGGTGAAAATTAAATTGAAACCAGGAGCAATTTTATCCCGAGCACGACAATATCCGATGTCTCGAGAGGCAGACAAAGGCATTTTCAAGACAATTTCAGCCATGATGGAGCAAGGTATCTTAGTGACGTTAGAGCCACCATGTAATATGTAGTTTATCCTATCAAAAAAACTTAGGGGGGTCTTGAAGACTAATACAAGATTTGAGACCAATAAACCAAATTGTAGAGGCCGAGTTCCCTTTAGTCCCGAACCCATGTACAATTTTATGTAATATACCTGTTGATGCACAATATTTCCAGTGATTGACTTGAAAAATGTGTTTTTCTCAATCCCATTACACAAAGCCTCACATGATTTGACCTTGTTTACATTTAGACAAGTATGATTAAAAAGCACAAGGCTGCCCCAGGGGTACTGTGAGTCTCCATCAATTTTCAACAGAATCCTACAGATGGACTTGAGCAATATTGCTTTAGAAAGCGTTGTGCTGCAATACGTAGATGTCATTTTAGTTTGCAGCACCACAGAGGAAGAGTGCAGACACCATTCTGTTGAGCTGATGATTATACTTGCTGACAAAGCATATAAGGTTGACAAGGAAAGGTTACAATATTGTCAACAAGAAGTGTTGTACATAGGCCCATTAATTTCACATGACAGATAGAAGGTCACCCCTGAAAGAGCTGAGGCCAATTTAAAAACAGCTGAGCAACACACGATAAAACAGATGCAGAGTTTTCTAGGACTATGTAATTTCAGAGCATGGGTCTTTGACTACAGCTCGTATACAAGGCCTCTCTTAAAGGGCTTGAAGAAAGCACAGGCAACGCGAGAAGAAATTGGGTGGACTGAGGCAATGGAAGAAGGGTTTGATGAATTGAAAAAAGCTATCTGCACAGCCCCAGTTCTAGGGAATCCCAATTATGCAGAGCAGTTCCTTTTATTCTCGCATACAGAGGGTATATTTATGACAGCAGTACTCACACAGAGAACCACATTGGGGTACAAGCCCCTTGCATATTACAGTGAAATCTTAGACCCAGTAATGAGAGGTCACTTTCCATGTGAACAAAGTTTGGCAGCTGCCGTTTTCACCATAGAAAAGGCTACAAGCATAGTGATGGGATGTTCTATGACATTATTTGTTGAACATGCACTATTTGCCATTTTGGAAAAACCGAAAGGCACGTTGACTTCTCAAAGGGCTTCTGCCTATGAAGTAGTCATATCAAATCCGCGATTAAAATAGTTCGATGTAAAATAGTGAACCCTGCCATGTTTATAGCTGAGCCAATCACAGAAGGAGAGCCTATGCATGATTGTGCAAACTATGAAGAGTTCTGTGATGAGCTCCCCAGAGTAAAGGAGAATACACTCGCAGGGGGAGAGATTGTTTTCATTGACGGGTCTTCAAGAATCGATCAAAATGATGGACAAAGATACACAGGTGCCGTTGTGGTGGAACATCTGACAAATGGAGAATTTCGAGTGCTCGCGAGTGCTCGATTGCCATCTCATTATTCAACACAAGCTGCCGAATCATTGGCATTGATACTCGTGATCGCGAATCACGCAGACCAGGAAGTAACAGTGTACAGCGACTCCGCCTATGTGACATCAAGGGTGCACGCAGGATTAGCACACTGGAAAAGGAGGGGCTACCTCCGAGCAAATGGCACGCCAGTGCAGCACACAGCCTTATTGGACAGGCATATTAAGGCACTACAACTCCCAGTGGGCATAGCAGTCATTAAATGCGCAGCTCACACGGCAGTGACAGATTTTATCTCACGAGGAAATCAAGCAGCAGACGCTGAAGCCAAGCACATAGCAAATATAGATACAGGGATGATGAATATTGAGACCATTGATGTGAATGAAAGGATGAATGTGATGAGGACTGTGGTTGAAGGATATGATCATATGTTATGTCTAAAACACCAATAACGGAGCTGGAAGGGGAGGACTGCAAGAGGAAAATAATGTGTGGAAGCAAAGAGGGTGTACTTTAAACCCCTCTGAAGCATTGAGGCAACAGTGATGACTATAGCCTTATTAAGGGTGGTGCTGGAACAGCTACACTACCCAGCACACACAACTAGGGAGAATCGTACTGTAACTATTGCTGAGGATTGGTTTGTGCCGAACCTAATGGAGCATGTTGCATTTTTTATGGTAAAGTGTATTGTTTGCCAACAATTCACAGCTGGGCATACACTGCACATAGTGAGGAGAGTCATTCCAAGACCTAATGGCCCTTTTCAGCACTTGCATATCGACTATGTCAACATGATACAAGTATGCAATGGATATAGATACTTACTTGTTGTAGTGTGTCCTTTCTCTAGAAGGATAGAGGCAGGTCCGTGCACACAACCAGACTCTACGTGTGCAACCAAATCTTTAGTGCGAGAAGTCTTTCCTAGATGAGGAGTGTGTGAGGTAATGCGATCGGACAATGGACCTCACTTTGTTAATACAGTTTTCAAGCAGATCAGCTTGTTGCTTGGTATAAAGCACAAGTTTTCTTCGGCTTATCATCTGCAAGGAAATGAGATCTGTGAGAAACTCAACAGCCCATTAAAAGAAAGAATAGCCAAGTTGAAGCTTACTCTGAAGAAAGGGCGGTTTCATTGCCTACCACTGGCATTATATGCATTGAGGAACCAACCAGGTTCTGACCACCATCTTACGCCTCACAAAATCGTGACAGGAAGGTGAATGAGAGCACCCCATAATGCCTCCATCCCGAGTTAGAAGTGATGCTCAGCTGATGTCAGAAGTTTTAGGATTGGAATTGCAAAACTATTTGAACTGTATGACTTTTTTCTGTAATTTCAGGACAGTTGCAGAGACGAGGGTGTAGGGCAGTACAGAACACAGAAGGAGATACTTCAACAACCCAACCTCCAGAATTTCATATTCCCAAACTTTACCCCAGAGATGTGGTCCCAGTTCATAACCACACAAGGAAAGGGTGGGACGAGCCCAGGTTCAACGGTCCTTTTGTCGTTGAGGACGTAACGCCATCTGCTGTCAAATTGCAGGGTAGGCGCACTTGGATCTTCTTGGGAGATATAAAGATAGACTCTGGAGAAACCCCTCTGCCTACACCCCTCATCGAAGAAGCTAGTGAAGAATGCTTTAGTTGGACTGTGGCTTGATTTTGGACACTCCTTTTTGAGCTATGAATAAAAGGGTAAAAAGACACATTCAAACACTCTGTGGATCTTAGTTGCAAGGTTAAGGGAAGATCTGCATTCTTAAAGCCACAGTAGCTTATTGAATTTGGACTGAGGAATGCTTAAGCCTTGATAAGAATAAGAACATGCCAGATTCTGATCATGGATAGAGCAACTGGAAGAGGGTACAATACCCCGATTCTTTCCACACAGAGTTCTTGTTTGGATCTACCCATGGTGTTACCCAGTGATGCCCTTTCCAGGAACATACTGAAGTATTTTGAGTTGGTGTAACGTTCTTATCCATCACTGGTGGGGAGAACTTGCCGCATTCCAGCTTTCATTCAAGATCCTGATAATGAGAAACTCATAAGAAACTCATAAGAAGATTGCTTATAGTCATCAATGAAGAATTCTTGAAGTTACCCGAGTACAGTGAAGAAAACACAAATGCCGACGCAGCACAAAGACTGGTCAGTGTGGTGTTCTTTCGTCTAATTGAAGAATACTTGCATCTTGTTGGAAGACACACGTATGTGGTGACTTTTCTGAGCGATCCAAGAAACACTGCAAACTTTAATGTAATCCTGGAAAGTATCATCCAGGTGAGCATCTAATCTGAGAGAAATCATAGAGCGGTCTAGAAACTTTCCTCTGAGGGACAGATCAAGGAAGTGAATAAAAGACATACCTTTTTGTTCATGCTGACCTGGAAACAACATGTCATCTGGACTGAAGCAGATTCGAGGCATCGATTGGGAGCCGATATATAAAGCAGAGCTTGTAGAGGCTTTTTTCTTCGCGATAAAGGAACATTTGCATCCTGACTGGTGAAAAAACTGATTGCAGTGAGAAAGATAAAGTCATTTCTTAGTATCATAGTACCTCCTGATGCCTGTACCAAAGATAAAAACTGGTGCTCAGAAATCCAAAGTGCCTTAGCGAATAAGATTGCGACCCTTCAAAGTAAAATCTCTAGCAAAAAAGCTTCCCTAAATGACACTCTCCCTTCAAAAATACCGGACAAGCTCACGCTTACAGATCTCATTCGCTTCAACTTCTCCAAAGTCAATACACTTGAGGTAGAAAAAATCATCCTGTTTTTGAAACCATCCAATTGCCAGGGAGATCTGTGCCCAGCACAGCTCATCAAAGACACCGCCCGTGACCTCTCCCCTTTCATCACAACATTGATTAATGCCTCCTTCGCCACTGGCTCCATCTCCACCAATCAAAAACAATCCTGGGTACTTCCACTACTAAAATAAAAACACACTTGACCCAGCCACACCCACAAACTATAGACCCATAACGACTGGTCCTTTCCTACTAAAAATCTTGGACAGGGTCGCCTATGTACAAATACAGAAGTACCTGGAAGAACACCACCTCTTAGGATCCAGACAATCAGGGTTCCGTCCTCAACATGGGACTGAAACCGCCCTCATTGACCTGAAAGCTCAGATCGACACGCTCAGAGACAATGAGCAAGTCATCTTACTCCTTCTCCTTGACCTGTCTGCAGCTTTTGACTTGGTCGATCATTCTGTCCTATGCTCACACCTCCACACATCAGCGCACTTCTCTACTGAGGCCATCACTTGGATTACATCATTCCTTAACGGTAGAACCATGAGGGTCTCCTCACCTACTGTGGCAGCAGACCCTATACCCATCACTTGTGGTGTACCACAGGGCTCCTGCATCTCCCCCACATTGTACAACATATTTACCAAGCCCCATTTCGATGATTTGGATCATCTCGGTATCACCTACACTAATTACGCAGATGATACCCAGATCCTCCTTCCATTTTCTGGAGTTTATGGAAAGGATTTGGCCTTGCTAAATAGGGTCTACATCATCATCCAGGCATGGATGGCCACACATGGACTATGCCTGAATGATGATAAAACCAAACTTATCATCCTAGGTACTACGTCCAGCTTAAAGAAACTTGGCCATGCCTACAACTCTTTCATGATCGACGGTAACAACATCAAAGTCGGACAGGAGGTCAAAACATTGGGATTTTACTTGGACTCTAATTTCTCCTTCAAAAGACAAGTAGGCTCCCTGGCATCCTCCATGGCATATATGTGTAAATTAATCCGCACAGCTAAACCTTTTCTGTCTGACGCTAGCTGCCTTACCCTCGCCAGAGCCCTTAAACTGTCCCGCCTCGACTATTGTAACGCCCTCTATCTGGGATCCTTCAATGGCACCACCAGCAAACTACAAACTCTCCAGAACAATGCTCTTAGAGCAGCTCTGGGCATCTCCAGAAGCGAGCACATTACAGGATTTAGCCAACAGAACAACTGGCTCTCCATCAGAGACAAAATTATTTTAAAAACGGCATCACTCACTCATAAATCCCTCAATAACGCTGCTCCGACATACCCGATTAATAGATTCCATAGAAAGTCCTGCCTAAGACCCGGCAGAGCTGCATATAAAGACTGCCTTTCTGTCCCCAACTTCAAACGCGCCACCATAGGGGGCAACAGTTTCCCAGTGAAAGCAGCCAAACTGTGGAACTCCTTACCTCCAAATCTTAGAGTGGACATGCCCTACCAGAACTTACGATTCATGGTAGTTTCATGGCTGCAGACATAGGCCCACAAAGACACTTAAGTGCCAAGGTTCTCCCCCTTTGTGCTACCTGCACACATTGTAACCACGTGTGCCTACTTTATTATATGTACATAATGCCTGTTTGCCTCATTGCTGATATGTATATAACATGTGTGTACCCCACTGTCACTATGTATATTTTTATGATTATTATAACTAAGCTTTGCAAATTCTTGTAAAGGCTGCACCCCGATAAACTTGGATACGCTCGCGCATTATAAATAATAAAACAAACAAACAAACAATAATGGGTCAATACCAACCAACAATCAAGAATGCACAAATGTTGTGTAAACCATTATAGCTAAAGCCTGCTAAACTACTGACATGGGTCGAAGACAGAGGAGGACCCCTGTAGATAGTACCATTGAAGAGCTCTAAATTGTGCTTCCGGAATAATGGTAGAAGAAAAGGGGAAGAATCAGAACTGTGGACGAATCTTCGATGCCCCATGTCGAGTATCGGAACAGCAGTAATCATGGATCATTATTGGGCTTGTATATACAAGGCCTACATCAGACTGCCTAAAGATTGGGGAGGAATCTGCACATTGGTGAATGTCCATGTTCCTGCGTTGGTGATTCCTAAAGGTGACCTGAACATTAATAGTTTCCCTGAGGAAGAAGAGATCTGTGGAGCTGATACATTGAATAGAGAGAACTACTTCTCTGCCAAATCAATAGAAGCCTTTGATGCTATTCCATATGAACACAGACTGTTCAGCCAGACTTCTTCAGTGTTCGTTGATCTTCATGCCGAGGATCCAGGTTGGAGTAAATACCAATTGGCTTCAGACCACCAGATGGGAATTGCCACAGACGATTAATACTACCATAAAGGTATTCAATGAAATCAGAGAAGAGATGAGAGCCATAGGACTGATGCCTCTCCAGAACGGGCACGTCCTGGACATGATCACAGCTATGGATGGAGGTGTTTGTGCCAAAATTGGAGAATCATGTTGCACATTTATACCTTCTCATGATTACAAGAATGGAACCTTGACAGAGGCCATAGACATGCTGACGAAACTCCACGGCCAGATGATAGAAGAGGTCGAAGACATTGCTGATGACAGCTGGTTTGGATCACTCTTCTCATGGGTTCCACAATGGATGGCAGATATGTTCAAATTTCTTGGAGCTTTGTTATTATTAGTGATGCTTGGATTCTGTGTGATCAAGATAATAATCTCACAGTGCAAGAAGACAGCAAAGAAAGCCATAGGGATGAAAATTATGATTCATGTTGAACCAGGATGGAAGCCTAAAGATCTGACTGATGAAGAAATTAGAGACTGTGTAAAAGCCAGTATTCATGCACCTGGGGGAACAAAGTTCCTGTATCCAAAGGACCATAAGAAGTATGTGGGAAGATGGATCTATTGCAGTCCAAGTGGACAGTGCATGCTCATGGCATGGAACAAGGATGAGCATGTGAAATCAGCGGGATGCTTGAAGGGAGTCATAAAAATATGGATCCCTAAGAAGCATTTCTTCACACCAAGATGTCTAGATGCAAAAGATGATGTGAGAGTGGTTGATAAATCGCCCAGAGGCGGGATTGTAGAGGAGGAGCCAAGTATCACCATTCAAACTGCCCCGCCTACATTACCTGAAAAGTATGAACCAAAGTATGTGACGTATACTGAACAATTAAACCAGCAAATAGAAGAGCGTGGACTCTGTGCAGTACCCATAAGAATACCTATACCTATGAGAATATGGGAGGTATAGTACCCATTGAGGAAACCATACCTGCATACAAGACAATATGATGGCCATTTGAACGAGATGCCTGAAGAAGCAGAGAAACTAAATAGCAAAGATGAATTTGACATCATACAAAGTGAATCGGCACCCATATAGAAAAATAACCAGACCAGAGAGGCAGACGATTTATAAAAACAAAGAAGTACCAAGGATAAGTGACATCATGGGATCAAGATGAAGAGACTTATGCCAAAAACTTAATGAAGATACTTCGTTAGTTTAAACGTGTACAGATGCAATGAAATGCAAGCAGCAAAGCAATCATGAAGCTAGCCACATGCTTTTGAATAGATTAGATTGCGGCAAGCGCCAAAATGTATAAACATATATACCTCTATAGAAATATATGGACAAGTAAAGGATGGATGTTTCCACTACGCATATAAGCAGTACTGAACAAAGCAAGAAGGCCTCATTTCAGTGTTGTAGTTAAGAAAAGCAATTGAATTAAACAGAATAAAAGTTCAGCTAAGGAGTTGACTCAGCCAAGAAAGCCAATGTCTTATCAAACTGGAATTGGCTGACATTTGATACAATGAACGTGAAAGAACAGAAGCTCCTGTTCAGAGAGGTCAAGCAAAAACAAAAGACTTTTGAAGAATAAAATCAAATACACGAAAAGGCTCAATTTCATGGTGTCCAGTCACGTGATAGAAGGAAGTTGGACGAACGAGATGATCACACTTACGCACAGAGGCCGGCTGGTGCCCATACGCCTTAAAAATTCCCAGAGAACAGTACAAACTAAAGGCCAACTTCAAAGCATTAATTGACATTGGACCATTGAGGTGACAATGGATGATATGCAAATTGGTGGGAAGCTGTTGCTAAAACAAGCTCTAGGTGGAAAAGTACTGACGGGGGTTAGAAGCCAACCAATTGTAGGGAACCACGTAGTTTGGGGTCCTATAGCTTGTGTAGCCAATGGGACATCTTACATTTAGTGACGTTCATAGTGGCCATTTTAAAGAGAGGGCTTAGTTGCCCCACCTGATGTTAACTATACAATTACCTCTCTCTGTTACCCTATACAGATATGGAACCTATGCTTAGTTATCCACTTGGAACCAATCCCACCTCCCGTTAGGTTTTTGTAGTTTGCCACATAGGATGACATTGGTAATGACGCAGGTCAAAACGTCAATGATGATCACGTATGTGTATAAGAGCCCAGTTTTTTAATGAAGTAGATGTAGAGTAAGAGTATTGAGCGATTGCTGATGTTCATTGTACTCCCTGTTTTAGATGCTTGACATTAAAACCGATGAACTTTGGCAAGCTATTTGTGTCGTCTTGATTATTGATGTATGAATAAAAACTGCATCTCCATGCATCTCCAGGGTATTGCTACTCATCTTAAAGGGCTGTCTGAGGAACACCCAGCTCACCACTGTTGCTGAAAGGTGAGCACACACACATGTAACCTCAACACCAATCACTCAACCTAACCCACAATCATTCACATACTGTTTCATTCATACTGTGCAAATTGATAAAAAACAATGTTATATTAAACCGAATAGGCCGACGAAAATCGGCCTAAAGCGCAAAGTGCTATAATAACCATAAATGCCCTGTTATTTTGAAATGCTGGCATGTATCAGTAATGCATTTATAATACAGTAGTTCACCTTGTTAGAGTTTTGCTGAGCTGTCAAGCATTTATCGTTCAATGGAAGAATTAAGTGTGTCTACTCGAGTTTCTGCTGGGTAATCTGTCTCTATCACATACACCCGCCATCTTCAGGACATAAAGATGATTTCGGAGTTCCATTATTAGATGTAGTGACACGCTTTGAAAGGAAGAATAGAAAAGAAGCACTTAATTCTTCCAATAAGCAAAATGTATGTTACCATTATGTCATTACAGACAGTCAATACTCAATAAAGTCATCATATTTGGGGGGGATGCCATTTCTTGTAGGTGAAGGCTCATTGTTACCCAGCCAAGGGAACCTCCATCTCTCATGTCTATGCCGCCATAGAAACCCGTTGGTCAAATGACAAATCAACGGCCATGTGGGTATGCCCATGAATTTGGATATGTGGAGCTCTAAAGATCACACCTAAATGGATCAGTGCTAGAAGGCTTGGGAAATCAGTGAATGGGCTGGGTGTAGTACCTCATAGCTTGTCTTAAGCAGCATGGGGAGGTAATCTGATCCAAATGCATTCATTGGTGTCACATAGTCGAGAACATGGGCGCAAATTCAATTGCAGACCATGTCAGCGTCAGATTCTTGAGTCATGCAAGAGCAAACCTATGTCAAACACAAAGAATATATGTGTGAATGAAAGTGATGTCCTCAGATCCGAAAAAGGCATATTGGAAGCAATAAAGACGGTTGTTGACTCCAATATCCGATGCGTCAGGCCAGCTGCTGCTGGAAATATACTGCTTGTCAGCGGCCCGTCGGCGTGCAGTTGAACATTGTGTGAACGATATATGCATGATTAACGTGGTGTATTTGCAAAGGCCCATTGTCGTAGGGACTATTGAGGGTAATCGTAAATCAATTATACGTCCCCTTGGTCTGAATTTCAGTTAGTAACCGCCATGGAGTCTAGTTGCCAGTGAGCTTGCGGGATGGCAATTACTATCAGGATTTATCGGGGTGTTGCATTGCTCTGCAGCGTGCAACCTACGTGCTTACTAGTTCTCACTTTCCATTTGTCTTGAAGTGCAGAATTGGACTACCTGGGACTGTGCACATCCCTGTGTCGCTTTTGTGTGTACTACAGGGGGCACAATTCTGTCACGAAGACAGAGGCTCACCCCATTCCTTGAGCAGATGAGCTCATTGGCAAGCTCGGCGCTGCCAAGTACAGGAGTACTTTGACCTTACAGTGGGCTATAGGCAGGTCGGCTTGACAGATGGAGCGAGAGAGAGGTCAGCATTTTCAACCCCAAAAGGACATTATCAGTTCGCTGTGATGCCCTTCGGATTGAAGAATGCCCCTGCCACTTTTCAGAGGACGGTTAACCAGGTTTTGTCTGGACTGGAAAACTTCAGAGTCGCCTATCTAGACGACACCTGGGAGCATCGATCCCACCTGAAGCAAGTGCTTCAGGTGCTGCAGAATGCAGGCCTGACTATCAAGGCCACAAAGTGCCAGAAGGCGCAGGGTACAGTAACTTACCTAGGCCGCCTGGTTGGTGGCGGTAAGAAACAGCCTCTTGCTTCCGGCAGGGAAGTAAGGCTAGGAGTTCCAAGAGGGAAGCAAGCAATCTCCCAGGGAACAGAGGGAGATACCCCACTCAGAAGACTCGTCCAGCATCTCCAGAACCAGTAACCAGCCAGCACATAGTGTGCCCTGCTAGGTTCTGCCAGCAAGCTTCCTAGGTGGGAAGTGCCGGAGAGTATATAAACTAAGGACAAGGCTGTTGCCTGCAAACCCTCTCCTAAGCTTTGGCCCGTCCGCCTTGAAAGGACAACACGAGCACTGCAAAGAAGCTAGTAGGAGTTCCACACAAGCATCAACCAGCGTCCATCTTTTAAGGATATTTTCGAGAAAGTCGAGTCCTCGAACCACAACCGGCTGCACCACTCACTATTGTCACTATTGTCACGCCGCAGTCGCCAGAGCCGTCTGAGACGTCGCGACCAGCATTCCAGACCCGCCAACCAGCACAGAGACAACGTTTCTTGTCCCTGAGCCGCCGTGTAGGCCAGCCTGCAGCTGTCTGTCCAGCCGTGCTTGCCGAACTGCCTGCCGCCTGTTACCCGCAGTTGTCTACCATCTAGAACTCTGTCTTAGAAGCTGCCAAGCACCCTGCGACCACCCTGACGCTGTCGAGCATCAGTAACTTCTTAAGCACCAGCTACATTGTGGTTCTGCCCCCTGGTCCTTCTCCGAAGGCCCCTAGAGACAGTCACGACCCTTTGCCCCTTGGTGTTGAAGCCAAATAACCTTGAACAGTAAGACTGATTTCTTTATCAACTACCCTCCTGTCAGTTGCCAGAGTGCTTCCCTTTCCTTTGCGAAACTGTCTGTCCTCTGTGTTCCTTTACAGTGAGGGTTATATTTTGTAGTGTGCAAGAACTGTTTGTTGTAGTAATAATAAAGTAGATATTTGTATACAACCTTGACTGGATGTTAGGCAGAATCCTGTTCAGTTCCCTTAGGGAGCACTACAGAAGATTAAGACTACAGGTATGAGCAATAAATCCTCCTTGGTATCAGTCTGTACCACAAAGATTTAGTTGGTAGCTGTGGCTAAGCAGTCAGACTTATCTCAAGAGGGAGATGAACAGTATTCAGGGTTTACACAATAGGACTACAATACTAGGGTACAAGGAAACACTGACCAAAGGTTTGTATTATATATATATATAGCAGAAAAGGAGGAAAAAGCGAATCGCACTCCCGCAGGCACAAAGAAACAAATGCCAGGTTCAGTGGAGGCTCGGAAGAAGCACCGCAGACACAGTGAAACAATTACTGATGTCTTTTAATGTTAATACAGAATAAAAAAACCAAATGCATCGTGCAAAAAACAAATGCACGACACAAAGCAGCACATAGAGGACAAAACAGCAGGATGCCTAAATTAAGCAGCCTGCAAACAACGCGTTTCGCGCTATACTGAGCGCTTGATCACGTGAGGGGGAAAGGGTTGGGCAGTGATAAATACACCACCAACAACAGTCCCTTAACTATGTCAATGGCAACAGCTGCTACCAACAGATGAGGGAACAGGGGCGGCCATGTTGGAAAGGAGTGTGTAAACATGCTGAAACAGAAAAATGAAAGCACAGTGCTTTAGCAAACGCTTCTGTCAATGATCAGTAGATTTAAAGTAAAACTGACCAAGGTGTAAAACATAGTGTGAAACACCACAGTCTCCATATAAGGAAAAATCCCTTATACATATATCATATATATATGAGGACCTTGCTAGACATCAATGCACAGTGCATAAAATAGCAGTATGACTACATAGCATAGAAGATGTAATAAGCCACACTCAAAATAAATAAACCAACATTAAAAATCACCCCATGTAAATGCACGATCAGCCTAATGAACTACCATGTCATTCCCGACACTTAAGTAGAAAATACAATACAATACAATAACAATAAAACTGGTCAACCAAGATTAGATGTAAAATTAGGTTAAAAACAGTAGGACTGGACCTAAATGTTAAAAAATGTCAGCAAGGTAATACAGCCAGCAAGATAATTTGTGCAAACAGCAAAAATAGCAGCTAGATCGTCAGATGTCAATTATACAGTGCAAATAAGCAAATAGAGCGGCAAGGCAACAGTGTGCCTACCCAACCTCAAAAGTAGAGGATGTTATAAAGTGCAAGTGCATCGACCTGATAGACTGTGCAAAAATTGCAGAAAATAGCAGCTAGTTCATCAAAGTGCAAGTGCAGACCATGATGTCAGAGTACCCAAAGCCAAAGGCAAAAAAGCAGCATGACAGATCCAGAGCACACAATCAACTAGACCAGTGAATTCAAAACATTGAGGAATAATAAGACAATGTCAGAAAATGAAGTGAATAACACAAATATATTGAACAAGAAGCTGCATGTAGGCCCCCGAAATAAACAAGACATAGTTAAGAGAGAGCTCCCCCTATTGCAAAATAATCAGCTAAAACAGGCAGGTAATAAAAGAAAAAAGAACAATAATAGTAAGTGTGAGAACAAAATTGGATCAAAAAATACCTGCAACAAACCAACGAAAGTTAGGCAGGAATACAAAAATACAAGTGTCGAACCAGAAAAACAAGATGACCCCAACAATGGAAAATAGAGCATAAATGGCAGGAGAAAGCAATAATAATAAATGCCCACATTAGGTACTCAAAAAATTATACAACTCCTCGTCTACATTATGACCCCTGGGGAATTTTGTGTCAAGATCCAAAATGAATCTGGTTTCAAGTTGTCTCAGCCTCAGAATACGATCACCACCCCTCGGATGAGGGGGTACATGTGTCGCAGCAAAAAATGTTAGCATATTAGCATCATTGTTATGTTTAGATTTAAAATGTTTAGCCATGGGATATGTCGGATCAGAATTCTTAATGGTTCTCAGATGTTGCAGAATTCTAAGTTTTAGTTTACAGGTAGTACTGCCGACATACCAACGCCCACAAGGGCACGAAAGTACATAAACAACGAAGGTGGTGTCACAGTTAATAGAATGACGTATCATCTGCTGGGTTTGTGTGATATACACACTTCTAGATCAACACATTAATCAGTTATTAAAGCAAGTTAAAATCAGTCAAGAAAGTATACACACTCCCTAGTTAAATTGTAGACAAGTTTGAGCAAGAGTGAAAACTGAGCAAAACGGCACAGTGAAAACCAAACACAAATAGCACTCTATCAATTTCTCACCAGGGAGGGAAACCACAAGTTATACAGGAATATCCTCTTACACACCCTAGCAATACTTCCCATAAGTTTGTGAACAAGTTTAGGCAAGGAACACTTTAGTTTGTATAATACTTAAATGAAAACCGAGCAAAATGGCACTTCACAAGTTTTAAAAGTGGGAAGAAGAAGGTGGTTATAAGAAGTGGGTGCACCAAGAAAAGGCAGTTCTAACAAATTCAACCAGAGTCAATAGGCCTGTGCCAGAGCCAGTGGTACAGGGCAAAGAGCCCAGGAGCAAAATGTTCTTGTAGCTGCAGTCAAGACTTTGTTAAACGATTCGAAAAGGTGGATGCAAAAGGTGAAAGACAATGTTAGAGGATAGGGGCAGCCAACCCAACAGGTAGGTAAAGGATTTAAAACACCTTTAGCACTACCACGCGAAAGGGAGGCCTGGCGGAACAAAGTACCTTGAAATGTAGAAGAGGCACCTGCAGTGGCGGTTGTTCCTGGCAGTTCCTGCAGTTCGGGAGATCCAGCAGAGGAAGAGGGGCTCTCTTCGTGGAGGATGGTTTGAGTTACTGCACTGCCCAGGGATGAAACCAGCCGCGGTGCTGCCCAACGAATAAAAGGTACGCTCCTTTAAATCGCGGTAGGGGTGGACGGGTGACTGGCTATCCGGTCTCCGAGTACAGGGTACTGGCGAGTCTACCAAGGCAGTTCCAGGAAGGCGATTGGAAAACTGGTTGGCCCCATCAGCTCAAGGGAAGAAGGCTCTTGCAGATGAAGATCTTCTCTCGTCGTGTGGAGAAAAGTGGTGAGACGCTGCAGCAGGGCTTCACCGGTGGTTCAGTTGTTGCAGATGTCTTTGGCTTCTCTCCTCTTCGGCTTCTTAGTTCCAGTGGCGATGTCTTTCTCTTCCAGTCCTCAGGACCCTGCTTTTATGCGAAAAGATCCCCATTCATACATCCTAGCTGTCACTCACACAGTGGAGTGGTCATCCTGGCGGGAGACCCTCCAGCCTATCAGGGCAGAGTGCGACATGGGTTGCTGAGGCAACCCTGTCCAGGGGTCCTACCCCCTCCCACACAATGGATCAACCCCAGACTCAGTGGTGCCGAAAAGAGGGCTTCTCGGCAGAAGCCCGCCAAAAGGACGAACAAAGGATCCCCGACCTGGGTTAGGAGTTTAGAGAAAGACACGAGAAAGAATTTATATAAAAGTTCTGGCAAATAAGACCTACCGGAGTAAAGTTAATATAAAAATAAACCGGCGGTATGTTAGAGGCTGTCAGTAAATGTGGTAGCCTCGATCAATGGGAAAATCCCATAGGGAAATACTCGCGGTCAAATATTTTTGGTAGTAACCACTGCCACCAGCCAGAAACTTTTGAGAGAGGGACTGTACAGTACCCTCTTGGAAATGAACATAAGGGAAAAACTATTAACCCTTGCCAGTACCTCCATAGTAAGATAAGTTGTACTGGTTTTGTTCATAAAGATTGACTAGTAAAGTCAATGGGGACTTTACATGCCCTGGGACACAGTAGTCAGTCCCAGGGTATGGAGTCTGTGTTTGGGGTCGCTACGACACCCCTGTGTCACTGCACGGAGGGTGCTGTGTAACACATGTGGATAAAGATGGTTCCTATGGGGGTGAGATAAACCCCATAGACATTAGACACAGAAAATAGCCTAGAACACACATAGCAAATATGCCTAAGAGTGGGAAAAAGAGTCACACTTTTAGCAGGAAAAGAAAACAAACCCTTCAAATCCAGCAAAGCTGCTTGGGGACTCCATAGGTAAGGGAAATTAGCCATATAATGAGAATTCTCCCTAACACTGGACAGTCCCTTTTATCATCGGGTAATAATTGTATTTTCTCTGTGTTGCAACTAACTAACGATCCAAGACTTTGTGAAGATAAGCCTGCCGTTCCGTCCATGTTACCAAAATTGGGCAAGGAGGTCTTATAATTCACTTGTATTCCAATCTTTTTGAATCCCTTCTGGTGTCCTTCTGGTGTACTAGAGGCGTGGGGCTGAGTGATGGTTTAGAAACCGATATTCATCCCTGAACCACTGGTGCCCCGGAAATTGATTTGTCACACCTTGATAACCCAGTGCCCTTTTATAAATGATGGACATGTCCATGTGCTACCACCATTAGTAAGAGCCCTGCTTGCACTACAACCACCATGACTACAGTGGATACTACTGGTCCCATTGATGCATCTGGTAATAGGAGCAGTAATTCCACCAGTAGAAGTGATATTGCTAATACTATTACTACTGGTACTACTATTATTACTACTGTCGGTAGTAGCAATACTATTATTAGTACTGGCAGTAGTACTGCCAATAATGATGTAGTAGGTGCTATGCTTCTACTGGGGGTAGTCATCAAAAAGAATCCTTCTACTACCATTAGTAGTTGTGATACTTGTACTGCTGCTACTGGTACCATGTATACATCTGGTAATAGGCACAGTAATGTCACTAGTAGAAATGCCACTGCTACTACTTGTACTATTATTACTACTATTGGTAGTAGAAATACTTCTATTATTACTACTGGCAGTAGTACTGCCAATAATTATGTAGTAGGTGCAATGCATCTACTGGGGGTTAGTCATGAAAACGAATTGTTTTACTAGCATTAGTAGGCATGCTGCTTCTACTGCTACTACTGGTAACATTGATGCATCTGGTAATAGGAGCAGTAATACCACTAGTAGAAGTGATACTACTGCTACTACTACTACTACTACTACTGGCACTACTCTTTACTGGTAATAGCAATACTACTATTGTTACTACTGGCAGTAGTACTGCCAATAATGATGTAGTAGGTGCTATGCTTCTACTGGGGGTAGTCATCAAAAAGAATCCTTCTACTACCATTAGTAGTTGTGATACGTGTACTGCTGCTACGGGTACCATGTATACATCTGGTAATAGGCGCAGTAATGTCACTAGTAGAAATGCCACTGCTACTACTTGTACTATTATTACTACTATTGGTAGTAGAAATACTTCTATTATTACTACTGGCAGTAGTACTGCCAATAATTATGTAGTAGGTGCAATGCATCTACTGGGGGTTAGTCATGAAAACGAATTGTTTTACTAGCATTAGTAGGCATGCTGCTTCTACTGCTACTACTGGTACCATTGATGCATCTGGTAATAGGAGCAGTAATACCACTAGTAGAAGTGATACTACTGCTACTACTACTACTACTACTACTGGCACTACTCTTTACTGGTAATAGCAATACTACTATTGTTACTACTGGCAGTAGTACTGCCAATAATGATGTAGTAGGTGCTATGCTTCTACTGGGGGTAGTCATCAAAAAGAATCCTTCTACTACCATTAGTAGTTGTGATACTTGTACTGCTGCTACGGGTACCATGTATACATCTGGTAATAGGCGCAGTAATGTCACTAGTAGAAATGCCACTGCTACTACTTGTACTATTATTACTACTATTGGTAGTAGAAATACTTCTATTATTACTACTGGCAGTAGTACTGCCAATAATTATGTAGTAGGTGCAATGCATCTACTGGGGGTTAGTCATGAAAACGAATTGTTTTACTAGCATTAGTAGGCATGCTGCTTCTACTGCTACTACTGGTACCATTGATGCATCTGGTAATAGGAGCAGTAATACCACTAGCAGAAGTGATACTACTGCTACTACTACTACTACTACTACTGGCACTACTCTTTACTGGTAATAGCAATACTACTATTGTTACTACTGGCAGTACTACTGCCAATAATGATGTAGTAGGTGAAATGCTTCTAATGGGGGTTGTCATAAAACCAATCGTCTTATTAGGTAGTCATGCTACTAATACTGCTATAACTGGTAGTGATAGTGCTCCTCCTATTAATAGCAATGTTACTACTAGTTGTAATATTAGAAATATTGAAAATAATATTACTGGTAATGGAGTTACTCGTAGGTTACAAATGAAGGGCTACACTGGAGCACAATTTAGCAGCAAGTAAAGTCAGGGAAGAAAATCCCTCTGAAGGAGTGAATACAAAAATGCATATTTATGGATTTACTTTGCATACATTGGCAGTTATGCAGTGCACATACACTAGGCCTCGTTATGCATTAAGAACTAATGGAACAGTTCAGTCAACAACTAGATTCAATTTTAGTCCAACAAAGAACATATGTTTACACATTCTATCAGTCAGTAATAGACTGACAGCATGCAACCTTGATCAACAAAAGTATATATGTTGTTAAAAACAATACAATTATTTCAGCAAGACAGACTGTGAGAGGAGGTTAAGGGCAATACTTGTTGCCTGCAACACATCTCATGTTGGACAGAGGGGTTTAATCAGGACTAAACCTAAATAACAATGCCCACCTAATAAAATATGAGCGGTCGACATGTTTCAGCCTGTCAAATGCTGTTGGCCTTTGTCAGGGCAAAACACAAACAAAAATAAAACAAATCATTAGGGAGGGACAACTTCACAGTGCCATATTTCAATGATGTCAGGTGTGTCATTGAGACATTATTTTACAGTCTTCACTTGTGTGTAGTATACAGATGCGGGAGCTCGGATTATTACTACCCCCAGTTAGTTACCAATAGCGATGATCACTGTGCGAAGTGTGATGAAGTGCCCGAAAAAAACGATGTGGAGGGAGAAAAATCACCTCCCCCCAGCCCTCCCCGCACCCCTGCCCCACAAGGCTTACTCAATGTTGCACCGCGTGCACATATAGATGCAGAGTGACGCTGTTGTACCATGGGACAATTGTTTGCGAGCACGCACCATTGAGCGGGCCAAGGGGTGATGCAGCGGTCCTGTTTTGGAGGTTTTCCCTTGGCCAGCAGTGTGGTTCCAGAAAGCCGAACCTGCCAGAGAGTCAATATGGGAGACAGGTGAGTCGCAGACACCCAGAGGAAAACCAATTATTCAGCAGGGATTTCATCTAAAGAGAATCTGAGATATGCAAATGTGTTCGCGTCCGCGCAGAACCCACCATCTTGGTAATCCTATTCATGCCTGGCGTCTGTACACTAACTGGGCCATGGCCAACACATTTCTGGGTCCTCCTTCCCCTCTGACATATTATAGTGCATGGGTCTGCAACCTGCGGCTCTCCAGATGTTCTGAACCACAACTACCATATGATCCCACACCTTTGGCTATGCTGGCTTCTATTAATGGGAGTTGTGGTTGAAAACATTTCAAGAGCCAAAGGTTGCATAGCCCTGTTATAGTGGTGGGGGGTGCCCTTAATACCTACAGCAGCTGTTGACAACGTTCAACGCCAGAGGTCAAGAGCCCTGTTTTGAGACATGGCTCACACAGCTACTACAGGGGGAGGGGGCTAGAAGGAACTCTAGCATGCCGGGGGATAGTGCTGAATCCAGAAGAGCCTGTTCTAGGTTAAGGTAGAGTTCTAGGGAGAAGGTCCACGGTTCACATTTTCGCCTAATGACGACTGCTTTCCCTACACCAGGGGTCTGAAACCTTTGGCTCTCAGGATGTTTTGGACCACTACTCCCATCATCCCACATCACTGACTATGTTGGCTGTGGCTTATAGGAGGTGTAGTCCAAAACCTCTGGAGAGCCAAAGGTTGTAGGCACCTGCCAGTTTATACTATGTTCCCAGACCCAGCAGTCAAAGGGTGCTTTCATTGATTTCTTTGCTCTTGTGCGAGTGGGGTGACTCCTAGACTCATGCCACCCGGACACCAACTTACCACCCATGGCCTTCCCTTTTATTGATCACTGGCAGCAGGCACTTAAGTCCAATGGGCTGAACTGAGGGTAACCAAGGCTGCAACTCCCAGAATGCAATAGGTAAATGAACTCAAAGTCTGGAACGGTTGAGTCCCAGTGGTGAGGAGTCAGCCAGCCAACGTATGTTTGGGAAAAATCATAGATCAATGGATTGCTGCACATTTAACTTTATTCCCCAATAATGATAATATAATATCATGTTTGTATGTAACATGTGAATATGTTCTTCTTCGAGGCGCTATAATAATAAGTGTTCTTTTCATCTAACTTAATGGCATCAAGTGATCAGCCTACCACTCACTTACTATCAGATATATAGAAGGCTCGCTGGGGTAGGATGCAAAACAAAAAAAGCAAACATTTTTTAAACCCAGAGCGTAGAAAAACAAAAAACATGTATGTAGTGCCACGGTTGTACAGGCAAAAGCTCACCCTCAGAATCTTTTCATAAAGCTCAAGACGAGGGAGGCGCAAATCTTCTCCGCCGCCGCTTTGGTGTCCAGGTCAACGAATGAACACTGGCACTTGTCACACTGAAAAACAACACACAGGCAGGACGGCATTAGCTGGATTTGTTGCCCCCAATTGTACTGCTATATTCATATTCTGATACGTTGAGCCAAAATGAACTCTGTTAACCAGTGCTTTAAGTGGGCCGGGGCCAGCCGGGGCTCGGCCAAAAGTCTTCCACACGCGAGATGTCACCAGAGGAAGTTACAGTCCCTTTGTTTCCCCAGGTCGTCGAGGCGTCTTTGACCCTCGGCGAACCTGGGGACTCTGTGGCACTGTGCCGATTTCTGTGTTCAGCACAGATGGCTTGAAAAGTACACAATTCAAGCCATCTTTTATAAACAAGAAATGTTTTTAAAAGATGGCTTGAAGAGTATGGAAACCATAAGGTACGCACACAAATATATAAATGTTATATATTTGTGTGCGTACCTTAATATGGTTTGTGCACTTTTCAAGCCATATTTTATAACCATAGACATATGTTACAGATTTCTGTTTATAAACGATGACTTGCATAGTACACAAACCATAGTAAGTTACGCATACAAATATATAAATGCCTAGATGCATTTATATATTTACGTACCTTCCTATGGTTTGTGTGGTTTTTAGGCCACACCCACCCCACAAGCCACGCCCCCAAAGAGGCCCCCCTCGATTTCTTACCCCACTTAAAGCCCTGCTGTTAACTGCACCCACGTTCTGCCTGCCACAAAATCAGGCAGGTGGCGTGCAAGACGAGGACGGCGGGGCAGAAGATTTGCGCTTCCCTGGTCTTGAGCTTTATGACAAAATTCTGAGGGTGAGCTTTTGATTGGTAATTGCCATAGCACAGTTATTCTTGCCCTCTAGATCACTGTAGTAATATCTTAACACGGGTATGTGCAGTTAACTAATGGGCACTCCACCTCTCTGCCCCCTCTTTCATGTTTACAGTTTCGGGAAAAATTGTTCGGAGCCACGTGTGGCTGTATGTGACATTCTGGATTCGGACTCTGCCAAGTCGAAGGGATAAGCCTATTGAGGCAGCTTCCCTCATTTTGGTATTGGGGGTAAGTAGGATCTAGTTTTTTGGTCAGGCAATCGAATGGGATAATCGGCTCGCCAGTGCAATAAAATAATGAATGGGGCAGCTATGCCTTGGGGAGCACGATAACAAGTCTCCCAAATTAGGAGGCCTTTGAACTCACATATATGTATTTTCTCCATCCTAGCTGAAGTTAAGTTTCAAGACTATAATTGCTGTGCAAGCTTCTGATATTTACGCGGAGACCAGTCGTACATCCGTGATTTAGAATCCCTTGGAGTGCAATATACATCTCTATTGCACAGTCAGTCCATCATTTGTGGTTTTTGGTTGAATGGACACTGGATCACTGGGTGTTGACAACGTGGATTGGGCACGTACCTCACGCTACACAAAACTTGCTAGGGTTTCATTTTTTTTCCTCCTTTCCTGTTTTTGCACATCGGATGTCTCTAGAATCTGGGCGATGGCACACTTGGCGGGTGACGTATTTGGTTTTAGCTATAACTTTTTGTTTCCTTACATTCTCCGCTCTCAATTCTTTTTTAATTTAGTTTTTATCAATGTTCCATTTTAATGTCATAGTAACGCCTATAGTATCACATCCACAGAGCTCCAACTTCCCTTGGGGTCCTGAAGAAGACAGTGAAATCAACCTTCTGCCGAAACGTCTTGCCTGTACAACCGTGGCACTAAATACATTTTTGCGGTTGTCAATGTATTTGGGACGTAGACCTGGGATGTGTATCTGGTTCTATCATCCACGAGGCATTGGCACAGATAGGCTTTGTTGAACATTAGTTAGATAGGGTCGGCAGTGCTGGAGAAGGACTGTGCATTCATGATTTAGATTGACTCTTATCTATAGCCTTTCCTGTGTGCGAAAAGTCTCACTTTAACCTATCCATGACAGATAAGATTTGTTTTCTAGGTTTTCTACATTCTGTTAGCAAACATGCATGAATGTTATTAACTGTGTCATCAACTTGTTAACATGCAGGTTTGGATTATAAACCTCAAGTGGGAATTTATGGTTTTTGATATTCATTACACACACAAAAAAGTGTTTGTTTTATCTGTATAATTGAAAACAGATTAAATGTATTTTGTTTGTGCTGTATTGTAGGGCCCATGGGCCTACCGACTAAATAATCTACTTTTCATATTCATTTGTGTGCCATTTAATAGATTCATTTAAAGACTATTCACAATGGCCAGGTTTTAGCAAGGGCCAGGCCGTATAGAATCATCAACTGAAGTGGTTCATTTAGGGCACCCCCCCCACCCCCCTTTGTGTGTTAGCTGTACGACTCATTTGTCCCCTGGATGCCTTTGAGTTTTTCCCTTTTGTGATAGAAAAAAACAAAACAAAAAAACACCCACAGCGATGTCACACCGGCACAGCACTACAGGGCTAAACACTTCTCTTGCGCAAAGCCTTTGGCCTCCCGAGGACGCCCTGGCTTCACCCGTCCCTTCTCAGGCCGCAGCCCTTCCCCACCCTGGGTGCACTCCCAGCCTCCACCCTGTCCTTGGTTCATTAGAACAGATGCAGCCTTTGTTGGCAAAGGCGGCCTACACCCCTTTCTGTATGCCTGGGGGATAGTACACTGCGAGTAACCACGGGTACCTTAAACTCAGGCCCCTGTTACCTTCAGGAGCCCGTGTGGCTATTAATATACATAGCAACTTTAAGTAGATCCAGGGACCATGCTTCTATCAGGGCTGCCTGCCACCTACCCTACACTGCAGTGGAAGCCTTTCATAGGAAGCCATTTGCCTTTCTGAATGCTGTGTCCTCCTACTGTGAGGTCACAGAGTTGGTAACGTGATCCATTCCAATCTGTAGGTGCTTATCCAGTCCTGGTTTGTCTTCGTTGCATTCTGGCATTTGTAGTTCTGCTTTCCCATTCTAAAACTCAGACTACATGTCCCATAATACAAAGAAGAAGAAAAACCAGGACGTGGATCAGCCGCTACGGATTGCAATGGATCATGTTGGCATCTATGATGTCATAGCAAAGGATTGTGGAATTCATAATTACTGCTGTCACATCATAGCAAAGGGATTCAGAATTGTTTCTCACTGGTAATTATGTGCCCTTTTTTGAGTTGCTGTGCAGTGACATGGGAGGGACATTTTTTATGTGACCAGAAAGAAGAAATACAGTACATTTACTAAATGTGAACTTTGATCAAATAAAGGAGAGAATAACGTTCCCAGACAGGAACCAAATTAAAAAGAGAGAGCAATCTATAAATGTTAATACAAGAGAGAGACACAAAAAAATCCCCAAAGAAGGGGGCAACCTATGGAGCATATTCCTGCCTGAGAGGAAAGCCTGTGAGGTACCCAACGCAAAAGGGTGTGAAATGAAGAAAAGAGAATATCAGAAGATAAAGGCCCCTTAACCTATACAACCACATAAGTGACACCCTCTCTTTGGATCGGGGGTCGGGCTCTTCCCTCTAGCCCTCATCTTTTGCCACAGTCTCTGCTTTTACTTTTGGTACCTTTTCGAGGGCCATGTCCTTTGAAGGTTTATGGGCTGTCGCCCCAGGCTCTCTCCTTTAAGGATAAGATGCCCAGCTCGCCTTTTTATTCTCTGCCTTATCCTGGGGCCACAGCCTATGTCTCTCTCCTTTAGGGATAAGGGGCCCCACTCGCCTTCTTAAGCTCTGCCTTATCCTGGGCCTCAGCCCCAGTCTCTCTCCTTTGGGGATAAGGGGCCCCACTCGCCTTCTTAAGCTCTGCCTTATCCTGGGGCCACAGCCTATGTCTCTCTCCTTTAGGGATAATGGGCCCCACTCGCCTTCTTAAGCTCTGCCTTATCCTGGGCCTCAGCCCCTGTCTCTCTCCTTTGGGGATAAGGGGCCCCACTCGCCTTCTTATTCTCTGCCTTATCCTGGGCCACAGCCTATGTCTCTCTCCTTTAGGGATAAGGGGCCCCACTCGCCTTCTTAAGCTCTGCCTTATCCTGGGCCTCAGCCCCCGTCTCTCTCCTTTGGGGATAAGGGGCCCCACCCGTCCTCTTATTCTCTGCCTTATCCTGGGCCTCAGCCCCCGTCTCTCTCCTTTGGGGATAAGGGGCCCCACTCGTCCTCTTATTCTCTGCCTTATCCTGGGCCACAGCCTATGTCTCTCTCCTTTAGGGATAAGGGGCCCCACTCGCCTTCTTAAGCTCTGCCTTATCCTGGGCCTCAGCCCCCGTCTCTCTCCTTTGGGGATAAGGGGCCCCACTCGCCTTCTTATTCTCTGCCTTATCCTGGGCCTCAGCCCCCGTCTCTCTCCTTTGGGGATAAGGGGCCCCACTCGCCTTCTTATTCTCTGCCTTATCCTGGGCCAAAGCCTATGTCTCTCTCCTTTAAGGATAAGGGGCCCCACTCGCCTTCTTATTCTCTGCCTTATCCTGGGCCACAGCCCCCGTCTCTCTCCTTTGGGGATAAGGGGCCCCACTCGCCTTCTTATTCTCTGCCTTATCCTGGGCCTCAGCCCCCGTCTCTCTCCTTTGGGGATAAGGGGCCCCACTCGCCTTCTTATTCTCTGCCTTATCCTGGGCCTCAGCCTCTGTCTCTCTCCTTTGGGGATAAGGGGCCCCACTCGCCTTCTTATTCTCTGCCTTATCCTGGGCCACAGCCCCCGTCTCTCTCCTTTGGGGATAAGGGGCCCCACTCGCCTTTTTAAGCTCTGCCTTATCCTGGGCCTCAGCCCCCGTCTCTCTCCTTTAGGGATAAGGGGCCCCACTCGCCTTCTTAAGCTCTGCCTTATCCTGGGCCTCAGCCCCCGTCTCTCTCCTTTAGGGATAAGGGGCCCCACTCGCCTTCTTAAGCACTGCCTTATCCTGGGCCTCAGCCCCCGTCTCTCTCCTTTGGGGATAAGGGGCCCCACTCGCCTTCTTATTCTTTGCCTTGTCCTGGGCCTCAGCCCCCGTCTCTCTCCTTTGGGGATAAGGGGCCCCACTCGCCTTCTTATTCTCTGCCTTATCCTGGGCCAAAGCCTATGTCTCTCTCCTTTAAGGATAAGGGGCCCCACTCGCCTTCTTAAGCTCTGCCTTATCCTGGGCCTCAGCCCCCGTCTCTCTCCTTTAGGGATAAGGGGCCCCACTCGCCTTCTTAAGCTCTGCCTTATCCTGGGCCTCAGCCCCCGTCTCTCTCCTTTAGGGATAAGGGGCCCCACTCGCCTTCTTAAGCACTGCCTTATCCTGGGCCTCAGCCCCCGTCTCTCTCCTTTGGGGATAAGGGGCCCCACTCGCCTTCTTATTCTTTGCCTTGTCCTGGGCCTCAGCCCCCGTCTCTCTCCTTTGGGGATAAGGGGCCCCACTCGCCTTCTTATTCTCTGCCTTATCCTGGGCCACAGCCTATGTCTCTCTCCTTTAGGGATAAGGGGCCCCACTCGCCTTCTTAAGCTCTGCCTTATCCTGGGCCTCAGCCCCCGTCTCTCTCCTTTGGGGATAAGGGGCCCCACTCGCCTTCTTATTCTCTGCCTTATCCTGGGCCTCAGCCCCCCGTCTCTCTCCTTTGGGGATAAGGGGCCCCACTCGCCTTCTTATTCTCTGCCTTATCCTGGGCCTCAGCCCCCGTCTCTCTCCTTTGGGGATAAGGGGCCCCACTCGTCCTCTTATTCTCTGCCTTATCCTGGGCCTCAGCCTCTGTCTCTCTCCTTTGGGGATAAGGGGCCCCACTCGTCCTCTTATTCTCTGCCTTATCCTGGGCCACAGCCTATGTCTCTCTCCTTTAGGGATAAGGGGCCCCACTCGCCTTCTTAAGCTCTGCCTTATCCTGGGCCTCAGCCCCCGTCTCTCTCCTTTGGGGATAAGGGGCCCCACTCGCCTTCTTATTCTCTGCCTTATCCTGGGCCTCAGCCCCCGTCTCTCTCCTTTGGGGATAAGGGGCCCCACTCGCCTTCTTATTCTCTGCCTTATCCTGGGCCTCAGCCCCCGTCTCTCTCCTTTGGGGATAAGGGGCCCCACTCGCCTTCTTATTCTCTGCCTTATCCTGGGCTTCAGCCCCCGTCTCTCTCCTTTGGGGATAAGGGGCCCCACTCGTCCTCTTATTCTCTGCCTTATCCTGGGCCTCAGCCCCCGTCTCTCTCCTTTGGGGATAAGGTGCCCCACTCGCCTTCTTATGCTCTGCCTTATCCTGGGCCTCAGCCCCCGTCTCTCTCCTTTGGGGATAAGGGGCCCCACTCGCCTTCTTATTCCCTGCCTTATCCTGGGCCTCAGCCCCCGTCTCTCTCCTTTGGGGATAAGGTGCCCCACTCGCCTTCTTATTCTCTGCCTTATCCTGGGCTTCAGCCCCCGTCTCTCTCCTTTGGGGATAAGGGGCCCCACTCGTCCTCTTATTCTCTGCCTTATCCTGGGCCTCAGCCCCCGTCTCTCTCCTTTGGGGATAAGGGGCCCCACTCGTCCTCTTATTCTCTGCCTTATCCTGGGCCTCAGCCCCCGTCTCTCTCCTTTGGGGATAAGGGGCCCCACTCGCCTTCTTAAGCTCTGCCTTATCCTGGGCCTCAGCCCCCGTCTCTCTCCTTTGGGGATAAGGGGCCCCACTCGCCTTCTTATTCCCTGCCTTATCCTGGGCCTCAGCCCCCGTCTCTCTCCTTTGGGGATATGGGGCCCCACTCGCCTTCTTATTCCCTGCCTTATCCTGGGCCTCAGCCCCTGTCTCTCTCCTTTGGGGATAAGGGGCCCCACTCGCCTTCTTATTCTCTGCCTTATCCTGGGCCTCAGCCCCCGTCTCTCTCCTTTGGGGATAAGGGGCCCCACTCACCTTCTTATTCTCTGCCGTATCCTGGGCCTCAGCCCCCGTCTCTCTCCTTTGGGGATAAGGGGCCCCACTCGTCCTCTTATTCTCTGCCTTATCCTGGGCCTCAGCCCCCGTCTCTCTCCTTTGGGGATAAGGGGCCCCACTCGCTTTCTTATTCCCTGCCTTATCCTGGGCCTCAGCCCCCGTCTCTCTCCTTTGGGGATAAGGGGCCCCACCCGTCCTCTTATTCCCTGCCTTATCCTGGGCCTCAGCCCCCGTCTCTCTCCTTTGGGGATAAGGGGCCCCACTCGCCTTCTTATTCCCTGCCTTATCCTGGGCCTCAGCCCCCGTCTCTCTCCTTTGGGGATAAGGGGCCCCACTCGCCTTCTTATTCCCTGCCTTATCCTGGGCCTCAGCCCCCGTCTCTCTCCTTTGGGGATAAGGGGCCCCACTCGCCTTCTTATTCCCTGCCTTATCCTGGGCCTCAGCCCCCGTCTCTCTCCTTTGGGGATAAGGTGCCCCACTCGCCTTCTTATTCCCTGCCTTATCCTGGGCCTCAGCCCCTGTCTCTCTCCTTTGGGGATAAGGGGCCCCACTTGCCTTCTTATTCTCTGCCTTATCCTGGGCCACAGCCTATGTCTCTCTCCTTTGGGGATAAGGGGCCCCACCCGTCCTCTTATTCTCTGCCTTATACTGGGCCTCAGCCCCCGTCTCTCTCCTTTGGGGATAAGGTGCCCCACTCGCCTTCTTATTCCCTGCCTTATCCTGGGCCTCAGCCCCCGTCTCTCTCCTTTGGGGATAAGGGGCCCCACCCGTCCTCTTATTCCCTGCCTTATCCTGGGCCTCAGCCCCTGTCTCTCTCCTTTGGGGATAAGGTGCCCCACTCACCTTCTTATTCTCTGCCTTATCCTGGGCCACAGCCTATGTCTCTCTCCTTTAGGGATAAGGGGCCCCACTCACCTTCTTAAGCTCTGCCTTATCCTGGGCCTCAGCCCCTGTCTCTCTCCTTTGGGGATAAGGTTCCCCACTCACCCTCTTCTCCTTTTTGGGGAAGCAGTCTTGATGACCCTCTTCTCCACTTCTTTGGGGGTTCTCCTCTACCTTCCTCCACTCTCAGGATTTTGTATTTTTCTCTACCTTCTTACACATTCCAGATGTTCACCTTTCACTGTATGCTCCTCTTCCCCTACAACTTCCTCCAGTCTCCAAGTTTTCACATCAACTTCCATGTAGTTTCTTTCTGAATGGCTAGACAAGTCAGGTGGTCTGTTTGAGCATGATCCGTTACAGGGGCGTTTCATAGTTCTGAGTCTGGCAGGTGAGCCTTTAAATAGGTCAGCCGCCATTTTGGATTTAATTCCCGTTTGGTGCTGTAAGCGGTTTGGTTTGTACCGCTGTCTTGCTTCTCCTCTTCGGGAAGCAGTGCGCCCCCTTCATGGAGTCCGTTCTGTTATCTCTTGTACTCAGCAGTATAGTTTTTGAGTTATTAAGTCCATTTGTGGGAAGAAGAGCTTGTGTAGTTGTTTCTTCAATTGACTTCAATGGAGGCGTTGGCTGTTAAATCATCTCTTTCTGCTCTGGTTGCAGCTGTGGGGAAACATGAGTTTTTCCATTCGTCTAGACGCTCAGCTGTGTAGGGATGAAATGGAGTCCTCTGTGCGTGTCTGGTTGTTGCAGAGGGGAGTTGCCCTCCTCTCTGTTACCCTGGGTCTGGTGACGCATCCAGGGAACTCGTCCCTTCTCCCGAAGGGGGAGCCACCCCCTTTGGGACTAGGGAGGTTAGCCTGCTAAGCTTAACACCCCATAGGGGACAGGGTAAGTGGGTATCGGGTAATAATATCGCCATACATATGGTCGCCGTAAATAATATCGCCGGAAAAATGTTGTGCCAATATTATTTGGGTGACCATATATATGGGGACAGGGGCAAAAAAAGAAATTAGTGTCCCCCGCATGTTCCATGCAATAATGTCGCCACATAAAACGACAATTTTTCGGCGATATTTTTGCATGGCGAGATTTTTGTGGCAACACTATTACATGGAACCGGTAAGTGGGATCCCACTGGGGGTGACCTCCCAACCCCCCCTTAGAAGAGAGGCAA
This sequence comes from Ambystoma mexicanum, assembly GCF_040938575.1. Taxonomy (NCBI): domain Eukaryota; kingdom Metazoa; phylum Chordata; class Amphibia; order Caudata; family Ambystomatidae; genus Ambystoma; species Ambystoma mexicanum. Next base: position 159,748,187 of record NC_090940.1, read on the forward strand.
TCACTAAACAGGGATACAAGTTATCCATCCTTGCCTCAGGAACCTAAACGTGTGTTGTTTGTTTTGGAGTTGAACTGTATAATAACTTGCAACTTCATACACAAATGGCTGACATGGTTTCTGACCATCTAGAAAAAAGAGTGGAGGATAGGCCCATCCCTGAAGAATAAAGACCCAAGCAGCGTTATTGGCCGCAGAGCTGTGGGGAAAGAGAGACCTCCTCCTGGGAGGTGTGGCATGAAGAAGGAAGCCCATGCCCGACGTGCCAGATCAAAACGCGGACAAGCCCGCGGATCGCACAGCAGCCCTGCCAAGACATGGACCAGAAAAGCCCGACCCAGGAGAGTCTCAAGTAGTGTGGGGCACGCGAGCGGCAAACGAGAGGCACAATGATTAACCGGCTCCAAATGCCTATAGGAAGACAGTCGGAAGATCCGGAACACAGAGCGGAAGCCAGAAAAAGAGAAGCCGTCAGCCTACTGGAACGCCTGACTGAAGGATCACCGCATGGAGACAGAAGGTACGCAGATGCTCCAGGGAACCGGCAGGTGGACAGAAAGGCCCCAAGAGACCCCAAGGCTAGGTATGAGACCCAAGCGAGGGGTAAAAGCCAGGAGATAAAAAACAGGCACCAAGTCGGGGTGAGAGAAATCAGACCCCAAGGCGGGGGGAGAGACCCGAGAACCCAGGAAGGTAACTAAGTGCAGAAAATAACCTTGGGTGGGAGCCCAAGGAGAGTGTCTGGTGTGGACTTAGGAACCAGAGGGGGGTTCCGAGGATGGAAGAAGGCCTGAGGCACAGACAAAGTCCCTGGCAATACAGGGAGAAAGAGACTAACCAATGACTTTCGAGCAACTCGAGGAGGGGTAGCTAGAGGAGACATTTGGTATTGTGCCTCGAACTGTGCAATGGGGTCAGGAGCCCCTTTTCCTGATCTAGAGACATCGGGGTGGAGAGAGAAACCAGCCAGCATGTCCTTTGTTTGGGCAAAGGCACTTAACCTCGGTTAAAGTTAGGCTTTTATTTTTGTTTAATGGTAGGGACAGAGCTCAGACTAGAACAGGTTTCAGGATTCAGACTTTGAATATTTTTCTTTTCGATCTCTTTCTTTTCTTTAAGAGTAGGGCTGAGAAACGTAGGGATAGCTTAGGTTTTCGGTGGTCAATAAAAGAAGTACTAAACCCAAAATGACATTTTGTTCATATCTTGATTCTGATCTCCCATACGGGCTCTGATCAGGATGGGGAAGGTGTCAGAGGTACCCATAGTCTTTCAACCCCTGGATCTGTTGTTGAGTTTCACAGATCCACTCCGGTTTTCCCTCTGTGCGAGAGTGATAGCTTCTGGGAGATGTGGTCCAGGTTTGTTCCTTTCCAATGGTCTCAGTGACTTAACTTTGGGACATGTTCGTTAGGGTCCTTGCTGGCCTTGAAGAGTTGTCGATATCATGGTCAGGTCCTGGTGACGCCGACGGTCGCTTCGTCGCAGTGGGCCATCTCTCGATGGGGCAGGATGAGAAGGCCACGGGACACCGTGCAGTAATGGGGGCAAAGTAATACATGATGCAGCGTAGCGAGTTCATGAAGACAAGTGCCCAGTGAATTCCTAGAGGATGCCCCCTCGTGTGAATGTCAATCTTCACCCAACAAGTGCCAGAAAATGCAGGTTTGGACAATTGGGTTAGAACTTGCCCTAGAGCGGGGCAGGGTTCTGGTTTGTGAGAGACCCTGCCCCAGCCCAGTTGGCTTTTGAGGGGAATCAACCTTTAAAGAATCCTCTTCATAGCACTATAGTCTAGGACAGGGGCATGCAACTTGCGGTTCTCCAGATGTTTTGGACTACAAACCCCATGATTCCTCACACTTGGCTATGTTGGCTTGTGCTGATGGAGGTTGTACTTCAAAACACCCAGCGTGCCAAAGATTGAAAACTCCTGCTCTAGAAGGCGAATACCTTTGGGGAAAGTGGAGGTCCAAACGAGGTTTACAAACGTGCATATTGAATTGAACGCAGAAACAGTTACACAAACGGTAAACTAATGTTTGAACTGTGCAATGCAGACTGCTACACATCCTCTGTGCCAGTCACAGTGGATGCAATGCACGTGTCCTTCAGTGACCAATGGCCTTGGGGCGTCCACAGATCTCTCTTGCGGGCCTGTGATTGATGCCCCATGTCTTTCCAGAGGTTTTGCTTTGCATTCTGGGATATGTAGTTCCCCCCCCAACCCCCACATGTATGTATTTATGTGATTTATAACGTTCAAACCTAGCCAGGAAGTGGCAGAGTTCTGCACATTGGGGACTCCCTTGGGTGGTTGCAGGTAGGGCACCGGGGTAGCAGAGGAGCTGGGAGGGCACCGGGGTAGCAGAGGAGCTGGGATCGGTAGACGCAGCCTGAGAAGGGGGGAGCTCTGGAAGCTAAGAAGTAGGGTGGAGTGAAGCAATCAGCAAGGTTTTCTTAGAGGAGTTGGGTTTTCAGGTCCTTGCTGAAGTGTAGGTGGGATGGGGGACAGTCTTGTCTTCATTTTTAACTTGTTCCAGAGTAGGGGAGCGCATCAGGACAAAGCCTGTTTCCTGCTTTTCTGCATCTGGAAGTTATTTGTTTCCAGTCTACGGTTGACATGGTTTTTGATGGTCCACTGGCCTCTGGAGATGGTGAGTTTCTCGACCGTGCAGAGTGGTGCTTTGGTTGTGATTGCTTTGTAGGTGATGCAGGCTGTCTTGAACATGATGCATGCATGAATTGAGAGCCATAGCAGCTCCTTGACGATGGGGTGGGGGGGGGGGTGGGGATATAGTTCATTTTTCTTAGGAGTGTGATGAGGTGTGCTGGACAGCTTTCCGTGGGACCCAGGTGGCTTCCGGGACCCCTGCAAGTAGGGATCTTCCACCCTCTAGATCTTTGTATTCAAAATATGTGATAAAAGGGTTATATATATATATATATATATATAAATCAATAGGTACCTAATGCACACTGTGGCTTGGTACTCATTACATTTTTCACGACTCTCACCTTAACAGTAAAATATAATTTTGCACCATATACATTGATTGGGACGTGCGGAATTTGGACGAGGATAGAATGTCTGCGGCCTCGGTCACTCCAGTGGGGTGAAAAGTCTGCCCGGAAATTAATGGGCCTTATTACAAGTTAGTTTGTGCTGTTAAATGCGGCGGTATTCCCATATACTGCCAGATTGCTGCACTGCCCAAATATGAATTGGGCAGAAAGTTGGAGGTTTCTCCTTCAGCTATGAAGTCGAGGTAAATTCACCAACTTTGGTGGAATTACCGCTGGTGGAATTACTGCTGTGGTAATACTGCAAAAATGCCCCATTGAGTTTTATGGTCTCAAAATAATGGGACCAACACTGCCGCTGGCACTTGTAATCCAGCCGTAATACCGCCGGACCAAGTGCCAGTAAACGGTAATTCCATTTGGTGGTAATCTACTGAGATACCACCAAACGTATAATGAGGCCCAATGTTTGCCGGTCTCTATGCAAGGCTGGTTGTGCACTTGCTCTCTTCCCAGTGCACAAGCAGTCTAAGGGAAGTGTATATACAGGATGATAATGATATGTTTTATATCACCCTTCATGCAGAATGTGCCTTCCTTGAAAGTGTAATAATTAAGCAATATGTCCCGAGCGGCGGGGGCATTACCCAGACAGGTAATGCCCCCGCCGCAAGGGGCATATTGCTACTAGTACCCCGGCCTGCAAGATCTGAGAGACTTGGGTACCAACAGCTGTTTTTATCTGTCCTGAAACGCTGCAGCGTTTCAGGACAGAAAAAAAAAAATCATTACTGAGAAAATGGCCGCCGGGGAAGGGCAAACTGAATCCCCTTTCCCTTTCCATGGCAGGGGACGATGGAAGCCTCCTGCTGTGTGCAGGCTCAGCGCGGGGATGGCACCGCTTCGAGACTCCACATGGCTGAAGGCTGTCATCGTCCCCCACCTGGGACAAAGCAGGCAGAAGGTAAGTGGGGTTGGAAGGGCGGGGAGGCCGGAGGAAAAACAAAAATAACGTACCTGAATTCCAGGTGGGGGACGAAGGCGGCCTCCAGCCGTGTGGAGGTTCGGAGCAGGGATGGCCCCGCTTCGAGCCTCCTCATTGGCTGAGGGGCTACCACGCCCCCGCCAGGGACAAAGACGTGGAATCCGAGGGATTCCCAGCTGGGTAATGTCCGTGTGAGGGCCAATCAGAATGGTTCTTTCATTCTGATTCTCCCTCGCCGGGGACTAATGAGTCTTATATTAACCCAATATAATGATACTCACTAATCAGGCGATCAGCTGCATTCACGTTGGAGCATCGAGAGAAAACGTGTACTTGCTGAGAAAGATGTTATTTGGCTTGTTTGGGTAGGCCAGACAGGCAACAGGCCTCATCCTTGTGTAGCCAGAAAATTCATCCAGGTGCGCGACGGCTAGCATGCATGCTTGTTGGGCGCTGGCTGCTGGACTGTCCTCATTCGCTGCATGCCAGTGGCGTGTCCAGACTCTTTTGACTGGGGTGGCCCAAGTGGAGCACTGATTTATGCAAGGGCTGCATGAAGTATGAACGCGCGCACACGTGTGCACAGCAACACACACATAGGTGGCCCCTCGGGTGGCCAATCAGATTCCAGGTGTAGCACATGCCACCCCAGGCCCCTCCCCGGTTTCGCCTATGCTGCACGCAGCAGTGAAAGGCAAACGCTGGGTTGCCATGTCTTTCACCTCTGCAAGGCGCGCATGCGCACACGCCAGGTAGCAGCAATGCCAATGGCTGCCATCATTGCTAATCGATCCCTGCTACCCCAAGGCATCAAAATGCCAATGCCCGTGGATGGGCTTTAAGTTGCCCACACAATGTAAACTCCAGGTCAGAGCAGACCTGCCTACATTTGAAAATCAAAAACCCTGAGATTTCTACTGCCCGCGGCATGGACATCAAACTCCATAAGGACTCAATTCTCCACCGCTGCCCCCACCGGAGGGCACTAACAAACAGTGTGTATAGTATTTGGCAGGTGCCAGTGTGGGGGCTCTGCTGAATTTACCCGCAAGGGGACAGCGGTGGAGGGAATGGTGCCCGGTCACTTGTATACCACAGGCAGGCCCTGACCACTTCAATCTCTTCCCCGGAGACCCGGAAAAGAGTGTGGAAACCGGCAGACTCCGGGCCGGTCCCAGGGGGTAGGCAGGGTGGTTCAGGGTTTCCTCACATGGTTCCTGCACCATGCAGGGAATGACCAGAGAATGGGGGCAGACGCAGTGAAAACCATGAAAGCATTTTTGGGGCATTTTTTCAGCTGCTTCAGCCTCAATGAGAACTAGGGGCAAAGAACTCCAATGCGAAAAGCAAAAAAGAACCAGAGCGGGCGAGTCAAGCACAGGGCACTAGGGGGTCAATGGCTCGGAAAAACACTTTGCTTCTCCAAAGCCTCCCACCCCCATGAACGCCCTTGCTCCACCTGTCTCTTCCCCAGCCTCACGCCCTCCCCACCCCGCAGTTTCCACACAGCATTCACCGGTTGCACAAGCCTCCACCCTGTCCTCAGTGCGTCAACACAGCCCTTCCCTGAGTTGGCAAGGTTTGCAGAAAGGCGATGTACACCCCTTTCTGTTTGTCTGGGTGGTTGGAGGGTACATTGTAAGTAACTATTTATTCCCTAAACTCTGCTCCCCGCAAACCTTGATCTCGGGAGGATAGCTCAGGGGCAACACGCTCGCCCTGGAAGCAAGACCATGCAGAGCAACACAGGTTCGATCCCCGGTCCGCGCTTAAAAACCTCTGGGTATTAAATAATTTATAATTAGAGCAGGATTCGCCTCTAAACCGTATGCGCGCTGGTTGAATACCACATGGGCCAGTTACACATATCGTGTACTGGACACAGTTGCTGGCAGTGGGATTTTCACATTGACATTTCTGCTATGGGGAAAATGCAAGCCGATTCCAATTGCCTCGCTGAACTGGCTTTCTTATGATAGTGGTGTCTATTTGGGATTGTATTCGATTTAAGCTGTGCACGGTCTCTTTATTTTCACTGGGAAGACCTCTTCGACCGAAAATCCGTATTCTATACGTGCATCCAGCGGAACCATTTTGAACTGGTCCGTATGAATTTCCTCCGAGACCCACGCGTGTTTAAGAGGCTTTAAAAATGGACAAATAGGGCTCTTGCAGGGCTTTTAGAATGATTATTTTTTTATTATTCTTTTCTGTGTTCTTGGTTGTCAACCTTACACAGGATCATACACATGAATGCAGCTACGATATGGCCATTACAAAGACATACACTGTGACTATTGCACCCAAGAGACCAAGTCGATCACCTGTAACCTACTCAATTACACTTTCATGCAAGATTTCTTGTAACAGTGCCTCGATGCCTCGGGGCTGTAAGTGCGCTATACAAATGTAAATAAATAAATAAAAATAAACTTTGCTTTGGCGAATGTATTTGTAGTTCCATCTTCACAATGATGCATATTACATGTGAACATATTTCCACACAAAAGGAGAAAAGAGACACATGCCTTTTCATATATTATTCCAACTTTGATTTTACATTGCGATTATCTAAATATTATGAAATGTAATATATAAAAAAAAATGAAAGGTTGACGATTATTCAGCTGTGTCAATAAAAAAAATACATAAGATCACATTTCATTAAAACAATTGATTAAATAGCTTGGTAAAACCATACAAAATGCATCACAAGGACTCTACAACAATAAATAATTGGAAATATAGAGGTTTACACGAAAGAAGAAAGGACCCAAATTTGGGGTCCTCCTGTCCCCTGCACAGTTTTAGAGGCCGCCAAAAAGGTGTTCAATGGTGTAAAATAAACAGTAATAATTAAGTTTGTATTTTGAAATGCACCCACATTTCTCCCCTTAATATAGGAGGTTTATCCATTTACATCTCTGTGGCTCGCGAAGCAATGAGGGTCGTTCGTTGGCATTCACCGGACCGAGCATAGACCTCAGCAATTAAGAAAGGTCACCACTGCATACTTATTTGTGTTTCATGTCCATGTATTGGTCTTCCGTAGAATTCAGTTGAATGATAGCAGTTCTGTGCTATGTACAAATTTCCCAAACAACAATAGTCTTAAGGTTAATGTCGCAGGACTGAAGAGTGAGAGACGGTCTGGGACGTCCAACTCCAGGCCCCGAGTGCCGGGGCCCCAACGTGTTTTCATGGTATCCGTCATGATTGTACATGCATTTAGAATCATTGCATGCAAATATGTCTCATGAATATTAATGAGGGCGATCATGAAAATCCGACACGGTTCCGGCCCTCGAGGCCTGGAGTTGGACACCATTTTCCACGATTTCCAAGCGCTGTTGTTAATGTTGCCTATTTGGCGTGCAGACCATACTTCCCCAGTTAAAAGCAGATTAATTCCAAAACTCAGGAACCGGCTTCTCCAAAAGGAGCTGGAAATGTTTTTAAATGAAGTGGAATTGTTCCCAGAGGCTGATCACAGCAGGATAAACTCTTATATAATCTGTCTGAACGCATTTTTTCGCAATGGTACTAATTCAATCTCGCGTGAACACATTTTTCTTTATTAGGGCAGGATTTATAATCAGTGCCTCTGTTGATTGGTTGCTATCAGTTAACGTTCCATCCGCAAAGTTCATAATCTTATTCACCGGGCCCATGCCAGTAGCGTACACAATTTTTTGTAAGGACCCAACAGGTGCAGCAAACATATTTCTGTAAAATGCTAAAATCTTGCATTTATACCAACTCCCTAGAGAAGCCAGTGGCAGCTCATACTTCAAGACAGCAAAAGGCAAACAATCCGGTCATTTTAACGCGTTTTCCACACCTTCTATTGACTCTTGTCCCAATCCATTTTTCTTGTAAGGAGGTTGATCGCTTGGCCATAAAATAAGGATGGAACAGCTTTCATTTTTATAAAAATCCACAAAAGGGATTTATGAAAATCTGCAATATTTCCTGCTGATGTCCTCATTTCCGCAGCCAACTGATATGGTATGATAGGTTATTTATAACGCGCTTAATACCCAGAGGTTTCTAAGCGCGGACTCAGCGATCGAACTTGTGGTGCTCCGTGACGTCTTGCTTCCAAAGCGAGCACGTTGCCCCTGAGCTATCCTCCTGAGTTGCTTTATCTAGCACCTTGTTAGCATTCTGCCCCTGTTCGGCGCTTCAGTCCTTTGGAAGCCCAGATAGATAATGTGGTGTACTGGGACCACTGAGAATGTGTCAATTTTCCAAGTATAATTCATAGGTATCCTTGCATTTCTTGAGAAGCAGGTGCTATTGGTTTTAGTTTAATTAATCACCTTTCAGTCAGTTTAGCAGAATTTGTAAACCGATTTGAGTGTGATCGATCAGGATCATCGGCATAGGGGAGCCAAAATACTGGTAGTGCAGAAATTCTGGGAGGAGCAAAGGAAGAGGCTGTCAAATGGTCCCCCAAATTTGACAGGTAAAGGTTAAATAGGCAGGGAGCGAGAACGCAGTTCATTTATTTTATTTATAATGCGCCTATACACAAGTGTTTCGAGGCGCAACAAGACAAGAGGGTGGGGGAACCGAGAGGAGAAACAGTAAACAACCTTACTAGACCTTGTGACATTCAGATCGTGCAAGTGCAGTATCGGGAAGCGCAGGGGGAGAGACCCAAGAGAAGAAGGACCTGGGGAGGCCGGGTGGACAGGGCCGGGGAAAGCAGAGAGTGCAGGGGAAGGGGGCAAAGGGGGTTCGCAAGGTAGTGCGAGGTAAGGGGCTCAGATGGCACAGGGTGCAGGCCCAGCCAGGGACGTGCAGGCAGAGGGAGGCCCACGGGGCAAGTGCAGGAAAGTGCAGGGGTAGACTGAACGAGGGTGGGTCTTGGTGCCCTGTAAGGCTCTGAAGGAACCAGGCTGTCAGTCTAGAGCAGACAGGGGCATTAGCAGGGGAGGAGAAAGGAAGGTCTAGAGGAGCTTCCGTAATTTAAGAAAATCTGGTTCAAGTCTGTTGGGGCAAGGAGGCCCTTCCAGAGGGAGGCACCAGCGGAGGAGAGAGATCTACCCCATACACTCTGCTTGGAAAAACGTCTGGTCTGCAGAGAGTTGGAGCTAGACGACTGAAGGGCTCTAGCAGGGAGGTATTTAGGGAGAGAGACTTGGGTGTAGTGAGGTCCCAGGCTCCAGAAAGCCTTGTGGATGATGCAAAGGGTCTTGAAATTGATCCTCACAACAACCGGGAGCCAGTGGAGAGATTTAAGGGCTGGAGAGATGCGGTCCTTGGGCTTGAGGCCAAGGATAAGTCTTGCAGCCCTGTTCTGGATTAGGTGAAGGAGGAGTTGGGAATATTGAGCAAGAGGCCGTAGCAGTAGTCCAGCCTAGAGAGAACCAGAGCTCTGGAGACACTGAGTTTCTGGGGGAAGGTGAGGAAAGGGAGAATGCCTCTGAGGAGGTGCAGCTGGAAGTGGGCCTTCTTGGCAAGGTTCGAAAAGAGAGAAGGAGGGAGAGGAGTCAAAGAGGACACCAGGTTTTTTTCCGTCACAGGAGGGTGAGGGGAGGTGGCCCATGCAGGGCGGCCAGAGTGTGGGAGGGAAAGAGGGGGCAGGGGTCCCATTGAGAAGGATCTCTGTCTTACTGGCAATAATGCAGAGATCATTGGTAGTGCACCATGCCTGAATAGTGGATAATCAGGAATGAGTGAGGAAGAGGAGGAGGGAAGTGTGAAGGAGAGCTGCATGTCATCAGCATAACAATGGAAAGTAGGAGAGAAGGTGGAGATCAGGTGGGCCAGAGGGGCCAGGTAGATGTTGAAGAGCCACGGCAAGAGGATAGAGCCCTGAGGGACTCCACAGGTGGAGAGTGTAGTGGAGAAGAAGACAGGGCCCAGTTGAACCTGGCAAGGTTGGTTAGATAAGCAGGAGGTCACCAGTGCAGTGCCAGGTCCATGATGCCAAGGGTATCACTAAGCCGATTTATCAGGGTGGCATGATTGACTGTGCCAAAGGCAGAGGAAAGGTCAAGAAGTATGAGAATGCAAGTAGAGAAGGCATCGGGATTAGAGAGCAAGTCTTCATGGGTGTTCAGGAGAGCAGTTTCCGTGCCTCTGGCTGCTCTGAAGCCAGACTGGTGGCCGTGGAGACGACCAAAAGATTGAGTGTAATGGATCAACTGTTAGCTGGGCAGAAGGGGTCGGCAGAAGGCTTTTTGAGGAGAGGGTGCACAAGGGAGTGCTTGAGGAGTGAGGGGAAGGATCCAGTGGCAAAGGAGTGATTGCAGAAATCGGCCAAGGCTGGAGCAATGGAGGCAATGTTGTCCTTGATAGTTCTGGAGGAGCAGGGGAGCACCTGTTTGGATGAGACTTTCACAGAGTGGACTTGTCTCGAGACCTCATCAGGTGATATGGGAGAAAAAGAGGGGAATAGTAGGGGAGGGGAAAGAGGGGCCAAGGGCGGCCTGGGAGAAGGAGTGGGAGAGAGGTGTGGAGTAGAGGAGAGTGAGGAGAGGATGTCCTGAGTTTTGGAAATAAAGTGGGAGGCCAGAAAAGTGCAGAGGGCACGGGAAGACAGACCCTGCCTAAGCCCCCTATGAATAGGACATGTTTCAGTGTCTACTCAGTCAAACCTGTAGTGCATTGTCCTTATGCAGGTGCATTAGCATCGCCAGGAAAGGGTCCGGTCGTGTCCATTCTTTTCGTTTTAACCACAGTAAATATCTATTTATGGTGTCAAAGGCCGGCGGCAAGTCAACCGCCTCTGCATGAACATGCAATGAGCTAGGGTGCCATGCTTTCTCTTGCAGGCAACTCCAAAGGAAGCCATTTAATGAGGTGCTCAGCAACGAGTTGGGGCGCCATGCTTTCTCCTGTAGGCAACTCCAAATGAAGCCATCTAGTGGGGTGCTCATTCTTTTTCTGAAACTCATTAGGTGAAAAAAAATAGAGTTTGCAACTTGCTGCTCCACAAATAAGGAATCGGCTGCTCTTTAGTGGTTTACGAAGGAATGCAGGGCAAGATACTGATGCCCTTGGGGGACCCCTCAGGGACGTCAATTCACCCAAATGCCAGGGGTAGCGGAAGTGACAATTCACGACACTTGACCTCTGATGACATCACAGGAAGTGATGTCATTTGACCCCACCATGAAGTGACATCACGGGAATTGATGGAACACGACCTTTCACCCCTTGGACAAAACAGGAAGTGGCATCACACAGCATTGTTTTTAAGTACACCTCGAAAGATATGGTTCTGATATCACTGTAAAGTGATATACATTTATACAAAAATGGATCACCATATGTATCATTAATTTTAGCGCGTATAGGCCCATATTACCAAATTTCTGTGAATGCAAGCAGACGACGTCCAAGGCCAAACAATAACGATGTGTTATTATGTAGTACTTACGCTTAAGCACTTCATATAGAAGAACAAATATACATACAATATCACCCAACCTGTGATGGTACTCATTTATCAACCTCGGCAGGATGAAAGGCTGAGTTGGCCTTGCCGGGAGTCGAACCTGCAGATCACACACACATTGCAGTAGCGAGCGCTCAATCCACTGAGCTATCTTACCAGCTATAGCTATTTTACCAGCCACTCCAGAGACAAAGAGTCACATGCTGCTGGTCACAGTCCAGGAGCCTCAGTTTAATTTCAAAAAATAATAACTTTTTTTTTTTTTTAGGGGTAGCAAGGGAGACCTGAGGGGTCGCAAGTGCGACCCCTGGTGACCCCTAAATGACGTCCCTGGGACCCCTTGAAATTTGTTAAGCAACATGTTTTGCTCCATTCAGCATGGCGTGTTTTTTCTGGAGGAAGTATTGCAAAATGCAGAGGTCTCCATTTTCCCAGCTGCATGCTTTAGAAGGCCATGCAGTACCCCTTGTATTGGGGTGTATAGAAAAGACAAAACTACACGTCCCAGAATTCTAAGAAAAACATGGGGCTGGATAGTTTCCCACGCATGGAACTGGGAAACTTGAGAGCTCTGAAAATGATGGCGTACATTGCATTAACACGCCCCCCCCCCGCCCCCAACCCCGAAGTATTTCACTTTCATTATTTAGACTGTTCCTTAAAGTCAAGGTCAACGCAACCCAAACGAAATGTGTTTCGCCAACAGAAAACAATAGCAGTGCCAGGAAGCCAGGAAAATGGAGACTCGTGTCCTACCTATATCAAAATAGTCTCATGTGACATAAAACAGAATGCGTTTTAAGTCGCCGCTGCAGAAGGGCTGCTGGCAGTGCAAGTACGCCACATGATTGCCAACATTATCGATTCCTTTTGGGAGACGCGGTAAGTCCAGTCTTGGTTTTCACTTTGCACTGAGGGACTTGTAGTCCTGGGTTTATTATGGGAAACTCCAGGACTACATGACTCAGAGTGCAAAGGTAAAACCAGGACTGGACTAGCATCTCCCGAATGGAATAGATAGTTTTGGAAGGTATGTGCCAAGTGCCGACATGCTGTGTGCAACACTTGAACCCGCTCCTGGCTTTTCAGCCAACAGTACCTTATATTCTGGGATTTGTAGTTTCGATGATCTCCATGTATGCTATGGGCATACAGATTATACAATTAAAACAATGGAAATAGCTGTCTACAAATCCCAGCATGCAAAGAACACAAAGGGCCAGGATTGGCTGAAGCTGTCACGTGATGTGGTCACACGCGGTAGGCGTGTTAACCGAACACTGTTGTGATTTTTTTTTTTTTACCACAGCAAAAGTTTACACTAAAAGCCGAGCAGACCACGTGTTATTTGGGAAAACAGACCCCAGGCCAGCACACGTGTCTGGCACGTTTTACACATTCGCACACACTAAGGATTGACACTTCGTCTCAGTCCTATCAGTTCCCTTTTCATTTTTTGTAAATAAATAACTATACTTACAAGGTGTACGACCACGTGTTTACAGTGTAATCCACCTGTTGAAGGGGCTGGTAACATCCCTTTAGTGATGGCTGGTCAGAGACTACAGACGGCCCTCCCCGGCGCGTTTAATGTGACCTGTAGAGTGCCTATAGAAATCACTTTATTAACAATAAAAGTGCTGATACAGAAAAATGACGTTCGCCCACATTCCATAGGGTTGGGCAGCAGGGTGCGATTCCTAGACAGTCCAGCAGAGGGCAGCAGCCCTCGCGGTTCTCCCGAGCCTGGGAGCTGCTGTGGACGGAATCACCTCATTCACACTGTGCCACCAAAAGGAAGGAACTGCACAGCGCCCGAAAGCCTGCACGCCACTCCCTGCAGCTCAAGGGCCCTCTGGGAATGAGCGGGAGGTGGCGGCGACGCTAAGCCGGCAGCAGTCCTGGGGTGGAAGCAGAGCCAGCAGCTGCACAAGAGCCAGCAGCAGCCCAGTGACAGCCGTGACCGCAGCACCACAGGGGGAGAGGCAGCGGCAGCAGGATCGAAAGGGCACCCGGCAGCACAGGGAAGGGCAACAGCCGGAGGAGCAGAGCCACCAGCAGCCCTACGGGAGAGCCAGAGACACCAGCATCCCTAAAGGACAGCCACCAGTAGCAGCTGCCCAGGGGCTGAGCCACCAGCAGCCAAGCAGAGAACCGGAGCAACCAGCAGCTGCCCAGGGGCAGAGCCACCAGCAGCCCTAAAGGCGAGCCAACAGCTGCTGCCCAGGGGCAGAGCCACCAGCAGCCAAAAAGGGAACCAGTGCAACCAGCAGCCCTAAGGGAGAACCAGAGCCCTCAGAAGCAGCTGCCCAGGGGCTGAGCCACCAGCAACCAAGCAGAGAACCAGAGCAACCAGCAGCCCCAAGGGAGAACCAGAGCCGCCAGCAGCCCTAAAGGCGAGCCACCAGCTGCTGGCCAGGGGCAGAGCCGCCAGCAGCCAAGCAGATAACCAGCAGCTCTAAAGGACAGCCACTAGTAGCAGCTGCCCAGGGGCTGAACCACCAGCAGCCAAGCAGAGAACCAGAGCAACCAGCAGCCCTAAGGGAGAACAAGAGCCACCAGTAACAGCTGCCCAGGGGCAGAGCCACCAGCAGCCCTAAAGGCGAGCCAACAGCTGCTGCCCAGGGGCAGAGCCACCAGCAGCCAAAAAGGGAACCAGTGCAACCAGCAGCCCTAAGAGAGAACCAGAGCCCTCAGAAGCAGCTGCTCAGGGGCTGAGCCACCAGCAGCCACGCAGAGAACCAGAGCAACCAGCAGCCCCAAGGGAGAACCAGAGCCACCAGCTGCTGCCCAGGGGCAGAGCCGCCAGCAGCCAAGAAGAGAACCAGAGCGACCAGCAGCCCTAAGGGAGAACCAGAGCCACCAGTAACAGCTGCCCAGGGGCTGAGCCACCAGCAGCCCTAAGGGAGAACCAGAGCAACCAGCAGCCCTAAAGGCGAGCCACCAGCAGCCCTAAGGGAGAACCAGAGCAACCAGCAGCCCTAAAGGCGAGCCACCAGCAGCTGCCCAGGGGCAGAGCCACCAGCAGCCCTAAGGGAGAACCAGAGCAACCAGCTGCCCAGGGACAGAGCCACCAGCAGCCCTAAGGGAGAACCAGAGCAACCAGCCGCCCTAAAGGCGAGCCACCAGCAGCTGCCCAGGGGCAGAGCCACCAGCAGCCCTAAGGGAGGACCAGAGCAACAAGCGCCCTAAAAGCGAGCCTCCAGCAGAGCAGTGCAGGCAGGGGCGGATCTGGACTTGGTTGGGCTGCTTGCTCGGCTCTCTTGGCGGGCCGGGGCTTCAGTTGGACGGGCCGTGTTTGCTCCCTCGCTCTCCTGGATTCTGCGACCGATGGAGCCGTAGGGAGCAAGAAGGCGGGATGAGGTGGCTGCGGTAGGCGGCAGCATGAGCTCCCCGCCGGCCGGGCTCCTTCTGCTGCTGCTCCTGGAGGCGGCAGGTAAGTCTTCTCGAGACACTTCCTGGGTCACTCCCTTCTAGAGGGTTCATCTAAAGACCCTCTCGCCCCGTACCCTGCCCTCGGGCCGGGGCATGGCATGTAGGCCGGCCGCTGGACCAGCCTCGCCGGAAGTTTACAAGATCCAAGGCTTTGATTTCGAAACGCATGTTATGGGTACAATATGGAGGGGAAACGACTCTGCCCCAGCCCTCCCGACCTTTCACAGGTAGCAGATAGCGCCGAAGCACCTCAGCGACTAACTAACACGCTCCCATCTGTAGTGGAGCACACACACTGCCCCTCTGCCCAAACACCTCCCCCGCGCCTTGGCTTGGGGAAGACTCGCCCTGCCCCCGCCGAGTTTTCTGCCCCTTCACTGTGATGTGTGATCGATATTCTGCAATGGCAGCAGGCCCTTTCATGTTTTCTGCTACACATTGTTTGTCAAGTTATTGCCGCCCTCCCGTCCACCTTTTCTCGGCGTGCTGCTCTGGGCTGTGCCTGCACGGTCGTCCTCCCGTCCACCTTTTCTGTGCCTGCACGGTCGTCCTGTCTGCCAGGGATGCATAATACACAGTCCCGCGTGGCAGGCGACGTCAGCACTGGGGTTATTCGAATTCCTAAAGTAAGCTCCTTTGGCCTGTGCGGCTTTTTTGAGCTGGTTATCGCTTTCCTGGCATTTACTGTACTCCGTGCAGCCCTTTTATCGGGATATTTTAGACACAATCCCCCAGCTCTCCCCCTCACCCCGTGTATTTATGTAAAGCTGCCCTCTCTTTTGGTCGACTGCCTCCACAACACGGAAACGAGCTCAGCGCCGTGAAGATCAGTGTCCGCCATGTGTCCAAGATCCAAGTTTTCAACGCGCATTCCTCAACAGTAGAATCCACTCCACGTTTTCAGGAAAGCAACAACACTTGCATTTCATTATGGTGACTCTCAGGGCCGGCCCTAGGAATAGTGGAGCCAAGTGCGGCAAAGTATTAGCCGGACCCCTTCATTTGTATATGATGTCACTTCCGGTGACGCCATCACTCCACCCCGATCTTGCAATATGTGCTATTCAAGATTAAATAACATAGCCTAACCGGGCACAGCAAAGCGTGTCAGTCTTCTCCTGTGGCCCAGTACTGTAGATGGCCCATGCCACTTTGGTGACTGGCAGCAAAATGGGAACAAAGTTAATGATGGCTTTGCTGAAGCCAGTCCGCTATACTACAAGAGATTACACTATTTGCCCAGGATCACACACTGTGGTTACAAAGGCAAGCTGGGATTGTAACACTGTATAGTTCAGGCACTTTAACACATGCCTTCAAAACTCCACTTGTTCCAAATATTTGCATATTGAATTTTGAGACCTACAATAACACTGTCTTATAGGGCAGCTCTCTGAAGTTTCCCATGGCTATGCGTGAGAAGTCTCCCATGGCCATGCGTTAGAAAGCCGCCCAGCCCTGTTTATGCTCGCAATTCTTTGACTTGTAGTTTTTTGCCTAAATGTTAAATGTGTAAGAAAAGTCCCAGAATCCAAAGGGGGGGGGGAGGGGTCAGAACTGAATGTCCTGACGTGTCTACAGAAAACTTGAGAAATGTGATAGTTTCCTTGCAAAATACACATCTCAAATAAAGGCAACCTTATAATATGTAAATTCTTAGAGAAACATGTTAGCCAAAAGGATATTGTTTTAATGTTATAATCCACATGCTGCCTGGAAAACTAGACATCCCATAGTGTAAAATAATAATAGAAGCCTGAAAAATCTTTTTTTTTTCAATACTACTTTAATAACTGAGAATTACAGAAACAAGTTTCAGTAGCGTTACTTGGATACATCTGATCTCCCTTACAAACGTCCAGAGCGCTGTTGTGTATAGCGTTAAAAGCATATTTGAGCTAATGCAAAGCCCTACATCTTGAATAACGTTTAAAGGGGCGCTTTCTTTCTGTTGGCATGTGTGGAGGCATTTGGCATTAATGGGAACCCTATTGGCTTGGTAACAATCTGTGAGGGGTCTTTCACATGGAGAGGTCCCACCCATCATTGCCACAGGCCTTAACAGGTGCAAAGAAAAAGAGCACCCCCACCAGGACTAAGAATAAAGGAGTAACTGTGCTGCGGACAACCCTTTAACAAACGACCTGCCGTTGCAGGTCGTTAAAAGGCTGCGCGCACCCCTTTCCAGGACACACTGTGGAGACAAATGAGCTGCGTCAACAATTACAACTCCTAGACTCTGCGAGACACCAGCACAGGAGATTCTCAGAGGCTAACCCTTTATCTCCCAGAGGGTCAGCCTCTGCGCGGGGCGGGGCCCCATGAGGGCGAGGCCAAGTGCAGCTGCCCTTGCCTAGCGCCGCCGGCCCTACTGCCTCTAAACGAGACGCACAGCCAGTGGGTCACTTCAAAACCTTTGAGAGCCATTTTAGCGGATCTTTGGGTCTAGATTCATATGACGCCATTACTCCACCCTGTGCTAGCGTGCCCACCCCTGAATCTGGCATCTCTGGGGTCCCTGGAATACCAACTGTCTGTTTGGTGACCCGTGCCGCGCTGTCAAGTGTGAGTAGTTACACCAGTCACGATTTTTCTCTGTGTTCAAGTGTTTTGTAGTTCCCCTTTAAAAAAAAAAAATCAGCACTTCAAGTACCAGAATGCAAAGCGGACACCAGGACTGAATAAGCGCCACGCACCTGCCATGGAGCCGCTTGAGATTGGCACATGACTATGTCACTCCTGGAAAACACACCTTTTGAGATGGGTTTTTCCAATCATGTGGCAAGAATGAAATCCAGGACAAGACCCAGAAAGGAAAAATATTGGGCATGTATGTTATCTTGCCATGATCCAGCTGCCATGGCTATTTCCCATTTTGAGTGGCTGCAGGTGCATGGCACCCAGTGCTTAGACTGTGCAGCACCTCTGCAGCCTTTGATGGAAAGTTTCAGCCCAGGTGCAGCGGTGCAGGACATGTGTGGGCGCCTCACTTGCTGTAAGAGTCCCCACTTTGCAGCTTCAATGATATTTAGTGAAAGCTCAAAATAATTTCGTATTCAAAAGGCAGTGTCACTTTAAATGTGACGTTATCACACCCAGCCTGCCCCAAAGATGCTCCCCAATCACAGACGTGTAATGGTAGGAGTCTGTGATTGGCTGGCAAGACTCGCAATGTTTCTATGGACTAACCATTATTGCACTGGAACTATGATAGGAAGGGGGCTTATATCTAAAAATGGTGCAAGAACCAAACAATAAAATGCCCATAGAGGGTTAATTAGAGAGGCGTTTGAGAAGTGGACTAATCCTGGAATAAATGAATTTAAAGCTTTAAATGAACTTTTCTTTCGACTAAATGGAATGCGTGATTAATCGGACCACTCCCTTGAGTGCGATTATAAACGAATTTAAGCTTGTAGCTAAAATCTGGGATTGGCAAGACGATCTGGCTACTTTAGTGAGTAGAACTGTGGCAAAGGGATACGCAAGATTCTTCTACCTCAGCCAGACAAGCTTGCATTAGGTGGCAAAGGGATATGCAAAACAAGCTTGTATTCGGTGGCAAAGGGATATGCAAAATAAGCTTGTATTCGGTGGCAAAGGGATATGCAAAATAAGCTTGTATTCGGTGGCAAAGGGATATGCAAAATAAGCTTGTATTCGGTGCAAAGGTATATGCAAAATAAGCTTGTATTAGGTGGCAAAGGAATATGCAAAATAAACTTGTATTCAGTGGCAAGGGATATGCAAAATAAGCTAGGATTCGGTAGCAAAGGGATATGCAAAATGAGCTTGTATTAGGTGGCAAAGGGATATGCAAAATAAGCTTGTATTCGGTGGCCAAGGGATATGCAAAATAAGCTTGTATTCGGTGGCCAAGGGATATGCAAAATAAGCTTGTATTCGGTGGCAAAGGGATATGCAAAATAAGCTTGTATTAGGTGGAAAAGCGATAAGCAAGGTTTTCTCCTACCTAGGCCAGACAACACGCTTGTATTGGATGGCAAAGGGATATGCAAGGTTTTCTCCTACCTAGGCCAGACAACACGCTTGTATTGGATGGCAAAGGGATATGCAAGGTTTTCTCCTGCCTAAGCCAGACAACGAGCTTGTATGAGGTGTCAAAGGGATATGCACGATAAGCTTGTATTCGGTAGCAAAGGGATATGCATGATAAGCTTGTATTCGGTGGCAAAGGGATATGCACAATAAGCTTGTATTCGGTGGCAAAGGGATATGCAAAATAAGCTTGTATTAGGTGGCAAAGGGATATGCAAAAGGAGCTTGTATTAGATGGCAATGTGATATGCAAAATAAGCTTGTATTCGGTGGCATTTGCATATGCAAAATAACCTTATATTAGGTGGCAAAGCGTTAAGCAAGGTTTTCTCCTACCTAGGCCAGACAACAAGCTTGTATTAGGTGCAAAGGGATATGCAAGGTTTTCTCCTGCCTAGGCCAGACAACGAGCTTGTATTGGGTGTCAAAGGGATACGTACGATAAGCTGGTATTAGGTGGCAAAGGGATATGCAAAATAAGCTTGTATTAGGTGGAAAAGCGATAAGCAAGGGTTTCTCCTAACTAGGCCAGACAACAAGCTTGTATTAGGTGTCAAAGGGATATGCAAAATAAGCTTGTATTCGGTGGCAAAGGGATATGCAAAATAAGCTTGTATTAGGTGGAAAAGCGATAAGCAAGGGTTTCCCCTACCTAGGCCAGACAACACGCTTGTATTGGATGGCAAAGGGATATGCAAGGTTTTCTCCTGCCTAGGCCAGACAACGAGCTTGTATTGGGTGTCAAAGGGATATGCAAAATAAGCTTGTATTCAGTGTCAAAGGGATATGCAAAATAAGCTTGTATTAGGTGGAAAAGTGATAAGCAAGGGTTTCTCCTAACTAGGCCAGACAACAAGCTTGTATTGGGTGCAAAGGGATATGCAAGGGTTTCTCCTGCCTAGGCCAGACAACGAGCTTGTATGAGGTGTCAAAGGGATATGCAGGATAAGCTTGTATTCGGTGGCAAAGGGATATGCAAAATAAGCTTGTATTCGGTGGCAAAGGGATATGCAAAATAAGCTTGTATTCGGTGGCAAAGGAATATGCAAAATAAGCTTGTATTCGGTGCAAAGGGATATGCAAAATAAGCTTGTTTTAGGTGGCAAAGGGATATGCAAAATAAGCTTGTATTAGGTGGCAAAGGAATATGCAAAATAAACTTGTATTCAGTGGCAAGGGATATGCAAAATAAGCTTGGATTCGGTAGCAAAGGGATATGCAAAATGAGCTTGTATTAGGTGGCAAAGGGATATGCAAAAGAAGCTTGTATTCGGTGGCAAAGGGATATGCAAAATAAGCTTGTATTAGGTGGAAAAGCGATAAGCAAGGGTTTCTCCTACCTAGGCCAGACAACACGCTTGTATTGGATGGCAAAGGGATATGCAAGGTTTTCTCCTACCTAGGCCAGACAACACGCTTGTATTGGATGGCAAAGGGATATGCAAGGTTTTCTCCTGCCTAAGCCAGACAACGAGCTTGTATGAGGTGTCAAAGGGATATGCACGATAAGCTTGTATTCGGTGGCAAAGGGATATGCACAATAAGCTTGTATTCGGTGGCAAAGGGATATGCACGATAAGCTTGTATTCGGTGGCAAAGGGATATGCACAATAAGCTTGTATTCGGTGGCAAAGGGATATGCAAAATAAGCTTGTATTAGGTGGCAAAGGAATATGCAAAATAAACTTGTTTTCAGTGGCAAGGGATATGCAAAATAAGCTTGGATTCGGTAGCAAAGGGATATGCAAAATGAGCTTGTATTAGATGGCAATGTGATATGCAAAATAAGCTTGTATTCGGTGGCATTTGCATATGCATAATAACCTTATATTAGGTGGCAAAGCGATAAGCAAGGTTTTCTCCTGCCTAGGCCAGACAACGAGCTTGTATTGGGTGTCAAAGGGATATGCAAGGTTTTCTCCTGCCTAGGCCAGACAACGAGCTTGTATTGGGTGTCAAAGGGATACGTACGATAAGCTGGTATTAGGTGGCAAAGGGATATGCAAAATAAGCTTGTATTAGGTGGAAAAGCGATAAGCAAGGGTTTCTCCTAACTAGGCCAGACAACAAGCTTGTATTGGGTGTCAAAGGGATATGCAAGGTTTTCTCCTGCCTAGGCCAGACAACGAGCTTGTATTGGGTGTCAAAGGGATATGCAAGGTTTTCTCCTGCCTAGGCCAGACAACAAGCTTGTATTGGGTGTCAAAGGGATACGTACGATAAGCTGGTAATAGGTGGCAAAGGGATATGCAAAATAAGCTTGTATTAGGTGGAAAAGCGATAAGCAAGGGTTTCTCCTAACTAGGCCAGACAACAAGCTTGTATTAGGTGTCAAAGGGATATGCAAAATAAGCTTGTATTCGGTGGCAAAGGGATATGCAAAATAAGCTTGTATTAGGTGGAAAAGCGATAAGCAAGGGTTTCTCCTACCTAGGCCAGACAACACGCTTGTATTGGATGGCAAAGGGATATGCAAGGTTTTCTCCTGCCTAGGCCAGACAACGAGCTTGTATTGGGTGTCAAAGGGATATGCAAAATAAGCTTGTATTCGGTGGCAAAGGGATATGCAAAATAAGCTTGTATTAGGTGGAAAAGTGATAAGCAAGGGTTTCTCCTAACTAGGCCAGACAACAAGCTTGTATTGGGTGCAAAGGGATATGCAAGGTTTTCTCCTGCCTAGGCCAGACAACGAGCTTGTATGAGGTGTCAAAGGGATATGCACGATAAGCTTGTGTGAGGTGTCAAAGGGATATGCACGATAAGCTTGTATTCGGTGGCAAAGGGATATGCAAAATAAGCTTGTATTAGGTGGAAAAGCGATAAGCAAGGGTTTCTCCTACCTAGGCCAGACAACACGCTTGTATTGGATGGCAAAGGGATATGCAAGGTTTTCTCCTGCCTAGGCCAGACAACAAGCTTGTATGAGGTGTCAAAGGGATATGCACAATAAGCTTGTGTGAGGTGTCAAAGGGATATGCACGATAAGCTTGTATTCAGTGGCAAAGGGATATGCAAAATAAGCTTGTATTAGGTGGAAAAGCGATAAGCAAGGGTTTCTCCTGCCTAGGCCAGACAACGAGCTTGTATGAGGTGTCAAAGGGATATGCACGATAAGCTTGTATTCGGTGGCAAAGGGATATGCACGATAAGCTTGTATTCGGTGGCAAAGGGATATGCAAAATAAGCTTGTATTAGGTGGAAAAGCGATAAGCAAGGGTTTCTCCTACCTAGGCCAGACAACAAGCTTGTATTGGGTGCAAAGGGATATGCAAGGTTTTCTCCTGCCTAGGCCAGACAACGAGCTTGTATGAGGTTTCAAAGGGATATGCACGATAAGCTTGCATTTGGTGGCAAAGGGATATGCACGATAAGCTTGTATTCGGTGCCAAAGGGATATGCACGATAAGCTTGTATTCGGTGGCAAAGGGATATGCAAAATAAGCTTGTATTAGGTGGAAAAGCGATAAGCAAGGGTTTCTCCTACCTAGGCCAGGCAACACGCTTGTATTGGATGGCAAAGGGATACGCAAGGTTTTCTCCTGCCTAGGCCAGACATCTAGTTTATATTGGGTACTTTCTGGAAAGAAACATCGGGCGTCTCTTTAAAAAAAATTCTGAATGAATTTATCGGGAATGACGGCAGTAATAGAACTTAGGCTAAAGATGAGCAGAGGTGCTGTAGGGTGCATAAAGTTCAAGGCATACCTTTAGCACTAAAGCGATTGGGCATAGATTGTGAATATTGGGAATCAATTAGACAGACGTTTAAAAAAGAAAAATTAATGAAGATCTTTTCTCATGCAAGAACATTTTCACAGTGGGGCCTTTTGGCCTTGTCGTTTGAATGGCAGACTTAAGTCTGGGGATACTGTTCATCCAGTATTTTATTTTTTATTGAGAATAAGTTGATAACTTAGTGCAGTTTCAGTGTGGCATAATTATTTTATGAGCTGTTATGTTAGAATGCTTTGAAATGAGATTAGCAATGTTGACATTTGATTGTGATGTGATATGCCTTGTAATGTCATATTTTTGTATTTATAAGTTATGTAGTATTTTTAATGTGACTTTTGGTAGTGTATAAGGTTTCTTATGCAGACACAGATATGTACTTTAAACAAAAATAAAAGTATCCCAGGCTTTACTTAGATCAGGGGTTTGCAACCTGTGGCTCTCCAGATGTTTTGGACTATGACTCCCATGATCCTCACCATTGATTATACTGATTGATTATACAGTCAAGTGCTGATGGTAATTGTAGTCTAAATCGTCTGGAGAGCCAAAACATGTGAGCAGGTGGCTTAGATTTATGGACACTTAAAGTGAAAGATCCGTATGCGTGTGTCTCGATTCCGGGGCAACCTACCATACAAAGGGGCGGCGCCAGGCTGTGCGGTGTGTAGAGTTTCACAGGTATTTGATTTTCTTATTGGGGTAATCTGATGGACTTGCTCTGATTTGCGTCCTCTCCGTACAAAGTGAAGTCTTTGGAAAAAGACATTTTACACCTCACTCGAGGCGATCTGGGAAGTTACAAATTCCCTAACAATGCATGTTTTTGCCTAAAATAACTTTCCCCACGTTTGGAGATTCCAAGAGCTCGACAGATCAAGTAATTTCTTTGGTGAATCAAGGAAAGTTTGAGGCGTAAATCAACAATTTCCGTTTTGCACGGGGAAGGAACTTGGAATATGAGTAATTCGATAATCGCCCATTAATGGCGAATGTCAATCGGGGCAGAGCAGCGGACAAAGGACTCACTCATCCAAAAATCAGCTGCTAGTTAGCAATGAAAATGGGGTGATGCAGTAGATGAAGGATTTACTCCTAAAAAATCAGCCATCAGCAGGGAATACAATCAAATTTGAGTCCTAGAATACTTGGGGAAAGTGTTGGATAGTGCCTTTTTAAAACAGATATTGAATCACTTTCGATGTGATTCGGTGCTTTGGTTTTCGTTAATATCACTGGATACCAATAAAGGCAGTTGCAGTGCAACTGAAGAAGGAGCTGATCATCCAAAAATCAGCCATCAGTGGGGAATGTAAATGGTGGTAGTGCAGCTGATGAAGTATTCGATGATCCTAAAATCAGCAAGGAATGTAAGTGGTGGTAGTGCTGGTGATGAAGGATATCATCATCCTAAAATCAGCCATCAGTGGGGAATGTAAATGGTGGTAGTGCAGCTGATGAAGTATTCGATGATCCTAAAATCAGCAAGGAATGTAAGTAGTGGTAGTGCAGCTGATGAAGTATTCGATGATCCTAAAATCAGCAAGGAATGTAAGTAGTGGTAGTGCTGGTGATGAAGGATATGATCACCCTAAAATCAGCCATCAGTGGGGAATGTAACTCGGGGCAGGACACTGAATGAAGAATTCACTGATTAAAAAAAATACTGCATCACTGGGGTATGGAAAGGGTTGTAGGCAGTGGATGATGGATTCACTTACCCAAAAGTCAGGCATCAATGACGAATGTAAATGTGACCAGGCAGTGGATGAAGGATTCACTCGTATGCCTGCTCTGCATGTGGGTTAAGGGGATGTTTTTATGCTACGGGATCTGCGATGGTGGTACTTTCCTGCCGCCCATCGCTGTTTCTCCCAGAACAGACACAGACCGCCCACCTTAGGGATGTCCTCAGTTCATATATATATGCTGTCCTGTTGTCCCAGTTGTGCAACATTGTGGGTACCAAAAGCACTGCTTTTGCCCGACCCAGCATTAAATTAGGAGAGGTTGGGCCTGATTTTCAAAGATTTGGAAATCCGGAGATGCCCGTGACCATTGCAAAATTGCACCTGCGTCTTTATTCCGTATTTTTAAATAGTTTAAACTGGAGTGAACCTGGTATAGGTATCGTAGATGAACACTTTGTATACATGAGTTTGATTTTTTGAAGCTCTAGCCAACATGTTTCTCTCTCCCTCTCGGGGAGCTTCTTCAGGGTCGAATGGCCTTGTATAATACAGTACTGACGCTAAGATATGAATAGGTCCTAAGGATATGTTGGCGTTTTAGAAATAGCAAATCCTGCTTGGGGTAATAATTGTGCTCTGCAATTGCTGAAAAATGGACATTAAAAATTAAATTGTGCATTGTTATCTTTTCCCGGTATTGGCATATGTGAGCAAGCGTTTGGTGGCGGTTGTATTTCTATCGCTAATCTTTCAGAAATATCTAACGTTGAATAGGATGTCTATAACGTGCTAGACAGTTTCTAACATATGGAATGCTTTCGATCATCATATTTGTGAGCTTGTAAATTCAGCAAACATAAGGCACTGTGAGCGCAAACTACCACCAACGTGCCACAGTTGCATATTGGCACCCATATGTAGCACAGAACCCACCACCACCCATGTTAACTGATGACTCTCTACGCATCCTGGACAAAGGAGATCCCTGCTTACTGCTCCGACTCAACCTCTGTACTGCTTTCAATACGGTTGACCATAACGCGATCTTCAACATGTCCGCCACCCACATGGGCTTTGATAGGGGAAGTCCTACAGTGGTTTCCTCCTATACTCTGTGACATATACCAACTCGCCTAGAGGAGCCCCAACGTATCCCAGCACCGCTCTGTAACCCACAGAATTCGAATAGGCTCCATCGTGTAAAATGTGAGCATCAACCTCAACATAGAACCTCCTGGGGGAATTCCTTACAATCCCCAATAACCAGGTACCCCAATATGCAGATGATAACACATCATTACCCAAAGATCAATTGCATCTGCAAAATCCATCGACTTAAGCACTGTCTGCCCCTCATCCAAACTTCGATGTCAAGCACCTGCCGACTAAGACCAAAGGAATTCTTCTAGGAAACCCCGACCAGGCATGCCCAGGTCCAGTGCTAGCTGACTGGCATAAAGCTCTATGGACTCGTGCCTCAACTATAATTCAGTGCAAAGTCTCTCTGCTTTCCTGTCCACTGTGACCTCTTGTTCAAAGCACACACAGCCGAGACAAGCTACATATCCTGGTACCATTTTTCACAAAATCGTGCATTTTCACCCCTGCCTTGGGCTTCGGATCAGTTGACCAAGTACTGGTTATTTCCCACCTTCACGGTGGCAACACCCACTCGCAGTAGTCCCAGATGCCATCTCGGCCCTGCTGAAAGATGTCCAGCACGCTGCGGCACACCCCATCATTGGACTAAGGAAATGTGATGAAATCGGCACTATCTTCAAGGAGCCGCACTGACAGCCCCTTCAAGCACACATCGTGTTCAAGACAGCCTGCATCGCCCACAAAGCAATTGCAACCAAAGCACCACTCTGCCTGGCCGAAAAACTCACCCTCTCTGGAGGTTGGCACACCACCAGAAGTCCCAACATCACCAGATTTCAAACTAAGACCAGCAAGGGGGGCGGGGCGGGGATGCACAAAACGGGCCTTATCCTTCTATGAACCTTCTCTCTGGAAAAAGTTACCAACAGAGATAAGACTACCCCCGCCCCCCCCCCCCTACACTTCAGGAAGGACTTGAAGATCATACTTTTCACGGAACATCCAGAATCGCTTCACTCACCCCTACTTATCCTCTCCCCCAAGTTCCTCCTTATCCGTGCCTGTTCCTCTACTACCCCACATCCTACTGGTATCCGCACTTCCCTCAGGTGCATACCCTACGGACAGCGCCCGGAACCTTCCCAGCTAGGTTCATGCAGCTTAAATCCCATACATAATCCAGAGATGCCCCTATTGTACTTATTGCATGGACTGCTTTTTTGAGGCACTGTTCTTTTGGCCGGGAGTAGTAATGGATGCCATTTTTGCTCCACCTAATGGTGCTTTGTGTAGCACAGTGGGATGAAGGGCTGAGTTGGTCTTGTTTCAAACCAGCGACTGCGCATCTGAGTAAAGCGAGTTTCTCTGCTAGCTAGCAAACATTTGTTGAGGACACTATTGACAATAAAAAAATATCCTTTTCCTTTTTGTTGGTGCAAGGCAGCCATTTTGTTTTCTTGATGAGTAATATGTTATACCGTGCTAGCTGAACGTAGTTTTTCTTTTCATAATGAAGCCTATTTTATATTATCTAAGCTCGATCAACTTTGTGGCCACAGTACGTGCCAAATACCTTTTGCCTGTGCCACATAAATAACCCTTCCCTAGCTATATATTTGACCCTGCCTTACTCCCTCCCTACTTCCAGTGGCCAGGCTATTACATCACTCAATATTCATTGGATTCACTTCCTGGAAGGATAAAGGGGGGGATAGGGCCCGCTGTAATTAGAACCTGTCACCAGCTGCTTGTGCACACACACATCTCTGCAGCAGGTTGCTAACCAACCAACCATTGTTTTTGGCTCACCAGTGTACTTCCATGGGAACCATTGGCTGCCACACTGTCACACTGGTGTGTATTGGGTTATATTTTTTTTTTTGCGTCGCTGTATTCACTCTTAGTTGTGTGAATATCGTGCACTGTACAGAAATTTGGCCCGCGGGAGTCGCATGTGTATCGCACTGCAACCTCCATTCTTTGTAGCGGAAGGTGAGGAAATCGAGGTGTCTGCCAATGGCAGCCCAAGGATGTTGACAGTAAGCAAATCAGAAGCTACTTTGCTGACGGGTCATATTGTGAGTATAATTAGGAATGATCCGCCATGTCAGTATCGCCACCTGAACCTGCAACAATGTGTGATTTCGGGTTACCCGGAAAACCTTTAATCTGAGACATAACGAGGCCTGGCTCTGAGAAATTGGTTCAGTCCTCGTGTTGAGGATTTCTGCCTTTGTGATTTCAGAAGAACAGTTTAAACCACCAGACATCTTTACTGAAAATGAGTCGCCATACGCGTACGCTGTACTTGGCTCAATTAAAAAAACAAATTATTCAACATACTTAGATGCGTCATACTTGCTACCAACAGTTTCAGCCTAACTTGAATTGTTCTTTCCAAATGAACACAGAATCTACATGAAAAGTACAAGGAACGTAAATAAAATAAATCTTCTTGGCACGCAACCCCATTAAGGTGCTAATTCATTACTTTTCATACAATTGGAGAATAAAAAAATAAAAAAAGTCCTGCAATCCTCTCCTTTTTAAAAATCCCTGAGTCATGATATGACAACGCCAATGACTGTACACAGTGTTTTTACTCTGGAACGTGGCATTCTAGCCCGTTGGTGCCTTTATAGATATTAAACATTAAGACTTCGGATAATAGTGTAATACTATTTTCCTCTTTTCAAAAGCAGAACATACATTTTTGTACGCCCTACAATTAAGTGACTTCTCCCACAGGTACACCTGCAGTCCTAGCATTAAGGCTCAGAAAAATATTAGCCTGTTTTAATAGTTATCGTACTGAAGAAGGCCTGCCAACAGAGGTGCAGTCGATACATATGTCGACACTCATTTTCAAATCTGCAATCACTAGTCCCTTGTTAGACATGGCATTTTCACAACAAAAGTGCTTGTTAGTCACCACAGGTAATATTCCCAGAAAATGCATCCTTTGCACATAAATGGATGCTATATTATGTACATTTAAAAGATTAACATAGACTGTATTCTATTCCATTCGGAGCTCAAGTCGAGGCCCCATGCCGGTAGACGGCATCTGCCCACTTTTTTTGAGATGGTGGGCGCTGTCCCCTTGTGTGTTTAAGAAATAAAAAATAACAGGCTGCAGTCAGGATTCGAACCCTGGATGGGAAGCGGCCTCTGAAATGGGACACTGAGCCGCAAGACCCAGGAGTATTTTGCACCAAGCTACAATAGAGGATGACAGCTTTTTTATTGGAATCTGCCAACCTTTGAAGCATTACCTCTGTTCACTCATTTCCCCCCACCACGAGTTATTGGGGCTTTGCCCCCTCTGCGTCCCCAACCACACAAGATTGTCAGTGGGGAGGGCCATTGTTGCGAAGAGAGCTTTCCCAGTCAAAGATGACCAGATCATAATTGTATCATCCCCGGCCCTCCCATTAGCCAAAGCCTTTACTGAGATGCCCATGTGTACAGTCGTTCATCCTCAAATGGT
The DNA here is from genome assembly GCF_040938575.1 of Ambystoma mexicanum. Classification (NCBI taxonomy): domain Eukaryota; kingdom Metazoa; phylum Chordata; class Amphibia; order Caudata; family Ambystomatidae; genus Ambystoma; species Ambystoma mexicanum. The sequence goes on from NC_090940.1 coordinate 159,777,115, forward strand.
ACCACGGTGTTGTACCGCACATTGCATAATATTTCTTTGGTCTGACGGAGATGGTATCATTTAGCTGCATAGATCTTATGTTCCCAAAAATAGCCATGTGACTTGACCGAGGTCGCTACAAGCAAAATGGTCATGCCATAACCGTCTTCATCCTTGGGTGGTGCAGGCTGTTGTGGCGGTGCTTTTAGTAAATACAGGTAGAGTTTGAAAAAAATACCGCAGGACTTTGAAGGCGCTACGCTGGGAATTCAAATGTGTGATGATGGTAGCACATAGCTGTTGTAAGCTTTCTAGAAGTAACGGGGAGTTTCTATGCATTGCTGTTGTTCAGCTATCTTATGCTGCCCTGGTCCATACGGCCAGGCTCGTTTCTCCATTAGGCCCGTGCTGCTGGAATACTAGGCATGCATATGGCAGTTTTTCTAAAATGGAGCAGGTCACTAAATAGGCAGTGCACCATGATGCGACACACAAACGTGTTTCTTTTTTTATTTCTATGCATAATTTTACATTTTCTAGAGTTCTATAATTTGACCGTTCTTCTTGGCGTGTAGCTCACTCAGTATTTTCCTGCTCCTGGAACGGTCTTCGTTTGATGTGCTGATGAGGAACTTCTGTCTAACAATGAAGCCAAAAAGGTTCACCAATATTCTTCTTAACATTCGCTCTTACAGTGACGGCTTAAATCGTTAAGGCATCCTGCTCTGGCCAGTCCCATCGGGAGTGCCGAGCAATCTTGGGTTGCATCGCCTACTTCGATTTTCCATATCCTCTAATTTGTCATGTTTTATTTCACTGCCATCTCAGAAGTAAGATCACTATTTTGTTCTTTTAGTGTCGAGGCTCTGACTTCTAGCGCTGTAAACCTCCGATAAAGATTTTGATATGATTCTTATTTTCTTCTTGTACGATTCTGATCTTTTACTATTTAACTTCATGCACAGCAAATATATCCTGTTTATTCCCCAAGGCATCTGTGTTCTTCTAGTGCCTTTTCCCCAACCCACGATTCTTTGTCTATTTCTAGTTGAGTCATCAATATTGGGGATTGCATAGCTTACTTCATCTGCAGTTTTGCAATATGATATGGATGCTTTTGTAGCTTTGCAGTCATTTCGCTGATGTTATGAATGAAAGCCAATGTCCCCTGTCTTACATGGCGGAGGTGAAAACCCAATGGAGGTATCCGGTCATTGCATCGAATCCAAAGCATCGACAGATCATACCATTTGAAAAAAAAATACATTGAAAAAAACATTGAATGCATTTTTAAAATGGTAAAGGGTTTAGTTTAGTAAAAATGTGTTTTAATGTTTTAAGAAAGGGGCGGTTGGTGGGGAACCCCCATTAAAAGAAAATGCATTCAATGGTTGTTTTCGATGCTTTGTCAATGGCATGGTTGTCGATGGAATCACTAGGAACCGCCGATGGAGCTTCTTGATGGGCACGCGTCTGTGAATCGTCAGCAGGCAGGGCTTCAGAGTGGATGCTGACGATGATTAAGGGAGTTGGATTGGGGTAGTGGAGGATGATGAAACGCATGGGGTGGAGAAATCGCTTGGTGTCTGTCGTAATTACTATGGTTCTGCTTCTCCAACGTGCAACATAAGATTCATAAGGGTGGTGAGATAATTCTCACCTTTATGTGTGGTCTGCAGGCCGCCATAGAGGGTAACTTCAGTAAAACAAGGGCGCGCTCGCGAACTGTGGAAGATGGCGGCAAAACAAAGATCGGTGACGACCAATACTTTTGAGACTTTAGTAACTTAAACTGACACTTCCTTGGTATTTTATTCTCATGGTTTCATCAGTGTGCGGATGCGGACAGTATAAATATGCGCGTGGAAATCAAGCGGTTGGAGAACGCCACCAAAACACGATTTGCCTGCACAGCAAGATGACCAGGACCTGAAATTGGTGGACACATCGCAATGGTCTGCGAACTTGATGAAGGACTACAGGTTGCCCGATAGAAGGGTTAGTGGGCCAGATAAGACTATGGTATTGTTATAGCCGTTTTGAGCGATCCCGCAGCAAGGGAGGCGTGGCTGAGGAATGGAACCAGAGAGAGGTTCCTTGAACCGGTAGAGGCAGGGGGCATCCCGTTTCCTGTACGTGTGTGTGTGTGTGTGTGTTTGTCTGTCTCTCGAGGGAGAGTGTTGGTGGTCCGGATAACCCTTCTCCCATCTCCCGATTGTGCCCAGGGAGTTGGAAGTTGGCCTTCTGTAGAGAAATACTAAGTATGAATAAGGTATAGGGGGCTTCTGAAGAAAATGTGGGGAAGAAATGCAGCATCGAGTAGTGGCTTTATTTATTGAAGTGTTTATCAAATCTGTCCTCTCCTGTACCCATTAAGTGTGTTAGCTTTGACCTAATAAACCGGATTTGAATTGGCCACAAAGTCTTCCAGCAAACTCACTTATGAAAAACAGATCCACCCCCTCTTCACAGGCACACCTGGTCTGGATTCACCCTTCCGGCCTGGCACCCCGAATTTCCTGATTCCTTTCTTTTCTTCCTATTGATGATGATGGTGATGATTGATTGATGATATTACGTTGCTGTTACTTTGGATCTTCTACCGGCTGCTTGGACTCCGCTGCTGCAAATGAACTAGGAGACTTGCAATTTCCTAAAACCTCATCTGGGTCATGTGTAGCCACATTGTGCACTATACCATGTTCTCCAGTTGTTTTGTGGAAAGTGTTCTCGATCCCGAAATGTTCTGTATTTGAATATGTAAAAGGCACTGTTTCGGCCAAAACTGTGCCCTTAGCATTATCAATTCTACCTGCACATGTCGGGGGTGGGGGGGGGGTGCGATACTATTGGCATGGGGTGAACCGGTGCCTGTTTGAAGAGGACTAGCTTCATACAAATTACTGTTTACAGGACCCAGAACCTCCTCTTTCTCATTGGATATTCTATGCTGTTGGCTCCCTTTTTTTTTTTTTGGGACGGTGTGGTTCTGAGTACACTAGTTTAACAAGTTCTGAATTGGGGTCTGCTATTTTTGAGCCCCTGCCATTCTTTCTCAAATGAACCATGTTTCCAATTCTTCTTTGACGTCACACTCCCAAAACTTACATAATATGATGGGTTATTTAGAACGCACTTGATACCCAGAGGTTTCTAAGCGCAGATCTGTGGATCGAACCTCTGGTGCTTCGTGTTGTCTTGCTTCCAAGGTGAGCACGTTGCCTTTTGAGCTATCCTCCCGAGAGGTGGTCACTTTATCTGCCTGGTTTCAGTGCTTGAAGAGCAGTGGACACATCTGGTATTCAGCACCAGCTCCCAGCATCCGTATTTGCTGAGTTGCAGGTAAGGCATTCCTTCCACCGAAAGATGGTGGGGGGGCATGATAGTCTGTCCCGCTGTGGGGTGTCCCCAAAACCTCTTCTTAGACAGCCATGGGAGAAACACTGTAACAATACAGCATCTACATTGGCATGTATCCAGGTCCCAATGGGGAAATGTAAATCAATGTACTATTACTTTATCATACTACTGTAAACCTTGAAGAAGTGCCCATCGATGCGAAACATGTCATCTTGTAAATATGGACTAAGATTAAAGCTTTGAGTTTGCTATAATGTTATTTTGTTCAATCTATTGACTAATCCGCTCTCTGACCACCATTGAAGACTAAACTTGTGCACAGAAGATTGGACTATTTATCAAGATTTTTTTTAATTTAGCGCATCTGCCCATTGTCCAGGTTTAATCCTGGACATTCTATCTTCCGATTGTGTATTGCTGGCGTGGTGACTTTACTATGGCGCACACCAATACTGTGACTGCTCTAAGCCACACCTTTGCCTTCACGCTCCACAACCTCCACCGCCCGGCACAGTGTCCCTACCTGCAGGAATTGCAAGTATAGCAGAGGTTATGAGGCGAGAGGCAGCACATGGGGTAACGAGAAGGAAAGATCTGAAGCAAAATGAATTTAGAGGTTTAACCAACACTGCATTGTACAGGATCTAAACCCCACTAACAAGTAAGGTTGAGCAGAGAAATGGAGGTAGAGTAACATGCCCTGGCATAGCGCCTAACTTCAAGATTGAGGACTAGGACCTTGTGGAGAAGTAAACATGGACGTGCAGCTGAGCCATGCGACCCTTAGCCTGTGATGACTCCTGAAGGGTCTCTGTTAATGACAAAGAAAGTGAAAATACTCATCCACGTAAAGGAAATTGTTTTGTTTAAACATCTGGCAGGCATTAAGCACTTTTGGGCGTTGTTCAAAATTTTAATGAAAGTGTGAAAAAATAAGTGTTTCCATTTTGCCTGAGGATAGTCTTTAACATTTGTGGAGGTAGAAGTGGAGGAATTAGATGAAGAATTAATTAAAATGTGTAGCCCAGCACTACCACTGGCCTTTGCTAATGTGACGTGACCGTCTACTGTATGATTGTTCGATGATAAAAATGGTGAGATCATTTCATTGTACTTGTTCAGTGAGTTGTCGTTTGGCGATGCATTATAGATTCTGCAGTGTCTCTGTATTTAGGTTGAACCATCCTATCCTATATTAAAAATAATTGTAAGAAGTATGTTTGTCTGATGCAGTCTTGCGCAGTAGAGACTGCCCGCTTCGCCTGTTGTCACCGCTAGAGGGAACTGTTGCCTTAGGAAATACATAGTGTTCCTACTGTGTGAATGCAAATCTACTGTAACTTCTGTATCCCACTGATAACGTATGTTCGTCAGACGCAGTCATGCGCAGTAGAGACTGCCCGCTCCACCTGTTGCCACCGCTAGAGGGAGCTGTTGCCTTAGGAAATACATAGTGGTCCTACTGTATTAATGAAAACCTAAAACATATTATTTTCCTTTAACATGAATTACAATCAGATATACCACATAATATATTAACAGTGTGAAAATGTCTTTCCTTACGCACAGCTTTCACACTAGTTTCACATAATGCATCCAGAAACCTGTGCGCACGGCCACATATGACTATTAGACCAACCAATCTATGAATCAGTGCCATTTTGGGGTCCCTTTTGGAGTATTGGGAAAACGGATTGTAGAACGTTTGCTATGCAATGGTGAAAAGAGCTCCTCCTGCCGTTTCTGATGGTTCCCCCGCGTTCATGTGTTCCCGAGCCCGGGTGCCCTCAAATGTGTGTTGTATTGGCATGGCAGATTTCATGATCGCAGGTTCTGCCCTTTATCAGGCCTCCTTGTTTTAGCGCTTCTTACACAAAGATTGTTGACACCATTTATGTTTGGGATTCCTTTCCTCTAAACGTGAACCTTTTGATGTATACTTTGAAATGCACTGTAATGTCCTCTGTTGCAGCCTTTAACACGTTCCTCTCTTGCATAATTCGCCATGCCACTAATTGCCACTGTGGATGGAGTCCGAGCTTTGGTCTTCCATGTCCTTGAACGTTTTGTGATCAGAGGTCAGGATCGGGAAAATTGGAGGAGCCGATCGAGGATTCATCCCATCAGACACCTTGTCCAGGTTCAAACGGTATTTGCTGGGTATGGGGCATTGTTTCAGTACTCTTTGTGAAGTCACAGCACATTTTGAGATGGCTGTAATAATCGCGGGGTCTGCAACCTTTAGCTTTGCAGATGTTTTAGACTACAACTCCCCTCCGCACCCCTCAAAAGAATCAATGGTGATTGATCATGGGCGTTGTAGTCCAACACATCCGGAGGGCCACATATTGCAGACCTTCTGTGTGTAATTTGACAAAGAGTACTCAAGTAAATCCCACGTACCCAGCAAATACCTTTTTTGGATCTGGAAAACATATGCAACTTTGGGCTCCCACACTATTACATTGAGCATAGACATAGTAAAAATATTCCCAGTCTGATAGCTTAATGGGTGAATTTGTGTATTTTTACACAATTGCTGGCATGTTGGGGCTATGCCATCGCAGGTGGACCTTACAGTGGCAATACCGGCATTATTATTGCTTTGTCAAGAAAACGTGTGCACCTTTGTGATTGCGCACTATTACAGTGACCATATTCATAGTAAAAATATTCCCAGTGTCATGCCTGCCAGACCTGGCCTCACCCCTACGCACAGTCGCATAGCCCAGAGGACAGCCAGGCCGTTTTTTACACGCTGACGCCTCTTAGGCAAACGATTCCATTAATACTTACAGGCGCCTTACGCTTTAGGGGACTTTGCATTTCTTTTCCCCTCTTGCATAGAACGTCCATTAGGTAGATGTGTAATGTCGATCATGTTTTGATCTGAGGCATATGCGAGTGTCAGCTGATGTAAACGTCATCACGCTCCACACGCTAACATCAGTTGACATGTATTTAAATCTGGCGCTTCCGGGGTTCGGCGCTTCTGATCATTGTTTATTTTTGCTACGTTCCGGAGCTGCTGTTTAAGAACTCCTTACCGTATTTTCCTAGCGGAGCCTTCTGTCAGCTGTTCAGACTCCGAGCAGCTGTATCCCGACCGCATTACCTCGCGGCATCCATTCACCAGTGGAAAAAGCCGTTCTCCTTGCTTTCCGGAGCTGCCGCCTACGTCACTGCATTGCTGAGTTACCTGGCGGCGTCTTCTCTTGGTAGCATCCGCTTTCGTTCCGCTCCCTTTAGCTGAGTGTTGGAGACACCCTAGCGCATTACCTTGCGGCCTCTATTCACCATCGGAAAAAGCCGTTCTCTTTGGCTTTCAGAGCTGCATCCTACGGCTGTGTAATTCGGCGGCGTCTTCTCCTGCCTGCAGACGCTCCTGTTCCGCCTCCTCCAAGCGGAGTGTTTTAAGCCACAGCCGTCCATCTACTGGCACCTGCTCCGGACTACCTTTATTCAAAGAGGTAACTTGTACACAACGGATGAAGGTGAGAGCAGGGACCTTCAGCATTATTGTTACTCCTTGTCAATTACCCAACTCTGTTCCCATTCTATCTAAAGGACTCTACCAGTCGCTGCCCTATTTTGAACTTCTTGAACTACATACTTATCCAGGATATTCACTGTTCTTCACCTCCACTCTTTCAACCCAAGGCAACAGGATTCAGTGCACTGCACTTTGTGGACGCTACCCTGTGTGCACATCCCGGATCTAGTGTGGCCCTCGTTCCGTTCGGGTTAGTTTCCTTACTAACTTCCCTTTCCTTTTCGTTGGTTTATGTTATTTTGTGTGTTTGTGTGGAGTTTCCTGGGTGACTTTCCTATTCTACAGGTTAGTGTAATTCATTCAGCTTTATATTGACCCCAATTAATTTGAATCGGTTCCAAAAACTGCTCCTTGTGTTTCATTCAGCAGGCTGGTAGTTCCTTTTCAATAACACGCCCTTTCCACTGATTCCTCTCTTTTGATTGTTACTTGCATAGTCGAAGAGTGACATCAGTTGGAAGGTCCGAATTCAACAGACTACGCTGTACTCCGAGTCATCTTGGGAAGTCTCTTCGTGTATCCTTTGAATACTCTGGTATCCTTTATTGGTGTTAGTATTCCTGATTGCCTGACACCCAGTCTGATCTGTTAGCTTAATGGGCGACCTTGCGTATTCCTGCACAATTGCTGGCGTCTTGGGGCAAAGCCATCGCAGGTGGACCTTACGGTGGCATTACCGGCATTATTATTGTTTTGTCTGGAAAACGTGTGCACCTTTGGGTTTGCGCACTATTACATTGACCATATTCGTAGTAAAAATATTCCCAGTCTGATCTTTTAGCTTAATGGGCGAACTTGCGTATTCTTGCACAATTGCTGGCATGTTGGGGCAAAGCCATCGCAGGTGGACCTTACAGTGGCAATGCCGGCATTATTATTGTTTTGTCCATAATGAATATCGACAAAACGTTCCAACTAATAGCTGGGAACATACTTGTTTTTCTTCATGCATGTATAGTTCCATGCTGTTACCTGTTCATATTGCCCTTGTTTTTTTCCGCCTTTACATACCTTCCGATGGAAGGCATTGCACCCCATCTGTGACTAGTAATAATAATTTACTAGCAATTTAAAAAAAAATACTCCTTTTTATAATCTAAATGATTTGGTACCTTTCAAGTGACCGTGCTGCTTTGATTTAATGTACCCTCTGGACTCGTGAGAACTTTGTATGGGGTTTCGCAACACGGGTGCGAAAGTTCTGGCAATGGTTCATGAATGGTGGGTCTCATCTGCACAGAGCGGAGACTGAAAGGTGGCCCACTTTTCAGCACCGCTGGTGCACCCGGACCTCAAGTGGGACTGTAGGGGCTACCTACCCCCAAAGGGCCGATAGGAGCACCTTGAGCAGCGACCTGGAAGAGTAAATCACCCCTAAACGCTTTGCGGCCACGCCGCTGCTATCGTTCCGTCCTTCTGCATGTGGAGGCAGTGGTGGCATCATTGCACCCAACTTTCCACGCCAGAAGATAACGAATTTATCATGCGAGTCGGAGCCACCTTTACATGTGGGCAACCCCCTCCACTTACTGTTTCTGTTTTGAGTAGCTTGAAGTGGTGAAGGATTCGGCCTTTATCCTGCCACTGTGGCGTTCTGGCTGCACCAAGACTTGTCCGTAGTTTGGCGTATTTCCAGAGGCTGCTGTGAGCTGGATTTGTGTGTGAAATATTCTAGCGCTCCGAGTACGTCTTTTGGTCGAGGGTCTTCTGCAACACCTGGGAGTTCTTTTGCACCTAGGTGTGTTCCAACAATGCGCAAGGAATAGGGTGACCAGATTTCCAAAACAGAAAACCGGGACAACCAACAACATAAAAGAGGGACTTCCCCATCGCACCCACCAATTACCGCCCCTCCCCCAACACGCCCCCTCAACCACCACCCAATCATATTTCCAGCACTTCTCCTTTCTATAAACTTTATATGATCTCATTTATGCAGTCTTGTCTGTGAATCTTGGCATGTTACTTCAAAACAAGCCTTTGCTCGAATTGATATTACATGGCTTGGTGTACAATCATTTCCCAGCCAGTCTCTGTGGCACAGTCAGTAAGTGTTGTGACTTGTACCTGAAACATCGGGGTTCGAGCCATTCCTCCAACTTCAAAATTCTAGAAGTGTTGCGAAAAATAATTACGATTTAAATTACCTAGCCACCCAACCATGACAGGGTTTCTCAAATGAAAAAACTCCCAGGACCCCAGGACGGAGGGTGAGGAAAAACCCGGACGTCTGGTCACCCTAGCAAGGGAACACGAGAGCGTTCCTCCTTGTACCCCAAATGGCCAGGTCCGATAGAGGGGAAAGCTGGGAGGGACTATGGGCCCTCTAAATGAGGGTTGGTTTTGGACTCCTGGAAGTAAGGCCTGCTAGAAGCTTCATGGGGATGCTTATAGTGGTGTAGGGGGTGCGATTCCTCTTGGGCTGAGGATCGGCTCGTCTGGGGGTTCATCTGCCAGTGATGACGAGAATGCAAAGCAAATGGAGGAGGCATCCCGATAACCCGGGCAGTGTCCTACTCCTGGCCTCCCCCTCCTGGGAAGAAGGGGGGAGGGGGGGTGGGGATGCCGGCGCGGCAAAAGAAGGAAAAGCCAGCGGAAGAAAGCACGGCAAAATCTGGGGAAAGCCGGCGAAGGGCGAACAAAAGAAAGGGGAGGGGATTCCCCTTTATAACGGGCAGGCTCTGGACGGAAAGCAGCATCTCCAGCTGCTGCAGAAGGACGCCCGTTACCTGCGGAGGAGGTTTTCGTTTTTCGAGGAGGCTTTCGTTGAGCAACGCCGCCGGCTACACTTGGACTGCAATACAGAATTGCTGGTAGAAGGATCGGTGCGTGCTGGAGGAGAAGCCCCAATCCTGCGTGGGTTCCATTCATCCAAGGTGCAGCGGGAGGAAGTGGCGTTGCAGGCAAACAGGCAGCACCCGGACGGCTACCGAAGAAGCGGAGAGGAATCAAGTGGGGTGCCGGGCGGTAGCACGGGTGAGCGGCTGCAGGCGATGGCTACGGAGAAAAGAGCTGCCGGTCGACTGCGGTGTCCCGAAGGTGAGCGAGCACAGGAAAAGAGAGCGGCCGCTCGGCAGCAAGGGCGCAAGGAGGTGAACAGGAAGCCGGGCAAGTTCTCAGCGCACAGCGGCTTGGGGAATCCTCACAGGCACTTGGAGTCGTGCCGGGATCAGTGGGGAAAGCCCAAGGCTGCAAGCAGGCTACACAGACTCTCGCCGCACATGCCTCCTCAGAGGTGAGGGACGATCAAGTCAGGCGGCGGTCGGGGTGGCAACCACAAGCGCGATTAAGGCTCAAGCCAACAACGTGGGGGAAAACACAGGCAACAACGGACGGCACAGCCTCGGCAGCGTAATTCCTGCCACTCGCAGGACCTCCAGTGCTCAGTAAAGGAGGCACATCCGGGGCTCGAACTTGAAACGGAGGACCAGCCAGCAAGCAGGAGCAGCCCAACAGCAAAAGGCAGCCCATAAAATGTATTTGGACGCATATGTGGCCATGGCCAAAATGGCAGCAGCTAAGCATGGCCCAAATTGGCTGGATGCCCTGGTAACACAAACTGGGGAGGAGCATCCAGGGCCCAGTGCAAGGCCTGATTCACCATTGATGTTCCAGGAGGACGAGGAAACACAGGAGCAAGAGGAGGAAGGACAGGTAGAAGAGGAAGAAGAGCCAACAGGAAAAAGGAGACGGGTTATGACCCAGAAGGCAAAAGCGAGCAAGGAACAAGATGCAAGGAGCGGGAAAGCAAGGGCAGCAGGAGCAAAGAACAAGGGAAGGACACGGGAGATTGCAGCCGTACCCGCATCAGCACCCGTGCAAGCGCCAGGGAATCGGGTATCACCCAGCACGCCTGCAACCAGAACGGTGGCAGCGAGGGAAGACGGCCCCACATCCTTGGAGGCAGTGAAAGGTATGGTGATGCAATGTATGCAAGCCTGGGGGAATGGGGGCCGCGGGCAATTACTATGTGGGAATATTAATGCATTTAACCAATTGGGAAATGGGGCAGCAGTACCACAGCAGAAGGCGGTAATGCCGGGGATAGGGGTTGGGGTGGCAGGGGGCCACCAACAACCTGGGAACCTGAACAGCATTGGGGTGCCAGGAGGAGGAAGCCAGTGGCCAGGGCCATGGCCTACCACACCATTACTGGGTGGGGTGTTTCGGCAGGGGCCCAGCACGGGGGCTAATATTAGCTCAGGTGACCTGCTCAAATGCAGCAGGCCAGCGCAGTAACCAACACCGACCACATAGGCGGAGGGAGCCCATTGCCCCAAGGGGGGTTACCACCAACAGGGGCTACACAAGCACCCGCATGGTGGGGCCAAGGTGTTGCAGGAGCAGGGCTACCTCCAGTCCTGAGCATTTCTGTGGGGCAGGAGGGGATAGGGGGAACAATGACCCAGTATGGAAGAACTATGCCTGGGTTTGGTCCGGTCCGGGTGTCGGTGAACTCTTTATCATGGCAAATACCAATGGCAGTCAAAGAAAGGGTGTGGAGGAAAGAATTCATAGAAATCCTAGACTTTGTGGGGATGGAGCCACTGGGTAACGGGTTAAAGGAATTATCTGAAAAGGAGAAAAGAGACAAGGAGACACCCAAGACTGAGGCATCCATTCATAATTGGCTAAAAGCATTTAAGGTGTATACATCAATAATGATGGAGAAGTACCCACAGGCTGCTCTAGCAATGCTTTCTTACGGGCAGTACATCCATGATCTCTATCTGAAAGGCGGGGGGGAGGGCTGGCTACAATACGATCGGGTATTCAGTTTACAAATGCAGGTGTGGCCAGCCTTGTCCTGGGATGAAATGGATATTGGCGGGATTTTGGATAAACTGGTGCTGACAGTGGAAGGGGGGGGGAAATCCCCAGGGGAGAAGCCCCAGGTGCGGAGGGGCAGGGGGGGGTTCTCACAGCGGGGGAGGGCATCCTTTCACGGGTACTCCTCCTGGAACAGCAGAGCCAGCTTCCAGGGGGAGCAAGCTGAATGCTGGAGGGTCAGTGAAGAAGGCGGTTGCCCCTTTGGCAAAACATGCCGATTTAAACACCCCCGGGGAAAGAGCCACAAGGAGCGCAACTCTTTGGCCAGCGAAGGGAGGCAGGGGAGTAGCGCTAAAGGAAAGGACAAGGTCAAGAAGGAATGAGGTTAAAAACAGGATGTCAAATTCTATCCCTAAAAAAATGTGTAATGGCATGATTAAAGTTGGACTACCAACCCCGGTTAACCTACAAACAATGACTCCATGGTTGAATATTTATCATAACACTGAAGATGCTAGATTGTTGTGGGAAGGCTTCAGGTGGGGGTTCAAGATCCCATGTGTAAAGGAGGAAAAGGGCACAGAGGCGCGCAATCTGCGATCAGCTCTGGGGATGCCGGAGGTGGTGACACGGAAAGTAGCCAAAGAGGTGGATTTGGGCAGAGTGGCCGGTCCATTCACGCAACCACCAATGCCAAATCTGGTCATATCACCATTAGGGCTGGTTCCTAAGAAAGAGGGGCAGTACCGGTTGATCCATCACCTCTATTTTCCAGAAGGGGGTTCTGTCAATGATGGGATCAGTGAAGAATTGTGCAGAGTACACTATTTATCCTTTGAAGAGGCAGAGGACGTGGTAAGGGCGGCCGGGAGAGAGCCCTTATGGGAAAAGCTGACATTGAGTCGGTATTTCGGTTGTTGCCCATTCATGAGGAGAGTCAACATTTGTTGGGTTTTAAGGTGCAAGCGCTCTACTATTATGATAAATGTTTGCCAATGGGGTGCGCCATTTCCTGTTCCTATTCCGAAGCATTTAGCACCTTCTTAGAGTTTGCAGTGAAAAAAGAGTGTTAAGAAGGGGCAGTGGTACACTACCTGGATGATTTTCTGTTTATCAGGGCAAAAGGGTCCAAAGAGTGTGAGGACCTCATGTGTACTTTTCAGAGACTAATGAAGGTGATGGGGGTTCCTTTAGCTTGGGAAAAAACTGTAGGGACAGTGACCTGTCTGACCTTCTTAGGGATTGAAATTGATTCAGTGAAAGGGGAGTGCAGGCTGCCTCAGGACAAGGTAGCAAAACTGAAGGAGATCATCAAGGGGCTAAGGGGTAAGAAGAAGGCAACCTTAAGGGAACTTCAGGTCTTGGCTGGCAACCTCAATTTTGCAGGGAAGGTCATCCCGGTGGGTAGGACATTCGAAGGAGTGTGGAACTGAAAACGGTAGGGCTGCAGCATGCGGGACAACATGTCAGGCTGGGGTCTGAAGTGCAGGAGGACTTGGCCATGTGGGACACCTTCTTGGATGAAGTGAAAGTAGCAATAAGGACAGGTGGAAGTTGTTCACTGACTCATCTGGGGCTCTGCGGTTCGGGGCAATCTTTGACAACAAATGGTGCGGCATGGCATGGCTGGTGGAATGGCATCGGCAAGGGATCACCAGAGATATCACTCTGTTGGAACTCTTCCCCATTGTGATAGCATTTAAACTGTGGGGGGAACAACTGGGGAAACAGCAAAGTCATGCTCTGGTCTGACAACTTACCAGTAGTCCAGATCATTAACCAAGGTTTTGCCAATGGCACACGGGTTTTGCGGTTACTGAGGGAACTTCAGAGATGCATGCTAGAAAAGAATATTGAGGTACGGGCAAGACACATTCTGGGGGTTCAGAACACAGCAGCTGATGCTCTCTCTCGTTTACAGTGGGAGAAATTTCGGGAGAGTTGTCCAGGAGCGGAACAAATGATGTCCCCGTTCAAAACACAGTGGTGGGACATGATTGGGGTAATCTGAGTATCCTGATTCAGACGGCACTGGCGCCAGGCACGACTAAAAGGTACAAGGCATGCTGGGATCAGTACCTCAATTTCAAACGGAAGGTACTAGGAGCGAGTCAGCAGGAGTGGCCATTGAGGGCCTTTGTGGGGTGGGGCGGTCAGGAAAGAAAAACCAGGTCATGGATTGCATATCACCTCGCAGCTATCGCCCATTTTTCTAAACTGGAGGGTAAGAGTGACCCTACTAAGGAGCATTATATTTGTATGGCGATGAAAGGATGGGCCAAACAAGAAGGGCCTAGAAGTGATGAAAGGAGGCCCTTGGACGTGGTCAAGCTGCACAGGTGGTGGCCAACCTTGAACGAATCTGCCACGGGGGATTCGAAGTGTCATTATTCAAGGCAGCGTTCACGCTAGCATTTTTTGAGGCATTCAGGGTGGGCAAACTGGTACCAGAAAACAAAGGGGCGAAAGGCACGAAATTTCTACAAATACAGGATGTCCACTGTTCTGAGACTCGGGTGACATTGTGGTTAAAAAGATCAAAGATGGATCTAGTAGGCAAAGGATACACAGTGTCTTTATTACCCATCACAGGTAGCACGGTATGCCCAGTCAAGGCAGTGTCAAGTTTCCTAACTCTAAGACCGCTCACAGAAGGGGGGGCTCCACTACTCATTCATCAGGATGGTACATCACTGAGTCGCTTCCAGTTTAGGAGAGTGATGGAGCTGGCGTTTGAAGAGATAGGGGAAACAGAAGGGGTCTTTGGGACACACTCATTCCAGATTGGGGCTGCCACATCAGCGGCAGCCGTGGGCATGGGGGAGGCGGCAATCAAACAGATTGGGAGATGGAAATCGGGTTGCTTCAAGAGATATATCAGGCCTGAAAAACTGTAAAGTTGACGCTCCTCCTTCTTTTTCCTCCAGCACCAGCCTGAAGGAAGAAGAAATCTGTATGGGTAATGGGACACTCATTTGTGTCTAGGGCAGGGGCGAGCTGGACGGCGGAGCAGGAAAAGCTGACGGCGGGCGAGTTCAGCATTGGGTGGCCCGGGGTGCCAGGTATAAAATGGGCGCAACTACAGGGGCAGGTGTGCAGAATGCTGACCAGCAATCAAAAGCCAGACCTATTGGTCATTCATTTGGGGGGTAACGATTTGACAAATTTAAGGAGGGGGGCATTGATGCGGGAAATGATGTTCTCTTTGCAGGAGCTAGCAGGTCAGCTGGGGGAAACAGAGATCGTCTGGTCGGAGATCATCCCGAGGCCAGAATGGAGAGGGGCGGATAATCACGCAGCGGTGGAGAAGTCCAGGCGGAAGCTAAACTGTGCAATGGCAAAGTTCTGCATGGGCTTTGGCCAGATCAGGCACGGCCTGATTAATTTGAAGTCTCCAGAGTATTTTCTCAAGGATGGGGTGCACCTATCACCATTGGGCATGGATCTGTTTTTCTGGAATCTCTGCACGAAAATACTGGAAATGTAAAAAGAGCAAAGGGGGAGCCACATTGGGCGGCAACCCACTTGTGGCGTGGCAGTGTTTGGCCGAACAAACACAGACAGACTCCGGATGAGCCAGGAGAAAGCCGGAAGGGTCTTTGCTCTTCTCTGATCCAGCGCCCCTTGGGAGCCTAAGCAGCAGGGGCGCCTGGGAGGAACAACTAGGGCTCAGCTTCCCCCAAGGAAACGGCACTCTCCCCGCCCAGGTGCGCCTGCAGGGGCAGGAGGGGCTCAGATGCAAAGGTGGTGAGAGTTGGGTCTATTTTTGGACTCTTGGGGAAGGAAAGGGGGAAGCAGTTATTTGGGACACGGACCAGTCGCCGCATCTTATGAGTGTTTTCCACAAATGTGTGCAGTGTGGTTTGTGATATTGTGGAATAAATCTGCAGCCTTTTCATGCCAAAACAAACAAAGACTCATTCGCCACTTTTCTGGGGGGAAAGGGAATGCGCTATGGTTATGTGTTGGATACAAATGGACGGATCCCGGGGTTATGCATAATCCACCCTGGCCCATCCTTTTCAAGCTGGGTTCCCATTACCATGACCTGTAAAGAGCACAGCAGAGTCGTCTTGGGTTCAGCAGGGCTGTAGGCTCGGCTTACCAGCTCACATTTGCAGGCCTACCTTGGGGGCGTTGTAGGCCTTTTCAGGAACGTTTGTGAATGTATTTATGTATTTGTGTGTTTGTGGAATGCTACATGTCACCTTCTCGCTGCTTCAAAGCCCTGGCCAGCCCTGTAGGAAGCAACATGACATTAAAGTGAAACGAAATAACAGAATGGAACATGGCATAACCCGAGGTTATCCCAACAAACCAGAAATACCAAACTTGCAGCATGTCCAAAAAAGTGAAGGGGCAGGGGGGTGAGGGGATGGGGGGATAAAATTAACAAATTAATAGAAATTAGCACTAGCAAAACTCCCGTAACACTGAAAAATGCCATCTGGTTACAAAATTGTAAATTTGGAATCGCAGAATTTAAAAGAAAAACACCAGGGTTAAAAATAGGAGCCGCGTAGGAGGAAGTGGACGTCCAACGGGGATGTGTGCGGGTAGGAGGGCAGGGGGGGTGTGCCCCCCATAGAATTAAGAACAAAACACATGATAACAGACCACCATTGCAGAGCATGTCACTGCAGGTAAACCTAGACACACACATGCAAAGAACATGTAGCCTTTCTGAGCAGGGCAGATTATAACCAGGACAACACAGCACAACCACACAGCAAAACCCTGGAAGGCTGTCGCATAGCCAACAAACCGCAATGTCATCCAGCAAGATGGCCCTGCAAAGGCAGCGGGGGCCAGTAAGATATTTGAGTTGATGCTGGAACGAAAAGACATTGGTGTCCGCTGATGACCCCAAAATGTCATGGGATCTGTAACCGAGCTAGCACTTAGGATCCAGACGGCCATCCCAATAGCCCCCCCCCCACTCCCTCCATCGCGCCCACATTCTATCCCTCGATTCCAGATTTGAGGTCTGCTCCTCTGCAGCCAGGCTGGGAAAATGAGGAAGTGCTTCATGCTCTGTGGGGAGCACTTCCGGAGCACCTTGCTCGCATCCAGGCTGATCAGGTTGGAAGCCTTTTCAATTGTGTTGCAAGTATTCAATGGAGCCAGGATTTAGCCACGCAACTCATTTTAAAACACAATGGCGGCCACTTGCGCCTAACCAGAGGGCCTTTCCTGAACTGCCTTTTTATTTAAAAATATGTTTTTATTGTTTGGCTAAGAAAACGTAACCTTTAATAAAAGCACTTCAATACAAAGAAAAATTCACACCAGTACTGCAATATGATAAAGAGGGGGGGGGGGAGTAGCAGAAAAACAGAAGAGGAAAAAAGAAAATAGAAAATGTCATTTTTAAATTACAAATTCTAAAAATGCAAACAATCCAGGTTTCTTAAATTCATTAAAACCTGTTTACCGTAAAAAGAAAGACTGCCGAAAACATATACCGCACTTTGGAAACCTTCCCTTTCAAACAGAAGCGGTTCTATAGATGTTCCAGGAACTCTCACAGGGCACTTCCAGTTTCAAAGATTGTCTAAAAGTTCATGACTATTGACTGCAGAGGAGGAATGGCAGCCAGACAATTGGGCCGAATCTGTTCTTCGCAGCCAATGCAAAGGGCCCCAATAAGCCAACGGAACAACCCCCCCCCCGCCCCCCTTTGCTCCCCTTGGAACGCTGCATGGTGTTCGTGTTGGCGGGATTCCCTTGCAAAGGATGCTGAGCTGCCTCGAGGAGCCTGGGCTCAGATGTGACCCCTGTGCTTCATGCATAGAACGAGGCCTGTTTTGGACGTGCCACGGGACACCCCGATGGTGCCCCGCAGCTCAATGTGCATGCCCCCAAACAGTACGCTTCAATCTGTTCCCCAGCGCCAAGAGTGGGCTCATTCCTCACTGTGCGCTATAGAAGTGCCCACAGTCCCTCGTTTTCTTATCACTCGCAGTGGGGGAGAGGGGCTGGGGTGAGGGGTACACTGCTCAAACAGTGGTAACTGGCACATACAGGGCTTTAAGTGGTGCAGGGCCTGCCGGGCCTGGGCCCCGGCAGTCTCCAGAAAGTGCTGACACCTGCAAGCAGCAGGCGTAACTGTGCAATGCGGACAGACTGATGTATGTACTCGAAACAGGAGGAGGACTGGACTGCCCAGCTCTCCTTTTGTTTCGAGTAACTAACTAGTCATCACCCAGCATCGTGCTGGGTGATGACTAGTTACTCGAAAAGGAGAGGCTGTGCAGTCCAGCCCTCCTCCTGTTTCAAGTACAGACCTTTCATTCAAGGAGCCCGTGGTTAAAGCAGGCTCCTTGAATGAAAGGGCTGCCTGCTGCTTGCGAGATGGGGCCTAGCCCCTTCTTTTGTTTGAAAGGAGGGGCTGGGCGTATCAAAGATAATAATGCCAGTGTGCCCCAGCTCCAACTTTTACCAGCCCCCCCCACACCTGCCCTTAATAGAGGAGGGGCTCTCATTAGGGGGTGTGTCCTTAGGCCACAACCCCTAACTAGGCCCCCCTCAATTCCCAATCCCACTTAAAACACTGGTCACATACATCCCCATGCATGGAATCCCCCCTCCCCTTCCTAAAATAAGGGATCCCTTTGCTTTGTCTAAAACTCCCTTTAAACGGCCTTCGCCCTTTCCTGAAGCTGCCGGGGTTGGTTCGTTCTATGACTATGTGCCGAAAGCGATGGGTTAATGCGACTGCTAGCATTTTGCATCTGTGGCACTTTGGCGGCTCGTTACAGGCTTGCAATCAGCACGCCGTGTGCCGAGCTCTAATCGTTCTGCCAGCTTTTGGCCATCTGTATTTTCCCTCCTCCTCACTTCCTGTCGGTGATGCGTTTCACGCTTTCTTTAGTCCCTCTCCACCCCCCTGCACCCCTCAAACGCGTGTGCGTTCTATCTTCCTTCCCCAACAACCGTCCGGTCGTGCACCTGCACCTCTAGAACGCAAAAACACTACCTACCGCAGGGTGTATAATAGGTGTGTGTGATGTGGTCTTGCATAGCGCACCGGTAATGACCCAAAATGTCGCCCTCCCAATTACGACGGGCAAAAAAATGCCGACCCCCCTTTACACGATATATATATATATTGGGCTTCAGGGGGTCTGGGGTCTCGCATATGTATGTGGTGTAAAGGGAGTTAAAAAAAAACTAAACAAAGTCAGCATTTTCAGCCATCATAATTAGGGGGGTCGCAATAATGGCATAGATCCGAGCGCACCTTGTGCTGGGTCCTGTGAGAGAGTGGATGAGTCTGGGGTGGCAGGATGTGAAAGATGACATGTTGAGGGGTGCAGGCCAGAAGAACCTCTGTGTTTTGGAATGCTTCTAGGCGAAATGTGAGGGGTGTAATCTGGGTAGGTGTTGTCTTAAATGGACCCCTCCCTCTCCCAGGTGGAGGTGCCCTTCTTGGTGTGTTACTAGCAAGGTCTCCCCTGAGAGAGGGGAGAGGTCGAGGTGTGCTAGTTGGTATTCACCTGCTCTCTATGGCACTATTCCAAGTGTGTTGTGCATGGTGGAAAGGGCTCAAGTCGAGGGTACACGCAGTGGGTGCCGCCCCCCATCCCCCTGGGTATTTTAAAAGCCGTAGGTAACATGAGATACTTTGCACTGCGTTTTGGCAATTTTCTCATTCGAACCACGTGGGGATTCGAACCCCACTTCACCACTACACAATTACGAACAGAGGATACACCGGAAACGACTTGATATGAAATGTCACATACAGGAACTGTGTGCTCCAGGAACAAAACAAAATCGAATAGCAGAGTTCAATCCTTATTCAAAAAGCAACGTCATGATCTTTTTCCTGAATATTGCTATTGACTCAATATCTGTAAGGTCGGGGGGAATATCGTTCCATGCTTTGTGCGCTGCCGTAAAGAAAGTGTATATTATGACCTGAGTAAGATTGCATTTAGACATTTGTAGCTGATTAGTGTTGTTAGACCGCAACGTTCTAACATTAGTTTGTTTTGTTAAAGCTTCAGTTACTTAACGAGGGCCAGATCCCTTAAGACATTTAGGTGTAATAATTAGCAACTGAAATTGGATCCTGGCTTCAACTGGAAGCCAGTGCAGTCCCCGCCTGACACATGGTCTCTCTTTTTTAGGCCGACAATGATCCTAAGCATACTATTTTGCAGTGTTTGAAGTCGAGAGATGTGAGTCTTAGCCATTCCTACTAAAAGACTACTGCAATAGTTCATCTTTGATCCAACAATAGCCCTAGCTACAGTCTCACAGTTGGTTTGGGAGATGTAAGGCCGAAGTTGGGCCAACAATTTAGTATAATAAGCAGTAGACGACATCAAGCTGCCTATTTCTGATCCAAGACAACGCCTAGGGTTTTCACCAGCTATTAAAAAATGTTCATAATTTTCACCCAACTTCTTTAATTTATTGCTCGTGCCTATTACCATCAACTCGGTTTGCTCCTTATTAAGCGCCAAGTCGTTTTCCATCATCCATAATTGGATGATCTCATAGGTCTGATTAATTATTTTTTTCATCCTCCTCATGCCGACCTGACCTAGGAATGAGACACGGAGTGTCGTCTGCAAAGTAAGTAAAACCTATGATGTTCTTCTCGAGTACATTATAAAACGGGACTGTTAAAAATGTTATATAAAGATGGAGACCAGCATCCTCCCTGCGGTACACCAAACATCAAGATTACCCGAAGGGCCTCCGCCGCCCCGTTCCATACTCTATATCTTCGTTTACTCGGAAACGAAACGATCCTAAGGGCCGCGTTATCTGAAAATAATGCACCTCCTTTAACCTGGTCCACCAGATCAAAGGCGGCAGACAGATCCAACAACATCAGCGTCACCATCTGGCCCTTATCCATACACTGTAGCAGCCTTGATTTTAAATCCAATAGGGCTGTCTCTGTTCTGTGTCCCTGCCTGAACCCTGACTGCCACTTGTTCAAGATCTCATGTTCATTAAAGAATGCAGAAATTTGCATATATGCCACACAGTCCGGGATCTCCAACAAAAAAGGTGTATTTGTAATAGGACGATAATTGACAGAAGTTGCTGGACAAAGACCTGTCTTCTTAAGAAGAGGAGTCATCCACGCATTCTTAAGATCTCCAGGGACATGATTCTCCAAAAACGATGTATCTACAAATTTACAGAGTGCGACCATCAACTGAGTGGCGCATTCCTTGATTATCCTGGCCGGGCATGGGTCTCCCTTGCAATTAGTTGGTTTCAGATTAGCAATAATTGCAGTCAATTCAGTTTCTGTAACGGATTTAAAATTAAACCAATGTTCTTGATTCTCTAGTTTCGGAGTGGGACCATTTTATCAATGTATTATCTATTATGACAGGATTTCCTGTTGGCTTCAATATTCTCTTTTATCCTATCAATTTTCCCCATCATGGCATCCTGAATGGTGGTACACCACGCAGCATTCTTTATAATAATGTCTGCTTTAACTTTACATGGTTTTCCCAGCTCCTTTGGCACTTAGTTCTCTTGGACTCGACTGTGCCCTTGCAATCCTAAAAATTCCTCTTAGCTGCAATCACTGCCTGTCTAAAATCTTTAACTGGAGTCTGATAAACCTCCTTCTCATGAATGCCTTGGGATGACTTCCATGCATAGAAGTATTTGTTTTTAATCACGTTCATCTTCTGTAGATCCGCTGAGAACCAAGAATTAGTTTTCCTCTTGACAACCTGCTTAGTTCTCAAAGGGGTCAGCGAGTCCGTGGCTTCCTGAATCGACTGCTTATATACCCCTGCCATCTCATTAGAAGTTGTAAGATTCATGATGTTTTGTGACAGGGATGTTAACCATGGTTCTAATGCCTTATCTGTATGCCTTTTCACATTTCTAATTGTTTTAGTTATCTTTTCTTCTGTTTTTAGCTTAATAGGTTTCTCAGTATTTATTCTACAATGTATAAAAGAGTGGTCAGATCATGGACAAGGAAAGACATGCAAATCCTTTATTTTCATATTATGTGTAGCTAGGTAATCCCAAGGTACCTCGCCCTTGGCACTTAAGGGGTTAAAGCCCAAATTATCGAGCGAGTTCTCTAGCCTCTTAGCCATAAGGTCGCTCTTATTACCCAACCAAAGATTAAAGTCTCCAAGCATCCTTGCTCTAGTATGGATTTTCAGTACAGGCAACAGGATACTACTCGGCTTGTTAGCAAAGTCAGGCATAGGGGTCGGGGATTTATACACTAAGAGCATATTCATAGTAGTTTCAGCATTCGTCCGAACTTTAATATGTTTAATCTCACTTCCATCGTTGATTAAAAGCTCTCCCTCCCAGATTTCAAGACTAGATTTAAAAATAAATGCCACCCCCTCCTCCTATTCCTGTGGCCCCATATTGTTGTATCATGCCGTACCCTTCTGGGGTGGCTAGTGTCAATGCTGGTCCAGCTGCCTCGTGACTCCAGGTCTCAGTAACTGCGCATATATCAATGTCTTGACTACTGATATATGACGCCACTTCCTATTACCTATGCCTATTCACCCAGTGCACTTAGTTTGGTTATGCAAAGCCAATTACATGAAATGTGCATATTTCACTGATATGCTAATTTCTAGGGGCATCTCCCCCCCATTTGGCATGTTAATGAGCCACCCACACTTTTCTTTTAAGACTTGAGCTCTATGGAAAATAGAATGGCGAGTGCATCGCTATGGCTCTCATAGGAGATTTTTGTTGTAGGCAAATTTGGCAAATCCCATTTATGAAAACAGTGCACAAGCGCGTTACTAGCAGAATGTTTGCGATACTTGATGGCAGTTTACAGCTGCCCGTAGGCCGTTCTGCATACAGCTGCTTGTGCTATATTTTCCGCAACCAAGATGTGGTCATTTGATATTTCCAAGGCTAATAAGCTTTCACCAAATCTGCCTGTTTTGGTGGAACCCTTTTCCTCGCTGGCTTTTTCTTCCTCCCTGTTTTCCTAAGAGAAAGCTTTCCATAATGACCAGGTCGAAGTGCTTAAGCATAGCTGCCCTTTAATACATTTAGCACTGAATGGCCTGCACCCATGGCTATGCTGCCCGCACCAGCACAGGCCAAGCATTCCACCTGGCTGGTAGCAACAGTTTAAAAGGCTGTGAAGAGTGGGAGATGAAAACCAACAGCAGAGTGCAGTCTGACAAATCTATACAACCATCCTCTGCAATTAAGTACGCTGGCTGCATACCCATGTTTAACGTTTGAGGTTTTCAGCTATAATTGTGTCAATGGTATATGTTTTAGAACTGTATTTTGAGGTTGAAACAGTGTTGTTTACAATGGTGGCCATGTTGGTAGAGGGCTAATGGCTTCCTCCAAGTGTTTCGTTGTTTTCGAACCAGGGTTTTCTGTGTACAGGTGGGGGCGTAGGGGGTTCAGGGTGGCCTCTGCCCATTTTGAGGCATGGCCCTGTTTAATGGATGTGCATCTGTGTTTTGCTTTTGCCCCTTGGTTGGGCGCTACCTTGGACATTGCACCCAATTGCAAAATGGCTGTCTCTGCATCAGATCATGTGCTTGTGGTGATTTTTCAAATATGTGGCCTGTTCTCGTCCACCTCCAATACTGGGCTAATTTTGCTCTTCTTCATGCTTTCTTTTTAGTTTTGGTTGGCAGTGACTTCTCGGCAGCAGTTGGTGGTAAAATCCTACTATAGTGAGGAGTGGGATTGCCGGGGCAGAGCGTTGAAGGGTGCCTCTACTTCCACTGCCTCAATATTTAGTGTTCTCGAAATAAAAGGTTCCTATGAGGAAAGACCACCACCTGGAAGGCATCTGTATTGTTTTCTATGGAGAAGTACTTGTATTCTGTCCTTCCTTTCCATGATTGTTGTCCGGTGCGTCATGCAGAGGGTTTTGGGACAGCGTACTACAGAAACCTCTTTAACCTATCGCTCGCAACATGGAAAGTTACCGCGATCTTTCAAATCGGCGTACATCAAGCCACTCCTCAAGGACACAGCAGGCCACTTGGAAGACCTTTCTAACTACAGACCTAGCTCAAACAGTCCCTACCCAGGAAAACTAGTTGGAACGTTCATCTATGGACTGAACACCTAGAAAAACGCCAGCTGCCAGACCAGGCAGAAGAGAGGGACAGAGGCGGCTCGTCTCTCAATCTGGCTGGTACGATCAAAAGACAAACGCAGACTCTGACACAAGCTCGGCTCTGCTGGTTCTGGAGCGCTGCGCAGCGTTTGACAGTCAGGCACGACATGCTCATGAAAAGACTAGAAGAAATGGGAATCGCTGATTTAGCCATACTCTGGATTAAATCGTTCCTAACCAATAGAACGGAAACTGTCGGGATTAAACCTTTTTAAATCAACTCAAAGGAAAACCAACTGTGGAGTACCACACAGATCGTCCCTATCCCCATTACACTTCAACATCTACCTGACCCCATTAATCAAGCTCATAAAAAGACACAGCTTTACGTGCTACAACTACGCAGACAACACACAAATCATCTACAAAATCAAAGACGCACAAAAAACGCTGAAAGACTGTCTACAAGAAATCTATGAATGGATGAACACAAAGAGCCTCAAACTCAACCCAGGCAACAAGGAAATTATGATTATCTCCAAAAACCATGAAAACAACCACTATATCCCATGGCCCACAGAACTAGGAACAGCACCAACACCATTGAAAACAGTCAAAAACCTTGGGGTCCTAATGGACAACAAACTAACACTAGAACCACAGTAAACACAATCATCAAGAAATGCTTCTTCCTCCTGCACACAGTAAAAATAATCCTACCATTCCCCTCCTTCACCCATAATACACTCACCATCATCACCCTCATCATGTCAAGAATACACTATGCCAATAGCCTATACCTCGGAATGCTGGAACGCCTGCTAAAGAAACTGCAATGTATACAAAATGCAGCGGCAAGACTTCTTCTCAGACAACCGCGAAGGGAACACACCACCCCAGTGCTAAAAATGCTACATTGGCTGCCGATCAAACAACGAATCACGTTCAAAACAATGTGCAGGACACACAGAGCAATGCCTGGCCAAGGAGCAGAATTCCTACAAAAGAAAATAACGATCTACCGACCAACAATACCACTCCGGTAAAGCAATGACATTCCCCTGGAACCAAAACCTTACACAAGAAAAGAACTTGGGGGCGGGGGATGGGCGGTCATCATTCTTCCACGTGACCGCAGAAATTTGGAACACCCTGCCAAAAGAAATAGGCAATATGAAGGATCACCTAAAATTCAGAAAACTACTTAAAACCTGGCTTTTCACCTCAGAATCAGACGGGAACGACTAGGAATGAAAAAGACACCAATGGAAACAGAACACACTGCAGCAAGTATACATGGAGGGAAGACTCCAGGGAGGGACAGTGAAAAAGACCCACTACCAAACAACCCCACTCTAGACATCACCTCTGGGACGTGCACTATAGCTGTAGAGGAAGGGGCATTACCCAGTTAACTGGCACCCCTGGAGGCCCTAAAGTGCTTCCTCTGGGTGTGGGGACCGCCACACCATGGGGCTGGGGGAGGCAAGGGTAGGCACACCCTTGGCGACATAAGAGCAAACCCTTCAACCATACCCATCTCGACCCAGGGATGGGGGGGGGGTCTTCACCATCTTGTGACCATAGACCGCTAGACAGTTAGAGAGGAAACCCACCACCATGCGCAGAACCCGGCTAATGAACCACTACAAACGCCCAACACAGGCAGACGCTGAGCACAGAAGTCCGAACCAATGAAGTAAGAAAAGCATCACTAACCCAACCCTAAAACCTCAAGTTCCACATACAACTCACTAAACAGACGCAACCCCTTCTCTGCACAGCAATCCGCATGCACTTCACTAAACTGCAACAACAAAACAAACCACATATAGTCCCGCACAACAGCACATGGAAATCGACCGAGCTGTAAATCGTAACCCAAGCTCAGCGAACGTTGCAAACCAAACTGAAGCTGTCAACAGGATATCACAAATCTCGCTCTACCTCTTCCCTCTGTGCCCTACTAACCCACCCGACACTCCTTCCTTTTAAGATCCACCAGGGGACCACTCCAGTGGTGATAGGGCGCGGTATAAATGTTTAACATTAATTAAGATACAACACTTGAGTGCAATAACCATGTCCCTCACCCCCCCACAGAGACTCTGAAGTTCTGTGCTCCTGCTGCCACCAGAATCAGTTTCCCCACAATGTCGGACCACCACGTTTTCTTGTGGTTTCGTGTCTGGTTGCCAACTTGCTGTGTACGGTTCCAGACAGAATGCAATGAATGTGAGAGCAGGAGACACCCTGGCCACGTGGGAACACTTGAAGCTACCCGTGGAGCTTGCCCAGGTATTCTTTCTTATTCCACCCCTGTATCCAGTCGCTCTGTACGTGGTTGGTGAAGGTGGACAGCAGTGCAGTAAAGTGAAGGACCTGCCTTTCATCACCCATGCTTCTACCCTTTTTTATTCTGGGACGGTGGCGGTCAATCACTCTCGAGGACAGAAGCATGAGGAGGAGAGGTCTTGAGCTTAACCCATGCAAAGGTGTGGGGTGTGTTACAGGGAGGGTTAGAGGGTCTCTCATTGTTGCCTCCATTTTACGTTCGTGCGCTGCAACCTGCGCCTATCCTTAGGTTTGGGACTTCAACTCCTTTGACCGGTCATCATTGGCTATGATGACCGGGAGGATAGCTCAGGGGCAACGCGGTTGTCTTGGAAGCAAGACACTCCGGAGCAACACAGTTTTGAATTCCCGGTCCTGCGCTTCGAGACTGGTCTCCAGTATTAAGCGTATTAGAAAAGATTAGTTAATGGGTGGGGCTGATGGGATTAGTAGTTTGAAGCATTTGGGGATCCAAAGGTTGAAGACCCCTTGTCTAAACACTTGAACGCGGAATGCTACACCACAAGCCCGAAGCAGCAGCACACGTCTACACCATCCCACATGCACTGTGATTTTGCATACCTGAAATCCCCATTTGTATCCCAACCCCTCTTTAGAGGAATAATCCAAATTGTATGCCAACCCCTTGCGTTTGCAAACGCGGTGCATGTGCGGTATTAGGCCCCCAGGGGCACACGTTTCAATGTGGGCGCACGCATAACTTTTCCTCTGTGGCACAGGGATTGCCAAACATTTACAGCGCGGTTACTTAAGAAAAAACAAGTTCATATAATATGAAGGTGTGCTTTAATCTTTTAGCGTCATTTAGTGTCGCGTGTGTTCGCCCGCGAATATTTAGTTGGCAAAAAGAGAAACTGCTGTTCGTACTTGACCTCATATCGGGGGTGTACCCCTCGTTTTGCAAATTGGCCCCCACCCAGCCAAGCATGTGGCAAGGGAGCAGTCGAAGCCTCACTTGGCATTCTCTTCCACACACACTTTCTTTTGCTGGAAGGGCAGCCTCCGTCTACTTATGAGCTAGTCTTTGAAGACTAGTTTGCTTTTTGCTTTTTCATATTTTTATTTTTTTATTTTCTTTAAAGAGGAATTTCACACAGCAAGCCAAGCTACCCGGATGACGAAAGACATTTCAGAACTGAGAATATCAACTTGTTTTCCTTTTAAAAATAAAGGGCTGACCGTTTCTAATAAATGAACCCCACCCCACACAAGGGAGTGCTTGGACACGAGAAAAGAGCACCTTAAAAATTTGGGAATTTAAATTTTTGGGAGTGAAAAGGCAGGTAGCAGACCCCACCACTGTTGAGGAGGCAATTACCTTGGCACCATATGTTTGGACGTCTTCTCCCAAAATGTAAGTACTTCTTTATGGACTCCCAATCAGGATATTGTGAATGCAGTCAATAACCCCCGTTATTGACTGCATTCCAAATATTCTGACTTTGAGAAGCAGCAAAGCAAACGGAAAGCTTTTCTCTGCATTCTGGAAGCGGCAATACAATTTCAGGACAACATTTCTGTCCATAAGACACTTCACTTTAGTTTGAACACAATAGTTCCCTTTATCATTCCTAATTGAAAATACATTTAATTTACTAACATGTTTTGTGTACTTATTAAGCTAGCCTGCTTTTCTTCACCAACACAAATCCATAATCTTTATTCCTATTAGCACTACCTGCTAATTGCCATATGGATCTCGGGAAGTGACATTGTCACTTGGGATAACAACCCTTTCCAGCTAATGGCCCTCTGCTTCGCCTCGACCATAACGTTGGGAGCGTGTTATTATCCCGCGACAATGACCCCTTCCTTCGTCTAGAAGGCTATACTATGTTGTGTTTGTGGGGTGGAAGGATTCTACGTGATCAACCACGGCTGATTTTCCCGCGGCCGGGAAGTTTGCATGAGAAATGTGCGAACCACCAAAAGTTAGCACATTTCCCATGTGAACACACGTTGAAACCCCTACATATCCTCACCCCCACCCCACCCACGACACACCCCCACCCACGCCCCCAACATACACAAACCCTACTTACCTTTTTCTTCACGCTGAGTCCCTGCGGCGCCAGTTCCCTTTCACTTCCGCTATCGGGAACTGGCGGCTCCGTTTTTATTTTTTATTTTTTATTTTTTTGTTTTACGGGGGCTGCAGGGGTTTCACCCGCTCAGTATACTCTAAAGTATAGTGAGCGGGTGTTGCGGGGGACACCCCCAAAGTCTTTTTTTTTTTTTGTTGTTGTTGATACTTACCTACAATGCTACCGCCAAAGGTTCGAACTTTTGGTGTTCGAACCTTTTGGTGGTAGCATTTTTAGGACTTTTTGTACATGCGACCGTTTGGATACGCTCAAATCGTACAATACTGGGTGGAGGAAGCACTACACGAGAAACCCTCCATGACGAGTGTACACAAGCTGTGCTTCCCTTGTCTAGTGGGTTGTGGCCCACTCCGGAGGGTGCCCATCACGTTTTTGCACTCTGCACCTTTCAGAGGGGAGAATATCGGGCTGGTCCTACCTGCAAGGGCCGCTGAGTCCCAAAAATGCCAGACAATCCTTTCTAAAGAATGTTACATATAGGAACTGAACACAGGTGTTTCTGCCTGCGCTTCATGAGCGAGGGGCACTGCCTTTCTAGACACAGAGCAAGAGGGTCTACATCTGGATGACACACCCGTGTTGTGATAGCCCAGGTTCCAGTGGAAGCTCTCTAAGCTGTTTTGGCCTGCAACTCCCATCAGCCCTAGCCTGTGTTATGTTATGGCACAATTGTATAGCGCCTTATGTACCCTTGGTCAAAGCACTGTGGGTTGAACTCCTTTGGGGACCGTGGTCCGTATCAGTGGAGAGAGTAGTGTAGCGTATAGTGCCTGGGTGCACTTGGTATGGGTGCAGCCAGAATGGTTTGCACTTGTTGGCTGCATTCTAATGCTATGTGTGGTGCCTTGGATGTGAGAGATCAGTTTAATGTGCGCAGAAAGGGGGTGGGCTCCTAGTCCACATTCTGGGTGCCGTGGGGCATGTGGAAGAGATTGTGTGTGTCGCTAGGCTGATTCATTTTTTTTTCCTTCATGGGGCAAAGCTGCGTTCTACCAGGCTGTTTAGGTATTCTATGAGCGATGTAGGCATGTGTGCAGCTAGGCCGAATTGATTGAGGGGTGTAGCTGTGTTTTATTGTTTGTTGATATAAGGTGGAGAGTGAGCATATTGGTAGGAATGAGTGCCTGTGGTTATCGGTGAGTGGCCCCCCTTCTTGGGATGATTTCGGAGCTCAGTGCACAGGCCGGGTCTGTGTCCTGGTGGTTCGTGGTAGTGGATTTCAGAGAGGTAAGCTGGCCAGTGAGGGTATGTTGTGTTGTCTCAGTCGGGCAGTCCTTTTCCAGACGCTCTGTAGTGGGACTCTGAGGGCCCATTTTCCGGGTCCCTGGTGGAATTTTAAACTGGGTTGTTGGGTGTTTCCTGGGTTATTGCATGGTTCTCCGGAGAGTCTAGCCAAGCATAGTTACTTCTGTGCCTTTGGTGCAGGGTTCTAGGTTCTTATTCCTAGGTAGGCGAAGGTCGCCTATATTGATCGTATAGCACCAGCTATGCTTTGGTGGTCGAGCTGGGTGCATGAAGTCCGAAGCTGCCTAGGCCAGAAATCCTTTGGTCTATAGGCCGATTTCCGTGCCCTGACTGTTCCTGTTTTTCCGGGGTGAAGTAATTAATTAATTGGTTAGTCGTCTTTTGTTGTGTTTCGGGTTAGTGCTGATTCCTTCAGAACTTTGGCCATTGGGGGATGGATTTATGGCCTTTGGTGGACCCTTTCACGGATTTGGGAAACGCCATGTTTTTAAGGCTTTTACGGAATGCTATGTAGTTCTGGTTGTCGATTATGGGGAGGTAGTGAATTCCATAAAGTTGGTGGCAAGGTAGAGTAGGCTGACCCTCCAAGTCTGGCTGATTTGGAGGCTGGGATAATTCGAAGAAGGGCCGTGCTTGACCTTAGGGTGCGTGTTGGGTGGACGAGCATAGTCTTCTCTTGGAGATATGTAGGGCCGGCCTTGTACACTGCTCGGTGGGAGATGCACAGGATTTTGAACATAGCCCTTCGTCCAATAGGTAGCCAGTGGAGGGTGCATAGAGCAGGCGAGATGTGGCCCCTTCGTCCCAGTGCAAGGAGAATTTAGCAGCTGCGTCCCAGATTGAGATCAGTGTGGTTTCAGTTCCATGGCAAGGCCGGAAGCCAGACTGAGCAGGGTCTAGTAGGTTGTTGGATTCAGCGAAAAAGTTGAGTTGAGAGTAGGCAGACCTGTCAATGAGTTTCGGCAGGAATCTGGCGTTGGAGATGGGCCTGTAATTGGATTGCTTGAGGGGGTCGAGACCTGCTTTTTTCAGAAGGGGTTTGACGTGTGCTACTTTGAAGGGGTCTGGGAAGGAGCCATAGATGAAGGAGTCATTGATTATGGACTGTAAGATAGGACTATGGCCTTTTTAAAGTTATACTATAACAATTCACTACGTGTCCTGTTAGGAATAACTTGAAATGCCTTAGTTCGTGCGCAACACTGGATACCTTCAGTCGTATCCCACCGCTGCCACCAATTTGTTAAGACGGATTTCTGAACTCTGTCCTGGTGGCGCAGAAGTTCAGAAGGCCAACCTAATTACTTGGAACAGGGTAACCTCTGGACGAGCCAGACCAATCAAGGTAGCGATCGCGGCGGTCAAGACTAGGTCTCAAGAGTGGTGAGGGTGACTGAAAGCCCGCAATGAGCACACAAAGCAAGGACACTTACAAACTACTCCAAACAGGTGCTATATTAAAAATATATACACATTTATTCCAAGGCCTTTAAAACAATGACCGTAGCGAGAAATCACAATACAACTCTAGTAAACCAACACATACCATACCAATACAACATATATACAAATACAACAAGTCTCAAGCGTTAGATGCACGAAATGTGTAGTCCACCTAAAAGGGAAGGAAAACAGGCAGTGCGAAATAATGCTTAGACCCAGTCCGCCTTCAGAGGCACCTAACTAAAAGGAAGTCCGAGCCCTACAAAGAGTGGAGCCTTGTGCTCAAAAGTACATGCACACGCTGGTGCCAACGGGCAAAAGGGGAGTCTCTTCGAGGGAAATCAGGCAGTTCAGTTTAGTGCACAAATGAAGAAGAACAAAGTTCCGCGACTCAAGCGCAGCCTCCACTGTGGGCAGAAGCAGAGCGCGAGTACGGAAAAGGGTGCTGTTTTGACACAGCGGGGAAAAGCTATGGGCTCCTGCAGGAGGGCGACCAGTTCCTAGCTATGCTACTCACCGGTCCCCGATGCAAGCAGACCCAGGCTTCTCCGCGTCAGTTTCAGTCGCTGGCAGGTTCAGAAGAGCAGGGGACGTCTCGTCGTCGTGTTGAGTCTGCAGCAGCAGAGTTGAGTAAAAGACGTCCCAAACGAAGGAACCCGCACAGTTTGTTACCACAGCAGGGCAACGGAGCGGCTGTGTGTATCTGAGCCAAATGTACACTACTCACTTCAGACCTGGGAACGCCAAGTGTACGAAGCATGTGAGAGTGACAAGGACTCGAAATACTACACAACCTGGCGGCGGTTACAGAGCAAGACTCCTGTGTAGGCTGGTCAGTCAGCTGGATGGCCCAGAGACGCTTCCGAAGGCTTACTAGCAGGAGATGGTGAAGATGCCGAGAATAGCTGTTCCCGCTATTCCAAGGGTCGAAGTACCAGTACAGGCCTTCTGGTTCGATCAAAGGTGAAAAGGGTTTCACAAGGCGACAGCAGTGCAGAGGAGCAGTCCTTCAGCGGGTCACCAGCGATTCCTCGGTCCAGCCTCTTGGTTGCAGGATACTTGGCTTCTGTATTCCTTCGTTCGTGAGAACTCAGGAGATCGACATGGTAGTGGTGTTTCCAGCACCCTCTTATCCACGGTTCCCTTCGCGCCAAAATGGAGGGGACCCAATGGGAGATCCGCTCATCAACACTCACACCATTCGTGGACCTATCACAGACCACTGTGGTCCCAGGCATTCACACCACCCTAGACTCTCTGGCACCCAGGATGTGTATTTGGACCAGACATCCCAGCCCACATCCTGGAGGCATACACCAGGCATGTAGAAGCCCACGAAAGCATCCGTGTTTCGCGGGAAAGTACATGCCCAAATAAGGAAGGCCCCGGGTCGGCTCGACCTGGGGAAGGTGAAGGGAGCAAGACGGTCAGCAGACAGGACAAAGGAGCCTCGTGGTCTGGCCATTTTGGGAGCCAGGCCACCATTTTTGGTTAAGCGCGAGAAACGCGCTTAGAACGCCAAAAGGAGCTCAAAACACAAGAAACCATCGCTGCCACCATTCCCGTCCGTGAATCACTTGCACCGATCAGTTACAATCCTAAAAGAGTATCTAGGGCCTGTAGAAGGCTAGAGACCCAAGAGAGCAGTAACTTAGCTTACAGTGCCCTCTTGTGTCATGTTGCACGAAAGCCGCAACATGATAAAAGAAACTACGGAAAACAGCGTTTCCCGGTACTGACTGTCTTAAGGGCATGTCAGTTTCCCCGTAAGAAAGGAGCGAAAGCCCAGAGGAGTGCGGCAGAAGGCTGCACTTCTCTGGCAAAGTCGAGAACAAGGTGAAAAACAACAGCAAAAAGTTTAGGGGTTGCCACATGGAAGGAAAATTACCTACAATTACGAAATCTTTCCCAACATGGACCTAGCCTGTTCTTCTGCACAGGTGGAGGAGATTTATTTGAGGAGAGAGGTGGGCAAGGGTCAAGGGGGGACCCAGAGGTTCTGCTGCGGGACAGGAGTTTGAGGAATTCCTTGCTCGAGATCGGCTTAAAGGAGTTGAAGGTCGGCGCTGCGGGGGGTGGGATCTTGAGCGGTGGGTGAGGTTGGAGAGTTTGGGATTAAGGGTGGCCATCATGACCAGTGCTGTGGAAGTGATAGGAGAGGGAGTTACAGAACGCTTGCATGAGCATGGTCCGGGCAGTGCTGCAAGTGGGCTTCACGAATTCCGAGATGATGCTGTGGAGCTCTTTACTACTGCTGCGGCAGTTCACTAATCTTTTGTTACAGTAGATTATTTTAGCTTTTCGAATCTTGGATTTGTAGTTGCGGTGATGGTGGGTGAACAGGGATTTGCTAAGGGGGGTGTTTTTAATGATCGCCATTTGCGCTCGAGGGAGCGGTTATGGGTTTTGACAGTCTTCAGGTGGAGTGTCAACCATTTGGGGCTAGGTCCTTTGCGAATGTGGGTTGGGCGGGAGGGGGTGAGAGGGAGGAGTGAATCGTTGAGCCAAGAGTCAAAGGATTCGATAGGTAGAGGAGTGTTTATGGTTGGGATTGAGCGTAGCAAGGCTTCAACCAGGGCAGGCAGTACCTTGACCATGTTCCAGCATTTCGTGGTTGTGTGGTGGGACCAGGCGGACCATGGTTGGTAGGGTCAGTGTGTGGATAGAGAAAGGTAGGGCTGAGTGTTCTGTCCAGATGAGAGGTTTGGGGCTGGACACCAAGACGAGGTCAGAGGAGAAGGTTGCATCAAGTGTGTGGCCTCCAGTATGGGTGTGACCTGTGGTATGCCCGGAGAGTGTGAGTGCCACTAGGCTGTCGACCAGGGGTTGGGTCATGGAGCAGTTGGGTATAGCAAACCAGATATTGAAGTAAGTCCCCCCACTAGAGTGTGTGAAGGATGGTTGACCAGCATGGTAGCTAGTGAGTCACAGAGATTGTTGGCAAAATGTCTGTCATATCCTGGAGGCCTGTAGATGAGTAGGCAACTGTATGAATAAGCGGGCAATAGGGAGAGTCTGACCAGCATGGGTTCACATTTAGCTGTGCATAGCTGGGGTTTCGGTGAGTGGGATGGATATGTGGGGTTTGTGGAGGATGGCTACTCCCCCACCTTTGGTGGCTCTGTTGTGAGGGGATTAGTGTGTAGTCTGGAGGGAAAGCCTTGTGTGTGACTGGTTTAAAGTAGGCACTGAAACATTTTTCAGTGATGAAGGGGAGTTTGGGGTTGTCGCTGCATGCAGCCCGCAAGAGTATGCGTTCTTGCCTTGGTATTGCCATGTACACCAATGCTCCCTCGATGTACACACACTCACTCACTCTCTCACTTTCTCACTCACTCTCTCTCTCCCTCTCTCACTCTCTCACTCTCTCACTCCCACACCCTCTCTCCCACAGATGGCACCAGCCAGAACACAGATACACATATTCATCTTCACATACACATTCACACCATTTTATATACACATTCAGATACATGCATTCAGACACACACATACACCTTCTCTTAATTATTCACATAGCACCCCCAGAACACTTGCTCACACAGACACACCGCTGTATAAAAACATTCACAGCATTCACACAAACAGTCGCACACCCATACAGGTTCTTTCACTCAGCACCTGCTAGAACACAGTCACACACACCAATTGCAACAAAAGTCTCTCTAAGAAAAACACACGCACTAACATTTCTTTTTAAAGATGGCCGAACCAATAACACAAAATGCTGGTCTGGGCAATTTTCTTTTTTTTGTTTGTTTTTTTTTGTGGCCAAATTGGGGCACTTCTTTGAGTTAATTCACTCTGTGGCTAGTAGTTTTGACCAGTGTTGCCGAATAAATATTTGTTTTAAATGCACAATTTGCATCACACTTTATTAAACAAAAAAACAAACTCCCCCTTGGTTACTGTTTAAACAGTGTCGCAAAAGGAATGAATTCCCATTTGCAACTGTGGGCCACTCATTTATTGGCGCCTGGGACAATTACATGGCCCAGTCCGACCCTGCCGGCCTGAGACGGAGAGAGGGAGGGCTCAAAAGCCCTTCAGCATACCCCATGCGCCTGAATTTCCCACCCCCCCCGAGTCATCTTGAAGGGCGCGAGCTCTACAGGATTGATGGCAAAGGCATTTTATTTTCCCGCCTTTACCCATGTAAAGTGCTGTGTAGGGCATAAGGGATAGGTGCATTTGTAAAGAATTTAATTTTATTAGACTCTTAGCAAATGCAAATAATTTGCATTATTGTGGAGCAAGTTAAAATCACTTGCTCAATGGCTTTCTAAAGGCGGCCATAAGGTTTCAAAAAATGTAGGGGGCACACTGCCCTAGCACACCCTAGGGGCGAGCCCCCAGTGAGAAGGAGCTACTTCTGGGGAGACTGGTGCTTGTTCATAGTGTGCCACAAATGGTGGGCTAAATGCGTTCCTATTACTCTACTTCTGGGGAGTCTGGGGCTCATAGTGTGCCACAAACTGTGTGCTAAATGCTTTCCTATTACTCTGGGAACCACTTCTGGGGAAGTCTGGGGCATGTTCATAGTGTGCCACAAACTGTGTGCTAAATGCTTTCCTATTACTCTGGGAACCACTTCTGGGGAGACTGGTGCTTGTTCATAGTGTGCCACAAATGGTGGGTTAAATGCTTTCCTATCACTCTGGAGGAACTTCTGGGGAGTCTGGAGCTTGTTCACAGTGTGCTGCAAATGGTGGGTTAAATGCTTTCCTATTACTCTACTTCTGGGGAGTCTGGAGCTTGTTCGTAGTGTGACACAAATAGTGTGCTAAATGCTTTCCTATCACTCTGGCAGCCACTTCTGGGGAGTCTGGGGCTTGTTCACAGTGTGCCGCAAATGGTGGGTTAAATGCTTTCCTATCACTCTGGCAGCCACTTCTGGGGAGTCTGGGGCTTGTTCACAGTGTGCCGCAAATGGTGGGTTAAATGCTTTCCTATCACTCTGGGAGCCACTTCTGGGGAGTCTGGAGCTTGTTCATGGTGTGCTGCAAATGGTGGGTTAAATGCTTTCCTATTACTCTGGCAGCCACTTCTGGGGAGTCTGAGGCTTGTGCATAGTGTGCTGCAAATGGTGGGTTAAATGCTTTCCTATTACTCTGGCAGCCACTTCTGGGGAGTCTGGGGCTTGTGCATAGTGTGCTGCAAATGGTGGGCTAAATGCTTTCCTATTACTCTACTTCTGGGGAGTCTGGAGCTTGTTCATAGTGTGACACAAATAGTGTGCTAAATGCTTTCCTATCACTCTGGCAGCCACTTCTGGGGAGTCTGGGGCTTGTGCATAGTGTGCCGCAAATCGTGGGCTAAATGCTTTCCTATTACTCTGGCAGCCACTTCTGGGGAGTCTGGGGCTTGTGCATAGTGTGCTGCAAATGGTGGGTTAAATGCTTTCCTATTACTCTGGCAGCCACTTCTGGGGAGTCTGGGGCTTGTGCATAGTGTGCTGCAAATGGTGGGTTAAATGCTTTCCTATTACTCTGGCAGCCACTTCTGGGGAGTCTGGGGCTTGTGCAGAGTGTGCTGCAAATGGTGGGCTAAATGCTTTCCTTTTATTCTGGGAGCCACTTCTCTGAATATGTTTTTAATACTTGGCAATGGTGCGTGTTTTGTGACTTATAATAACGCTCTGTGACTCCAGTGGGATGAACTGAATAAGGTACTGGTACAAAGAACGCCACGGCATGGCACATGCGCCTGCCTGTCTCTGCCAGGTATTGTTGAAGGCGACACAGTGAAACAAAGGCCACCTTGTGCACTGCCTGAGCAGAATGAAGTCATTCGGCTTTGTTCCTAATTCCAGCAAATATTGCAAAGCAAGCACATTCCACTTTATTCGGAACACTCCATTGCGCTTTAGCTTGTCATCAATGTAAACATCCTACAGCTGTGCAATATTCAAACTTAAAAAGAGACCATAAAATACAAGAAGGAATACCTATCAAAACAGTCCAGGGTAATGAAGTGATTGCTGTACTTGGACGCCGCCTTGTTGATTGGAAGGCGCACACCCCCTGTGAGCTGTTATTGACACGTCCTTTCATAGCCGCCAGTCGTGGCTTTGCTGCCACTAAGCTGCCACGCGTGCAGCCGGCGTGCGCCCCTTGCCACCTTTCTGACTCGCATTCATAATGCCAATGTTCTTTTTGCTTTAGTGCCCAGGACAGGGCCCACAGCAAACGGGTGAAAGCAGGGCGATACAGGAAAGTATTACTTTCCTCCTCAAATCACAAAAAACAGCAAATGGAAATTGCTTTCTGATGTATTGGGGGCAAACTGGACAATTTTTAAAATAGGTCACGTCCTCCATCTCACCCTGCCAATTCACCCCCCTAGAGTAAAAAAGTAAACAATTCAAAGGTTAATTTCGTAATCCTGATCTATCTTTTAAATGGGGTGGTCCACGTTAAATACATGTGTGCAACCTATCACTAGAAATTGTCATTGTTGCCTAACGTGATCAAATAAGTTTTTTTTTACATTTATTTATTTTTAGTTTTTTGTATACAACCCTGGCCGGCTCGTCTTGAATCCTGTCTTGCAACAACTGAGCTACTGCTTTGCCATTGGTGTGGCAGGACCCATAACGGCACATGGATTAGAGTGACCAGCTACCAGGGGCCCCATGTACTAGTCTTGCGCTTTCATTTCTCCGTCAATGGCCTTCTGGGAGTTGTAGTCTTGGCTCACTTCAATGGTATACAATGTACTTCAATAAAAGCAAAGCCCAAGACTGGAGTAGGCTGTCCCTGGTGACATGGAGTCATCCAGTATCCCTAATCAGCATGCACACAACGTGTTCGCCTCCACACATCTGTCCCGCGGAGCCCCAGGATTTTACTGTGCTCAGTAAATGAAATATTCATTCAATTTGAATTATTCATTTGGCGTGGTTCACGTCAGCTTTCCCGTAGCCGTGGGTTTGGAGCATCTGTTTTAATATTCTTCTGCTACCAACACAATGTGTCCAACTCAGCGGGGAATATTAAAGAGGCCTGTGCTGTCCAAGCCAAGATTCAAGCCAACGTATTCTTTAGAACCTCTGTAGGGTTCTCAGGAATCTAGCTTACACGCAGGACTAAGAACAGCTCCTGGTTTCCCGAGGCCACCATCCAGTGGAAAGGAGCGCCTTCTGGAGAACAAGAGGCGAGTACTGGAGTGTTCAGCAAGCCAACTTCATCACGTGGTTCCAGCAATGTCGCTGTCCAATCAA
Organism: Ambystoma mexicanum; assembly: GCF_040938575.1. Lineage (NCBI taxonomy): Eukaryota > Metazoa > Chordata > Amphibia > Caudata > Ambystomatidae > Ambystoma > Ambystoma mexicanum. The sequence continues at coordinate 159,815,217 of NC_090940.1, forward strand.
ACGTAATCGCAGCAAGCCCACTTCATGACGTGGTTCCAGCAATGTCGCTGTCCAATCAAACCTAATCGCAGCAAGCCAACTTCATTGCGTGGTTCCAGCAATTTCGCTGTCCAATCAAATGTAATCGCAGTTACGGAGTTGTCATGTTTTCAAGGACGTTCTAGATGGAGGGTCCTCAAGTTATGGACCTGGACATGGCAGGTTTTCAGTATCTGGAAATCTCATTTAGATCCACAATATGTTGATGTTACATGTGGATATCCTCAATATATGCAGTGGGTTTGCTGCTCGGGCACTGGGCTTGGAGTCCCCTGGTTTTAGAGTCCTCAAAATGTAGCCATGCAAAAATATAGGTTTAACACGATGCACAGTAAAATCAAATGTGCATGAACGGGTATGGTGTTTATTTCAATGTTTTGCATAGTTTGAAAAAGAAATCACAATTTTAATATGCGATTAAGATGTAGGTTTATGGCATCTCAGATGGCCAACACACATGTCACATGCATTCCATAGTGATCTAATCATGGTAAAAAAATGTTGATGTCGTGTGTCCCTAGATTTCTAAGGGGACTCTAAGGGATGCCTTGACTAGATAAACATGGCCGCCCTTCTTACGTTGGAAAACCAGGAGACCTGCTTAGATGTGCCTCATTTAAGCCTGAGAACGATGGCCGCCCTCGCTCTTGAGAAAGCCCATAGAGCAAGACGTGGTGGGTGTTGCAGCACCCCTAAGTATCTGTTGCGGCACCATTTTTTTTACACATTTTTGATTAAAGACTATATATTTTTTAATATGGCCCTGAGAGGGCTTTAAAAAGTACTTTTGTTGGTGTTGCATGCATACATGTGTATGGCATGCATTGTTTTAAGGTTACAATTAACTCCAGGATGTATTGTGTGTTACGCTGACCAGGCCCTACTAAGCTACAAGCAGGTGCCAAACCGCGTTCAGGACCTGGATGTCGGACGTGTCACAAACTCTTACTGGCATGGCACTTGGGGCACAGGAGAGGTGTGGACCTGATTCTGCTGCCACTGGCAGCCTTCCGTCCTGGGTCACAGGGTTCCATAGATCTTAATACTTCTGCAAACCCCCTGCCCATGTCCTGGATCACAGTGCGGCCTGGATCCAATGGATCACTGCCAGGAATCCCTATTCCTTTCGGAACCGTTCTATTCCAGGGCTTGAACTTTGCCATTGATCCTTCACTGCCGCCCCAGGGCACAGGCTCCTGCATGCTGAAGACTCTTCACAGTGTGGCCTGGCGGCAACGCATGCCCAGGACTTTAAGTGGGCTGGGGCTAGTCGGGACCAAGCCTGCAGTCTGCAGAAAGGGCTCCTGAGCCGGGGCTGAGCACGAATAGCCAACCATGCCAACACCTTAGGCAGCCGTGTAGCCGAAGTGCTGCACAGTTACATGGACTGCCTGCAGGTGTCAGCACTTCTGAAGTACTGACGTCTACAGGCAGCCAATGTAACCGTGGCTTCGGCTGCACGGCTGTCGGATGACTCTGAACTTCAAAACGGGAGGAGGGCTGGAGGGCCCAGTCTCTCCTTTTCGTTTCAGAGTAAAGAGTCGTCATGCAGCACAAAGCTTTTTAAACAAGGCCTCATAATGCGTGATGACTCTTTACTCAGAAAGAATAGGAAAGATTCGGCCCTCCAGCACGCCTGCTGTTTCGGAGTACAGAGTCATCACGCAGCCGGCAGTCCTTTCATTCAAAGAGCCAGTGGTGTTTAACCAGGCGGCGCCTTGAACGAAAGGGCTGCGTGTGAGAGCTGGGGCAAGGTAATACTACCAGTGCGGCCCAGCTCCCCCGCATTCACCAGCCGCCTCCGCCTCATTGGCGAGGGGGAGTCCTTAGGGGGCGTGACCTGAGTAAACACATACTTGGGCCACGCCAGCAAACGAAAGCCCCCGCCTCCACCCCGCCCTCCCCGCCCGCTTATGTTTTAGCATCCCACTTAATCCACTGTTAATTGAAGCGCACTTTAGAAAGCTGGGTGGGTGACAAAAAGATGTATTGCACACCAAGATGCAAACGCAGTATTCCCGCATTAAAAGATAACTTGGAAACCGGCATTCACATAGCCAATACTTAGCTTTTGTGTAGGCATTGGAGAAGTGTTCCCCAGCCGTGGTCCTCCGCCACTACCCACTGTGCACAAGGAAAGAGCACTCGCAGTTGTCCTTTCTCAGCGAAGGTCTGGGGCAGAACAGAGACGCCACTCCCGTGCCTGCTGCTTTAAGCAGGGCATGTGGCGTGCATGTTAAACAGCATTTCTACAGTTCATAGTGATTCCATCGAAAAAAAAGCAACGACAAACCAAAGCATCTAATAAAAAGCTTTGAATGACAAAGCATCGACAGGCTATCTTTTACATGTAAAAATGCCATTCCATCGAATATAAATGGACTGGTTTCAATGGAAATGCACTTTTGCATGTAGAAGATAGCATTTCAATGCTTTTTTTTGTAACTTTAAAACGTTACATGGAGCTGTCCAGTGCTGTATATTGTACCCTAATGTAACCCTTAATCTAACCCTAACCCTAATGAACCCTTTATCTTATCCTAACCTGAACCCTAATGTAACCCACCCTAACCCTAATCCAGCGGTATTCAAATTGTGGGGCACGACCCCCTCCTTCCCCCCAGGGGTCGGCGGGTGCATCCCGGGGGCCCTGAGAGCTCAGCATGAAATATAAAAAAAAAAAAAATAAAAAAAAAAAAAATATATATATATATATATATTTTTTTTTTTTGATTGGAAGAAATGGGCAGGGGTGGCTCACATGGTCGGGCTGAAGCATGAAACTGTCAACAATGAAAAAGTGGCCCGCAGTTGTAAATGGATATTCAGTTCTTTAGTCACAGACTGGGCCTCATTACAACGATGGCGGTACCGTAACAACGGACTTGGTCAGCGACATCGGACTTGGGCAGAATCTCGAGGGGTACTTCTCACCCACCGGGAGGTGAACAAGGAATGTGTGATCATCACAGACTCGAGATGCTGTAATTAACTAAACCAGCTCCAATCCAGGACCTTGACATTTGGGAGTTGTCTCACCTGTAATGGGGCAACCTCCTTTTTGAATACAAGAGATTCACCATAACCAGTAGAACAAATTAGACCACACACTAATTGGTGTTGGTCCTTAGCCCTGAAGAAAGTGGTTTTAATAACTTCAATACCACTGAAACCGGTCGGCTTCCATGTGACCTGATTGGAAAAACTAAGGATCAGAGAGATCCCCAAATCAGGCCATAATTCTGATCCCATAAAGGGATCATGTATATCATTTCTTTTTTTAAAAAACCCTAGGAACGGAGTTCACACTAAGAAATACACCTCCGAACCAAAAGAAATAGGAGTTGTCTTCGACTATTCTTGGTCCAACACTCCAAATGATGTTTTTTAACAAATATTACTTGTGAAATAAATTCATGAGTGTTGCCTCTCGACTTTTATATAATCCTTTTTTCAGCTGAGAGACGTTAAATCAACACCTCTAATTTTTTTTAAAAGGTTTCATTTCAAAAAAATGAAATAAAAATGTAATGTTTATTTGGGAAACAACATACCATGTGCGAAACCTTGAAGGATAAAGCAAAACAGGAATGCAATACTCGAATAGAATTGACTCAAATCAAATTGTGATATGATGATAGGGACGATTTGAGTTCCAGATCCCCCAACTAGGTTCCAATATTGTGGATGGGTAAACTACCAGCACCATTGCTACCGTACCGCCATAGTACGAGTTGTGCTCGCGGGTGCCCGACAGCCCGACAGGTCCAACCTGGCAGGCCGTGCGGCATCCGCAAGCACAGCTCACCGGATGCACCGGCACCGTTATTAATGGTGCCGGTGCATCCAAGCTCCCCATTCCCATTGAGCCCTATGGGGCTCGAATGGGGATCTACCGGTACCGGCACCCGTGAAAGGGCAATTATCAGGTCCACCTAACTCGGCATGACCCGGTAATTGCCCATTCGCGGGTGCCGGACCAGCTACTGTCAGGGTTGTAATGAGGCCCACTGTTTCAATAGTACCCAAGGGGGTGCTTTGTGTTAAAATATAGGTAAATTGGGATATATTCAGCAACAATGGTCAAAATTACTAAATGCATAGTTAAGTAACTCATCAAACTGGTCCACATTGGCCAAAATGGTGGCCCATTTTGACTGGGCCACACTAGCATTTTACATTTTTGGTACAGGCATTGCCCTATAGGCCAGTCCGAGCCTGGCGGCACATCCATAATGGCAGGGGGGCGCCCACACAGTGGCCCCTCACCCATTATGGAGGAGCTAAGGAGCCAGCCCAGTGAAACAGTGAGCACTCCCTCAGCTGCATTTTCCAACTGATGGAGTGCTACTGGGCTCGCTGAACTGTCAAAGGGAAACACTGTTTCCCTTTGACAGTTCAGTTTAGTTCCCCAGCCACACATGCTCACTGAGCCAAGCAAGTGCTGGGGCGTTTTGCTTTGCCAGCATTGCATAGCTCATTGGAAATGCTGGCTGGGGCACTGCATGTCTGTATGTCTGAGGGGGAGCTCCTGCGCCTCCTCGCACATACGGACAGAGCAGCCTGGAGCAGGGTGTTTCAGCACCCACACGCAGGCCAATGCAGAAGGTATGTTTATGTTCATTGTTTTTATTTAAACATGTGTATGGATGCATGTATGCTTAAGTTATGAGTGAGTGTATGGTGATGGATGCTTGTGTGAATGATAGAGTGATTGATGTATGGATATGCAGCGCCTTGCATACACACACAATCATGTTGATTGTGTTAGGCCCAGTGGGGCCCAGGGGACAGGGATGGTATCTTTTTACTGGACATCATCAGCTCGGTCGCTATGGCATTTTTGGTGCAAATAGTTCTGCCCCTCCACTTAAAAAAAATCACCAGCCGCCACTGGCCCTCAGACTGTGTTGGGAATGGGATGGGGGAACCCAGGGACTATGGTGGGAGCACAATGGGCGGTAAACATGGGATAGTGGTGGGAGCAGAGTGGGGAGAACCCAGGGTGTGTGATGGGGAGAGACCAGGGACTGGGTAGGAGTGGGATGAGGGAGCCCAGCGACTGTGATGGGAGCAGGTGACTGCACGCAATACATACTGTCCATTTGACATTTCTGTGGGGTCCCGACCTGCCCAAATTTTGCTCAGGGGGGCCCTGGCCAAAAAAGTTTGAAGACCACTGCTCTAATCTAACCCCTAATCTAACCCTAGCCCCAACCCCACTAATTTCGATGGATCCATCGAATTATATATAACGAAATGGCTATTCGTGGAATGTTATTAGTCCAATTGTTCGCCTCATCCCTTTCCAGGTAGCAGTAGGCCCATTGTTGGTTCTACCGCTTCTCCGCAAAATCTACAAATGGGGCTAAACCCATTAATGATGCAGAAGTGCAGTGTATTCCATAGAACCAGTACTAGACAGGCATAGCAAAGTTCCCGCTCTTACATATTGTAACTTGCAAATCATTTCACATTGTCATCGAAGTCTCGGATTAGCGAACACTTCAGGGTTTAATATGATATTATAGGTTATTTATAACATGCTTAATACCCAGAGGTTTCTTAGCGAGGACCCGGGGATCGAACCTGTGGTGCTCCGTGTCGTGTTGCTTCCAAGGCGAGCACGTTGCCCCTGAGCTATCCTCCCAATGAATCGACATATCTCAAAAGCACGGTTCAGCACTCTGAAACTGAGCTAAAAATATGGCCTCGCAGGACAAAAGCAGTACTCTGCCAACAGCACTCGAAATGGGACAAACACACTTCTTTCGCTAAAGATAAGGGTTGTATCAGCCACTTTTACTCCCTACAAACAAGAAAATATCCCCAAAAAATACAAATGGGGTGTAAAAATAATCCCAACAAAAAATAAGAACCGGATGCATGGCAGGTATCCCCTGCTTTCACCCACATTGCTCCAAGAGTGTGTTTGGCCCGGTAGTAGACCAAGGGCTACAGTAAGAAATTTCTATTACTGCCTGGATGTCCATACTTTTTTCGGGAATCCTACTTGGCAGACGGGAGGAATGGGTCCGGGATCATCGCCTCCTTTCTGATACTCAATTGGCTCTCGGGGCGGGCATTGGTGCGGCCCATCAGTGCCTCAACCTCTATTTGATACTTGCCAGAAGCTCCATTCTCCCGTCTACGTGGCTTTATGGATCCGAGTTCGTCATTTCACCACGTGACAAGAGACTCCTTTGGGGGTGGGGACTCTGGATGGGACGGGTATCCTGAAGCCCTTGATTCAGATGCATGAGGCACTGCCCAATGATTCCTCTGTTGGGGTTCACATAGTAAAGCTGGAGAATTGAGCGACCTGAATACGGTTGAGTATGGTGTAAGGCAGGGGTGCGTCCTCGCCCCCTTGATGGTTAATGTATATGTAAACTCCCTTGTCCCAACCTTAGAATTGATTAATGCTGATGTTCGTCACTGTCTGTGCATGAAGGTCCCAGTGTTAAGTTACGCAGATGACGCGGTGTTGATCGCGAGGACTCTCGCAGCCCTACAGGTCCTTGTGAATACTTATGGCGATTATCTGTCAGGTCGCAGGCTCACAGCAAATGCTGAGATGTGCTATGTCATGTGTTTTGCCAATCGTTCACGTAGGGTCCCTCCCATTTTGCTGAATGGTCATCCTTTGCCGGAATGTACTGCCTTATCCTATCTGGGGATTGGCTTCAATTGTCGATTGACATGAAAAGCAAATGTATAGGCACAGAGGATGAGGATGAACCAGACTATCGGCAGGCTTTTTAGATTTGGCAAAAACATGAGGCGGTATTCAGTAAAACGGATGTTGGAGGTATATTGAGCAAAGGCTCTGGCAGTTGGGGCCTTTGGCAAGGAACTTTGGGTTTATGGGAATAAGAAACCACTACACATTTTCATTGCCCGTCTTCTTGGGGTAGCCCCCTGCCCGCCCCAACATCATCTTACATCCTGCATTTAGAGCTGGGCATGGAGTACCCGGTGGATGTCTTTTCTCTGCGGCTAATTCTGTTATGGAGGGATGTGTGGACAAGCTAAGAAGGGTCATTGACAAGATTTTTTCCAAAAAGCGTTCTATCATTAGGGAATTATCAGAATATCGAATGGCTGTCCTATATCAAAAACACCTATGGGCGTGAGTGATTGTTTCACAAACACACAAAATATTGCTTGTGTTCCGACCGCGCTCATTAAGGAGAAGTTCTGTGGTGTTGGGGGATGTATGAGGGAAGATACAAATGTGTGTATGTCCTCAGTTGGGCTTGATCTCCCGCTCTCGCTTCTGAGGGGTCTATCAGACGATCTGGCATTGGTCCTGGTCACATACCACCAGGCCGTGTTAACCAGGGCCCGATTAAACGGTCTTCATCTTAAATCTATTACTTGCAAGTGGTCTGGGCAGCTAACCGGAGATGAGTGCTGTATCTGTGGAGCGTGATCATCTCTTGAACATTGTATTCTGTTCTGTCCACTATACAATGCTATCTGCAAAGGTTTCCGCCTAAAGTTTCTCAGAGAATCTGGTTGCCCAAGGTGGAGACCAGCTTTATGAGACTGCTCTCACTCCTCGATGTCGGGACTGCTTCTGCCTTTGCCAGCTATATGAAAGGTGCCCGGCATCGTCGACTTACATTTCTGAGTACATAATTCGACCCTATTATTATTATTTTTCTTGTTTAGCAATTTTTATTAGGCTTTGTAAAGGATAAATACAGTATGTAGTCATCAACAATTAACCATTATAATACTTGCTAACCAATAGTCCAAGATTCAAATTTAAGTTGAGTTAACAATTAAAAGGCATAACGTAGTGTATCAAGGTTACAATAAATGCAGAGATTCGACCCTATTTTTATTCCCTTTGGGTGCTCTTTGTGCCTTCTTAGCCGACTTGGTTTCTGTATGTCAATGTCGTTTTTTAAAGTGATCTGAGCGATATGGTGCTGGGGATGGCTTTATGAAACTAGTGTTCTTCTTTCTGATGAGTGGCTCTGCCTTAATGTCCAAAACAAATGGCACTGGTGAACTCTTGGCCTGTGCTGATCTTAATCTGGTTTACTATTGTGGCTTATTCGTATTCATTGCATGGAGTTGATTGACTCGTTTTAATAATTGTGTTGTAATGCTGTTTTATATTGTTGATGTTTAGATTGTGATAACTACGATTGAACAACGTACTGCTACTTATTACTGCCTGATCTGAAGAATATTTATTACAAAAACACTCCTGTTTTATAGTTAAAACATATTACTCACTTATAAAAATACTCTCATTGGGAATAGGACTTACATTTTTACTCCCTAAAAAAATAATTTTACTCCCACTTCCAAATCTTATCTGGAGCTCTGGCTGAGCAGGACTAACATTGGATGGGACCAGGTAGCACACAAACAGCAAGCGTGCCAAGCAGCACGCGGGCCAAATGAGCCAATAGGACGACTCTGCCAAGCAGTGCAAACTGAGGACTCTGGCCTGGCCTAGAAGCGCTTCAGCGGGTTTAGGGCCAGACAGCACAACTTCTGGACGCTGGCCAAGCTAATAGGTCACCTTCTGGACTCGGGCCAAACAGGGCAGCCTCTGGACTCGATCCAAGAAAGCTAAAATCGGGGCTTGGTCCAAGAAGAAGAAAATCTAAATTTGGGCAGGAATGGGCACAAGCAAGACTCTGGGCAAGCAGGACAAGACCAGGGACTGTGGCGGAGCGGGTCAAAAGAGGATGCTGTTCTTGCTTTGATCTCTTCCTCCTATGCTCCATTACTCCCCTTCATCTCCAGGGTTCAACGCTATCCTTTTGGTTGCTATGGAAACTGTTCCAACCGAGGAGAAAGTGATCCCCGTTTTCAATTTAGATATTGTGATCAAAGGTTGAGCTTTATTGCTATACATGCAGTCTACAAGAAGTATGGTTTTGCATTTCCATAACCACTGACACTTGTGTACAATGCCACGTGTGGGTCTTTTATTCTTGCTTCACTCTCCCTGCTCGCTCGCTTCATTTTAATAATTTTCGGCTAAGATCATTTACTCCTTTTTAATATATAGGTCTAATGTATACTGCGGTAAGGATCCTTTTCATATCCAAGACCCTCTGTGGTTTAGCAATGATCAGAGCGCCTAAACTTTAAGCGCTTTAAAAAAAGTTGCATGCGTCATTCTCGTCACGACATCTGTACACCACGCCACACCATACTGTTAAGGGCTCGGTCAAGGCCTGGGCCAGAGTCAGTAGGCATACCTTGACACATAACACGCAGACATACTGCGGATTAACTGGCGCACAGGCGGCCGTGCACGCTTTTTATTAACTTGATGACGCGTGGGACACGTGACTTTAGCACAAGCCCAGGAGCAAGTCACAACATCTTTACATTACTTGCAACTACCGACCTATTATAATCAGACAGGTGGTTTCAGGGTGTCGGACAATTTACATACATTTGCTGCTCAGCCCGTTGGCACTGGGCATTGCTAGCACCCCCAAAACTATGTATTAGTCCAGGAGAAGGGTTGCGCGACATGTACTTATACTGGATCCAATTGGAGCATTGTTGTACTTGAGGCCAAGCTGGTAAAGCTGCACCCGTGGACACCGGGTGGCCACGTCAGCTGCAATTCATATGGTGGTGGCCTGTTAGCCACGTCCCGGCTTCTCCAGTTGGGGCTGCAGCAGACGGCGGACTTGGCTGCGCCACATCTGGGCTCTGTGGGGAGAGGGCTCCAGGCACCGGACCGGGCGTGCCCCATTCAGTCTCCCCCAGGCAGGACTGTCTTTGGCCGGCATCGGACCTTGCAGTCCTCTTAGGTGTGTGCAGGGATGTGGGGTAGTAGAGTGTTATTCACCCCCATATAGGCCCAGCAGCACGAGCACCTGCTTCGTGGAGGGCCGCGGCTGGCATGATGACTGGCCAGGCTGCAGGGTAGCTGGCCGGCCTAGGGTGCCCCACTGCAAGGCTCCCCCAGGCAGGAGTTACTTGGCCAACCCCCAGGCGGGTATCACTTGTGTTGGGTAGCAGACCGTCCCCATTCTCCCCCAGTCAGGAGCTACATGCGTGATTTAGATTTTGGCAAGGCCTGCGCCACCCTTACTCTTCCCCCATGCAGGAGTTAAAGTTACCTGCATGCGCCGCCGGCAGCGGCCACTTCCTCTCTCCCCAGGCAGAAGTTATTTAATAGATAATGCAGCAGAGGCCTAGATCGCGCTCTCCCTCAATGGGAGTTTGGATGGCTGCATGTCCGGCAGGAGTAACTTAATAGTTAATGCGGTGGGCGGGCCACTCAGGGCTCCCCATGCAGGCAGTGGGTCTGGGCCGCGCCATCTCTCCCCTTCCTTCCCCAGGCGGGAGTATTGTCACACTATGCTGCAGCTCCGGACGCTTCACTTCTTTCTCGGTCTTTGGCGGTCCACACCATGCCATTCTCCCCCAGGTAGGAGCGACGAGAGGCTGTGATCCATCGCGCCGAGATGTTGCTCCCCAAGGCAGGAGTGTTACTTTTACTGTTCCATGTCGCAGCGGCTCATGCCGCATGACTACAAGGCTCCCCCGTGTGGGAGCGGCACACTTGTGTGCGTCGAGGAGGCCAGCGTCTGGGAGGGGTCACAGGCCCTTGGTACTGGTCTAGCTCTGAGTCACCTGACTTCAGGAGCGAGCTTTGCCACATGCCGGGGAGGCCAGCGGCACGGCAGGGGCAAGGCTGCTTGCCCTGTGACACGGGATCGGCGTTGGGCTGGATCCCATCCTCTTTGCCAATGTTAAGGACTCTGGCAGGGCCAGGGCCCGGAGTCAATCAGCATGCACATCACACAGAGACATACTGCTGATTAACTGGTGCATGGGCAGCCGTGCATGCCTTTTATTAACTTGATGACACGTGTCCCATGTGTCACTGCACATGTGACTTTAGCACGAGCCCAGGAGGGGCTTAAGTCACCGGGTTAATCACTTGGCTGTGGTGCAGATAGCGGGGTTGCAGAGAAGGGAGAATCTAGGTGCTTGGAATGCGGGATATCACTGCAGGTCCACTGGAGATCCGAACAAGCGGAGAGGCACCTGCTAAATCAGTGCCCCTTCCCGCTCCTTTTCACTGCCAGTGCGTCTTTCATTACCACCAATCCTTCCCTTGAAGTGTGGGTGTGACTGGCCCCTTACCTGACTGACCCCTGTGTTTTGCTTCCGGTTGCTTCCCGTCGGCACCTGCCTGCATTTGTTGTGGCATTGCTCGCTCGGCGTCGCCTTGCTCCGGCATACTTTACAGGCAATTTTGCTGGAAATGAAAATAGGACTCACTGTAGCCGCCTTCTGCCAGTTACCTCCTTGCTTTTCTTTAACAGCGGGCATCTTTGCTTTGCTTCGCCGCCACTCTGACATGTTCATGCTCCAAGCACACTGCGTTTTAAGCACAACCTGAGGTCAAAATGAACGGTCGGGAGCGGTGCTCCTGTACTTTTTATTTTTCAGTTTCACTGTTCCTATACTTTTTATTTTAAAAAGAAACCGTTCTGGAATGGTTTAGTTCCAAAATATAGTGTAGGAAGAAGTTGAAGCGTGCACTTCAGTGCACTGCACTGAACATTCCCTGAAATAATAGGTGTGTTTGTTTGGGGTTTTGGATTGTGTGTGGGAGGGGGAGCAGAGATGGGGTTTGTGGGGCAGACCGGCAGGGAAGATAGCTCCACTACTTCTTTTCGTACACTTCGACCACTGAGCAGAACCATGCTTTGTGACCGTCAAAATGGCACATGGTCCCAGACCCCCTCTATTACACTCTGGTGTGCAGCTTGCAGTGGTGGGTTAAAATGTCAATGCTTAGCCGCTTATTTGCAAAGGCCTTCCCAAGTCCTCGGCGTTCCCTATGGAATACAGAGGACATGCACAACCTACCGCCAGCTGCTAATTATGCAGTCCGGCCCCTTGACAGGATTTCCTGCCGTAGGTAAGCGGTTAATTGTCCGTGGCTGCATTCTGCAGGGTTGTTAAGTGAAAAAGGCTCTTGGGGTCTCGCATGGTTTTAAGAAATACATTCGTGGATCTTTCCAGCAGGACTCCAACCATCGCCAGCCTTCTAAGGAGAGACGCCACATTTCTGTTCCTAGTTTTACTACTTACGCCTCCTTTTCCTCAAACGTTGTGGAGGAGTTTGCTCTGAGACGATGTAAACTTTGCACCGATACAACAACGCATCGAGAGCTGCAACCACGTTGGGTTTTCAGGAGATCCCACATTAATATGCATGAGATAAATTTGCATGCATTTAGAATTCTCAATATATGTCTGTTTATCTCCTGAATATTAATGAGGGTTATCCTGAAGACCAAACAGGGTTGCGGCATTCACAGCCCTAGAGGTCGACATTTAGGAAGGATATAAGCCCTTCCAAAAATGGCAAGAAACCTAAATAATTCAGTGTGGTTTATTTTGGCGGTGCTTTTGCTTCTCTTTCACAATGCTTCGCTGGAAGCAATATTTGTGTTCGAAATTAGTGGTATTAATTGTATCTTCATGTTCGAATAGGCAATGGGCCTCATTGAGAGTTTGGTGGTCAATATGTGAATTACTGCCAAACTCGATGACTGTCAATGCCACTTGGTCCTGTAGAGTTACCATGGAATTACAAGTGGTGGTCGTTTTTGGAGCCCATAGGGTTTTTTGGCGGATTTACCGCCGGTGGAATTACCATGCAGTGAATCCACCGATTTATTTAGTAGTATTTTTCTTGTATTTTTTTTTTTTTGGGAGGTAAAGCTGTGAATCGCCACTTTTCCTCTAAAAATCAGGGAATTTACCAGGCGATAATTCCACTGACGATAAATTTGCCGACAATTATAATTATTCCCGTACCTCCAAACTTGTAATGAGGCCCGTGTGTATTGCATTGAAACATATGGCTGGTACATGCCTGCATGCTGTTGATTGTGTCTGTTAACTTGATAACAGCAGATGATAAATGCAGTTCCAAAGGAAAATTCAAACTTCCCCTCCTTCAACTGCCTGTTGCCGGCCGCAGCCCCCGTTTGCTGCATCACCGCACAGCGGGAGTGTAGGGCCGGTGCAACAAGGCAACTAAAAGTATCCACCTAGGGCGCCATGAGCAGAGGGGCCTTAGGGTGCGCCATGTTGGTTCTAAAACGTGGCAGCAACTGCCCAAACGAGGCCCCTCAATCCTGTTTGTGGGTACCTGCTCCCTTACCCGCCCCTGACAATCTTTCATTCAAGCTTTGGGCCATCACCCACCCCGTCCCATGCCCTCTCCCCACCCCCCCCATAATAATATCAAGCGGACAACATATTGCGGGTGGGTAAGGCCACAGCTGCTTAACTAGACAGGAGGTAACCCGCTTTCTGTAGCGCAACATCATGGTTCGTTTCTGAGCTGGCGCCCTTATACATTTATAACCTTGCCCAGATGATCGCCTCCTGCAACCAGTGGCTTTCCCAGGTTGCTTAACCTCTTACACAATTACATGTTGCGCAGGTGTCTTGACCTCTTACACCATTACCTGTCTCCCAGGTGATTTGGCCTCTTACACAGAGCCCATTTCACCAGGTTTCTTGTCCTCTTACTCATTTTACCCAATTGCTCCTTTCCCTGAGGTTTCCCCGTGTGTCCTGTTCTTGCCCCTTAACGTTTCCTCCAGTGACTTGTCCTCTTCCCACTTGCTTGCTCCCACCTCCCGGTGGTGTTGCCTTCTTCCTGATTGTTACCCAGGACCGTTGTCCTCTTACATGCTGTCCTTGCTTCCCCGGGTCTCTGGACCTCTTACCCGATCCTTGGGTTCCTTGTTTCTTGACCTGTTTCCCACCTCCCTTGGTTTCCCCTGCACTCTCTCTCTCTCTATCTCTCTCTCTCTCTTACCTGTTTCCTCATCTCCTTTGTTTCTGACCTCTGTCTTCTACTACCACCCCCCAGCTGACATGTCCTTTTGCAATGCCTTTGGACCTCTGCCCCTTCCCCAACCGAACTTGATTCCCCACACACTTAAACTTTGCTAACCCCGTCTGTCTCCCGCCCTGGTCCTGCCATGACACCGCCGAGGAGTTCCCCCCCACCCCCCACCACCACCTATCTAACTAAGCTCCCATGCCCTGATCCTCTCTCCTTGTTCCTTGGTACCCCCTAGTGCCACCACCCCCTGTTCACACCAACACTGTTCCTCGCTACCCCACCCTTATTTAGTTCCCATCTTGCTGTACCTTTCCCACCTTGAAAATGCCACACAGCCATTTTTTGTTACACTTTATTGCACCAATCTGCCGTTACCTACGCCCCCTTCCCCTTTTCCCATTGCTGACTACCCCATAGTGGCGGTGTTCTAGTCCTCCTACCCCCTCTCATGCCATTCTGCTGCTTTTTTGTGTCAAACCTTTAAATCTACATCCTAATTCCTCTAAAGCTTCCCTGATGTCCATTCTCATGATTGCCGTTGCAAAGTAGCCAGGCGTCCTCATGGTTATTAATGCATTGAACTTCCTCCTGGATTCCTCCACTCCTTCCTGGCTCTGAGCCCCTTTCCAGCTCTGTCTAGGTATCCTCTCAGACCATAGTCAATCCGGTTGAGTGCAACATATTACCCAACTGCACCATTGTTACCCGCATCTTTTGCAGAAACCCCTTTCTCTCCTCCCTCACAAAATCGTTCCTGCCTAGGTGTATCACCAGTATGTCTGATGCTCTGTACAGTTTTATCTTCTCCCTCAATTCGTACCCCAACTGCCCCCAGAGCATACCTCCCTTACCGAACCAATGCAATTCCGTATTGTCAGAGTCCAAGTTGTGCCTCCAATCTCCTTTTCCTGCTCCTCATGCAGCTCTTGTGATAAGAGCGGCACATAACCCACGCCACTCTTGAACCTGAGGAGAGAATCCTTTTGAAGTCAAAACTCCCATTCATCATCCAAAACCATATTCCCCCCATGGCCTAACTAACCCTAAGCCATCTGCAAGCAGTGGTGGCTCTCTCCCACATAGTTCTTACTTTCTGTTGCTTTGTGATGGCCCCTCTCCCAGGCGTCGCTAACCTCTTATGCGTGGTTTCCTTTATGTTGCTTCCAAACCCACCTTAGCCAACTACGTCGTGGTGGCGTTCACTAACTTAACCTCAGGATTACTGCTGGACTTCATGCCACCATGGCTCCTTCGATGGAATTGCATCTGCAGTCCCTCTTCCAAGCTCCTCCTCTTTCTTATTTATGTATTTTTATTTTTTTTTACTTTTCTTTATCTCCCGACACCACCTTATTGTCACTGACTTGCACCCCATCCTTGTTTGTGCCCCTCGCTATGCCTGACGTACAATCTGAACCTGTCCGATTTTCTACCTCCCGGTGTTTATTTCCTCCTCCCCTAGCCCTTTGTCATGTGCGGTTGTTGCAGCTCCAGTTCTGAAAGAGTGGGAGGTATGTTTCCTGCTCTGCAGTTTCGCCTTGTCCACCGTCATCTCTAATACCCTCCTAAATTGGTATTGAGTCAGCGGTGTCCCACTCATGTGTATGAGGAGATAGCTCTGCACTGCCGACCTGTCTTCCAAATAAGCCCTGGTAAACACCACAGGACATTACTTGCTCACCCTCGATCTGTTCAGTATCCACTCCTTCCCATCCCCTGCCTGGTCTGTCTTGGATTTCCTTACTTTTACCTTCATCATTTCATTCTCCTCTGTTATGTCTTCCCAGAGTTTCGCCCTTTTACTACCATCCTTCTTCGATCTGGGTACACCCGCACTGATCCATAATGCCACAAAAAATGCTAGAGTGAAACAGACCTTGAATAGGATCTCCTCGAATGAGGAGCGGCGCACTTCTCCCAATTTGTCCATTAACGCTTGCAAGTTTCCCGCTGTGATGGGTAGTCTGTTATCGTTCCTTCTTATACTTCCTTTGTGCCATCCTCGCACCGCTGTTCTAATCTGAAAACTTTTTGTTGGGTGTGCCCTCCCTCCCCCAAGCTGCAGATCATGGTGAAAAGAGGGTGTCTGGCTGTGGGTGCTGTGTTTTAAACTCTTTTTTTTGTGGGTTGGGCCAATCCTTCCTTCCCATTCCCTGCCCATTTCTCACCAGCCCCATTTCTTGGCCCGGGCGGAGCAGGCGACGGCCCGGGCGCAGAGCTAAATCACTCAGGAGGTGGGCGCAGTAAGGGCGCCCACCCAAAAAGATGCTTCTGAGCTTGCCGGACAACAGATTATTTTTATTCACCAGGTCAGCACAAGCATCAGTTAGCTGACGAAACCTATGCATTCTTCAAAGAGAATTAACGTGCCACACAGACACGTTTTAAACTATTTTCTTTTTCATGTCTCTTTATTTGACGCACCAAAACGTTTTTCTTTTTTTTTTTTTTGTATATTACTATTTAGTTACATATGGTGCATCCCTGGGAAGGTTAACTCTAATTTTCTTACTTAGGTATTCTAGTGGCTGCTTTGGGACATGGACTAAATTCATCTGCTCAGCATCAAAGGTCTTTTAATTTTCTAAACAAGCCAGCCACTGCCTAGCGCGCACATCAGATGGCACCTCAATGTCACCTGGCACCTTGATTAGGAAAGTAAGTTTGTTGTGTGTTAATGGCAAATCAATGCAGTGATATGTTTGCAGCAATGGTTTGTGTGCTGCACAAGTCACCACCCTGGTGGTTAATGGTGTCTATGTGGCGCTGCCGTATGTAACCGCACATATACTTGTTTTTGTCTTATGTGCCCAATGTCCCTACAATAGCACACTGGAATGTTGTGTATGTGACTCTGACGAGCATGCCATGCTGTTCCCCCACTTAAACACATAAAGCCATCAAAGACATTTCCTCAAATTGTAAATACACTAGGCCAAACGCCCTTCCTACACTGCCCCACCATGGTTTTCATTAGCTGCAGGCCATCACTAATAAGAGATGCTAATGCCAGCTCTGTTAGATAAAGCATGGGCCTGCTCTTCTTTGCCGAAATAACACAAGGCCTGCGTAATGGTCAGAAGGTAGTGGCTGAGGAACTGTGGACCCTTTACCATGCAATAGAAGCCGGTTTTGTTTAAAACGCCTCATCAGCTTATTACTGGTCAGGCTAAAGTTTGATAGAGGTACAATCCTTTCTGTGTAGCCTTTCTGTTCATTGTTTATTGGATGTCTCTTGTGCGGTATCCTGCCCGGTCTGTAGATATAATTCCCTAAAGATGCCCACACTGAGACCCAGCCCTTCCTCATCTAAAATTCTTCAGAAACAAGAAGCAAAAAAGCCTTTGTGCCCCATTTGAGTGGCTGATGTTGCAGCCATTTTATACTCTCATCCAAAAATGTAAGCAGATCATATGAGCATGTATGGTTCATGGTTACAAACATTTTAATGTAGGGTGAGTATTGTGAACCGTGATGTGAGCATCAAGCCATGCATCAGTTATGAATTTAGTAATACAAAGGTGTAATCCTTTTATCACAGACTTTTTTAATCAAATGTAGAGATCTCTTCTCACAGTTATAGTCCCGGAATGCTCTGCGATTTAATGCAAAGCATACAGGAATCCTCATGGTGCTATTTGTCCCCTTTCCCACTCTCAGACAGGTATTTTGAAAGAGTAGAATAAGAGTGTACCAGATGGTCCATCTTGGAATGATAACCTTCTATCAGAAAATAATTCATATGTTCAGTCCAGCATTGCCCCTTGTGAAATACAAGTGAGGTTGTACGAACAGAACACCTGCAACACAGGGCCAGTGGTCAGAAGGCCCTCAGACCCGGGTAGGCTGTTCACACCGCAGTGTGCAGTACGGGCAGTTTGAAACTGCATTCAGGCAAGGCCTTCCCTAAGAGCAGGTGACGGAAAAACCATTTATTTGGGCGGCAACAGCTGTGTTTTCACATTAGAATAATTCTGTAAAGTACTTGAATTACAATGTAATTAAACCAGCTTAATTTATATAGCAATTATTTATTCATATTGAGGAGGGGTTTTGTCGCATGACAGATTGTAGTTTGGGAGTGACGTGTGCCAGTCAGGGAGGCGGCTGGGGGGGCACATTCTGATGTTTCGCCCTGGGCACCAAGTTGCCTAGAAACTGCACTGTTTCTCACATTGGGTTCCCTCATCCCCTGCCCATTTCCTGATTACCTAGCACCAGGGCTTTAAGTGGGCCGGGGCCTGCCGTGGCTGGGCCCCGGCAGGCTCCAAAATTTCGTTTTGAGGTGGGGCCCTGCCGGGGCCCACTAATCTCCCCTGGCAGCCCCAGCCACTACGCAAAAAGGCATTTTTTTCTACAGCCTGAAGCTCTCGCTCGTGTGCGAGAGCTTCAGGCTTCAGAAAAAAATGCCTTTCAGCCATAATGGTGGCGCCACACCTACGAGGCATCCCTTTAATCAAGTGATGCACGTGGGCCGGCGCCACCATTATGGAGAAAACGTGAGGCCGCTGGAAGCAGAGGCCTTGCTTTCTAAATACTGAAGCTCCCGCGGATTCGCGGGAGTATCAGTCTTTAGGAAAAAGGCCTCTGCTTCCAGCGGCCTCACCCTTTCAGCCTTAATGGTGACGCTGTCCCTCCCCAGCTAGCGAGGGGCTGGTGACGCTGCCCCTCCCCAGTTGGCATGGGGCAGCACCACCATTAAGGCTGAATAGGCGAGGCGCTGTCCCCTGCCAGGCAAGCCTATAGAAAATAAATACAGAGATTAGCACCCTCCCCCCACCCATAGGGGAGAGGGTGCTAATCTCTACAAAAGGCTGCCTGGCAGGGGTGCTAGTAGCCCATTGAGCGGGGCTCGTCAAGGGGGCGTGGCCGAACGGCCATCAAGACCCCCGCTGTTAGGCCACACCCCCTCTATGAGCCCCGGCTCGATTTGTAGTGCCACTTAAGGCACTGCCTAGCACTCCTTGCCTGCCTCTGGTGACACCATATGCATGGGGGCAGTGCTTAAAGTGGGCTGGGGCCTGCCGGGGCCGGGCCCCGGCAGTCTCCAAAAAGTGGGACTGAGCCAGGGCCCGGCCGGGGCCCCCGTCCTGCCGCAACATTGGTGGGATGCATTATCCCGTCGCGGCCGCAGCCGCGACGGGCGATGCGCCTGCAATGAAGTCAGGCAAGCTGACAGAAGTGACAGCCAGCCACAGCGATGCTGTGACTGGCTGCCACTTCCGTCAGTCATAGTAACTGCATCTGGTGACCCCTCACGCGAGAGGTCACCAGAGGCAGTTACTGTCCCTTTGTTTCCCCAGGTCGCCAAGGTGTCTTTAACCCTCTGCGAACCTGGGGATTCCTCGACATATTTCGAGGTTTATAAAAGATGGCTTGAAAAGTACACATTTCAAGCCATCTTTTTTTTTTATTGAAATTTTACTCAGTGTGTTAAAACAAAGAGCTTTATCAAAACTTCTTCACGCTTTCTTTTCCTTCCTTAGGGAAGCGCTTCACGCAATCCCCCTTCATCTCGACGTCTAAAATTCATTATGCGTATTCCCCCCGGGGATTTGCGTCTTTGACTGCTTCCCTATGTCCGTAGTGAAAGCTTTATAAAAGATGGCTTGAATTGTGTACTTTCAAAGCCATCTTTTATAAACCTGAAATGTTTAAAAAGATGGCCTGAAAACTAGGCAAACCGTAGGGTATGCACACAAGTATATATAAATGTTATATATGTGTGTGCCTGCCTTACTATGGTGTGTGTACTGTGCAAGCCATCTTTTCTAAACGTAGAACTATGTTACATATTTCTATGTTTAGAAAAGATGGCTTGCACAGTACACACACCATAGTAAGGTATGCACACAAATATATAACATTTATATATATTTGTGTGTATACCCTACGATTTGCGTACTTTTTAGGCCACGCCCCTCCCAGAAGCCACGCCCCCAAATGAGGACCCCCCCATCTCGATTTCTTACCCCACTTAAAGCCCTGGATGGGGGGCAGGGTTCTCCCGAGGCCTGTTGTGCGCTGTGTCTAAGGCAGCGCCCACCAAAGCCTTCCGTTGCTCGGCTGGTTCCCTGGCAGCAAGTCTAGGCCTAAGAAGAGGAGTGTCTCGGGTAAATCACCAGGAACACGCAGAGAGGCAGGCAGAGGAGTGGCTGTTGCACGCTGCTAAACTTGGCCCCCGGGATGTGGTGGATGCCGGAGGCAGTATGCCCATTAATTGGACCGCTTGCGCCCTGCCACGAACGCCGCAAGGAGCCACAGGGGTGCTGTGGTGAATACAAGATCTCCTCTTTCCCTCGTCAGCCATTCTTGTTCCTGGCACGCTTCTTTCCCTCCCTCTCCTCTGTCCTAATTGGGCGCGAGTTTCCGTCAGGCGGCGTTTCTTCTGGTGCTTGTTAGCGGTGCTAGGGCAAAGGGCCAGGGAGTTGACGCGATGGAGGCTGCCGCTGTAATTCCTTGCTGCACTGGTTTGGACGGCACTGAGAGCCGGTGCATCATCTGCTTTGGTATTTTTAATGTGGGCCTTTTTTCTCAACCTGTTTTTCTTCTCCTCCACACCCCACCTCCCCCTGTGCGTCTTGTGCTGTGTTCTTGTGAATCACTGCATCGCGTCAACTTCCTGATGCCATTCTGTGCTTTCAAATGGATTTCTTTTCTGGGTTGCTTCAAAGGGGTATTTAGTTTCGTCTCCATGAGGCACACACGAAAATGACCTGTTTTCCAGTGATAAAGAACAGATCAAGTGCTATTTTGGTGGCATTGGGTGCACGGAAAAGGCTTGATCATTTCAACAAACGGAAGAGCCCACCAGGCGATAGCCGAAGAGTCCTTTTTCAAGTTCAGATGCAGTCTTAAATGTTGCTACGGTTGGCCAGTTTCATATCTGGGCTTTGTTGCAGGCATTCTGGGAGGGTTTCTAGTGATTCCATCGACAACCATACAATTGACAAAAAAAGCATCGAAGAAAAAAACTATCGCATGCATTTAAAAAACAAATATTTTGCGAGGAACCCCCCTTTTTAAAAAACATTAAAACACATTTTTATTAAACCCTTTACCATTTAAAAAAAATGCATTCAATGGTTTTTTTTTCGATGCATTTTTTTTCAATGGTATGGTCTCTCGATGCTTTGGATTCGATGCAATGACTGGATACCTTCTGGGAGACATAATGTACCCTTACCTTAAGCTCAGCCGCAAGCTCTAAACATAACTGCGTTTATGGTGTAACCCAGAAGATATAACACACCTTGTGAGAAGAGTGCACTCTTTTGCAGTTCGATCGGAGAAAGCTGCCATTGACGTCCACAAGACATTGAATATTTTTCCTAAGTAACCGGTTGCCAGTTCATCAAGGCCAGTTTTCACTGCTTAAGTATTTAGATACACGTAACTTCTGATCTTAAGGTAAATTTGGGTAGAAAACAGGCTGAGGGTGAATCTTTGTCTTTCGGACAATATCGTAATAGGGAAATGTCCCACGGGTCTTTGCCTGACCTTGAAAGACCAATGTGTTACTTTTGAAAACCTCACTGAAGAGCCAACATGTTGCCTGAAGAGCTCGATGCCTTGGCTGTGTTTTCAAAATTGGATTTTGATGCAAATTGCGGGCGCATCGGTCTCCTGAGCTGGAGAACCAATCTTTGGATCAGGGCACACAAGCCACCCTATGGACCTCCAATATTGTCTAAGGAATGAATCTCCTTAGCAGGCTTCTGTAACCGGTCTTCAATTGAATACTATTAGATGTTTATGATTTAGCTGTGATGTAAATTAAACATCTTTGTTTTGCCATAATTTAATTGTAATATTTGTTATGAATCCTTGAGTCGAATTCAACAGGAGGATAGCTCAACGGCAACGTGCTCGCCTTGGAAGCAAGACGACGCAGAGCAACACAAGTTCGATCCCCGCGTCCGCGCTTAGAATCCTCTCTGTATTAAGCGCGTTATAACCAATTACCAATATTCTTCAGGTTTTTTTTAAGAATAACGTCGCCCACAGGATTTTTGGCACTGTGTGGTGGCAGGGGTTCATGCGTCGAATGCCTGCGCTGTTGGAGAATTGCACCAGATTCAGGAAGAGCAGACTTTTATCTGCAAAATATGGTTACTGGAGGTCAGGAGAGGCTAATCGATGGTATAAACCTCGGGAGCTGTTTGGATGTAATTTTGATGGTGACCATCCAAACAGTTCTGCTAAAAGGTGTCTTGTTTTATGGGCCAACCTTTTGGATATGTGGCCTTGCACGTGCTTTATCTGTATGCGCCTGAATTCAACCCTTCTGAAGGTAGTGTAAGGAACTCATGGTGGCAACAGTAAAGACAAACACAAGTGATCACAGTTCGAGGGTGCTTATTAAACTGTAAATGCAGGGTGGAAAAACACCTAATCTATATCTAAGATGGGAGCAAAGTTCAACCAACAAAGCAAAATTAAGGCAGTCCTTGTGAAGTCTGGTCAAAGTAACAAGACCTAAACTAAAAAAAAAATTAAAAAAAATGGATTGACAAATCCTTGCAACTAATTAAAAATAGAGTGTGGGATAGGGTTTTCAATAAAGGAAAGTGTTCACAAATAATAAGTCAGGATGTGATTGCCAAGGGTCTTCCTTCGCCATGTTTTGAGCACGGGACAAGGTAGATCTTCTGAGCACAGCAGACACTCACGCTTTCCCAGCACGAGTCGACAGTTCAGTATCAGCTGTCGGGTTCTTCAATGGTTAAGTCTCTTGCCTTCGAGGGCCTGGTGTTTTCAACCCCTTTCAAGTCATATTCCACAAATAAACAGTTCCTTTCTCAATGAACTTTGGGTGATGACTTTCCACCCGTGTATCTCCCTCTTTCGGGTTTGGACCTCTTTCAAACGTCAGCCACCCTCATTCGGGTTCACAGCGGCTTTTCTTACTTTCACGAGAAAATGTCTTTTCAAACAACTTACTGTGGACATCCGTTGGTCGGGCCCACGACTGTCAACACACTGTTCATAGGGACTTCAGGCTTTGCCCCTTTTTGTCAGAATCCCCCGCGGGGTACGCTCTTGCCAAGTTTTGTATCACACTGTTCATTCACCATGCAGGATTCATCTCCCTTTCCTTCACAATATATCGGTCAGTACAGAGGATTTTACAAGACTCCTGTATGACCGCTTTGACCTCTCTTCGCCTCTTCCCAAGGCCTTCTGGTTACGGTAGTCTCATCGGGTACTCACCCAGAGTTTCCTGCGGGAACACCCACGTGTGCCGGAAGGCTCTGTTGCTGTGGTCCCCCCCCCCCTTTCATCCATAGTTTCTTTAAACCTTTAAAAGTTCAAATTAGCTATTTGCTACTTTTCGGACAACACAGTTCGGCTTCTTGTCGGCTCTCCCCTCTACGCACCGGCTGTGATGAACCGCTTGGCTTTCTTCCTCTTTTGAGTCGAGGTTGATATCTTCGAGGTAAGCGTCTCTCCTGGGCTTCGTAATCAGCGGAGGATGGTCTTGTGTACCCTTGACATCTTCTGCAATGCACGTTGGCTATTGTTCTCTGTCTTATGTTTCCATCTGTGGAGGTTTCACAGGCCTTGGTCGGAAAGGACAAGGTCATTTCTCTCCTTGTCACCTTCTCGGTATGCGCCGACTTTATCCTCCTCTTTAAATGCCATGCTGAGTTAGCTCTCACGTCGTGCAGGTGCCTTGCTCGTCCTGTGCTCTTGTGCGCCACCTTTTTTTTCCCTGTGGGGAAGGGAAAAGGCCGTCAGGTGTGTGTGAATCTGGTCATTTGCCTGACTTTACCTGACCCTTGTATTGGGACATGTCAGGTAAACGGCTCTGGTCTGTTGTCTTTCGTGTTGTGTGAAAGTGTTTGTGTCAGAAAAAGGGGGGTCAGTGTTTTGGAATATCCTATGTGGTAGGATGGGGAAAAGGTGTTGAAAGAAGGGGGATACCGTGTCTCACACGCTGGTGTCCCACTCCCCAAGGACCTTCCATCCAGGTGATACTCCCTCACTGGTCCACTCCCAGGAACTGGATCCGATAGCGATGGCTGTGTCCTGGCCACCTGGATGACAGATCCCAGGGGACTAGCTAGGGAGACACCGTCGGGTTTCTCACAGTAGATGCTGGCTCGGGTGCAGTTTCTGGATAGACTCATACAAGGCAAATGACGTGGCTTATAAAGAGGTAAGTAAACCTTTTGACTCACCAAACGTTTTGGACTACAACTCCCATCACCTCTTGCCAGCATAGTTTATTTAGGAGTTCCTGGGAGCTATAGTCCAAAACAAATGGCGTGCCACGTGTTGCAGACCCTTGAGATAGTGCAATGGCTTTTCTGAAGAGGTTTTCAATTTTAATTCTATTTTGTTCCCTGTTGAGATTTGTTCACAATGAGCGCTCCTGCCAAGCCTGCTCTGATGTCTCTCTTGCCTGGTCTCTAGTCGAACAGACTCTTGTTTTCTTATACGACCCAACTACTGCTCCAGTGCTTTCTAGGCTTCAGTTAGAAGTTGTATATAGCTGAGATCTTGCCCAGGTTAATCCATTCTAGAAGTTGTACAAACCTTCTAAATAGAGACCAGTAGGGTGCCCACACCCCTTGCTCATGGTCCAAGGAGTTGAACCTCATGCTTCTTAATCATTTGAAGGTCTTAGAAATCCTACTTAGTTTTAAGGGAGGGGTTTTCAAGATCACCAACTGCAAGTTTATCATTGCACCCAGAATCTTTATTTCCCGAATTGGAATCTATTGGAATTTTTGAAGTTCTCTTTGAACCCTGTTCTGTTTCTGTGGGTGTCTACTGCTTGTTGAACATCCAGGACTTGACACCATTGATTGCTCATCTGCATCAGTGCTCTGCTTCTGGATGCTAAACTGTGACCGGAGGTTTGAGCATTTTTGCGAGAAGCAATGCGTTGCTAATAAAAGCTCGATCATCAGGCAATTAAAAGGATATTATTGATTCCTTCCCCTGAATAAACAGCAATATTTCTGGTGGACTGAGGGACTCTGTATTGAACGTTGAGGGCCTTTCAGATCTCATATGAATATCCTGGGGTTAGGTTGTGTCTTGGTGTCTCTTTACTTTACGATGGTGTTGTACTTTACATCCTTTAAACTGTTTGAGATTTACCACTGGTTCGACCCTCCCGTCTTTCTTCTGGATCAAAACATTATTGCTGACAAAACGCAACAGAGAAACCAGAAAAATGTGCCCTTATGTATGCAAAGGTGTAGCCGGGCAATATGCCCCAATACAGGCCATATACTTTACTAAGCCCTTGAGTTGACACAACCAAGAAAGATGGAACCCGTAGAGGTGAAGCAAATGCGTAAATACGCCAGTTGGGCTACACAGGACGAAAGGCCACGCTAAAGATGAAGGCGCTCTTTAGAAGACAGTAATTGTCTGCCACCAGAAGACTCTACATTTTCCTGCTAATGAATGATCGTGGTGGCAGTGGGGGGCAGTGGGATTGCAAAATAGAATCCCACTGAACCTGTTCCATTTGGTCTACCCAGCCTTATGCGCCCAGCCTTCTTATGAACGCCTGGAGGAAAGGCCCATCTGGGGGGAGGAGCCTGGTGCGTGAGCCTAGAACAGGGGCCTGCAACCTATTGGCTCTCCAGATGTTTTGGGCTCCAACTACATTTATCCCTATCCAGCAAATTCAATGGTGCAGGCTCATGGGAGTCATAGTCCAAACCATCTGGAGAACCGAAAGTTGCAGACCCCCTGCCCTAGCGCTAGAGAATGGGTTTACTACGGATCACCTGGTCATCTGGGATCAGAGTCCATGTCCATAGTTGCGCACGCCCCTAGCAAAGAAATACCCATATTTAGACTTTCAGACTACTGGTATTTTTCAGGGCAGGGTTTCCCCACGCTCTGCAATATCTACTTGGTATAGAGAACCAGGTTTGCATGGGGCACGCCCAAATGCCAATTGGGCCCGGTCCCACTTCCGGCAATGTTGTGTGAAGGGAGGTTTTCCCCCTCTGGTACCTCCCTATGGTACCTCCCCACGACAGTCAGATTTCCCAAAGGAAAACCCCTTTACTGCTGAGGTGAAGCCACACCCACTGCAGGGTGGCTGCCAATCCCCATTAACCCTTTCAGAACAAAATAGGAGCCCAGCGCTCCCCTAGTGCCCCTCTTTCCATTTGAAACCGCAATGTATATTTCCTGATCTCATATGTTGTTGTAGTCCTCATTCTCATTTTTCATTGATGAATAATGGCCATCTCCCTTGCGCAATTGAGGATTGGGGAACCATGATCACTTTTGAATGCAACAACCAAGCAGAAAGCCTTGGTTCGCGCCTTGAAACACTTGTGTATAAGCGTGTTACAAATGCCATATCATATCATATATCAAAGACCTCGCGCAACCTTTTTGAGTTTTCTCAAGTCATTTTGTGGTGCTACAGATTCTCCGGGAAGCCGCTGCTGCCTTGCTTTTCTCCCCAGATGCCCACGGGAAGGTTTATCCCATGCTTAGGTTGAGGCTGATCACAGCCAAATGCTTCAATGCCTTGTTCCTGAAGACCTCAAACAAAATGGCCTCTCTTTGAATGAGAAGTTGGATGCATAAATGCGCCATCACATGGAGACGAAGGTTTATGGCAGACCCATGGTGCTTTCAGAAAAGTGTTTTTTTATTGTTTCGATTTATTTTAACTGAAAAGACCAGCAATGTTTTTGGCATCATCTGTGTTCCTCTAGTGGCCTTTTGTGATTATGAACCAATAAAGTTGCATGAATGCCCAGCTCAAGTGATTGATTGCAAAGTTGTTGTTAAAAAGATACATCTGGGATGGTAGTTTATTATGTATTCATTTGCTTAACTTGGCAACTATCAGAATTTTAAAGTGCTTTGTTTACCATTGGTATTATCGAGAATAGACTACGCAAACAGCCTCTACCTCGGAATGCCAGAACGCCTCATAAAAAAATTCCAATGCATCCAAAATACTGCAGCAAGACTACTCCTAGGAATAAACAGAAGAGACCACAGCACACCAGCCTTGAGAAGCCTCCACTGGCTTCCAGTAAGAAAACGCATTAACTTCAAAGCCCTCTGCATCGCACGCAAATCACTACACGTACAAGGAGCCGAATTCCTCCAAGCCAAAATCAACCGCTACCAACCGGGAAGAAACCTGAGATTGAGCAACAACGTCCAAATCAAAACGAAACACTACGAGAAAAGGAATTTCAGAGGAACCATCTTCTCACGTTTGATAGTCAACTCATTACCGAAGGAAATAAGAACGACAGAAAATCACCTAACCTTCAGAGAACGACTGAAAACCTGGCTATTCAATTCACTGAGACATAAAAACAGGCACCACCCACAACTCCTGCTTGGACCCAAGGAAATCATGAAACAGTACAGATCCTGGAACAGACAATAAAACAACCACACACTACTAACTACTAACTACCCGTCCCTGTTCCCTGCCTGCATGCTTCCTACTTGGACACAAGGCAATCATGGAACAGTACGGATCCTGGAACAGACAATAAAACAACCACACACTACTAACTACTAACTGTCCCTGTTCCCTGCCTGCATACTTCCCGCATACCACACACGCCCAAAAGGGCTAGCCATACGACATACAAAACACACAAGCCACGCATCCACCACAAGAACAAACTGCCACAAACAACAAACAACCCAGACATTGGATGTTACCCCTCCGGATACAACTAGCCCAGTGCACTCAATCAAAGCACACTCAGAAAACTGACACGCACAGATGCCAGTTTCTACTGGCAAGCATCAACAGAAGAGCACAACCACTATCCTATCCTTCTTCCCTCACTAAACACCCCTGCCCACTATCTTACAGAGCCACCTGAGCGCCTGGAGACCATGCAAATGGTAGCGGTGGACTGTATAAATCAACATGGCATAGCTGGATTAAAATCCTCTCAAACAGGTTTAGCAGGCAACGGCCCCAAAGGCAACACGTTTCCCTATACTTCTTGTGCAGTAGATGGGCAGGGGGGATTTCCAAGAAACCATTTCTTGCTATTGAAAACGTTCTTTAATTGGCCTTTCTTCTTACCTCTCAACCTATAGGCTCTACAAGCCGGGTGAAATCTGGTGTGCTTAGCAGGAAGTCAATGGGAGTGAATGCATCTTTAGTTTGGACCATTAGGTGGCGCTTGCTATAAGACGACACTATTCAGTCAAATGTTTGTTTTGTAATGTGCATGAATTGTACCATGTAATTATGTACATTTTGTATATTTCTGTTCCTTTTCTGTTTTTTCTCATGCAAACGTATTCTTACAACATGTGGAATTTGTATGCCTGGCGCTGTACCTTCTGTAGCCTTCTATGTAAGAAATGCGCCCAGATGCCTACCAGCTTTGAGTGCTATATAAATAAACAAACTAAACCATTGCATTAGAATACAGATGGGGAGAAATGACAAATGAGAAGGGACACACAGCTTGTAGGTGTTGTTTGGTTACTTACCCACCCATTGGCTGCCCGTGGCCGTGCTAATCCCTACGGCCATCCCCACCCAGTTCCTGCTCCACAACCCCCAAAACACCACCTCATGGGAACTCCGAAGTTCCTTTAATGAAGCATTGTTTGCACTTGAAATGCCTGTCTCTGTTGTTTCAAAGCAGTCTTCTGAGAGTTAATGACTTAATTGTAGTTGTAAACGCGCTACTGGTGTAATACAAGTGTGAACCCGGCCAGCCTTCAGCCACTCCATTTTATAAGCACTGTGCTTGTCCTTCACTGATGTCCTATTGAAAACAAGCATTGGCAAAGCCAACAGTTTTGGCTTGTGTTTAAGTATTAGGCATTTGCCAGGCACTGCTATTCGATGCCCAGGTACTCGCACCATTTTGCACCTGCTGCCAACAATAGGCAGTTAATACCACTTCAGCAGTGCCTGGCAAGTGCCTTTCCCATGCTACACAAAATCCCAAACTGTTGGCGTTTCCAGTGCTCGTTAAATGTTGGTGAAAGATTTCCTGGACTGGTGAGCCCATTGAAGTATATGGAAGAAATGTGCGTTGGAAGGGGTACTGTGTGCCCAAGGTGAAAGGCATCCTCCAAATGTGGGTGTGTTAAGAGGTATGCCTGATGCACTGAGATAAGCAGGGAGTATACAATTAAAAATGTGCCCCAATGAAGGTTAAAACATTTTTCGTTTGTTGTTCATTTAATAGAAAGGATTTCTAGAAATTGAGGTACCTGTGCACTAGAGTTACAATTCAGCACCAACAACTGTTCCTCTAAAGTAATTGAATGCTGTGTCTGTTGTTAACCCAAAAATGAAGTTTGATATATTTGACATATTTAAAGGGCATTACCCAAATTGGTTGTTTCCAATTGACCGTATGGTAAATCTGTCCGAATTCGGCCAGTACCATTTGATCGTTTGGAAACTATCAATTTGGGTAATCGCTACCAAACATGGGGAGCGAGGGTTGCGGGGGTGTCCCCCCAATCCCCATGTTTGGTAGTAATAGCCTTTGGGGGAAGCAGGGGTGTCCCCCGCTTCCGGAGGTGTGGAGGTGGGGGACAGGGAAAAGAAAAGTGGACCCTGCGGCCTCGGGTCTGACCCATATTGGAGGGACGGATCCGACGCTGCAGGGTCAGAAGATGAGCAGACGGCAAAAAGCTAAGTAGGGGGTAGGTGGGGGGGTGTATGGCGGTGGATGGGGTTCTTTAGTTTTGGCGGATTTGGCAGCAGCAAAATTGGCTTCGCGGCCGAATTGACCACGGTCCATTCAGCCGCAAACAATTGTGCCACGGCCAAACCGTATACATCCATTTAAGGTGTGAAAACACAAAAGTTTCGAAATCAAAATTGAGAAAAAAATTGAAGCCGCATTTAAAAATAATTATGAGGAAGAGGTTGTGTGGCTGCGCCGGGCGAACTGAAGTGACGCAAACTCATTTTAAGTTTAATGAGAATTTTTTTTAAATAATGGGCAGAAGGGCACATTTTGTGGAAAGGAGGAGTATGGTGGGGCAAAAACGGGATAATTGTGGTTGTTCGCTTCAGTCTAATTAAAAAAATTAAATGCATGACGATGGGGAGCGTGAACTAGAAGTTAGGAGCAATCGAGACATGTTGGAGGGACTGCAGACGGAAAAGAAATAGAACATAAATACATGAAATGCATCGTGAAATTAAATTTTCCCAAGCTTCAATCTATTTTCGAGATTTCATTTTAAAACATTGGTTTTTGAAACTTTCAATATTCAAACTAAAGACATAATCATGGTTTTCAAATTTGAGAGCAAAAGTGTTTATAATCTCCGAATTTGCTGAGAAGGAAGTGTTTCCTTGACCTGAATCACTCCTGACCTCTAAGCGGACAGGAGTGTTCCTGGGATG
Organism: Ambystoma mexicanum; assembly: GCF_040938575.1. NCBI lineage: Eukaryota > Metazoa > Chordata > Amphibia > Caudata > Ambystomatidae > Ambystoma > Ambystoma mexicanum. Next base: position 159,845,495 of record NC_090940.1, read on the forward strand.
AACAGTGTTCCTACAAATGCCCCTTGCATGAGTTCATTGCCCCAATGGTATGTGGGGATGAAGCAGACCCCTAACGAACAAGAGGGCCAGAGTTCTCGCAGGGCTGTCGGAAGATGTGGTGAGGCCCGGGGCAAAACATTTGGTGAGGCCCCCTTACAATTTTTTGCACTGGGCCAGCGGCGGCACATTCGCAAACAGGAGACTCAAGAAATCTACCCTTGAGTTTGTGTGCAGGATTCCAAATATGGTTTATTACTACAACTCCAAATCAACTACAGCAAAGTTAGATTTCTTTACTGAAGAAAGGTTCATGCCAGACTAACTTTTTTATCATATAAATAAATATATATAAGATGGCATGAGCTCTCCACTGTGCCACCTCCAATTCTCTGAAGGTCAGTCACTTTTCCAAGCAAAGAGTTGAGGGCAGAGCTCTTTCTTCGGCTGGGGCCTCCCTCTGGAAACAGCCTCCCTGCCTCGCTGAAATTTGAGGAGAACCATCTCCGGTTCCGGAAGCACCTCAAGACCGGTCTCTTTGCTTCTGCCTTCTCTCTTCCTCTCCCTTGCTGATCACCTGCCTGATCCATGCACTGGTCACCTGGTCAAGCTCTGAATTCGGGCCCAGGTCCCTGCCTGACCTGTTGCTATCCCGCACTGCCTCTTGGCTCCCCTGCACTTTTGGTCTGTATCTGTAACCCTACAGTCCCCGCTCTTATTCTCCACCCGTTGGCTGCACTTGTGAGTACCCACACTTGCCACCCGTTGGCTGCACTCTTGTTTCTCCTTTGTTACTGCACTTCTGCATCCTACCCCACCCTCGGCACTTCTCCCCTTGCCCCTTCCCTGCTCTTGCGCGATCTGAATGACACAAGGCCTAGTAAGATCTGTGTTTTGTCCTACTCTTTTGTTTCCCCCTCCTTGCCTTTTTGCGCCTAGAAACACTCGTTATAACAGGCCCGTTATAAATGCCATATTATATCATTAAGGAGCAACCTGCCCCCATGTTCGCATTAAAACACACATCATACACAGTGACAAGTGATGTACAGTGGAGGCTGGTACATTTCTGAACTTAAGAGGCTTAAATGTTTGAGCCAGTTAGGCAGGATCAACAGAGCAAAGTGAGGGAGCCCAAACCAAACAAGGGTTGCTTGAGGGGGGTTCTCGCAAGAAAATGTTTGAAACATTGGGTTAAAAGTATGCATTTTACAGCACTTTCTTTGCAAAATTGGGTAGAAATCCATACAGTTTGCAATTGGTTTTGTATGGAAGCACATGGAAATTCTCAATAGTTGCATATCACAAATTGTGCATAGAAACATTTTCCAATACATTTAATGCCGCCTTTCCACCGAGATATGCTAGTATAAAAATATATTCATGCTGGTTTTTCCAATTCTGCCGATGCAGGCTGCATCAATATATGCCATTATTACCATGTACGGACTCCCAGACAGTAAAAATGCCATGCCACAGAAAGTATATCCAGGCTGACTGTGTACCATAAGTGTTATTACTGGCTAGATTGGCCTACATTCAATGTGGGCCAATTTAACCAAGTAGTATGTTTGCTTTAACCTTGATGCATAGTCCTGTGCATCAAGGGTAAATAAAAGAGCACTGGCAATGTTAACAGCTTGGGCATTCATGTAGGCATGGGAGAGGCACTTCTGTATTGGTATTAGCTGGCCATTGATAGTCCAGTGCAAAATGGTTTGAGTACCTGAGCAGCTAATAGCAGTGCCTGGTGAATGCCTAATACCTATACACAAGCCAAAACTGTTAGCTTTGCCGGTGCTTATTTTTAAAAGAACTTCAGTGAAAGACACACAGGGTGTTTTTAAATTGAGTGTCCAAAGGCAGACCTGATTAAGACATTTTTATTAAACCAGGTATGTGTTCACAATTCCAATGAAGTCATGAATTCTTAGAAGACTCCTTTGGGGAAACACTTGCAGGCACATTGAGGGCAGCGTTTGATGGCAAGGCATGTTTAAAGCTATCTCAAAGAGTTCCAGTGAGGAGGTGTTTTGGGTGGGGAGGGCAGGAACTGGGTGAGAATTGCCATAGGGATTTTGCATGCCCATGAGATGTCATTTCACTGTTAGCACCTACATTCATATCCATACATTTTTAGGTAATTGATATTGTGATGTGGTGTTAGCACTTGCATGCTAGGGGAGTGATTAGAAGGGAAGTGGTGACATGAGATATCTCATTCTCACAGCAGTCCTTAAGTGTGATGTTTCAGAAATGAAGGCAAGAGGTAGCTGCTTGTAACATTGAGGCTTCACCAGAATAGCCTCATTCGAAATGTGGAAAGATGTTAGGTGCCCCCACACAAGGAAGTTTGCCCTTTCCTCACAGCCTCTCAAGTTAGCGCCTCTCCCAACATTTGAAATGTTAGTCCCCTTTCCCCCCTGACATTTTAGCCTAGGTGCACCTCTGATGCCATGAACCCACCCCTTAATGATGTGGCCCCCAGGGCGGCTACATTTAGGGCTGGTGCTGAACACACACTCACAAAAAACACTTTCACCCATGCATTCATCCACCAGTTACACAACTCCATACATGCATTTATACATAAAACCAAACACAGCATTGACACAAACACCAACATGCATGCATGCATTCATACATACACATATACATACTAATTTAATTTAAATACACATATACACTTTTAATTTAAAATAAAAAACACTTACCTTAGCTCCATGCACCCTTAAAAAGCATCCACGCAGCCGACATGTAGACATGCTGCCTGACGAGAGAGAACTCCTCTCCTATCAGTCAGCATGATCACGCTGACAACATGAACACACTGGCTGACAGGAGAGGAGTCCTCTCCTATCAGTCAGCGTGGTCATGCTGAGCAAAGTAAACACACTGACTGACAAGAGAGAACTCCTGTCCCTTCAGTCAGTGTGTCACGCTGAGCAACGTGAACACACTGACTGACAAGAGACAACTCCTCTACTATCAGCCAGCGTGATCACGCTGACAACATGAACACACTGACTGACGAGAGAGAACTCCTCTCCCATCAGTTAGCGTGATCACACTGACAACATGAACCGACTGACTGACAAGAGAGAACTCCTCTCCTGTCAGTCAGCGTGGTCATGCTGAGCAAGGTGAACACACTGACTGACAAGAGAGAACTCCTCTCCCATCAGTCAGCGTGGTCACGCTGAGCAACGTGAACACATTAAAGACAAGAGAGAACTCCTCTACTATCAGCCAGCGTGATCACGCTGACAACATGAACACACTGACTGACGAGAGAGAACTCCTCTCCCATCAGTCAGCGTGGTTACGCTGAGCAGCGTGAACACATGACTGACAAGAGAGAACTCCTCTACTATCAGCCAGTGTGATCACGCGGACAACATGAACACACTGACTGACGAGAGAGAACTCCTCTCCCATCAGTTAGCGTGATCACACTGACAACATGAACCAACTGACTGACAAGAGAGAACTCCTCTCCTGTCAGTCAGCGTGGTCATGCTGAGCAACGTGAACACACTGACTGACGAGAGAGAACTCCTCTCCCATCAGTTAGCGTGATCACACTGACAACATGAACCAACTGACTGACAAGAGAGAACTCCTCTCCTGTCAGTCAGCGTGGTCATGCTGAGCAACGTGAACACACTGACTGACAAGAGAGGAGTCCTCTCCCATCAGTCTGCGTGGTCACGCTGGGCAACGCGAACTCACTGACTGACAATTGAGAACTCCTCTCCTGTCAGTCAGCGTGGTCACACCGACTGACAGGAGAGGAGTCCTCTCTTGTCATTCAGCATGTCCACGTTTTCAGCTGAATGATGGGAGGCAGCAGAGCCCACTTCTGAGCCCTGCTGTCTCCCATTATTTTGCTGTTTCTTGCGGAGCCAAACGGCTTCAAAAGAAACAGCAAAATCATTGCAGGGGCAGCACAGTCCCCCGTGTGAATAAAGGACACGGGAGACGGTGCTGCCGTCCACTTAGGAGAGGGGGCGGCGATGCCCCCAGCAAGCGCAAGGCCCGGGGCAGTTTGCCCCCCCTGCACCGCCCTCGTGACGGCCCTGAGTTCTAGTCTCTAGACCACTGTATTTGATTGTGGGTAAATACCCTTATTCCCATATGAGTCCCTTGTTGACAAAGATATGAGTGCTTTGTACCAAGTGAATAAACAGCCTTCGGGGTGAATGGATAAAGCAATGGTTCTGGACACAGCCCTAGCTTCAGGAACAGGGGTTTTCGTTGGATGTGGTGTGCCCCAAGATCTTCTGGGACAGCAGGGCGCTCGTTGTCCAGTGGACCTCAATCCTCGAGCACTGCTGGGATGGTAGGATGTTCATTGCCCTAATTTCATAGAAGCCTAAAAGTGTCCGATGGGTTGTTGGGACAGTAGGGTGTGTCACATGGTCTGCTGGGATAGTAGGGCGTTCATTGCCTTAATTTCACAGCATCCTAAAAGTGTCTGATTCTTTATTGGGACAGTAGGGTGCGTGTCCAAGGTCTGCTGGGGTGGGAGGGCCTTATAGCCCCAGTGTCTCAGCATCCTCAATGTGTCCTAGGATATGCTAGGATGTTATGATGTTTATGGCCCCAGTGACTCAGCACCCTCAAGTTGTCCAAGGGTCTGCTGTGGTGCTAGGAGGTACATTGCCCCTGTGTTTCAGCGTCTCCCATGTCCAACTGTCTGCTGGGATGGTGTGGTGTACATTTCCCTAGTGTCTTAGCATTCTCAAGGTGTCCTACAGTCTTCTGGGATGGTAGTCTTCTAGCCCCAGTGCCTCAGCATCCTCAAGGTGTCCTACAGTCTGCTGGGATGGTAGGTTCTGCCTAGCTCTAGTGTCTCAGCATCCTCAAGGTGTCTGCTAGGGTGGTAGGATGGTAGGGTCTGCTAGGATTGTGAGGTCTTCATTGCCCCAGTGTCTCAACATCCTTAATGTGTCCTAAGGTCAGCCGGGATGGTAGGCTGTTTATTGCCACAGTGACTCAGCACCCACAAGTTGCCCAAGGGTCTGCTGTGATGGTATAGTGTGCATCGCCGCAGTGAACGCAAGGTGCCCTAAAGTTCACTTGGATTGCAGGGTGTTCATTGCCACAGTATGCACAATGTGGTTTACTTCTATTGAAACAGCCAACTTCTGCCAACTCTTCTTCCCTAAAAACTGCACTCCTGTCAAGGAGTCAGTCCAAATCATTGCTGCCGTGATACCTGATGTACCTACACTGGCCTCCAGTTGAATTAAAGATAATCGTTAAAACTACGGCTTCAGCCCTACATACCTGGGGCCAATGGGCGGTCATCCCACTGCCAGTGAACACTTACGTTCCCTATGAACAAGAACACTCAGGGTCAGCAGGAAGTTCCAGAGCACTGTTCTCTTTGGCCAGGCCCCAGTCTTCCTACCCTACTGGACACTTTCCACCTATTTCTGCACTGGATCCGGATGCAAGGCAACCGCTGCACTGCTATGAACTGCGCTTACCCACTGTTCTCACCCTTCCCCAATCCCTTCCACCTGTGCACCCCCTACTCCTTGTCCTCTGAAGGCGGATCTTCTGCATTTGGCACCATAAAAAAACACAAATAAGTACAATCAAGAAGAGCCTACAATTCAGCGACTTTTAGAATGCTGCGCCAGGACAACTCCAGAAAAAGACACCACCACAACACGCTGGCCCGCAGTGGTAGAACGAATGACCAAAAGAGATCAGAGAACGAAATGGCTGCTAGAAATTAGGAAGATGCAAAAACATGCCTATTTCTTCAATCCTTCAGGAAGGAGGCTTAAGGTTGGCTCTGAGATCCTGGTCTGTCCAAGACTTCTGAATTCTGGCCTCTCTCATAATGAATGAATGCTTATGTTTAGGTATTGCGTCTGTGCACTGTTCTGAAAGATGCCTTTGTGTATGCGGACCCTTACTCAGCCTCCTCTTCTTAACCTTCTATCTCTTCCTATCCACTCCATTGTTCATAGCTTCTGTCACTTCTAATGCTTTGTGATGACTTTCATTCATAGCTATGCCAGGTTATGATTTGGTGCCAGATCTGGCTGCGCACAACACCAACCTAATCATCGCAGCCTCTGACTAATCGTCTGCCTCGTCCCATTGCATCCTAGCACCACAGGCGCACAGGGTTCACCTTTTGGACACACATGCCTCTATGCTCCCAAGACCGAACACCTAGAAATGGTCCTGCATGCAGAGCTCAGGGTGCTTCCACGCTGCACATATTAACGCAATCGCAACGCGGTCTTGCTTTTTCCCCCTCTACCCACTAATCTAACCAATCGCCCTCTTTCATATCCATTACAGCGCCTGGAGACCATACAAATGGCAGTAGGCTGCAGGATGAATCCTATTATCTTAACACAGGGGTCTGCAACCTTTGGATCGCCGGAGGTTTTGGACTACAACTCCCATCAACCTTAGCCAGTAATGTGAATGGTAAGGAATGGGTGTCTTGTAGTCCACGACATCTGGAGAGCCAGAGTTTTCGGACCCCGGCCCTAACATGACCGCTCCCTTTTTATCTTCTGCCGCAATGACGTGGCCTCTGTTTGTACATCGCACAGTACAGCTTGCCAGATAAATGTTTCCTACACCTTCGAAAATGGAAAGGCGTTCTAAGCAGGTCTCTTTTGCATCCCAGCATCCCTAGTGCCCTGGTGTTTTGAACTTTCCAAGCCAAATATGAATAAAACTCAATAATTTTCAGTGGTCGAAGTGAGCGGGAGCAGTCGGGAGCGGTGCTCCTCTACTTTTTTAAATTACGATTTACAGCTCCTATACTTTTATTTTTAAAAGAAACTGTTCCAGAATGGTTTCGTTTTCAAATAAAAGTGTAGGAAGACGTTGCAGCTTGCACTTTCAGTGCACTGCACTGAACGTTCACTTAAACTGCAGGTGCAAGTGTTTGAGGGGGGTCGGAGGGGTGTATTGTGTGTGGGAGGGGTTGTGGCAATGGAGTTTGTGGGGAGAAGGGGCACGCCAGCAGGGAACATAGTTCTGCTACTTCTTTTCATACACTTCGACCACTGATCATTTTTCTTCTGGTGTCTCGGGAGTAGAGCAGTTGCGTCATCCACGTGTATTTGAGGTTGTTTCTTTGTTGCTGAGCTTTTTACTAGATGGGGCCCAGGCATCATGGTAGGGGGAAGCTGCTCCAGTAAAAAGATCAGGGACCGGCATGGCTGACCCTGGAAGTGAAACTTGCTTTTCTTACAGTCGTATTTACCATCAGCAGAGGTCAAAGTGGGTGGGAAGTAAAAGGTATGCTGTTCCCTTACTTCTCGGGGCAATCCATGATCGTTCCCTTACTTTATGTAGCCCAAATTAGCGTTCCAGGACGGCAGCCAGTGTAACATGTCGCTGGACTATCATGCATGCCTGGATTGCTGATGTTTATTTCAATAGACTGCGTGGAACACAAAAAGCATTGCCAAGCAGCCAAAAAGCCCAGCTCGGCAGTGAGCTGCATATGAATTGCTGTAGGTGCAGGATGGAGTGGAGGAAGGGAAGAACCCAGTATAGGGTTGGATTTTGGCGGGGTGATGACGAGTATGGGGGTGGGCAGAAAAGGGGGTGGGGCAACGAACATGGTTCCAATACTTTTTTGTTTTACACTTCGACCACTGGCCATCAGCTGCTCTGATGTTTGGTTGTGGGTGCATTGTCAGCTAGAGATTTGTGTTGCACTGTTGTTACTAGGGTTTATACGTTTCTCAGTTCCCATTTGTACGGTTTCTGCAGGCACTATGTCGGCTCTTAAAAAAACGTCAGGGGGGCTAGGTTACTGGGGAGAGGGGGAAAGTGCAAGGTAGCCTTGCTGTTGTGTTGATGCACAGTGGAAGTCCTCTGAGCTCTGTGTGCAGGTCTTTTTCCAGAGGTTCTGTGCCGCGAGCATAGCGGCATTTGAGTCTAGAGGGGAGCCTAGCGGTTACCAGTCAAATGGTCGAAAATATTTGGTCGACAGACAATTTGGTCGACACCATTTGGTCGAATGCCAAATGGTCGAATTTTTTTTTTTTTTTTTTTACCCATTTTTTGGTTTTTTTTGGGGGGGTCCCCCCCCCAACCCCCGTTTTTTTCTTTTTTATTTTTTTTCCCCACACGAAAACCCACAAAACACATATATATAAAAAAAAAAAAAATTCGACCATTTGGCATTCGACCAAATTCAGTCGACCAATTGTCTGTCGACCAAATCACTGTCGACCATTTGACTGGACACCGAGCCTAGCGTGTCCACAGTGCTAGAATGCATTGCCAGGAATGAAAGATCGGGGACCAGCACGACCGGCCCTGGAAGTGAAGCGCATTCTTGTTACAGAAGATGTTTGCCATTGTCGCGCTGATGTCGCCTGCCAGTGAGTGCATTGTCAGAGGGGGCTGTGCGCTGTGCTTCGTTTCCTGAGGACTCTGGTTAGTGAAGCTTTTTAACACAGGACGTAGATTGTTTTGCAAGGTATTTGTATAGTACCCATCTGCCATTGGTAGAACGGACAGTGGCATAAACCTATCCCAGCGTGCGTTGCCGTACGGTTCTGTGGCCCTACCAGATAGTCAAGAGTGCATGTGTGGAAGGGTATGTTGTTGGATATTACCTGCGCAAGCACATAATATATTTTATGTTACTGGTAATTAAACTGCACACCGCTGCCATTTGCATGGCCTCCATGAGGCGCTCTGGTGGATGTGAAAGCGAAGGTGAATGGTAAAGTGTTTGGTGCATTAGGGCAAAAAATACACCTCACAGATGTTATTGGGACAGAGGTGACTCGGCTGTGTTCCAGGGTTGAAATTGCAGGTTATGTTGGTGCCTTGAAGCAGAGTGATTAACACCGCGATTATTTTGAAGGTGTTTTATTCCATCTGTATTTTTGGTTTTATTATTGCAATTCTCCCAAATATCATGCAAATACTTGCCACTGTGTCTCGCCAGTGAAGCGCTCTGAAACGCAAAGACGAAAATCCACGGTTTCTCCCAGTAATGTACGGGGTTGCTTCTTTCTCTGCACCGATTGGAAGCGGCACTGGCAAGCCATGCTGCGAACATGAAAAAAATGCTTCCCAGCGTCAGGCGCCTTCCCCCAGCCTGCGTGTGTCATCACCCGCCCACGCGCACCCGCGCTGCCGACGCAGGCCTGTCAGGTGGCTGGGCCCTGGAAGCAGCGTGGCGGGAAGCGCGGACGGATTCATCTTCGACGTAGCCCCCACCTTCCCGCGCCCAGGGGGAGAGTCTTTCATCTCCTCAAACGAGGGCTCCTGTCAGGTCGCGTTCGTTAGCCAGGCCCGCTCTCCCACGCTTGCAAGGAGTGTAATGTGTGCCTACCCTCACCCCCACGGCTCTGAGCATCTGCAGACCACCTTCTTTGTTTTTATTTTTTAAATCTCCAGCAGAGCCTGTCTTCTCGCCCCTTTTTCGTCCTAAGGTTAAAATAATTAGAGGCATTGTGGCTTGCTCTATCATTTTATTTTAGTTGATGTAATCCAGCACGCTTATTCCTTGAGATGTGATGGTGCAACCACAAGGGCCACGCATCACACACATTTGCTCTATGCAATGAGTAAGGGCATAGCGGCCAAGTGGTTCTGTGTCATGTGTTGCCTCTTGACAGTCCTGGTTTTTCCCATTGCATGCTGGGTCTAGTGGTTTCATTTTTAGGTAGAGCCTAGGCCCATCTGCAGTGTGCATATACGAGGCGGCGTGCGAGCCACGTGTCTGTGGTGCGCAGCCGAGTTTGGCTATTATTGGTGTTGGTATGAATTGGGGCAATACTATCTGTCCTTTCGAGATATCCAGTTTCATTTCTGGTTACTAGAGCAGGAATGCTTACATTTACATTGCGATCTGCAGATGCGTGTCCTGTTTCTTTAAATTCCATAAATCCTGGGGATATTAAGGCTTTTAGTCGCAAAGGCTTTATAGTGGGCTCCCCACCTCAGCTTTCACAGGAACGGGCGGGTGGTCCCTTAGCGCCAGGCGACTGTCGTAAAATGGACATTTTGGCTGGAAGTACCCAAAGAAGATGGCGACTGCAAAATGAGAGGGGAATTAATGCGTGATGATCTTTGCTACTTAACAGATTCTCTGACCACTAGCCAGGATCGGAGAAAACGATTGTATGACTGCCACGGGACAACAAAGTGATATTATAGGACCCTTTGAGACTCTCCAACTGGATCACCCAAATTAGTCTAAGGAGGGCACATTTGAACTTCAAACTGGAAAAACTGACTGCCTAACCCTAGCAGTGAGTAAAGCAATTCAATCCTCTTCTAAAAGCATAGATAATGTCATCGCTGAAACTCTCCAATTCTAATTTGGGAAAGAAGGGAGTGAATGCTGCTAGGAGTTGGCAGACCGTCAAGGAGAGAATTATCTGTGACCAGGCCAAATGTGAGAATGTTTTGGACTTTCATGCCTGGGTAAGAGATCATGCCTCAGCTAGACAGGGTGGACAGAGCGTGTCAAACAGGCCATTGTATAATGCAGGTAGTCGACAGTAAGGTGGAGGTAAATTGCCAAACTGACCTGAAGCCAGCCACTAGCCTATTAGCTGTAAACAATATATCCTTTGTAGGCCACACTATATCGCAGGACTTAGTCCTGCCATCCGGTCCTACTGCCCCAGTTTACAAGAACTTACATGGCACAAATACTTGTTGAATTCTTATACAGTAGTTATGTTTGAAGTAGGAATTATGTAAGATCTTATGATGTTCCGATAAGATCCTTACAGAAAATCAACAAGAAATTATTGTAAAGTTAGCTATGTGAGGGGTTTCATTAGGCACATTATCACTGAAGCCTTCAGCATCGTCTTCAATTCATATGCTCTCCTCACACTGGAATGTAGCGTAAATGCTGTTTTGTGAGAGGCTATGATAAAAGTATAGATTGTTCTCCAGGTAAAATGTTGGGAATTGGACGGGGACAGAATCCTTAGTACGCTCTAGTTCCTGCTCATAGAACCTTAAATCCCAAGTGAGAAGGAAGATGCAGGCAATACGGGAAACTGAAATACTTAAGGCAGACCAAACAAAATCTCCATCTGAATGTGCGTTTAATCACGTGAGAAACCTTGGTTGGAGGGTTTGAGGGGAGAGAAGATCTGGAGTACAAGTAGCACTAGTGTACCCCGATCACCTTGTGAATGCGCAAGAATCAAATCCAAGGTGCCAATGGGAACCTTTTTATTGGCTCATCCGCTGAGGGTGTTGCTGGATATTCTCAAGTAGGCTATGGGGTACATTTTGTAAAGCAAAGGATGATGGTCTGGAGGGTTGTCCTGGGTTAAGCCAGAGCTTAAGATTCATTCTAAACCTTCCAGCCATCACCTCATTTGTTTTGCTGTAGTTCCTGCCCTCCAAGTTTGATGGGTATGCTACGACGTGGGTCCTGAACCTGCTGGACCTAGAGACCCAAGTTACTCCTCACTGATGACTCCCAATGAGGCTGAAACATATCGGGGCATGCTTGTGGTCTCGTGCAGAAAGGATGAAACTAAGCAGTTCGGGATGGACTGCTGCTTTTGGCATGGGACCAAGTCTGATTTGCATATGGTCTTTTCCCCTTTCTTAATGCAGGCTTGGCAGGTGAAGAACGATGGTCTGGAGGGTGGCCCAGAGCTGTGCTAGCGGTTAGGATTCATTCTAAATCTTTCAGCCATCACTTCATTTGTTTTGTGTGAATTTAGTAAACCAATCCTATTATAGAAAATATAATGTAATTCAATTTATTCTTTTAAAAAAATATATCTTTTTTATTTTACAAAGATGCAAATAAACAAGAACATTAAACAGTACAACTAAACAGACAGGGCAAGAGTGTGGCTAAGAAACGTTGGAAAGTCCATGTCTAGACATCGAATACAGAGAAAAGGAAAAAATAAAAGGAATCTATGTCGGGGACGGGAGTTCACAGGGCATAAGGCAATAGCATGTCAGTCAACCCAGACTGCAAGTTTGCGATAAGCAAATAGTCATTTTCATAAGAATATGCAAACAGTACGGCCCATGGAGGATTGTCATTAGAGCGCGGAAGCATAGCATGAAATAGGGCTTTCCAAAATTCCAGGCTTATTGTGGGTTCTGCCATACCCCTCCTCAGGGCTCTATACCATTCGGTCGTCTCTGCCATGGACCGTCTCAGCCAGTCTCCCCACCATGCCGCATAACATGGGCCAGAGAATATTTCTACATCACATGGCAATTCTACGTTTTGCAAGAGCACAAGCCAGGTCCATAGCCTTAACTATATGTTTAACTTTATCCAAACGTGGGTAAACAGCAAGCAGCCTTTCCGCAGGGGCCAATCATATCTCCGTACCTCTGCTTTCTCCGGTGCAAGTTCGATTTAGAGCCAAAAGGATCAAACTTTAGGGCACCGCCATAAAATATGCTTCAAATGTGCAGGTTCTCTCCGGCCCCAAGGGCATCCTAGAGATGTCTGCTTATTAAAGCTTGACAGTTTCACAGGAGTCATATGTTCTATAGAGAACATTCAACTGTAACAGGCAAAACCTTGCATTTCTAGAAACCTTTACAAACAGCAATGCTACATCCCACTGCCTATCCTCTATCATACATCCCAGGTCCTCCTACCATTTGACCTTTACTTGTATGACCTGGGTGCTTGCCCTTGCGAGCAAGTTCTGGTATAGGCGCGCTAAAGATTTCCACCCATCATCTACTTCATACAGCATATTCAATATTTCTTCACATTTGAGTTCCTCGGGCCACACTGGCCATTGTTTTTTTAGCAAAGTTAGTAAGCGGCATGTATCCCAGTAAGTGCCCTTTTTAAAATCCCATATTCCTCCATCACATCAGCGAAATCTCTGAAGACGCCATCCCTAAAAACATCTCCCAGGTAGCCAGCCCCATTCCTTCCCACCTCCGAAATAAAGGTAGCATAGCCGCTAGGTATATGTTCGTAGAGTACGCCTGCCCCATGAAGTTCAATTATACGGGGGTGGTTTTAGCAGAAGGGTCTGAGTCTTTGGAGAAAGAGCCCAGATGGCAGGGACAGTAGGAGACCGCAGACAAACGCAGGAGGAGGAAAGAGGCTGGAGAGAGGAGGAGGGTAAAAGGAGTTGAGTGAAGAAGTGGAAAGAGAGAGCGAGAGAGAACAGGTTTAAAGACCGAGAGGACCGAAGGAATAGTAGTGGGAGGAGGGAGGTCCCCAGTGGAGAGGTGTTCCTTCAGTGAGACTGGAGTTGGAAAAGTGGATGCATCAAGCACAGCGAAGACTGAAGAGACCAAGGCCCGTCAGACAAGTCCTGAGCCAGAGAAGGATAAGCCTGTTCACCAAATCCAGGATGTTCAACCCCTCGTCCCCAAGGGGGACTAGAGAGGTAAGCCAGGGGACAGGGCAAGCGGTATCCCAATGGGGTTAAACCCTCTCCTCTTCCCTTGACGATAGGTGAATCCCTGATAGGCATATCCTGCATGGTCCCTAATCTCAAAGTCCAAACAGTTTGGTTGGCTACATGGGTTTGAGTTTGTGTAATGGTTTTGAACTTTTATTTTGGCTGGCTAATGTGGTTCCTGACCCTTTGCATGAGGCATTCTCACTTGGAGCGACCCACCCCCTTGCACAGAGAGTTAGAGATAAAGCGGCAAAAGGCATTGAAGTGAGAGAGTGAGACGTCACAGAGCCTGAGAAGGGTGGGATCATCCTCCTTGGTGGTTTGGCCAGACGACAAGGCATGTACGCCAGGTGTGGCGAGGAGAGCAGCAGCCGAGCCTGCAGAACACAGGCAAACCTGCTGGTCCAGGAGCCGGAGAGGCTCCACCCAAAGGGTCAATGCGGGACCGCCAAAGAAACCAGAACAGGTGTAAAAAGATGCCAAACCCAGGGCCCTGCTGGAGGCCTTACGGGGGAAAGGGCAAGCCCGGCCTGGTACATGACCCCCCAAAGCAAACCGGAGAGGACGTACCAGGTGAGCACTGACACAGGAAGAGAGGTACGCAATGGCTACAGGGATTTGGGAGAGGGGAGGACCGGCCAAACAAAATCCCAATGCACGGTGATAAACCTGAGACCCCAGGGTAGGGAAGAAGAAACAAACCATTAGGCAGGATAATAAACGTGAGACCTACGTTGGGGGTAAAAAGACAAAACCCCAATGTGGGATGAGAAAACCGAGACACCAGGGTGGGGGAAGAAGCGACAAGACCAAGTGAGATACTATAGACCCCAAGATTTGGTAAAACAAACCAGGCCCTGTGCAGTAGCACTTGGGCAATCTTATGCGCAGAATGGAATTACCATAACAATCCTGGACCCAAATAATCAGACAGACTCAAAGAATATGGCAAAATACGACTTTATTTTCAGTCCAAATAAAGTAGGAAGACCTGGTGAACAAACGGATTGCAGCTCACACACTCTCGTCTATGTTTGTCACACAAAGGCTTTATTCCTGCATGTACGTCATCTTTGACATGCTATGCGGCAAAGAATAAAATCTATCGGACGGGGAGATTGGTTAAGGGACCATATCTACTTATAGAGACTATAAGTTTTAATAGCATAATTGGCTGCCCCAATCTAGTAGATATGCCTTGAACCTCATCCTAACTACGTATAATACAGATTATAGCAGCATAACAGCAGCAGATTGGACCCTGCAACAATGTATACTCACCACTGCATAGGCCCTTTGGCTGGCATTCTCTCCCAACCTTGGACACTCGGCGCGTTAGCAGCACGTAAGCAAAACGAAACCCAGGTGTGGAAAATGTCAGACTACTGTCCACTCGCCCAATTAGTCTAACATCTCTCATCAGGCAAGACTTCAGCCAAGGCTTCTCCTTTGTATTTGACCTTGCGTGATGTTCTCTTCTCTGTAGCCTTTAAGGGAGTGTAGGTACATCACTATCTTCTGTTAGAGCCTAATAATAGGTCTTGTTTCCTGGTCTTACACCACATGTGAGCAGACCATGATTTTGTGTACATTGTCTTTTATTTAGTGCTATTTAATTCAATTATCCTGGGTGTCATTACCTTCTTCGGCCTCTGGAGACTTGGTTGCTCCGTCTCACATATGCTTTTCTGCATCTTTAATAGGCAATACCTGGCATCTGCAAATGTTCACTTATTTACTTAATCTAAGAGAAATATGCCATACATGCATGGCTTATCCTCGTTGACTTCCCTTGTACCCTGTAGTAGCTTCTCGCTGTGGCATCCTTGACTGCTGGCCAACAGCTTTTGTTTGTTTGTGCACAATTCTGTGTTTCCAGCTTCCGTTAGCTCTGCAGTCCTGGCCTTTCTCCTTAGAGCCCTTCGTTTACTATTATTCAAAGCCGACGTCCATCTTTTCAACATGGCCGTTTTTACTCGTGTTATGTTTTCTACTGCAGCAAGATTCTATGTGACTCGTGTACATTTTGCGTCTCTGCGTATATACATTCACTACTCATCTGGATATTTATCTTCTTTGTATATATGGCTTCTTCTTGCTTGTGCATCTGGTTTCTTTGTTTCTTCAGTTACATATTTATTTAAGTATTTTCATATAATTTCAATGCGTCATCATCTCTTCTGCTTATGACATTACTTTACTCTCATCAGGTTTTCTTTACAGCTACTCGATATTCAGTGGTACCTGTAGGTCTCCTGATACCACTTAAGTTCGAGTGTACATTCGGTAGGGTTGTCTGAGTGCATAATGTCTGTCATATACTCAATGCCGTATTGGAATTATACTTGGTGTCGTGCATAATGCCTTTGGGTTCTTCATCCAGTAAGACGGAGGTGAGCTGGTGGGTTCTTCCAATGACGTATACGTCTGCTTCTCAATAGCCCCAAAACTGGGCGAAAGAGACACCTTATCGGACTGACTTGAACAATACAAGAGAAAAGCTGTGAAACTCAGTCAAGCTTCTGTATCAGCTTTTACATCAGGCGAGGAGCCTCTATTTAAAAGGGCACACAACGCTGTGTGTCAGAAGCCAACCACTAGTCACTTGCTTAGGGCCTAAGCCCAGATGTATTTTAGTTGAGGTTAGGTAATTAGTTTCTAAGTGGTAACGACAGAACACAGGTAGAATTGGATTCTGGACGATGACTTTATTTGCAACAGCCATACTGACGAGCACCCATTTTACTTTTTTCTCCTGTAGAATGAGTCCAAGCACTTTAGAGTTGGGACAGGTTAAGTTTTCTGTTGACTTAATAATAAAGAAAAGTTTGGAAACTATGCCACCTAGTCCGTCTCCTATTTCTGATCTACCACACCTGGGAAGGGTGGAGGAATGGGTAATTGGGAGAAAATAAAGGACGTGCAGGAAAGTAGTGTGGGCAGATGGGATGGGCAAATGTTCCTTTAGGAATGGGCATGTGGTGAGATATTGAGGTTGAGAGCAAGTGTGGGTTGGTGGGTTCTAGAGCCTGGCCACTAAGAGCAGGAGGTGGCGAGACTCCTAGAAACGGCCAACTGCAACCAGCCTGGTTGCCCCTCTTAGCCTTTGTGAAGGCACGGGCCTGACATGATATTCAGCAAACCCCAATCGGTGATTGGAAATCCAGACCAGAGACTGAAGGAATAGTGACCGCACCAAAACAAGAAATGGTTTAAGTCATTGCAAGAAGGATGCTCAAGTGAGGGGCCACTCCTACCCTAGGACGGGGAGTGAGCGAGGATGAACCTGAAGAAACCTTTTTTGAGAATTCAGATGGATGTTTTGTTGGTCCAAACATCTGGGAACGGCCCAGGTCCCGGCCTTGGCGAGACTCTGGGAACCCTTTTTTACCCTCCAGATACATCCATTTGTTCAGCCACACATGAATGGAACTTGAGGAAGAGCACTGATTCCATTACAAGCCTCAATTTGTTAGACAAAGGCTAGTGGCAATTTACTTGTGGTGAGTAAGAGGTGGCGTGCTGTATGTGTGTACAACGGAGGGAGCAAGTGACTTTTGATGCCTGGCTAGTAGCTTGCAACTTGACATTTTTACCCCTGCTTTCTAAAATGCTATCCTGAATAATCATAAGCCTACATTGTACTCCTGAACTATTATTTTGACCATCCACTATAATGCCCCTCATATAAACACCTCTGTACTTTCTGCATTGGACGTCTGACCTGTGATTGAACTATGCCCACTGTAAGGGATGAAGAGTAAGACTTGTGTTGGTTAAATTCTTTTATTAATAAAATAAGAGGAGTTTGGGGAAATCTTACCCATCTCTAACTTAGGAGGAGTTAGCCTCAACAAAACTAAGGAGCGTCTGTGTCAGAATGTACAAATAATAAAAAAAAAAAAGTTCTTCGTCATGTGTACAAAATCCTAAACTGACCATCGCACACTAAACTCAATATAACGTGAAGTGGGGAATGTCTTTGGCTGAACACCTTCAGCCGCTTTCCAAATCTTCAAACACAAAGTTCTAAAGTGGAAAGGAAATCAATAAGTTCCACCAGAAAAGGGCCTTCCCTTCTGCAAGATTCCTCTGGCTTTTTCAATGTCACTTTAATGCACTCCACGATCTCGGGGTGGAGGGAACGATTCTTTCCCTGAGTTTCCGCCAGTTACACTGTTCCGTAATTCCAGCTATATGGTCTTTCTCTCGCGCCCTGGTAAATTATACCATTTCCCAATCTGAAGGGGTATGATTGTTCCCTTCAAGGTTTTCACAGTTACACAATTCCAGCAGGGGGGTCTCTGCCCCTGAGCCTTCTCACCTTCTCCACAGTTCACATCAAGTTCAGCAATTCACATGTGGGGGATATTCCTCTTTTCTTCCAATGCCTGGTTCACTCTCCTGCCGGGGCTTTCTTACCTTCTTCAGTATTTGGGTGCAAGTCCCAGACTCGCACTTTTCCCGAGCAATTGCCTTTGTTTTTATCCAATCAGTTGTACTCTTCATATGATGGGTCAGCAACCCTTTTCAACAGTCTTACTTGCTTTTCTGAACTGTCCAGCTCTCTTATTTGGGCTCACTTGGTTTATTAACGGTGTGCGGCATCTGCCATGAAATGCCCCGGTAACCCAATATCTCTCTCTCTCTCTCTCTCTCTCTCTCTCTGGGCTTACCGATTTCTGTTAGCGGCTTCAGCATCCCTCGCACCTCACCGTTCCCGCTGCTGCTTGCTTGCCGGCTGAGAGTTGTGTTGTATTTGAATGTCTTATGTTAACTTGGTCCAACCACTAGCACGCAGTGTTTGCTTTCCAGCTCCAGTAATCTTCTTCACTCCAGTCCTCTTCCTCGTCTCAGTTCTGTCAATCAAAGGGGACTGTGAATGAATGTTATTATTCGCCACGACTGGATGTTCTTAATAAATATTACAGTAAGCCATACATAAATGGGGGGGCGGGGGAGAATGAGTGTTGTTAGGTCCTAATGAAACCGGGGGAGACCATGTTTGACCTAGTCGGTCTTTCCCACTCCCATGCGGGTTGTCTCCCCTCATGTGGCCCTCCCCACCCCCAGGGACAGGGTCGGCTAGCTTTTGCCTTTCTCTGGCCACATGAGGAGAGCAAAGGGGTGACGACATTGCTATATTCGTCACACCACTTAGTGGCAGCCCCATAGTACTTGCTTTCTTATTGAGATGTAATTTATACCACATTATCACAATCATCAGTTGTGCTTTTATGAGTCACTTATTTATATGTCCCACCAAGCGCCCAATGCATGTCGTGTATACCATTTACAGCCAAAGTAACTCAGCTGTAGCTTCCTAATCGCACATTACAATATTTTATAGAGCATAGATTTGTTTTTAATGCAATTTTATTCCTTTATCGCAGATATAAATTGCTTTCCCTGCAGACAGCGAGTAACCTCCAAGGGTGAGACAAAGTACGAAACCATTTGTACATCTAGAATTTCATCTGTTGGAGAAAAAAGGGCGATTACGCTCCTGCAGTTTTATAGTTATGACTGACTTTGGGAGCCTTGTGCTAATGTGGCATCGGAGCACAGTGGCTGCCTGGTAGCAGCAATTGCAAGCCAGCAGCTATAACCTACGCAGGAAAACGTCATGACTGACGTAAAGCTTTGTGGCCCTCGGTGAAGTATGTTTTGCCATGGCCTCTTTGAAATGGGCTTCATTTATTGCTTTTAAATGCAGGTGGTGCTCAAGGGGATGACAAATATTGTGTTTCCCTAGAACCGTCCCGACAACAGTATGGTTGATCTAAACTACTTAAGCGGGCTCATCTAACTGCATACTTCCTAACTGTTTGAGTAAACACGTTTAAAAGTTATCATGTTTTGCCAGAAGGATATATATTTGTTTTTATCACCTGGAGCTCTGAACTCCCAGGGAGTACCCTCACCAGTAAGGAAGAACAGATTCCAATTGAAAAACCTTTTTTGTATGCTGTAAGGAAGGCATGGTATCAAACACTGAAGACAGACACAAGTGATCATGGTTCAAGGGTGTTTACTGAACTTCAATGGGTTGGTGTCACGACCCACATCCAAAAACCCCTCTGGCAAGCCCATGGGCCAGGAGAGGTCTTGGCTGGTGGCGAAACAGCATCTGTAAGGAGACAAAAGGAACATTGTTAGCAGCAGCATCTTACCTGCAATTTTCATCTTTAGCTGCCCACAGCTCCTGCGAACAGCTTCCTAGGATCAGCACGTCTCCCAGACCGACGGATCTGCAAAAAGGAAAGAAACAAGGTATTAGAGACATTATAACATAACAGACTGTGCCGAAAAGCTTACCTGGCAGGTCGCCCCTCGACCAGCATCGCCTCGGAATTCCACACCCTGGTTGAACACCACGATCTATGGGAAAAGAAAACAGGTTAGCAAAGGCAAGGCATCACTGCGCTGCACATAGCGCCTACTTAACGCATCATAGCGCTCATTACACGCCATCATTTACAGGCGAGACCTAATTCAGCCAATGCACCACACTGGACTTCCGCACATCTAAGGAAGAGAAAGAGACATTATTAAACCAAGAAAGGCATGCAGGAATAACAACAATATACAACAGCAATAAGACCTACATGAAAGATTTCAAACAGGCCGGCATCAGTGAAGTAACTAGATCGCATCCGCCCACAAAGGACAACGGGCCCCTGCCAAGAAGGCAGGGCGGAGAGCACACCTCAATCAACAAGGTGAGGAGAGGCCCCAGAGGGGCTGAAGGCAAACGGGGTGGTGGGAGGCTAATTACCCCAGTTGGCCAGTCTTGAACATAGCCCTCCTGTATTACAGGCAGAACCTTCCCCACTGGCCACATCTGGGAACCGCAGAGAAGGATACCAGTGTCCATACGGCTTGGTGGCGTCCCCGTGGATACCAGGTGAGCGTAACAGATGGTACAACACCTATCTAAACCTCAATCTAAGCATGGGAGCAAGCTACAACCATCAAATAATAACACAGGCCTAGTCGAGTCTGTCAAAATAAAAGGGTCTATACTAATAAACCTATTGCCAATTCTTACACCTGAATACAAAAGGGTGTGGGATAACAATGTACACAAAAGCAAAGTGTTCAGGAAATGATATATCTGGATAGTTGAGCAGTTAGCTTCCCTTCCCCACGTTTTCAGCATGGCGCAAGGCAGCACGTGCAGGTTTCGCACACTCTAGCTTCTTGGCCACGCGTTAACAGTTTAACACATAGGCATCAGGGCTTTCCGCCAAAGCCTCTTTCGCAATGACAGTCTTTTAATGCAGAGGGCCTGATGCAGGGAACAAAAGACTAAAGTTCCTTTCCTTTTTGTCAAGGTTTCACTTTCACAAGTTCAAGGCTGATCTCCCGCCTTCATGCTTAGACCACCGGTCCCCCTCGTTCAGGCTCAGACCACTTTTCTACAACATTCAGTTTGGTCGCCCTCATTCGGGCCTGGACCATGGATCCCCCTGGTACGGGCTCAGATCCCCTCTTGATACCAGAATTGAAGACATTCAAATGTGCAATGGGTTTTGCTGAAACAGTCGCAGGACCACTTTGATTCACTTCACACAATTTACACTTCACACCTATCTTCTGCTTTTGTTTCCTTTTGTCAAGATACCGTACAGAGATCTTTGATTGAGCATGTTCAGTGCCGGACCTCTGTCAATGGTATTGTATCTTTTCTCCTAATGTTCAAATATTCATCAGCAATTTAGCTTCACTTGCGTCTTTCATCACACGCGTTTAGCAATGTTCCTTCCAGTGTTCACTTTATAGTGTTGCCGCTTGCAACCTTGGCTTCAACACAAACTGGTCTCCCCAACTCACCGGCTGTGTTGTTCTCTGTCGCTTCTTTGTTCTTGAAGCCAAAGATGATACCACAACGTCTGCTGCCCCTGCCCGCGTTGGTCAACTACGCAGGAGGACCCTTGATATCTCCAGCACACAATCCAGGATTGTTGGCCTTGTTTCCAGATTTTCTGCCTTGAAGGTTTCTTGAAAGTAATGACTTCCTGTCAATGAGGTCAAGGGTGTTTCCCCTCTCACGAACCTCTCATGTCTGGCCATCTTTCTCCCTTCGTTCAACTGTCAACTCCAAACTGCTGTACCTTCATGTGCTTTGCCTCGCTCAGTGTGTTTTCGTACTCTGCCTTTTATCCATGTGGTGAAGTGATATTGGAAGTCAGGTGATTGTTGATGATTGCCTCACCTCGCCTGACCATAGTATTGGGACAGGTCATGTATACGGCTCGGGTGTGAGTTTGTTTTCTCAGAGCAGGATGTCCGTGAGAAAGAGCCCGTGCAGAAAAGGAGGGGGGGTTGAGTTTCTACATAGTGCATCGGGTAGGATGGGATAAAGGTGTTACAGGGAAGAGAGGGATACTGTGTCTCACTATCCGGTGTCACTCTCCGAGGACCCCTCACCCATGTGATCTTCCCACACACTTGTCCAACCCCTGGCCACATGAGAGAGAAATACGTGAAGACTAGCGGGTGAGACACCTTATGGTTTCTCACAATGCAAATTCTCTTCTGGACCTATTACACTTAGGTTCTGAATTGGGCAGAGCCTACAATGCTTCCTTATGGGAATTCAAGACAAACATACTCACCCTTAGCACTTTTAATATCAATTCTGCCAGATCCATTTAAGTGCAACCGTGGGAATCTTTCAGTTTTTCTGACCCAAAATGGCCCACTAAGTTTCTTGTGCTTGGTAGGCATGGTACATTTCCGTAAAGTTGGTAGTAGAGAATGAATCCCTTCTAGTGGCTGGATAAGGCCCACGACTTAGGGCGCCTCTTTTGCTCACGTACTGAGTGTATTGTTGCAAAGCTTCTGAGCAGTGGGAGAAAAAGGAGAGTAAGAGCCAAGTGCCCACCCTCTACGTAATCTCTGCATCTCTTGTAATACCACTGGCAGGGCTCAAAATTGGCAGTCGCCACTAGCCATTTGCTAGTGATAATTGACCCTTGCCAAGTAAGAAGTTGTGTACAAGTGGCTCATTGAGGTAGCAAGTGACTTTTCATGGCTGACAAGCAGCTTGCAACTTTAAATGTTTTTCCCTGCCACTGGTATGTCTGGGATTTGGTGAAAGGAGGGAAGATTTTGTATTTTGTTGTTCTTGTGTGAAATAGTGTTGGGAGATTTAGTTACCAGCTTATTATCCAGTTTCCATTTTACACCATATGAGCTTCATTGTCTTGCAGGGCGCTATTTGATGTTTTGGTTGTTATTGTGCGCCGTTATAGCAGCTTCCACTAGGTTTTCAACAGGGCCTGGAAAATATTTACAACTAGCTCCATGTGACCTACAGAAATGTGCAAACGCTGATTTTAGGAAACTATTGCATACTTCTCCAAACCCTCATCCAAAGGACAACCATGACTGGTTCCCCACCTTCTGTTCGACCAGTTCTAACCCCACCCTAAGGCCATTCCGTCCTTATGAGGCGTCATGCACATCTACGATCAAACACATCAACTACACTTATTTCTAAATCCAGCAAAACTGTAGCCTATGCCAGGGGTCTGCAACCTGTGTCTCCAGACGTTTTTGACTAGAATTCCCATCATCCCTCACCATTGACTCTTCTGGATATATGGATGGTGTAGTCCAAAACATCTGGAGAGCTGAAGGTTTCATACCCCTGATCTATGCAGTTGCCCAATCTACCCCTCGCCCCCCAACCATTATAGACCTGGGCTCTATATTACCAAAACCCTGTCTGTCTTCTCCCAAAGATGGGGGGTCTTGGAATTTGTATTAATCGCAACATCCTGACCTGACCCACACCCCAATAGGTTGCGCCTCTGTTATTCCAAACCCACATCATCAACTGGAATGCTTCCACTACGAAGTACAGTTAAATACCCGCTCTTTACAGCTTTGTGCACACTGTCTTTCCTGTGGAAAATAAAGCCAGTCATCCCAGAAAGCAAATTTAGATCTGCTGTCCAGGCCTTGGCTCTCTCCCATCTGGATGGTGGCAATGCCCTCTTGGAAGGCCTTCTGGTGACTACCCTGGTTCCCTTGAGATGTGTCCTGCATGCTGCAGCACAACCTATCAAAGCACTCTGCAAATTCAACCAAATTGCCCAAACCTCATTGGACTGCCCTCCCTTCTGCTGCAAGCTCATATCATCTTCAAATTCTGCTGCAGCATCTACAAGGCAGTTGCTGTGAAGTCCCCAAGCTACCTCACTGAGAAACTCAGCATCTCTGGAGGACTGGGATCCACCAAAAATAAGGAGATGTGCAGACTTGAATTACGACAGTGCAGGAAGAAAGAAACAAAAGACAGCCTTTGCTGTCTACACCCCAAGAGTCTGGAACTGCCTCCCATCAACATCTGACTCACCCCCTCTCTTCTACAGTTCAGGAAGGAGCTCAAGACCCTCCGCTTCCAGGAATTGCTCCTCCCTAATACCTAGATTATACAAAATCCACTCCCCATCACACCCTAGACTGGGTCATCTGATCCCCACTGTTTCATCCCCTGGTCACTTGTAGACCTACTGCTGACCATTGCCGGCCCTCCCTTGTTAGATGCACACCCCCTTGTTTCTCTGCTCCCCAACCTTGTTTTCCTCCACCTGCCCCCATGATTTTGAAGCACTCTGTTGCTTCCCGAAGCTAGGTCTGCGCTCAATAAATACCCAAATAATATTTATAGTCCCATGCATTAGCAATACATGACCCGATCGTAGATAACTTTCCTTGCTTGCCGGCGCAGAAACTGGCTGGAAACCATATTCAGGACCTATGCTCGTGCTGACTCTTCTTGAAGGCAATTCCATATTTAATATGGAGAGTTTAGTTGCCTTGAAGGAGATATAGCCCTCTTATTTAAATCTTCTCTGAAGTTTTAAAATTGTTCCTGTGTGCCGTAGACCAATGTGGCATTTTAAGTGTTAAGCTGATGACCCATATAATAGTGATATATCGGCCCCAAAACTGCCTGCTGGATTTTACAGCAAGTCTGTTGGAACTCCTTTCACCAGCAATGAATGTCTCAAGCAAGACAGTACTTCTAGAGGACATGAATCTGGACTTTTAACGATACAGTGAATGAATGTGCGTGCAATAGAATTCTGGCATGCTATGAAACCACTCTGGTTTCAGCAACAGTTTTTATCAGCTACTCCAAAGGTGCATATTTTGGACTCTTTTATCTCATAATGTTAACTGGAAAGTCCTTTTTCACTGTCAATAACTGGATTAGACCAATCACTCTGCTGTCTCTTTCAAAACAGAGGGAGAATATATTTCCAATGTGCCCTCAAAAACTATCCAATATCGCAACAAACGTGCATGCCGATAGGTTTGTACCGGTGATGCTTAACCGTCTGAGGACATCCGTCTCAATGAGAGCCTTGCTAAACTTACTGGGTCATGCAGAGCACTACTGGCCCCTGTTGTTGGTGTGGTAAACCTGTTATAAACCACGCTTACTACTAATATTACAGAAAAACAGGATGGCATCGAGTGGACCTCCACAATCTAGAGTTTGCTGTGTAGAAGTAAGGCAGAGTAAGTATAAGACAACCACTTGTGGAGCAATTTTTAATTCCCTACGTAAGGAATGTGAGATGTGTTATGGGCACAAAAAGTTCTTATTATAGCTCTCGGACGAATCTAAGGATCTAAGGTATTCGTCCCTTTGCCTAAGGGGGGAGCCACCCCCTTTGAGGCTAAGGAGTTGAAACCCCTTAGCCAGACCCTCCCTCGGGGTCTGGGGAAGTGGGACCTCGCTTGGAGTGACTCCCCTCTTGGGGACACAGACTCCAATTCTGGTAAGGAACTCCTGGTCCAGAGAACATTATCTGCCTACAATTCTGTTTTGAATACTTCTTTCTGAATCCACCAAGCAGTGACATTTCCTCAATCTTTGGTTTCAGGTAATGTTGGATCTTGCCTGAACTCCATAGTGAAAGAGGAAAGATGTATCCCTTTTGTTTCGGATGATGTACAAAAACCCCAGATAAACCTTGAATTGCGAGGAAAGAACCTTACGCAGGGGAGGACCTCTGACATAGGTACGTCCTCGAGGGGCGGTGCGCCATTGAGCTGCGGAGCAAGCAGCAGCCTGAGAGCGAGACAACGCTAGATTCCCAGTGCGGTGAGCAGTGGAGCAACCGCTGCAGGGATGGAGTCACAGAGACTGTCCCGCTTGGTGGCATGACAACGAGGAAGCAGTGGGTGGCCCGGGGCCTGCTAAACTGCGCCGAGACCAGTTGAACTTGGAGGAACGAAACCTTGCAGCTCACGATGTGTGAAGAGCCGGTGATGAACTCAAAAGTAGAGAACGAGAGAAGGCGAAGCCACCATATCCCAACGCCAAGCCCTGTGAGCCAGCCTAGCTCAAGAGAAGGTATCTGCGTGGTTCAGGAAAGGGGGAGGCAACTGGGACTGAACTAACTGTATGAAACGAGTTATAATACCAGTTATGGGAGCATGGGTTTTAAATAAACATTCATGCTTAAACACAGTAATTTGGTTTTGCATAATAATGTTTTCTCTGTTTTCTGACAGTTTGGTATTCAAAATTGCCTTCGGTCTTAATTTCACCCATAAGCAATCGTTTTCTAATATGAAAACACCTGTATCGAGCATGCGAGCATTAGCAGAGCGCTTGTTGTCACTATCAGTTGGTGAACTCACCAGATAAGGCGCATGCATCAGTTTCCCTTGCTGCTCACAGGTACTTCGCTTTAGCGGCTGCAGCAATCTGCTGGTTTCAGTCTGCTGTCGCCCACGCCACTTGCACACGAAGCTTCCTTTGCTCCGGAGGCTTTCCGGTGCTCCCTGCCACCGGAAACCGCTTTGTGGGGAAGAACATTTCCACACTTTTGTTTCCCGCTGCCCGGCCTCTGCAAAATGGGTATTCAGGGGGCAAGCTTCCCTCTCTCACGCTCACGCTGTGTGACCTCTGCAATTAAGGCTTCTGGAGGCTAAGACCCTGTCAGGACTGTCTACTGCTCACCTTTCGACAGTGATCCCGTCGTCTTCTCCCTCCCCCGGTCTCCGCTTCTGCTGCAGCGTGGAGGGTCCACAACTCCTCCACCCACCTATTGCCTCATCTCACTAATGACTTGCACCTGAGGGGGCCTCACACTCTCCCTCAGGTATGCGCCATTCCCGTTAACAAGCTGCACTTTACAGTCTTGTTCCTCTTCAGCCCTCTTCTTCGTTCCAGTACTTCGGGGATTATGGGACTTGAAGTCCCTAATGCAAAAGTTTCTTTTGCTAACTTGATTTTGATCTCCCAACGCATTTCTGGAATATCATAAGCATCAATCACTTATAGAAGAATAAAGATTTTTAAATTTTAAATTCTTATTATTCACAGACTTCTTTTCACTGTACCTTTTGGGAGTTGGGGGAGCTTCTAGCTCTGTAAGTCTGCATGGTTTTAGAAGGGTTTTCATTTCTCTCGATGCTTGGGTTTCTGATTGTTTTCACCCATATTATAAGGTTCAACTTTGGGAGTAAAAAGATTATGACAACAAGCCATTACATGCTTTGGCAGTGAGGAGATGTCTTAATTAGAGGAAGACAAATACTGCGTCTCACCCAATGGAGTCCTCCTGTTGCTCTTGGTCCTTTCCTCTTCCAGGTGATCCTCCCGCAGAACACCACCCCCAAGGTCAGGATCAGAAAGCGTCTGCCTTTTCCTGGCCACCCGGAAGGAGGTTTTAGGCTGGGTCTTTGTAAGGACCCCTTAGGGTTCATCACACTTCCAGAGAAATTATGTAGGGCAAGTTGCAAAAAGTGAAATCTTTCCTAACCGTTATTTACCCAGCAATTGACTGCCCATGGCCATGCTAATCCCTATGGCAATTTCCACCCACTTTCCTGAGCCTTCATGCCCAAAGCACATCCTCCTGGGATCTCTGAGCTAGCTTTATGAAGCAGTAATATCACCCTTTCTGCTCGAAGGGCCTGCCAGTGTTATTTCAAAGCTGTCATCTGAGCGTTTAACCATTTGATGTCTAAGCAGTATGCGCACCTTTCATGGAAGTACTGTCAAAAACAAGCACTGGCAAAGCCAACAGTTTTGATTTATGTGTATGACAATTCCATGCACGCACCAAAGCCAAACCTGTTGGCATTGCCAGCGCTTGTTTATCTTTGAAAATGTGCTGAGCTATGTTGTCTTCCTTGATCTAGTATATTGTTGCTTTTCAGTTTATTAAAGTGCTGTTATATTGTGTCATTTTGATAATGGTGTTGCATCCTACTGGCGTTGCCATGCTCGCCTGTACACCGCCTCTGTACCCTTGCGGTCAGAGCATTGCTTTATGTTTTAAATAAATAACAATAGTGGCACTATATGGACTAGCTAGATGGCGTGGCACGGGTCCTTTGTGTGGTTTGGTAGTTCCATGGGAGAGAAAGATGCCATTCAGAGAAAGGGCGCGTGGACTGCGATGTGTGACAGCCCGGGAGCTTTGTTGTGTGAGACTACCCTTGTATGTTGG